>NC_136412.1:24684375-25341250 GCF_051521515.1 Lactuca serriola | reverse complement strand
CAGAATAGCATAGTTGATCAGGCTATGCCACTCCCAAGACCGATTATACATCCCCAAGCTTACTTGTGATATTCAACAATCATAATACTTTCGTTCTTGTCATTGCGACACTGATTTTAGTATGAATGCAGGCACGTATACTTACTTAAATATATTATTATTTAAAAGTATAAATTCTTAGTCAGAGTATTTTAATCCCATTGTATTTATAGTTAGTATATCTTTTATGGGTTGATATACTATATTCACTATAAACAACGCTCTGATACCAATCTGTCGCACCCCAAAACCGGAACAGCGGAAATGTTCAGGGGCGGAGGACGTCATGTACAGTATCACAACAATGCAAAGTAGTAAACAAGCAACAACATCATCCATTGCATTATTAGTATAATTTTACTTACAGGGGTGTTCTTTCATAGTATAAGACTGTTGGGGTTTGAGCATTCTAACACTCCTAAGTGTACATGCAACCCTAAATACCTTGGATCTATGTTTTCTCTATTATACATGCAAATAAGAACTTCCAAGGTATTATCCTAATCTAGCATACAAAACAATGACTATAGCATGATAGAATACATACCTCTTTGATGTAGAAAGTCTTCATGAAGCTTGAGTGCCAAGTGCCCCAAGTGTGACACCTCAAATGGTTCACACAACACCAAATACACATGGATTAACTTGAGAGAATTCTACACTTCATGAAAATCGGCTAGCCCTTTCTCACTCTCTCTAGTGGCCGATTTTTCCCAAGAATGTGATCTTTATATAGTGTTACAATTAGGGTAAACTCTTAATTGTCATGGCTTTCCATTTCCTTGGATCCATGGGTTCAAATACACCATGGAGCATCCATGAACCATCTTATGGGTTTTAGCCCAACTTGATTATCAATGGAGCATTAGCCCACTATACAAGTATGGATGATTTACACAATCAACCCATATATTTAATTAGTCTTCTTTTGATCACTTAATTAATCCTAGATTAATTCTTGATCAATACTAATTAAATAATCTCATTATTCTTATTATTAATATACTAGAACTTATAATATATTAATAACCATAAGTGTCTTATTTCTCTCATTTAGTCTATCCAAGTGCATGATGCCATGCAACCCAAATGGACCATGCCGGGTCGGGTCAAGTCTTACCAATTATAGTTATGGACTTAGACATTAATCCAACAGTCTCCCACTTGGATAAGTCTAAAACTATTATTGCGTATGACTTCAGGAACCAACTGGCAATCGTAGCTCTCAAAAGCTTCTGTCGAACTCTGACCTTGTAGATGAACTCTGACCTTTGTCAATGACTTGTCCATTAGATAAGGGATCATATATTCCTCCATTCTAGATATCATATGGACTGAGACATGGATTATAATCATTCTCTCTGTCCAAATTTTGTTTCCCGATTTCCGATTTATGACGACTGACTAATTGAACAAATCAAATTAGTCCTGGCCCGGCCGAGCACTTCCATTTGTCATCATCAAATCATCGAGGGGCCCACAGATATCGCTTTTATCCCGAAGGTAAAAGGAACGGATAAACTTCGACTCATATGGCTTGTTCTACTACTTGTTGAATCATACACAAAGGCACGTTTTATAGCACCGAGTTACCAAATGCGTTTTCGTGCAATCAATGTACTATCAACTCATAGTAACAACTCATATCTCTAGGTTTGAAGAATATAAGATATTATCGTCTCATGATCACTCGTGATAAAATCCATGAAGTGATTCCAATGAGCGCGGGTTGAATCCAATACTCAGAACTTATGAGCACTCATGATTGTTGTATCCTTGTCCAACACCTTAGACCTCTACAAGCCAACCCATGACAGTCTTAATTCATATCTACTTCCAACATATGACCGACTGTGGATGGTTTGAATAACTTAGTCATTCCGAAAGAATAACCCAGTTTATTCGGGAAGTCAAAACATGCAAAATGAAACACAATAATAATTGAATCCGATATGGTATCAACTCTTTGAACATAAATAAAACACCTTTTATTTATCACCATATGATTACACATTATTCATTGTATACTGTTTCAGCTATCAACTTTATTCTTGAATTTAAAACAATAGTTGTCCCATGCTCCAAGCATGTACACTATGTTTTCTTAAACACTAGTCATGCCATACACCAAGTATGCATACTATGTTTGTCTATGATCTTTACTTTGTGAACTAGATCAATTGAACATAACTTCAATGATTCTCTTTTCACACTCCCAAATCCTTACTGCAAATGCAAGAATTCCAAATTCATGCCATTTACTGAAATCTGTTAGATTCTAAACTTATATGCATTGATCCTCTTGTAATGATTATGCACAAAGTCAGAAAGACTTGACAACAATCATTACAGAGTATTCCAAAGGAGATCAGCTCCTTGGAAACATCCTTCTTGCATTAAGTTTCCTTAATCTTACACAGATTGAAAATTCTAACGTTCAAACATTTCCAGATTCCATTTTGACTATCACTTCTGAACAAGAGTTGCCTCCTTACAGATTATGTCAATATGGTCCTTCCAGAATTATCACTATACTTCCAATTGTCCTTGAGTAACCAATCTTTGGTAAACCTTAGATTGTCCTCGAAAATTGTTTAATCCTTTTAGTCATATCCAGTTCTAAACCTTTTCCCTTCTTAATGCCCCAGGCATTTGGAAAATTTTAGAACAGATGATTATAGCACATGTAATCGATCCTATATCCGAAGCATATAGGACACGATTCATGATGTCTCACATAAAGACTAAACCAGTCTTTTGCTATAACTTTTCCATTTCAATTTGCCAAGTTCTCATAATTCAGATTATGAAAAGGGATGCCGTAATCATAACCAAATTTTAGAACGCAAATAATGGACCCATATATAGAATTTCCTTATGTTAAGCCATTCCAACAGGAAATTCATATATATATCCTTGACTAAATGATTAAAACCTCACGATCTAAGCTTATAGATTTGAGATGAAGTATAATTTCCTCTCCCTTAATTATAGCAAAACAACTTTTCCCAATTGAAACAATTTGTTTTCTATAATTAACATTGCTAATCTTGCAATACTTATCATAATTATCATGCTCCCACTAACATGATGATTATTAGCATAACACTTATGCTCCCACTAGCTCTGACATGTATTCAGAAATCAGTTGACTTTCTTCCAAAGTTCAGATTTCGGATACTAGATTGTTTTGATAAGACTTTATCAAAAACATACACCTTCCCTTAGATAGCACACTTGTGTGTCTAAACAATTATGAAGAGGTATGCCGTAATCATAATGGTTAGACCTTTTTGCCACTTCTCACAAGTCCATGTTAGTGTGCCGGTTAACCACACACGCTCCACTAACGACTTTGAGAATGCAAATATCACAATTGCTATCTAGCTAAAATCTACTTAGTGAAAGTGTTTCCTCACCATCATTTTCATGAATCGGAGAGAAACCTTATGACACTTAGATTTACTGGTGTATGTGTTCTTATCCATGTGAGTTGTCAAAATCATAGTCACAAGACAAGGATAATGACAAATCCAAACTCATATGGACTGAACTCAATCTTAATTTCTTGCCACCTGGCAGCTCAAGGGCCTACCATTGCTTCCAAGTTGTTGTGCAACAAATTGAGAACTCTAAGAACTCATATGCAAAGCCAACTTTAACTGGAATGGGCACAGAATATGTCAACACGATAGGTTATAAACCTCAAGTCGTGTGCTAGTGAAGAACTTCAGGTTCTATTCTTGATTAGTTCTTGAGACTTTCAAGACCTTTAAGACTCTCACTGTCCTCTTGACCTATAAGACTCCCTTGTCAAATATCCAAGAGATAGTGTGGATTCTAATCAAGACAAACACTTCACACAATTGGCCTAAGTTGGTCTTTGTTTTATCCAAAATATCACAACTTACCAATTTCAAATGTACAAGAGTAGAAAACTTTTACTCTTACATTTTGACAAGTGTTTTAAACCTTCTTTTAGACATGTCACTCAAATTACAATCTTGGAGTATGACTCTAAGACTTGCAGTATGACTCATCTTCTTGATTTAACCATTTCAACAATTCAAGATCCCTCTTCTTAGTCATAAGAATGCACTAAGACTTCCTTAGAGAACTAATTGTGCTATGGTTTCTTAATCATTAAGATGATCACAAAAACTGATACTAAAGTACTCTCCCATCTTTCCAGATTTGAGAAACTTTTATCCTTCTGCCTAATTTGATTCTTCTTATTCGCTCTGTCATACATTGGAACCTTTTTCCCAATGTCTCAGAGTTACACTTAAGCTTGTAAGTATAATCATATTTACTGAACTTTAGTAAACTATGACGAATAGTCTTATCAATCTTTTGTGGTGGACTTAACCAGTGCACAAGACTATGTACTCGATCCCTTAGTCCATTACTTGACTCACACATCCATGTGAATAAGTAATTAGTCTTAATTTTCCAAAACATGAAAGTTCTCATTCATCATGCTATACAACTTGCATGATTCCAAGTTCCGGTCCAATTGAAACTTGGGTGATGAAAATCTTTCCTTATTTGGTAAATCTAGACATTACCATAAATGAAAGAATCAATTTCATATTTCCACTCTTGCTATTATTGGAATCATATAAGCAACAATTTTTTCTCAAATGCCATTGTAAGGATATTTTAAAATAAATAAAATCAAAAATTTTGTTTTATTTTAACACTTTGCGGAAAACTTATCCTTACAATCCATATGAAAACTTGTTGTTATCTATTCCTAAGCAATATCTCATAACTCCTGAGAAGTAGCTCAAGAATCCGATCTTCAAACTATGCGATAGAAATCCATCTATGCGATCAGATTCAGCATATTCTTTCTTTAAGTTTCTTCACTTTTCTTTGATTCTTAAAACATCACCATGCGACCCGGTCACATCATGTATCAAGAATCTCAGAATAGAAACTTAACAGAGTTAGATAGTGGTCTTTACCTAAAGTAGAGTCAAACTTATTGACTTTAACATCCTTAGGTAAATTTGGCAGCTTCGCAACCAATGCCCCTTCCCTTGGCAATATAAACATATGGACCCTTTGATAATGGTACACGAGACTATCACAGACTTAGCTTTTCTCTTTACCATTTGGTCAACCGAGTTGACTATGGCCGATCCCTTTCCATTGGGAAGAGAATGCTTTACTGGATATCCAATGTCATCATTGTCAATGTCCATAAAGTTTTAGGAAGTTGATCTTAGCAAATAGATAAGATCGTTAAGGGTCTTGTCATAGTCTGTTTCATAGGTGTCCCAAAGGAACTCAATATGTGACTTAGAAAGTGATTGAACCACCAACTTTCTCAAGACTTTGACACCCAACTCTCCCGGCTTGTCAATATGTGACTACATCTCCAAGATGTGTTCACACCTAGACCTTGCCTTGCCAATAGGGCTTGAGTGACCTTAAACTTTTCAAGAACTTGTGGGTTGGGGAGAATAATTGGAGGAGGTGAAAGAAGTATGATTTCCAAAGGACATCATCTTCATTTAGGAAACCATGTTTCACTAGATTTGGGAAGATCATAGGTGTCTATTACAGACATCTTTTGGGAGATATTCAAGATAGTTGATTTAAAGTCCTTAATATGACACCCAATATGAAATATTAAGGCTAGGACCCAACAAACTATTTTATAACTTAGAAGAGGTATGCCGTAATCCAAGCTATAAAATATTTGAAGGTAGGTGAATGACGATTCACCAATTTCCACCAAGATAAATGAAATGAATTATTAGGTTTTAATTGGTTTTGAAACTCCTAGATCTTTGAGATTCATTGAACTTTTCAAAGGCATGTTTCAATCTCGAGTGTGCCCTTCAGGTTTTGTGACTGGGATGCCGAGGATCACAAAACAAGGGGTGAAGTAACCATGCAAATTACTTGGTACCCTTAAGTGTTTACCCCTCAATCGATGTGCCGGTTAACCACACACGCTCCACCGATACTATGATAAACATTAAGTTACCCTTTGCCTACCTTGTTAAATACGAGTTAGTGTGCCGGTTAACCACACACGCTCCACTAACTGACTTAAACAAAGTGCAAAGTGTAATTTCATGGATTAGCACCTTATTCACATTTTTCTAAGTAACTAAGATTGGGTATTATTAAGAGTTTAGTTACTTAGTATTTATCATTAATACTTTTAATGAAGGGTTTATTATAGTCTTGTCAAACCCGTTCGGCTAACGACCCTCCACCGGTCAAGCAAGCGGTGGGTGAGAGTGGACACCCATTAAGTTGCCATTTTATAGGCAACAACCTTATACCCACCTTATAGACCGGCTTCGTGAATGAGGCGTACTAGCGGTAAGACTGACTTTACTCTTATACATATATATATATATATATATATATATATATATTATTAACTTATAATATTATAAAGTATAAGGGTTGAATTTTAACTTTTAAAATTCTAAGGGCTAACTTGGAATTAAAGTATTCATAAGAGTAAACTTTACAAATTCCAAAACTTGAGGGCAAGTTTTGAAACTATTCAAAACTAATTAATTCCATAACTTATGTGTTTAAAGTAGTTTTAATCCAAAAACTCTTCAAGTTCCATAACTTGAGGACAAGTTATGGAAGACTTTAAACTAATAAAAGAACTAACTTTTTCTTTATTTTATAACTTATGGATTTAATTATGGTTACATATTTTTCTTTAATGAAGTGACTCTTGAACTTCCATAACTTGAGGACAAGTTATGGAGTCATAAAAAAAATTATTCAATGACACAAGACTCTTCATTTTGTAACCATTGCCAACTTTTATGAATTTTATGAGTCTTTAATGTGACTCTTCATGTAACTTGAGGACAAGTTACACAAACACATTTTATACTCAACTCTTAGATTAAAATGGATTGAAAACAACTATTTCAATTAACTTTTCTATTAATCTAAGCAACTCATAAGAACAAGATAATTCAAATCAAACTTTTTCATGTAATTAGTCTAAACCTTAAACTAATACAAAACATGAATCTATTGACAATTATCTTTGAAAATGGATTAGCATGAACATTACCACATCAAAAAACAAGTTTATAAGTTCAAAACAACCTAGGGTAATGTTCCTAGTCCATTTCTAGCCAAAAAAACTCGAAAATATGCTGTCTGGGGGTCCAACTCGTCGAGTGCATGAACCAACTCGGCGAGTTGGATCGATTTCATCACTTTTTAGGCATGGACTCGCCGAGTCTCCTGATGGACTCGCCGAGTCTGATGATCAGACAGCAAGAAATTCGATTTTTTTAAGCAGTTTTGCAAGTATAACAAGAAAACAAGCCTAGGCTCTGATACCACTGTTGGGTTTTGAGCATTCTAACACTCCTAAGTGTACATGCAACCCTAAATACCTTGGATCTATGTTTTCTCTATTATACATGCAAATAAGAACTTCCAAGGTATTATCCTAATCTAGCATACAAATCAATGACTATAGCAAGATAGAATACATACCTCTTTGATGTAGAAAGTCTTCATGAAGCTTGAGTGCCAAGTGCCCCAAGTGTGACACCTCAAATGGTTCACACAACACCAAATACACATGGATTAACTTGAGAGAATTCTACACTTCATGAAAATCGGCTAGCCCTTTCTCACTCTCTCTAGTGGCCGATTTTTCCCAAGAATGTGATCTTTATATAGTGTTACAATTAGGGTAAACTCTTAATTGTCATGGCTTTCCATTTCCTTGGATCCATGGGTTCAAATACACCATGTAGCATCCATGAACCATCTTATGGGTTTTAGCCCAACTTGATTATCAATGGAGCATTAGCCCACTATACAAGTATGGATGATTTACACAATCAACCCATATATTTAATTAGTCTTCTTTTGATCACTTAATTAATCCTAGATTAATTCTTGATCAATACTAATTAAATAATCTCATTATTCTTATTATTAATATACTAGAACTTATAATATATTAATAACCATAAGTGTCTTATTTCTCTCATTTAGTCTATCCAAGTGCATGATGCCATGCAACCCAAATGGACCATGCCGGGTCGAGTCAAGTCTTACCAATTATAGTTATGGACTTAGACATTAATCCAACAAAGACAACATAATGAACAATCAAAATAAAATAGGAGTCTTGATTTCTCTGTCTTCACAAAACCTGGTTGTCGTACCTGTCTATTTGTGACCTGAGAATACAAGTATTTTGAAAGCGAGTATCAATAATAAAGCTAATGAATTCATAAGTATTAATGTGTCTTAGATTTGTAAAACTGGAAAGTAAAGAATTGTGAACAATTGGAAAAAGTTTGTATAGGTATGAACTATTTGAATGTAGTTTGAAAACGTTTGAATACCCTAGCAAATCCCTATGATTTTTATTAGTATAAAGAGTAGTCTTCTACCAAGACTAGACTTTTCTGAAAGTAACAAAGATGGTTTTTCCCTTGTATGACTACTATTAACAATATATATAGTCTACCTCATCGTTTATGTGAATGTATCAAAAATAAAAGTAATAGGAAAAATATAGCCATGTAAGTATTATCCTTTTGTATTGGGATAAACCCGACATCGCGACTGCGGAATAGGTACTAACCTTGAACGTCCGTAGATGATCATTGTCCTGTATAGCTAACAACAGGGTGTAGGAATGGTTAGTCCCGTAAAGGTACCCTAGTATTAGTATTAACCATAGGCATCCGTAGATGTTCATTACCTCTGTTGGTAACAGCTGGGTGCCGGAATGGTTAGTCCCGTCTAGTATCCTTTTGTACTGGGATAGACAGAACTAATCTACACGTATAGTATGTAATAGTGTTACCCATTGTAAGTAAGTAATTATAGGAATGGTAGTCCCTAATCTACATTTGGAACTAAAGGTGACTTAGGCAACGAATCGCTAGGTCGAAATCCATATTTATTACCAAATCATATATAAGCCCAAACTATACCTATAATATCTTATAGGGATATATGAACGTATACCTTTGCTACCCAAACGTACTGAACTGACTGACCAGAACTATTATGTCCGTATATGTACACATGATATATAACTAAATATTTAAACGACCTTCGGATGGATACCCGATACCCTACCAGACCACATCCCAACGAGGAAAAGGAAATAAAGCGGGTTAGCCTTCCTAAGTCCTTTAAACATTACTTATATAACTATACATATGCAGGCATGCTTTTGACAAGGTATCTATGTAAAGGTATCCATGTAAGTGTATCCAAGTAAGTGTATCCACGTAAGTGTATCCATGTAAGTGTATATCTTCATATAGCATTTAGTATAGACTCATGTATGAACTGACTCTGGTGTAATTCCTTGTAATAGGAATAGCAGGTAGTATCTCCTAACTATACCTGTAATAGTTACTAGTAATGTACAAGTATCAACGAAGGTATACCTTTGCTAGACAAAGGTACTGAACTGACTGAGGGTACCTTTATGTCTACATATGTATACATGATATATAACTAATACTTAGATGACATTCGGACGGATAACCGATACTCCATAGCCACATCCCAACGAGGAAAAGTAAATAGAGTGAGTTAGCCTTCCTAAGTCATTTAAACATTACTTATATAACTCTATATATATATATATATATATATATATATATATATATATATATATATATATATATATATATATGGGCATGCATTTGATAATATAAAAGCATAAAAGGAGTTTTGTAAAACCTTTGAATAAGATTAATATCTAAGAAAAGATCGACTTGATGTCAATTTATAAAACGGTTTGAAAGTAATTTGTTTGAATAAACAGTCTAAGTATAAAGAAAACCTTTATTTGAAATACATTTGTAATAGAGTTTGAAAAGAAGCATACAGTGTATAAAGCAGTTTGATAAAGAGTTTTAAACATATAAAAACGTTTAAGAAAGTAACTTGAAGAAATCTATTGGGTAAAACAGTTAACGTATAGTAAATCCATCTGCATGCTAGTTATTAATCACATCTGATTGATATAATAATAACTAAACATGATTTAACTTGTAATCCCCCCATAAAGCATTTAAAAACATTTAAAACATTGATTAAGGGGTATGAACTCACATGTAGTTGATGGTTTGGATGTATTGACTGACGTAGGATGCTAAGTGTCAAGTGAAGACTTGTACACACACAAGGATCCTAGTTAACATATAGTAGTACATATATGTATCGAATTACTCTTTAAACAACTAATTAACAAAGTTAAGATATCCTAGGACATGATAAACACTTTATATAAGTGTTATAAGTGCTAAGGAGTGCATCTAAGTGTTGTAGGACAAGGCCATTGAGTTTAGGGTTCAATAAAACCCCTTTCATGAGTTTACTCTCTAAGGACCATAACCCATGGACTTTACGGTCCTAAACCCTTGAGTTTACGGCCGCAATCTCCTAATCTTTTTGTCATTTGATGGTTTGAAGCCTTATAAGTCCTTAGAAGTGTTTCCACTTGATGTATGAGCCTAAGGAAGTAGTCAGGGAACCATTTCACTCATTTAATGGGTTTACGACCCTAAGACCATTTCCCTTTGGGTTTACGGCCGTAAACCCTTAAGGACCATGGTATTTTTGTGCTTTTAAGTCCTATACACATTAAGGTATGATTCTAGGCTAGTTTCACAAGGGAAGGAAGGGACTAGAGCACACTTTTGGCCCCTAAAGAAGGGTTTACGGCCCAAAGTGTTCTTGGGCTGTAAACATCTTTGATCTTGGTATTTCCTCGTGATTTCTTGATGTATAGACGTATAAAAAGCTCTACGATACTCTAAGATAGAAGCACTTACTATATACAAGCTTCAAATGAGCCAAAAGTCGAAGAACAATAGTGTGTGTTCTTGGTGAACTTGAAGAATCAACCTTTTGGAACATTTTCACGGATGGATGTGTGTTAAAACACTAGATTAGGTGATATACTAACTTGAAAGGTCTAGAAACACTTACTAGATTGAAGATCTCGAAGAAATCTGGGATGATACTTGAGAGAGTTTGGGGTTTACTCTTGGAAAGGTGGAAAAGTGATTTAAAAGACTAAGTGTCACTTATATACCCCTTCCTTGGGGTTTGCAGCTGTTAACACCATTGTTTAGGCTATAAACTCTAATTTTCTGATGTGTCAGGGCTTTATTGTTGCACAATAAACCCTAGGGCATCGTCTCTCCTGATATCTCCTAAAGTGTTATTCCTAAAATACTCAAACTTAATCCAAAAAGTTTGAAAATTAGCTGTACTGTTCTGACTTCTATTGACTTGATATGTTTGAACAGAATGGAAATTTCGGGTTGTCACATTTCAATTGTTAAAGCCCATGAACAGTTTATACCATATTCGTTGGCAAAACTTGTGGGAATTCTCAAGTCACATGAAAGTGTTGTGACAAAGGAAACGAAGGTAGTCTCCGGAATATGATCATTGGCTCTTATCTCAAAGGGTACGAATTTATTTGAAGAAGATGAAGATTCAAATATTTTTGAGTTTGATCTGACTAATGAAGAATACGCGTTGAAGGTATCAAATCCCAAGCGGTTTGCTAGAAAGAAGTTCCCCGCCAAGAACCAAAACTGGCAGGGAAGCTACAGTTTGGAGAAAGCAAAAGAAGAGATTAAAACACTCCTCAGAAAAGAAGAAGAGAAGAAAGAAAGCAAACTTGTGGGTGACTCAAGTTATGACTGTAACTACTGTCACGACAAAAACCATCTAACAAAAAAATGCATGCCAAGGAGAATGAACGAAAAGAAAGATGGTGTAGATGACGAAGGTTACTACATGCGTAAGCTTGAAGAGACCAAGAAGAAAAATTCTAATGATAAATCCATTCCAGTGTTAATTGCGCATGAAAATATTGAAGAAAACGAGTTCGGTGGAGTACAAGTATGGTCTACTAACTCGGAAGATGAGGAAGTTCCCAAGCCCACTCATGGTAGTTCATTTGTTGCAAAGGAAGAAGATTCTGAGTTTGCTGGAAAGTGTTTGATGGTGACAGCTGGAGTGTCACAAATGAGAGGCTATGCTACATATGACAGGTGCAATGAAGCGAAGGGAAGGGAAGACAAATGATTTACCGCGAAACCAGTTGGAGAGAAGATCAAGGAGTGTGATTGGTTGATCAAAAAGGTAAATTCCGTCCTTGAATCTATCAAAATACCCATTTCTAACTATGAAAAAGAATTAAATGATTTAAAATTCACCTTTTCTAGTTTAAGTGGTAGCCTAAAACAAACACGTCTCAAAAATTCTAACCCAACTTATCAAATCAACAGGGTGTCTCCCAAGAGTGAGGAGCAAAGGATATGGATAGAGAAGAAGGAATTAGAGTTGGTTAGGGCTAGAGATGAATTGATTTATTTGCAACACGACAATTTAATGTTTTTGAAACAAAGGAATATTTTTTTCTTGATTGCTAAATGTTTTTAGCCCAACATTACTCAGTTGCATTTAGTTATGAAATAGGCAACAAAATGATTTTCCTTTCCTTGAATTAAAGGAAGACGAAATAGATGGTGATTGCTATAATTGTGAATCAATTGTCTCATATGAAGAAACATATGAAGCCTACATGTCACACCCCAAACCAGATGGCGGAAATGTCCAGGGGTGGAGGACTTCATTTGTAGTATCACAACACACGCATTATAGTAATCAAAGTACAAACAACCATTGTATTTAAAAAGTATAAATATTTACATGTGTTTTAACATTATATACTGAAACTAAATAGTTGTACAAAAGAAGAAGACAAGACATAAATAGCTCCATCTTCTCAAACACTCCGGGTATACCTGTCTACTGGTTTCCTGAGAATATAAGTAATTTGAAAAGAGAGTGTCAACATAACTTAAGTGAGTGCATAAGTATTTATGTTTTGAAAGAATGTCTTCTATTTTCTAGAATATGTAAACTGATTCCAGAAAATCCTATATTTTCTGTTGTATATGAAAATTAATTGTATCTGCATAAAACTGTTCTTTTTGTAAACCAATGTTTTGTATTTGTAATTCTTTAGTAAACGAGAATCTGAGACTATATCTGAATTCATCAATTGTTATTATAAACTGTAATGTTATATTGTAAACTGTATCTTGTAAACTAGTACTTTGAAATAGTTCATAAGCTTAATTAATTATACACAAACGTATGGTTAATATCTTTTAATGAGTTATTACAACCATACTGACTAGGTGGCCAGACCCAATGCTATGAGTGTACTGAAAACATGTTTGTAACACCCGAATTCCCAGGTATAATGTTTTGTTCTTTTATTTTTGGGTGTTGGGGGGAGACTCGGCGAGTTGGCGTCTAAACTCGCCGAGTATGGTCGCGGATTTGTACGCGAATTCATAGCTAGACTCGGCGAGTTCATGAGTGGACTCGGCGAGTCCACGCTGTTTAATCAAACCCTAATTTCCAGGGTTTGAGACCTATTTAAAGGGTCTTACGGCCGTCATTTGCGTCCACCAATCCCCAGAGAGAAACCCTAAAGAGATCTAGAGCGTTTGTGAGGAAGGAGAGGCCAATCTTGAACTTTTATGGGTGTTTTTGCAAGAAGGAAGTTTTCAAAGCAAGAGGAGGCTGAAGGAGGTGCGATTTTGGTGGTTTTTGAGCTCATAGAGATTGTATTGAGGTATTATTCTCGGACCTTCTTCAGTTTTTGTGTTGATTCTCAGTGTTAGGGTTTCTAACCCTTTTTGAGGTTGATTAAGTGGTGTATTTGGTCCCTTGTTGAGTTTGTGTTCTGGATCTGGACACAAAGAGGTCCAGAGACCTTAACCCTTGGAGCTTTATGAGTCATTTTGGGTGCCATGAGTTTGGAATGTCATTTTTGGGGCTAAATCACCATTTTAGACCATTTAGATGTTATATGTGTGTCAAGTTCCGAACTTTACGTGATTATCATGCTTGGGGAGGCCAGATCTATGATTGTATGGAACAAATCTGACCTCAGAAGTTGTTTTGAGTTTGTGCATGGCATGAACTCTCGGAGTCCGAAGAACAGACTCGGCGAGTAGTATGAAGGTTGTCCGTTAATCACTCAATAAGTGGACTTGTCGAGTTGGGGGAATGACTCAGTGAGTCAGGGAGAGTTATGGGTCTGAGTTCAAGTTGGAACTCGCCGACTTGTTCTTGAGACTCGGCGAGTTGAATCGGGGTGGCCACGCGATTCATGCCAGGTGGAACTCGTCGAGTCAAGGGTAGTACTCGACGTCCCAAGAGAGGATCTAAGAGAGTCAGTGGACACGTGTAGACTCGCCGAGTCGCCCTAGTGCACTTGACGAGTCGGGTCAAAGTTTGACCGTTGACCTTGTTGAATTTTAGGGTTGAGTACAGTTATATTTATGAGAATATTACTTTATGTGATTAGGTGGAGGCTAGATCACACTTCTTCCGAGTCAAATATTTACCGACACATCAAGGTGAGTCTTCTCACTATACGTTACCAAGAGTGGTACTATGCGATGACCATAGGGTCTTATGTGTTATGTATGACATTATGTGCTATGTGATATTTGTATGTTGTAAGATGATATAGACTGGACCGGAGGGTCCGACGAGCTACGACCGGACCAGAGGGTCCAACGAGCTACGGGACTGGAGGGCCCCGCTGAGACACATCGATCGGAGGGTCGTATTATAGCCTCGAGTGGCGTATGTGCTGTATGTGGTATTTTAGGGAACTCACTAAGAATTTATGCTTATAGTTGTTGTGTTATGTGTTTCAGGTACTATTGATGAGCGCAGGAAGGCGCTGGCATGATTCGTACACACACGCATTGGAGTTTTTGTAGAGATTCTGGTAGATGTTTTGTGACAATAAAATTTGATAAAATGTGTTTGACATTATTTTATGAATGAATCAATGTTTTAAAAACGAAAAATTATTTTGAAAATTTACGTTGTTACAAGTTGGTATCAGTGCCTTGGTTTGAGGGATTTGAATGCATCTTCGGGCGTATCTGAACTCAAACTGAGGATTTGAGGAAAAATCTTGATAATGAAGTAAAACTTTTGAAAAGAGTAAAAAGATTTTTGAGACAAACAGAGCAGAGCCGTGTGTACGATCAGCTAGCGCCCGGACGGTGAATCCCCATAAGTACCCCTACATTATGTGTTATGAGATATGGTATGTTATCCATGCTAGAGTAGGATAGGTATACATATTAGGACTAGAGGAGCCTGATTTGTGATGCCTTAGCCTAGGAGATTTCTGCTGCTGAGATGCTTTGAGAGTAGAGTACTTGTAATCCAAGATCCAAGGAGGAGGACTTGGAGTGAATACTGATGCGGTGTGGTCAGTAGTATTCGGCCCGTACTACTGGAGACACCGGATCAGTGGGCATTCAAAGTAAGAATCTTTTGGACAATAGAGGAAAAGTAGGATTGCATCATCGAGTATGTGTATGCTCGATCGAGTCTCTGATAATTTATGTTGTATTTCAGAAGCATCATGGTTGGGACTCGACACACACCTGAGAGCAGTGATGTCAGCGACGAGGAGATCCGTCGATTGATTCATGAGGAGGTTGCTGCTGCCATCCGAGCTGAGATTCCCGAGATGTTTGGGGACATCAAGACCACGTTGATTGAGACTTTTGATGAGCGGTACACTGCATTGACTGAGGTTGTTGCAGCTGCAGCTACTGCTGTCGTTGCTGCTGCCAGACCTCAGGGAGGTGACTCATTGTTGTTATGGGAGTTCAGCAACACGAAGCCACCAGAGTTCGACGGGACGCAGGCCCCGACTGCCGCTATGAGGTGGATCACTAACATCGAGGGATGTTTCTATACGTGTTCTTGTCTAGATCACTTGAGGGTTCAGTTCGCCTTGAACCAGCTCCGCCTGGGAGCGAAGGATTGGTGGAAGTTCGTGACGACGAACTTCACTTTGGCTGAGATTTCTGAGGTGACCTGGGAGAGGCTCACCCCTATGTTCAGAGAGGAGTATATTCCCCCACTGGAGAGGGAACGGTTGATTCAGGAGTTCTTGACCCTCAAACAGGGTATTGATTTTGTGGCAGTCATCACGAGGAAGTTTCATGAGAGGGCGATGTTTTGCCCTGAGCTGGTGTCGTCTGAGCAGGCTCGTATGAGCCGTTATCTGAGTGTGTTGAGGAGAGATATTTGGGAGTTCGTGGCGAACTCAACTTACCGTACATTTGCCGATCTCCAGGAAAATGCCCGAAAGAGGGAGATCGAGTTGGAGACTCAGGCCAAGGAGGCGGTCGAGTCTCAAAGGATGGATCGGCGGTCGACTCAGTCTCAGCCGGCAGCCAATCGGGTTAGACCTGGTGATTCGAGATCTGGTGGCGCAAAGGGCCGCACTTGTGGGAAGTGCGGTAAGAGTCACGAGGGGCTGTGCAGGGGCGGGGTGTGCTACAAGTGTGGGAAGGAGGGGTTGTCCCAAGGGATTTCCGGTTTGCTTTCATTGCAACCAGACCGGCCATCGGAAGGCCAAGTGTCTGTAGCTTCTTCAGGGATCTGCACCTGTTGCTAGGACTACCGAGGTTCAGCCGGTGAAGGCCGAGGTCCCAAAGGCTCGTGGGAGAGCATTTCAGTTGACCGCAGAGGAGGTCTGCGCGGCGCCCGATGTTGTGGCTGGTATGTATTCTCTTTTCATCTTTTATTCGAGTTGAGTTTTTATGCTTATATGATGTTATGCATAGGTAATTTTCTTGTGAGTTATGTGCCTGCGTTGGTATTATTTGACTCGGGTGCAAGTCGGTCGTTTGTTTCCGTAGCATTTAGTCAGCATATTAGTGTCCGTCGAGAGGCATTGGATCGGCCTCTGCAAGTTTCCATAGCTGATGAGCGAGCAGTGTATGCTTCGGATGTGATTCAAGGATGTGTCCTTGAGATCTTCGGTGTGGAGTTCCCGATAGATCTGGTTTCGATCGCGATGGGGGACGTGTGTGTTATAGTGGGTATGGATTGGATGAGCCGATATGGAGCTGTGATAGACTGCGAGTGTCAATTGGTGACAATTCGAGACCCTAGTGGGGGAGTTCTTACAGTGTATGGAGAGGGTACATGTACGGGGTCAGCATTTTGTTCGGCCGCCAGAGCGAGACAGAGTCTATAGCAGGGCTGTAAGGGATTTTTTTGCATATGTGATGGATGCGAGGGTTGATTCAGTGAGACCGAAGTCGGTTGATGAGGTTCCAATAGTGCGCGAGTTCCCGGATGTGTTTCTAGAGGAGTTGTCGGGTGTGCCTCCAGAGAGGCAGGTAGAGTTTGGTATTGAATTGGTTCCGGGAGCTGTGCCTATCGCCATGGTGCCTTATCGCCTTGTGCCTCCGGAGATGCAGGAGTTATCCTCGCAGCTCCAAGAGCTGCTGGGGAAGGGATTTATCAGGCCGAGCAGTTCGCCATGGGGGGCGCCTATTCTTTTTGTCAAGAATAAGGATGGTTCACACCGGATGTGCATTGATTATCGTGAGTTGAATAAGCTAACGGTTAAGAACCGTTACCCTTTGTCGAGGATCGATGATTTGTTTGATCAATTGCAGGGAGCATCTTGGTTCTCCAAGATCGATTTGAGGTCTGGTTATCATCAGGTGAGGGTGCAGGAGGAGGACGTCCAGAAGACAGCATTCCGGACTCGTTATGGGCATTACGAGTTCGTGGTAATGCCTTTCGGACTCACCAACGCACCGACGGTGTTCATGGATCTCATTAACCAGAATGGGATATTGGTCGATCCGGCCAAGATCGAGGCGGTCATAAGGTGGGAGGTGCCGAGATCACCCACCGAGATCAGGAGTTTTCTGGGTTAGGCCGGCTATTATCGGAGATTTATTAAGGATTTCTCCAAGATCGCCGTGCCACTCACCAAGTTGACCCAGAAGGGTGTTGCGTTTTCTTGGGGTTCGGAGCAGCATACCTCGTTCGAGACACTTCGCCAGAGATTATGCGAAGCCCTAGTGTTAGTCCTTCCGGAAGGGATGGAAGATTTTGTGGTATATTGTGATGCATCGATATCCGGATTGGGAGCGGTGCTTATGCAGAGGGGGCATGTAATTGCATATGCGTCGAGGCAGCTTAAGCCTCATGAGTCGAGATATCCCACTCATGATTTGGAGTTGGGAGCAATAGTGTTCGCTCTCAAGATCTGGCGACATTATATGTATGGGGTTCGGTGTACGATATACACAGACCACAAGAGCTTGAAGTATTTGATGGACCAGCCGAACCTGAATATGCACCAGAGGAGGTGGTTGCACGTGGTCAAGGATTATGATTGTGAGATCCTGTACCACCCGGGCAAGGCTAATGTTGTAGCCGATGCATTGAGTCATAGGGCGGAGGGCGCCTCATTTCGAGACGTCTGTTTGAGGTTGACAGTGATGACCCCGGTGTTGGATGCTATTCGTGCGGCCCAAGCTGAGGTTGTGAAGCCAGAAAGCCAGAAGAGAGAGCGAGTTGTCGGGTTTGTATCGGAATTGGTTACTGATAGCCGGGGGCTTGTGACATTTCAGGGTCGGATTTTGTCACACCCTAAAACCAAGAACGGCGGAAATGTTATGGGGCGGGTACCGTCCGTGGGCGGCACGCGTACCATTTTGATGGAAGACGCTCATCGATCGAAATTCTCGATCCATCCCGGAGCCACTAAGATGTTTTTGGACCTGAAAAAGGATTATTGGTGGCCCTGTATGAAGAGGGATGACGCATGGTTTGTAGAGAGGTGCTTGACTTGTCGCAGGGTGAAGGCCAGATCTATGATTGTATGGAACAAATCTAACCTCAGAAGTTGTTTTGAGTTTGTGCATGGCATGAACTCTCCGAGTCCGAAGAACAGACTCGGCGAATTGTATGAAGGTTGTCCGTTAATCACTCAGTGAGCGGACTTGTCGAGTTGGGGGAATGACTCGGTGAGTCAGGAAGAGTCAGGGGTCTGAGTTCAAGTTGGAACTCGCCGAGTTTTTCTTGTGACTAGGCGAGTTGAGTCGGGGTGGCCCCGCGATTCATGCCAGGTGGAACTCGTCGAGTCAAGGGTAGTACTCGACGTGCCAAGAGAGGATCTAAGAGAGTCAGTGGATACGTGTAGACTCGCCGAGTCGCCCTAGTGCACTCGACGAGTCGGGTCAATGTTTGACCGTTGACTTTGTTGACTTTTAGGGTTGAGTACAGTTGTATTTATGAGAGTATTAATTTATGTGATTAGGCGGAGGCTAGATCACACTTCTTCTGAGTCAGATATTTACCAAGACATCGAGGTGAATCTTCTCACTATACGTTACCTAGAGTGGTACTATGAGATGACCAGAGGGTCTTATGTGTTATGTATGAGATTATGTGCTATGTGATATTTGTATGTTGTATGATGATATAGATCGGACCGGAGGGTCCGACGAGCTATGACCGGACCAGAGGATCCAACGAGCTACGGGACTGGAGGGTCCCGCTGAGACACATCGAACGGAGGGTCGTATTATAGCCTCGAGTGGCGTATGTGCTGTATGTGGTATTTCGGGGAACTCACTAAGCATTTATGCTTACAGTTGTTGTGTTATCAGTTTCAGGTACTAATGATGAGTGCGGGAAGGCGCCGGCATGATTCGTACACATACGCATTGGAGTTTTTGTAGAGATTCTGGGACATGTTTTGTCACAATAACATTTGATACAATGTGTTTGACATTATTTTATGAATGAATGAATGTGTTAAAAATGAAAAATTATTTTGAAAATTTACGTTGTTACAATGTTGATAACAATTTGTCACTCACAGGCATGTACGCTTGACTGTAGCTAGCAGTCTGAGTTTGGGGTTGTCAATCCCAATATAGATCAATACACACATTGTTTCGATCCCCAGCTAAAGTGGAACTGGCAGGTCTACGGATGACAAAAGTCATAAATGATATTGGCCTTCCTTTGCCATATCTAGTCTATCGTATGGTTATAGAACTCGCAAACATAGATAACGGAAATTTACCTTTAAGTAATAAATAACTTAGTAAATTAATAACCTCAGAAATTAGTTTACTATTTAATTGATAGTTTTATATACGTGTTAAAACTAACATACATTTCAAGGATAACCAGACTTTCAGGAAACTTCACACAAACACTTTAAGTATGGTAGATACTTGTCATTTTATTTAAAACCGGTAACCAACCACAAACTTTTAAGGAAAATAAGGGTTTTTCCTGGGATAACAGAACTCGTTTCTAACTAGATCGGGTAGTAACCAGATAACAAACCGTTTTTAACCAAACTATGTAACAAACGGATAAACAAACTTTACTTATAAAAAAATATGGGATTTTCTTAGATAGCCACTTTTTCAGAAAACTAAAGGAATCTTGTTCATTGTTAGAAACAAACCGCTTATGAACTCACCAGCTTTATGCTAATATTTTCAAAACTACTTGTATTCTCAGGTTCTCCTTAGACAGGTATCCCGCATTGTTTTGCAGAAGATGGAGCATATGGAAGTCACGTCTTTACTTTTGTTCAAACTAATGTATCTATAAAACATGTATTACTTTGTTTTCAAACATATGTAAATACTTCTATGTAATGTAATGGTTGTGTTTACTATGCTTACTATGTACATTGGTTGTGATACTTCACATGACGTCCTCCGCCCCGGAACGTTTCCGCCATCGGTTTCGGGGTGCGACAGAATGGTATCAGAGCCCTTGTTTATAGTGAACTAAGTATACCGAACCTTACATGGTATAAGACTATAAACATTAAGGGGCCGAAGTACTCTGAACTAAAAGTATACTTTAAAATATAAGTATTTTCAAAAGTATACAATAATACCTAACCGCCAGAACCCGTAACTACGAGAAGAACAAAACCTAAGTAATTGGCTGTTGTACGCTGCTGTTAAACCTGGGCAGTTATGTAGTCGTGTCTAGGATCAATATAGCCAGATCAACTATATTCAGTCGAGACAAGACCAACATGTGCTTGGGAGTGACTGTGGTGTGCAGCATGCCTAAAACTTACCTAATATCCAAACAACGAGTCATTGTCGCAGCAAAACAAAAAGTACTATAGGAGTATTTTAGCCAAAACATAAACTTACCTACTTATCCTTTTCTTAGCGATAAATTCCCTAGTTTCGGTAGTTTTCCTATATATATTATCGCTTAGTAGAACACTTTATCTGTTATAATGAGATATATCTTGTTTCATATCTCATTATTCGATTCAGTGGACCTACCATCCTCTTTTTCCTAATCATTTGAGATCAATATGCCTCCAAAGAAAGGACCCAGCTCAAGGAACAACAACCCTCTACCACCGCATCCTTCTCAATTCGACCCTGTCATATTTCAGGCAGCTGTTACTGCCGCAGTGATGGCTGTAATGGCGCACTTGAACCCCGGCGGGTCTGGTGGTCTAGGAAGTAACACCCATCCCAAAAATAATGAAGGTGATCAGGGGCACCAGGATCATTGTAGTAAGAGTAAGAAGATTTTCCATAGAAAGCGAAAGGGTCATAGTTCGCAAGGGCCCTCCAAGAAGCACAAAAATGTGACAGTCCACGCTGCTACTACTCCTATCGCTGCACCTACAGCTCAAGCACCTACCAATAGGTATGCTGGTAACCTCCCTTGGTGCAACAGGTACAGTTACCACCATCGTATCCCTGGCCCATGCCGTGAGATGATCTGCAACAATTGTGGCAAAAAGGGCCACACTGCTCGAAACTGCAAAACACCAGCTCAACCAACCAATCAAGCTTCCGGAGCGAGTGTCGATCATGCCTGCTATGAGTGCGGTGAAATCGGGCATTTCAAGTGAAACTGCCCAAAAGCAACAACCACCAACAGCGTCGGGATAGTTTTGACTATAAAGCAGGAGGAGGCAGTCGCCGATCCCACCGTCGTCACGGGTACGTTCCTTCTCGACAACTCTTATGCTAGTATCCTTTTCGATTCTAGTACTATAGAAGTTTTTGTTAACCATTCATTCAAACATCTCTTAAACATAATCCCCAACCATTAACCGAAACGTTTACCGTCAAGATGGCTAACGGTGAGAAAGAGAATGCTAACGATATATTCATAGGTTGTACCCTTACCCTGAACAATCACTCTTTTCCTATTGACCTAATGCCAGTTTCCATAAAGAGCTTTGATGGTATCATTGGCATGGATTGGTTGAGTCCCAATCATGCTGATATCCTTTGTTATGAAAAAGCCATCCATCTTAATCTCCCCTCCGGCCAGACTCTCATTTTCTACGGCGATAAACTTAGTTCCTATCTTCGCATCATTTCATGCATCAAAGCTCAAAAGCTTCTGCGAAAAGAGTGTTGCGCATTCTTAGCTCACGTAATCAACGAGAAACAGGAAGTTAAAGACCTCGAGAGCATCCCCGAATTCTGCAACTTTCCTGAAGCCTTTCCCAAAGAGCTCCCGGGAATTCCTCCCAAACGCCAAGTCGAGTTTCGCATCGACCTAATTCCCGGAGATAACCATGTAGCCAAATCTCCATATCGCTTAGCTCCAACAGAAATGCCGGAGTTATCCAGTCAGCTCAATGAGTTGCTTGACAAAGAGTTCATCAGACCGAGTTCCTCACCTTGGGGAGCCCTGGTATTATTTGTGAAGAAGAAAGATGGATCCTTTCGGATGTGTATAGACTACCGTGAGTTGAACAAATTGACCATAAAAAATCGTTATCCTCTTCCTCGAATAGACCAGCTTTTCGATCAACTTCAGGGAGCCAGTTACTTCTCAAAGATAGACCTTAGATTAGGGTACCATCAGCTTCGAGTTCACGAGAATGATGTTTCCATGACAGTATTCAGGATTCGATACGGTCACTACGACTTCGTAGTGATTCCCTTCGGTCTAACCATTTTCCTTGGTCACGTGGTAAGCGAGGACAGCATAAACGTGGACCCTTCCAAAATCAAGGCGATAGAGAATTATTCAGCACCGAAGACACCCACAGAAATCCGTCAATTCTTGGGTCTCGTCGGCTACTATCGCAGGTTCATCCAGAATTTTTCCAGAATCGTCAAACCCCTAACCACTCTGACACAGAAAGGTGTACCCTTTTGTTGGAGTGAAAAGCAAGATACCGTACACCAAACGTTAAAGCGAGCTCTGTGCAGCGCACCTATCCTGTCCCTGCCCAAAGGAACATAGTATTTTGTTGTCTGTTGCGACGCGTCCAATCAGGACTTAAGTTGTGTGCTTATGCAGAAAGGAAAAGTTATCACTTGTGCCTCGAGACAGCTAAAGGCACAAGAAGTTAACTATACAACTCACAACTTGGAGTTAGGAGCAGTGGTTTTCGCACTGAAGATTTGGAGACATTATCTCTACGGAACTAAGTGCACAATTTTCACCGACCATAAAAGCCTGCAACACATTTTCAGTCAGAAGGACTTAAACATGAGGCAACGGAGATGGGTAGAGTTGAGTGATTATGAGTGTGAAATCCGCTACCATCCCGGAAAGGCCAATGTGGTGGCAGATGCCCTTAGCCGAAAGGAAAACTCAAGCTACAAGGCGAAGACCTTAACAATGACCATCCATTCCCACTTATCTGCACAGATTCGAGAAGCCCAATTAGAAGCCCTAAAACCAGAAAACGTGTCGAATGAAGCCTTGAGAGGAATGGATAAGAAACTTGAGAACAGAGGTGATGGAGTCTATTGTTTCATGGAATCTGGAACCCAAAGTTCAGAGGTTTCAGAGATGTTGTTACGAATGAAGCTCAGAAGACCAGATACTCTGTTCACCCAGGTTCGGACAAGATGTACCTGGATCTCAAGAAACTATACTGGTGGCCAAACATGAAAGCCGAAATCGCTACCTTCGTGGGCAAGTGTCCGTCTTGCGCCAAAGTAAAAGTCGAGTATCAGAAGCCCTCAGGTCTGCTCCAACAGCCCGAGATACCTGAGTGGAATTGGGAGATAATTACCATGGATTTCATCACCAAGTTACCCAGATCTCCAAGTGGGTACGATACCATTTAGGTAATTGTCGATCGTTTGACAAAATCCGCTCACTTCCTTCCAATCAAAGAATCATTCAAGATGGAAAGACTTACACGAACCTACATCCAAGAGATACAACGACTGCACAGTGTGCCTGTGTCCATTATCTCCAATCGAGATAGCAGGTTTACCTCAAGGTTTTGGCAGTCCCTTCAGAAAGCTCTTGGAACTAAGTTGGATATGAGTACAGCTTATCATGCTCAGACAGACGGACAGAGTGAGAGAACTATCCAGACCCTGGAAGACATGCTGAGATCATGTGTCATCGATTTCGGAAAGTCGTGGGACACCTATTTACCCTTGATCGAGCTCTCGTATAACAATAGCTACCACACCAGCATCAAGGTTGCCCCGTTCGAAGCCCTCTATGGTCGTAAGTGCAGATCCCCTCTGTGCTGGGCCGAGGTAGGGGACACGCAGCTAGCCAAGAGTCGTGTCCCCGATACTGCTCTCACTGGTCCTAAAATCATCCGCGAAACCACCGAGAAGATCATCCAAATCCAAGAACGACTGAAAGCTTCATGAGACAGATAGAAGAGTTATGTCGATAAACGACGAAAACCATTAGAATTCTAGGTTGGAGATCGTGTCCTGTTGAAGGTCTCGCCCTGGAAAGGCATGATACGCTTTGGAAAGCGTGGAAAACTTAACCCGAGGTACATAGGACCTTTCAAGATCCTCGCTATGATCGGTCCCGTAGGCTATAAACTCCGACTACCTCAAGAACATAGCAACATCCATCCCGTCTTCCACATCTCAAATCTTAAGAAGTGCCTAGCTGATGAAACCCTAGTAATCCCTTTTATGAGACCGAGATCAACGAAAGTCTGAACTTCATGGAAGAACCAATCGAAATCATAGATCGAGAGATTAAATGTACGAAACAAAGTCGTATCCCGATAGTGAAGGTTCGGTGGAATGCCATGCGAGGACCCGAGTTCACTTGGGAGCACAAAGACTCTATCAAACAGAAATATCCGCATCTCTTTCCAATTCCATGATTTGTATCTAAATTTTAAATTTCGGGATGAAATTTTCTCTAATGGGGGGATAATGTGACAACCCGTAATTTATTTCGTCACTCTAACCCGTTTCCGTTAATAGAACCGTTTGTATTTCCAATTTTTCCGTTAACTTTTGGATTAAGTTAATTAAATTGAGACCTTCATTATAATCTCGTGAGTGTCCAAACCCATTAGAAACAAGTTAAAGCATCCCAAATTTTAATTGGAAAAATTTAAAGTTTTGACCACGTCGGATTACGCAAAATAAATCGGATACGACCAAAAGCCTCGTTTAACGTCAGTATCGGGTAGATTTCTACCGGGCCACAAACTCAAGCCTTATATAAAGGATAAGTGAACTTTAATTTAGCTTTTTACCACCACCTCATAACTTTCTCTCTCTACTCTCTCTCTAAAACTCGAGTTTGATCCAAAAACGCCTCTTCAAGCTTCAGAAATCGTAAGTAATCTACCCTACCTTGTTGTTTAACTTGTTTAGCTTGCAAATCTATGTTTAAATCACCCAAAACACTCAAGAATAAGTGTTTAAGGTTTGGGAACTCCTCCCAAAACCGTAAACTCCTTTAAAGGGAGTTTTGAAGCCCCAAAACCCTTCCAAGTCCCTTCTAGTGCTTAGATATGACTCATGGACTTGCATGAACGAGATTTGAACACCAAAATCATGTCATTTGGGTAGTAAACATGAGTTTGTGGCCCCAGAACATTCTTAGACCGTAAACACACCTTCAAGGACCTTAAACACCTTTTAAAGTGTTAAATTGCCCCTTAAACACCTCCAAAAGCTTCCATGAGTGCCTAGAACCTTATATTCCTTCATGAGATGCACCAAAACATATACAAATGAGTCACACTTGAGTTTACGATTTGGGAAGGTCTCCCAAAACCGTAAACACCTTCAATGGGGTGTTTAAGTGCCCTTAACACGTTGTATGGCTTAGAATTGGGTCTAGAACTTTGTATGCTTAACCTACAACCACCAAATCACATGAATCATGGAAAAACATGAGTTTACGGCCATAAACTCATGTGTTTATGGTATTAATCTCACCAAAAACACCATCATAAATCGTAAACTCCTTTTCCAAGGTCAATTTAAGTCCCAATCACTTCCTAAGCCATGGAATCAACCCTAGAACCTTCCTTTGTGCATTGTAAGACCATTAAGCATCCAAGAACACACCACCCATGAGTTTACGGCCGTAAACTCATGGGGATATGGTCTTTGGACCGTAAACACCCCTAAGGGCTTACTCTTGAAGAGTAAACTCCATATTTAGGCCATACACCCCCTTAGATGCTACCCGGATCACACCTAAGACTTGAATTGAAGTGTTTTTTTGCGCCTAGGAGTGTATATTCTTAATTAACTAGTAGTTCAAAGCCTAATTAGATACAATTATGTATTTCCTCATATTACATAGGAAGCTCGCATGTATTCAAGCCCCGAACTGAAACTTAGCATCCTAACCGACACATTTCTCGACTAGTGAGTTCATACCCCTACACCTTTTTCCGTGTTTTCAATGTTTTTAGGGGGGGAATACAAGAACAAGTACAAGAATAACTTATACTAAAACTTATTATTCCATTTGAAATGTTTCATATTCCGTATGCTTTTAACAAATCGAAACCGTATTAACCAACCGTTTGACTTGCAGAGTTAGTTTTCCAAACTGATTGCAATTCTTATTATATAGTGTTATATGGTATATTTAACAAATGATTTTCCATTTTCATTGCTGTTAAAATCATTAAGATTAGAACTTTAGACGTCGTCTGTAACACTCCACAGAGATACGCAAATGGAGGGTCATCTTTATAATTAGTACTTAAAACAGGATTTTCCGCATTAGTACTTGTAAATTCGTTAATCTTAGGGTTGGAGACATGTCCTCTGTAACACTCCACAGAGATACGCGAGTGGATGACCGCCCCTGTAACCAGAACCTCTTAGTAGAAGAGAGTGACTTGAGTGTATAGATCTATACGGGGCTGACTACCCCGCACCTTGCTGCTAGCTACAGTGGAACCGGCAGATCTACGGGTGACAAAAGTCATAAATGATGTTGGCCTTCCTTTGCCATATCTAGTCTATCGTATGGTTATAGAACTCGCAAACTTAGATAACGAAGATTAACCTTTAAGTAATAAAGAATTTAGTAAATTAATAACCTCAGAAATTAGTTTACTATTTAATTGATAGTTTTATATACGTGTTAAAACTAACATACATTTCAAGGATAACCAGACTTTCAGGAAACTTCACACAAACACTTTAAGTATGGTAGATACTTGTCATTTCATTCAGAATTGGTAACGAATCACAAACTTTTAAGGAAAATAAGGGTTTTTCCTGGGATAACAGAACTCGTTTTTAACTAGATCGAGTAGTAACCAGATAACAAACCGTTTTTAACCAAACTGTGTAACAAATGGATAAACAAACTTTACTTATAAGAAAATATGGGATTTTCTTGGATAGCCACTTTTTCAGAAAACTAAAGGAAACTTGTTCATTTTCAGAAACAAACCGCTTAAGAACTCACCAGCTTTATGCTGATATTTTCAAAACTGCTTGTATTCTCAGGTTCTCCTTACATAGGTATCCCGCATTGTTTTGCAGAAGATGGAGCATATGGAAGTCACGTCTTTACTTTTGTTCAAACTAATCTATCTATAAAACATGTATTACTTTGTTTTCAAACATATGTAAATACTTCTATGTAATGTAATGGTTGTCTTTACTATGCTTACTATGTACATTGGTTGTGATACTTCACATGACGTCCTCCGCCCCGGAATGTTTCCGCCATTGGTTTCGGGGTGTGACAAACAAGATGTATGTTACTTAGTTCTTGAGGTAGTCGGAGTTTGTAAGCTACAGGACCATTTCTAGCAAGAATCTCGAACGGTCCTATATAGCTTGGATTCAATTTGTTACGCTTTCCAACGTGTATCATGCCTTTCCAGGGTGAGACCTTCAACATGACGTGGTCACCAACCTGGAACTCCAAAGGTTTTCTTCTTTTGTCAGCGTAGCTTTTCTATCTATCTCTGGAAGCTTTAAGTCGCTCCCAGATTTGTACGATTTTCTCTATGGTTTCGCGAATGATTTCTGGACCAGTCAGAGTACTGTCAGGAACTTGACTTCTAGCTAGTTGCGTATCACCCACTTCAGCCCAGCACATAGATGATCTGCACTTGCGGCCATAGAGAGCTTCGAAAGGAGCAACCTTTATACTAGTGTTATAACTATTGTTGTAAGAGAATTCGACAAGGGGTATATGAGTATCTCATGCCTTACCAAAGTCTATCACGCATGTTCGCAACATATCTTCCAAAGTTTGAATCGTCCTCTCACTTTGTCCATCAGTTTGTGGATGGTAGGCTGTACTCATGTCCAGCCTAGTTCCCAAAGATTTTTGTAAAGACTACCAGAAACGAGAAATGAATCTACTATCTCGATCAGAAATAATAGATATTGGCACACCATGCAGTCTAACGAGTTCCTTGAGGTAAGTCCTTGTTAACTTCTCCATATTGTCGGTCTCTTTGATTAGTAAGAAGTGTGCAGATTTGGTTATTATATCGATGATTACCCAAATAGTATCATAACCACCCGATGTCTTGGGTAACTTGGTTATGAAATCCATTGTAATCCGCTCCCACTTCCATTCAGGTATTTCAGGTTGTTGCAATAAACCTAAAGGTTTATGGTATTCTACCTTGACTTTGGCACAAGTAAGGCACTTGCCCACAAAGGTAGCAATTTTAACCTTCATGTTTGGACACCGGTATAGTTTCTTGAGGTCCAGGTACATCTTGTCTGAACCTGGATGAAAGGAGTATCGGGTTTTGTGTGCTCCATTCATGACTATGTCTCTGTAACCACCGAACTTTGGTGTCCAGATTCGATTCATGAAACAATAGACTCAATCATCCCTGACTTTGAAGTTTTCATCCATTCCTCTCAAAGTTTCACCTGTCACGTTTTCAGGTTTTAAGGCTTCAATTTGAGCCTCTCTGATCTGTGTGGACAGATGTGAATAGATTGTCATGGTAAACGAATTTACTCGGCATCCCGACTATTCTTTTCTACAAAGAGCATCTGCTACTACGTTAGCTTTACCAGGGTGATAAAGAATTTCACAATCGTAATCGTTTACTAGCTCTACCCATCGTTATTGTCTCATGTTCAACTCTTTTTAATTGAAAATATGCTGGAGACTTTTATGGTTCGTGAATACTGTGCATTTCGTGCCATATAAGTAATTTCTCCAGATCTTCAGAGCAAATACTACTGCTCCGAGTTCAAGGTCATGTGTTGTATAATTGACTTCATGTGTCCTTAGCTGTCTTGAGGAATAAGATATCACTTTTCCTCTTTGCATGAGAACATCCAAGCCCTTGATTAGAAGCATCAGAGTACACTACAAAATCCTCTGTCCCTTCAGGCAGAGACATAATTGGTGCACTACACAAGCCTTGTTTCAGCGTTTGGAATGTTATCTCTTGTTTTTCTCCCCAGCTAAAAGTTACACCCTTTTGTGTCAGGGTGGTAAGGGGTTTCGCTATTCGAGAGAAAGTCTGGATGACCCTGCGATAATAGCCAGCAAGACCAAAGAATTGACGAATTTATGTAGGTGTTTTTGGGTGCTGATCAGTTTTAAATTGCCTAAATTTTGGAAGGGTCGACATGTATTCCTTCAGAACTGAGCACGTGACCTAGGAACTCAACCTTCTTGATCCAAAATTCACACTTTGAAAACTTCGCATAGAGTTTCTCTTTTCTAAGAGTTTGCAATATTTGACGAAGATGTTGGCCATGTTCCACTTGATCACTTTTTGAGTAGATGAGGATGTCGTCAATGAAGACTATGAGGAATTTGTCCAAGAATGGATGACACGCTCTATTCATTAGATCCATGAACACAGCAGGTGCATTCGTCAAACCAAATGGCATCATTACAAACTCATAATCACCATAACGAGTTTTGAACGCTGTTTTGGGAATGTCATCCTCCAAAATCCATAATTGGTGATACCCGAATCTTAAATCTATCTTTGAGAAGTAGCTCGCACCTTGAAGTTGATCGAACAGATCGTCAATACGAGGCAAAGGGTATCGATTTTTAATGGTAATTTTATTCAGCTCGCGGTAGTCTATGCACATACGGAATGATCCATCCTTCTTCTTCACGAATAAGATCGGTGCTCCCCAAGGTGAGAAGCTTGGTCTTATGAAACCTTTTCTAAGGAGTTAATTAAGTTGGCTGGATAATTCCTGCATTTTAGAAGGTGCAAGACGATAGGGGGATTTGACTACAGGGGTAGCCCCAGGGATTAAGGCGATTCTGAATTCGACTTGTCATTCAGGAGGCACTCCTGCAAGATCATCAGGAAAAATGTAAGGAAATTTGCTCGCTATGTCTTTCACTTCTTGCTTTTTGTCTACCACGTGAGCTAAGAAAGCACAATACTCTTTGCGAAGGTACTTTTATGCCTTGATACAAGAAATGATCTGGAGGTTCGTTCCGGGTTTGTCGCCGTAAATAATAAGTGTTTCGTTAGTTGGCAAGTTCAGACGAGTAGCTCTTTCATAACATAGGATGTCAGCATGGTTAGGACACAACCAATCCATACCTATTATGACGTCAACACTTTTGATAGAGACCGACATAAGGTCTATTGGGAACAAAAAAGTTATTCAAAGTAAGTGTACATCCTATGTATATATCGTTGGTAGATTCGGATTTTCCGTTAGCCATTTCGACTGTGAATATTTCTTTCAATGGTTGGGTGTTTTGATTTAGCAAGTGTTTGAAACTATGGCTTACAAAGCTCTTCTCAGCACCACAATCAAATAGAATGCATGCATAAGTGTTTTTGAGAAGGAACATACCCATGACTACAGTTGGGTTTGCCACTGCTTCTTCCTGACCTAAGGCTAATATCCTCCCGAATCCACAAGCATTTCTAGCTTTAGGAAACTCTTTCTTGAAATGTCACACTTCACCACAATTGTAGCACACTTGACCCACTCCAGCAACAGGTACTTGGTTAAGTGGTTAGGGTGGTGCTCTACAGAATCGGGTAGTATGCCCTTTTCTGTTGCAGTTACGACACTGCATTTCTCTACAATTTCCATTATGATGAAAATTTCACTTGTTGCACTTTGGGAGATTACCAGTATAAGGCTTAGCTAGTATTGGGTTAACAGGAACAACAGCGGGTACAGTAGCAGTATTAACTCTAACTAGCTGTTGTTTCTTTGAGGAATCCTGTGTAAATTTTCCCTTCCTCTTGTTCCGACCCTTCTTCTTCTTGTTGTTGTTGTCATTTTTGTTGTTGTTGTTTCCCTTCGGTTGTGCTGGTAAAGCAACCACTGGGTGTTGACGGGCTCTGTGGTCGATAAGAGATTGTGCCAGTTCTTTAGCACTGTCAAAAGTAACAGGCCTCGAAGCTAAAACAATTGAATGAATTTGGGGCGACAGTCCCCAAATATATCTCTCAATCTTCTTGCTCTCCAGAGCAACCATATCCGGTCAAAGAATTGCCAGATCACAAAATCTACTAGTATAGGTTGATATATGAGAACTAACCATTGTGAGACCCCAGCTTATTGAATTAGCCACTACCAGAGTAAGTGACTTAACATGGCCATTCCACCATGTTAAAGCTCTTTCCGAAAAGGTACAAGCAGCGAATTTGACCTTGCTGCTTTCAGGACGGGAGCAGATTTCGAAAATTTCTTCTGTCTTTTCTTATCCATTGCCTTAATGCGATAACTCCTCCAGTACCATTAAAGGTCATGGGTTTGGCATTGGAAAGGTCTTTATAAGTGCACTCTCGCAAGTGCGCATGATTCTCACCATGGTTAGAAGGATTTGCACCATCTCCTGACCCACTAGCACCAGGAGTATTAATATGTGGTATGGCAGCAGCTATAGCTGTCGTGACTGCCGCTTGGAACATAGTGAGGTCGAACTGAGGAGGTGGTGGAAGAAGTGGCACCGACGCTTGATTAACAATGTTACCTCTTGGATTTTTACGAGGAGGCATCTTTTTCTATAAAAGTCAAAAGATACAAACATGGTAAGATATCAAGAGTGAGTATGAATTTTGATATCTCTGAACTAAAACATATAGTTCAACACGAATCTTGTAATGAATTTGAAATAGAAGTCTATGACAAGTATAGTTTGTAACAGAATGATATGAAATTGAATGGTTATTTTTCAAAGACTAGGAAAATGCATGTCAATTGATTTAGCATATTGATCATAAAAGGTGTGGAAAACTTGACCTTAAACAAGTCTACAACACACCAAGTTCTGGGAAAAACATCGACATCATACACACCTACTAAATTTTAAATTTTCGTAGTCTTAGTGAAAAATATGAAAAATAATGCTAGAACCTATCCGCAGACTTAACTATAACCAAAAGAGTAATTAGGAAACGAGTAGAGCATATTCTACTATCGACGGGTATCTCTTGAATGAAACCTCAACTCAGCCAGCTGACGCTCCATAGCAAGCATATGCCTTTCATATGTTGTCAGACGTGCTCATAGCTCTAAAACTTCAGCTCAAGTTTCAGCTAACCCTTGCAGTAGAGACTCATTGTCTCTATCCGTTCTCTCACGAGCATTTTCCAGCCGACGAATGCAGACAGTATTGACACCTTCATTGGCGTCAACTTCCGCAATTCGGTTGAGGGTTGTCCTACCCTGAATCTCATTACGAGCAACTCTACGGACCAAAATAGGCAGGATTCTATCCGCTGAGCCTCCCTCGCTCATTTATAGAAGCTTCGGTCTCCATTGTATGGCATTGGTTGACCCTTTTCTTGGCTCCATGTTTCTAAACGTTCCACCCACAGAGGCGTCGGGGCTTGAAAAGTCGGACGAGGGTTAGGATTTGGGTTTTGAGCCACCAGAGGTAGGTCATTGACTTCTGGCTCGGAGTCAAAATCCTCTGGAAAGTTTTCTGCGAAGTCGTCATCCAAAGAGATTAGATGATTCTCTTCTTGTTCATCATCACGCCATCCTCCGTTCTTTTGGTTAAGGAAGTATGGGTCTCCGGGTAAGTGAAATCCAGCCATTGTTATCTAAACGAGAATGAGGATAAGAGATATAGAATTTAGTTAGCAACGATTGATTAGGGATACAAGTTTCTACAAAAGAGACTTATAGTTAAAAGTAGTGTATTATGTGTGACCTGTTCTAGGTATTACTATAACTATAAAGTGTATACTAATTATATATAACTTGGGTATATTCGACCTTTGATTAAATGACCCGGCTCTAAATCCACAACCAAACAAGGAACAAGAAATGAAGCTAGATCACATATTCTAACCCTATATAACTTTAATTATATATAACTATGATATACTCTAAATATTTATAGTTCTACCCTTAATTGTTCTATTGTTTTCACTTCTTTGTTATTAGTATATAGTGTCAAAAATACTCCTATAGTATTTTAATCTTTATGTTCTATTCTAGAGTTCTTCTGAATATGTATAGTTGGTAAGTTTTAGACATGTCACAACACCACTATCACTCCCAAACACATGTTGATTATATCTTAAATCAATATAGTTGATCAGGCTATATTAATCCCATATATGATTACATAACTGCCCAGGTTTGACTATAATGTCCAACATCCAAATACTTTTAAGTTCTTATGATTGTGATATTGTACTTATAGGTATAAGTGTTAGTATACTTCTTGTAAAATTAATTAAATTTTTAAAAGTATACTTGTAGTCAGAGCTCTTAGCCCCAAATGTATTTATAGTCTGTAAAATTAAGCCTCTAAATGTTAATTTTGGGGCGAAAATACAAATTTTTATAAATTTATGGACTAAAATGTTTTTACTTAAAATAGACCAAAAAAGACATTTTATGTAAAAATAAGCCTCTAAATGTTAATTTAGTTCTTAAGGGACCTAAAGTGTAATTTTATTAAAAACAAGTTCAAATTATAGAATTTTGATGTATCAAGCTAGAAATAACATCATAATAATACACTAGATTTTTATAACATTATGAATAATTTTTTCCCACCAAATGAACTATACCATAACAAACAAACGAAATACAACAATGGTACGAATATTGGGCCTAACATTTCCTACACTAGCTTAGCGGACCTTCGTGGTCTGTTTGCATGTTTAATGGGCCTAATATATTCATTTCATGTCTATTGGGCCTTAATAACCCAATTACATGCTTAATGGGCGTAAATTATCCTTTACATCTTTTATTGAGCCTTAGTGGCCCATCTACATGATAATTGGGCCTAAACTATTCATTATATGCTTAATGGGCCTTAACTGTCCTTCTGCATACCTAACAAGCCTTGAAATAATTTACACGTCTAATGGGTCATACTTTTCCTTTTTCATGTTTTGTTAGGCTTTATGATTACACATCCATATATCAAGTAGTGTTTGTAAACTAAATACATATAACGTTATACATATTCATGTAGAAAATTTTAGGATCTAGTGGGACTTGTCGGTTGACATCACTGAGTGTATGGTCGTAGCCTGTAGTTATAATCAGAGTCTCCTAGAGGGAGAGCGAGAGTTTGTGTATTGATCTATATGGGGGTGACTCCCCCACACCTGAGCTGTTCGCTACAGTTAGACTAGGCCAGTCTAGGGTGACAAAACCTTGATCAAATACTGGTGTTTGGAAAATGCCAAGGCAGGCAATTTAGTTATTATCATGCATGGTTATAACGGCTCACATAGAGGTCCAATACCATCTTAACATTTCGGAAATTAAACTCTTCAATCGTGTTGATACAGAACAATTTATACGATAATGCAAGAACTATAACACTTTTATAAATCAGAAAATATCGGATTTTCTGGGGAAACACTATTAATCGTTACCTTTTTCTCATAACAGATATAATATAAGTAATTTGGATCTTTCATTTATACATGATTTTACAATGAAAATCTCACATACATTTATATTTAATCATTACATCTTTTCAGAGAATTTTACAGAAAATATCGGATTTTCTGGGTTACGCGCCCAATACAAAGTTTTTTAAGCAAACATATTTATGAACTCACCAACATTATATATGTTGACCGTTTTCAAAATAACTTGTATTCGCAGGAAATCGATAAGCTGAAGAACCATCAAGAGTATTTTGGGATTTCTTTTATGCGAATGTCAATTATCGAACAATTTATGCTTTCAAATTTTGTAATGTAAAACAATGTACTTGATGTGAACAATTCCAGTTGAAATATGTAATGTTGGTGACGATGGTGTTATGTTTCATGTATATTCATTGTGATCATATTTCAATTTATACTCACACGAGCCCTCGGACGTTTCCGCCTTTTGGTTTGGGGGTGTGACACTAACATCCCAAATAAACAGTTTGCTTTATTTCTTTTTCATTGGCACACTCTTTCATGAAGATCTTTATGATCCTCCAAAAGTCTGGTTCGTGGTACTAATGGTAATTTTTAGTTGTGTAGTTTCGCCTCTCAATTCACTGGTGGTCTTATATGTTAAAAGGGAAAGGAGCTCGATTCATCTCCTTGGACTATGAAGTGTAAAAGGATTCGTTTCTTTGAAAGGAAGTTGAAACATTTTGATAATATGAAGAGATACCGAATGGATAAGTTTCAAGTAAAGGCGCTTGAAATATGGAACGTCACCTATTGTCACGCCGACTGACACACTTTTCGGGGTTTACAGTTGTCAAATCACGTCTAATCAGGCGTCGTTTCTGAAAACCTTGCCTACGTGATCATTACAGATTTTCTCTCTCATGGAAATCGTATAAAAGGATTTATCATTATTCTTTTCTTCTTTACCGCTCACAAAATCTCTCAAGCATTCAAACGGCAAAAACCTCTCTAGTATTCATCTTCCTCACCAAGCTTCAACAATGGCAGAATCGTCTTCAGTTCAAGAACACACCGCTCAATCTTCTCTCCTCACGATCAAGCCTAACCAAAACCTGATCATCGACTTGACGTCGTTCAAGTATGATTCTTTAATGTTGCAAATCGTCAAATGCCTCAAGTACTCGCCACTGGTACATGCTCTTTCCAAAGTTGAATGTGTGCCGATGTCCCTCATTTCTCAAGTTTATTCTTCTACAAAGTACATCAAGGCTGAGGAGCGCATTATGTTCGAGATATTTTATAAGAAGAATTCCATCTCCAAAATTAGGTTTTTCTCTCTTTTAGGGCTAACTTATGAGGACTTAATGGTGAACCCGGACTCGATTACGACTGCCTAGATATTCGATATGTTCTACAACATGGGGTACACTGATATTCTCTCCACCATTACCAAGGTCAAGAAATCTTACCTTCCTCCACAATGGAATGGGTTGTTTACCCTTCTCTTTAAGGGTTTTTCTGAGAGAGTGGTTGGGTCCGTTAGTGACAGCAAAGGTTTTATGAGCATTATCTATGGTCTGCATCATGGCATCAATCTCGATTATGGGTCTATTCTCTGGACTCAGTTGGTTCAAAGCTTGAATTCGTCATCTCGCCACACTGAGATTTCATGTAGGAGATTCTGGACCATCGTTACCCAAAGGGCTTTGGAGAAATTTCAAATTCCAGTCATGGCGGATTCTTTGTTATCTTCAATCGCAACTTTCTACACCACAAAGATCATCATGGCTGACTCCTCCAAGTTTCCCTTTATCGGTTCGGTCCCGGAAATGATGTACAGGTGTGTTTCTGCTGCTAGTATTCTCATTACCGAATACAAGAAGTTACCTTTTTCGGGTCCAAGGGAACTCATTCCTGAGATGCAAAGTTCCCTTGATGAGGCTGACAAGACAAAGAAAGGAGATAAGAAAGGGGACAAAAAGAAGGAAGTTCACGAGGGTCCATCCCTTACACTTCTCACACCCAAGAAGCAAAAGGGTCAAACTGCTGAACCTTTGACTCCTAAAAAGCAAAAGTTGAAGAAGAAAGTGCACAAGCAAAAAGCTTCATCATCCAGTGATAGTGAATACGTTCCCTCCGATCACAATGTGGAGGATGAACTTGAGAAGGAGTAAGATCAGTCTGACGATTCGGTACATATAGTCACCCCCGAGGTAACATATAATAACACAGTTCCATCTCCATCTCCTTCTCCTCATCACACTATTGTTCTAATTTTTATCGCTGCATGCCCTTCTCCAGTGTCAACTCAACCACCTACCTCTTCACCATTCCCAACACCCATATTCACCGAAACCACCACCACCACTACCACAACAACCGAACCACCTGTTGATGTCAACGCATCTGATGTGGTGGAAAAAGCTTCTGGTTTTGAAATCCCTGTCACTTCTAAACCACTTTCCCTACTTCACTCTGACGAGTCTGACACCATTCTTGGCGGTAATGACATGGTGTTTGATACATTCCACTATAGCCCCTTTGCTATTCAAAGTGATGATGACGACGATGCCCCTGTTATCAAGAGGCATCTTAAGGATTTGAATGAAAAGCTTGAAACTTTGCTCGCCTCTTGATCCCAATCCTCTACATCAGCATAGTTTGACACTGTCATTCAAGCTCTCGTGGCTACCTTGGTCGGATCGAAGGTGTTTCGGAGGCGGGTATGAAAAGCAAAGTATAAACTACAATTTATTACCTAACAATCTCCCCCTTGGTTTATAGCTTTCTTTTCACTTAGAATAAACCATAATTTAGTCCTAACAATCTCCCCCTTGGTTTATAGCTTTTTTTTTACTTAGTCTTCCTTGATCTTTCGCTTTCAGCTCTAATCTTTGATTTCTTCACAACTTCAAGATGAACATATGAGTTAAAAAAAATAAACAAAAATAGAAAAATCATAAAATTTAAAAATCCAAAAATATGTTTATTTTTGTTTTATTTCCTTTTTCAGATAAATCAAAAATCCAAATATAATTTTTTTTTTACTTTTGAATGTATTTTTAATTTTAATTTTATTTCTTAGTTATTTCTATTGTGTGCTAAGCTTATTTTTACTTTTGTTTTTTATCTCAAAGTTTCTTTTGTCTTAAAAAGATAATTAAAAAAAAGAGACTTAAGGAGACTGTGTCGAAATTTTCTGAGCAAGGAGAAGAATCATGGAAAGGAGTTGACGGTTATTACACTTCACTTTACTTTCATAAGGAATTGATGGCATGAAACCATACAGATAGTCAGTTAGGCAGTGTCTTTTCAAGAACTGTCATATTGGAGAAATTAAAGGCATGCAACTATACAAAATGTCAGTTAGGCAGTATCTTTCTCAGAACTATCGTATTTAAGGAATTGAATGTCTGAAATTGTACAGATTGTCAAATTGGTCTTGTCAGTTATCTTTACCTAATGTATTCTCGGATACAAATCGCCTAGGGTCTTGACAATATCTTTGGCATGCAAAACTACGGAGACTCGAATGTATTTTCAGATACATTCTTCGTAGGAAAGGAATTAACGGTATTGGCACTAGGGTGATGCACCTCGCAAGGCACGATTATCGTTGAACGTCTCGCCAAGGGCCAAGTTAACTTGTTTAACTCGAAAATCTGTATTAAGATCTTTGATCTAGGATATACAGGAGCTAACATCAAAAAGTCCATGAGTAGTTCTCTGATACTCAACAAATCGCAGTACGTTCCTTCGTGTTCATACAGATACTGCGAGTAGTCTCCTTCTGCGCCAAGGCTTGGTCCTTGAACAACTGTGGTAAGAAGGGTCTTTATGATTCTGTGTTCCACAGGGACTTTTTAGTCATGATTGCTTTTCAAGGTGCAGCGGTGATCATTAAAGAATTTTTCATTCAAAGCAACAAGAAGTAAAGATTATTTTTCAACATTTAATTTTTCAACCCCAAAAGCAAGGTGAAGCTGTATTTCAAGTTATTTGACAGATTGCATTGAAACATCCTCAATCAATTTGCTACTATCTATAAACCTGCTAAGCGATCTAGAAGAATCGGTCTTTCTATTATTATCTCTAAAGTATTTCAAAACAGAACGTGTTGATTTTCAAGAACCTTTACAAGAAGCCTCTACACCCAATGTGCTTTCAAATTCAATTTCTTAGAAGGAAGTTCAAATGTTCAAGATAAATTCATTCATCAAGAAATTCATATGTTCATCTTGAAGTTGTGAAGAAATCGAAGATTAGCGTTGAAAGCCAAAGACCAAGGAAGACTAAGTAAAGAGAAGGCTATAAACCAAAGGGGAGATTGTTAGGAGTAAATTATGGTTTATTCTAAGTGAAAAGAAAGCTATAAACCAAGGGGATATTGTTAGGTCATAAATTGTGGTTTATACTTTTCTTTTCATAAGGTATTAGAGTTCTGGGTCTAGGACCGAAAACACCATGTTTTGGTGTTGTTTGGACCAAAATCACATGTGATTTTGGTTAGGCTTTATATTGTTTTGTTTGGGTTTAGGGTTTGGGCTTTCTTATTAGGTCTACGTATAAATAGTGTTAGTTAAGCCTTGTAAAGAGTAAGGGACGTTCTTGTGGGATTCCATAAGCGAAGAACGAGATCTAGAGAGAAACAGAGAGAAAACAGTGTGCAATCGGAATCCTGTATACCAGATGATTAATCAATATATCGTGTGCATTGAAGATTAACTATTTTTTCTTATTCGTCTTATATCTTGCATTATATACTTTGATTGGGATTCCGCCCCATCAATGTGAATCCGATTGATACATAGGAGAATTCGGGAGTTACAAGCTAGAAAAAGTCTTAAAAATATTTTGCAATAACCCGATTGCTACCAATCCTTGCTCTGATACCACTAGTAATTCCTAAATTCTCCTACGTATCAATCGGATTCAGTTTGATGGTGCAGAATCCCAATCAAAGTGTATAATGAAAGATATAAGATGAATAAGAACAAAATAATTAATCTTCAATGCACATGATATATTGATTAATCGTCTGGTACACAAGATTCCGATTTCACATTGTTTTCTCTCTCTGTTTCTCTCTAGATCTCGTTCTTGGCTTATGGAAGCCCCCAAGAACGTCCCCTAGTCTTTATATGGCCTAAATAACACTATTTATACCTAGACCTATAACAACTCGCAAACCCAAAACCCAAACAAAACAATATAAAGCCTAACCAAAATCACATGTGATTTTGGTCCAAACAACACCAAAACATGGTATTTTTGGTCCTATACCAAGAACTCTAATAGCTTATGAAAAACAAAGTATAAACCACAATTTATGACCTAACAAGACTTACATAGTTCAAAGAGGATCCGAGCTAGAGTTCCAGGTCGACGATTTTGTCTGCCTGAAGGTATCCCTATGGGAAGTGGTGACCCGATTTGGGAAGCGGGGCAAGCTAGGCCTGATATCTGTATATATCTATACATATATTTTACATCATATCTTAATATTTTATACTATATTTATGCTTATTATAGAAAAAAAGGTACTTATTATGTTTCATATCTGTTATGTAGCATAAAATACATGCTCGGAAGCAATATGGAAGCTGGAAGCAGGAAAATACAAGCTTAGACAAGAAGAAGACACAAGAAGGATGTTGCTAGACAGCTTGACCCTTTGTTAGTATTTTGACCATATCTCATGAATCGTAACTCCGATTAAGGTGATTCAAAATGATCTGAAAACTAGACACAATTTCAGACGACTTTCGTGTTTTGAGAAAAGTCGGATTTTCAACCACCACGACGTGGTGGTCCCACCACAACGTGGTGAGTGGAATCTTCGCGATTTTTGACGTTGGCTTGGAGAATACGGGATAAACACGAGGACCACGACATGGTGCCATTACCACGTCGTGGTGGCCAGATTTTTGGCAAGTATATATATCTGAACATTATGACAAATTAAGAGACTTGGAGGTGACTTTCTAGAAAAGCATTACGAAAAATAACCTCTGGAAATCCCTTAGAAGAGGAGGAAACAATTGGAGGTCAAGATTTGAAGAGACCTAGACGAAAACATCAATTTATTCGGTTTGATCATGTTTAGATTTATCTCTATTGAGTTTTTGAGTTTGATGTTTACCGTGAGTAGCTGAATTTAGCTACTCCTGTTTAGTTAGATGAAGCTTCAACTTATGAATTAGTTTAATTAAGTATGGATTTGACTTATTGGTATTGTGCTTGTGTTTTATTGTTAATACCTAGCATGTTAAAATTTGGTTGTTTAGTTGCTTGAATTCATGTTCTGTGTAGCTTAGTGATTATTAAATTACATGAACTTGACACCTAGTGATTTAGTGACTATTGAATTGCTAGATCTAGGATCGACCCAATCTTAGATAAGTGATTGAAGTATTGAATTTAGTTGTGTTGGATATCCTACACACGATTCAAGATGCATATTCTATCCCAGGGGAGTCTGTTCCTTTTTCTCCTTTTTATTGCTTTTAAATTAATTTATGCATACAATAAGGGCATTGTATGTAATAAGTGTGGGGTAGGGGTCGAAAAAGTAAATTGCTAGAAATTGCTAGAAATTTTAAAATTTAAAAATTTTCATAGGTTTGAAACAATAATCTAATTAGTTCTAGTAATAATAATTTAAACTTTAGTTGCTAGTATTGCATTGGGATGATCCGATAAGAGCTTAAGTGTTTAGTTGAGCCGATATATGTTATAGTGCATTTGTGGCCTCCTTTATTCTAGTGAAATCATGGGACAAAAACACAACCTCGCTTAGTTGGAGGGATGCAATATGTTTAGCAGCCTAAACTTGAAATGTATCCAGGAAACTATGTCTTGACCAATGAAGGTTGAAGCTAAGCGCCCTGCTTAAGCATGTAGGTTTTTGAGTGATATAAAAAAGTGAGATACATGTAAAAAAAGAGAAGAGAGAAATAACCTAAAGGAAATAAATTGAAGAATATTGGAGCATAAAAGTATCAAAGTATGAAGATCAAAGATCAAAATTCTAAAGTCTCAAAGTTGAAGATACAAAAGTTACATAAAAAGGTGGTGAATTCAAAGAAATCAAAGATCAAATATCAAAGAAAAGAAGAATTCAAGAGCTCCAAGTTATGGTATCTTCTAAAAGTTGTAATTCTCTAGTTTTTGTATGCTTGGGTAGCTTTACAAAAATACCTTGAGGTTAGGGTAGTCTTCTGCGGATGGATTCGGAGGGCTGCATAAAATGAACATTGTTCAAAAGAAGTGAGCGTGTGTTTATGAGGATTGTGGGTATTTAGAATTGAGGGGGGTTACTTAGGAAAAATTTTACACACAAATGCATGCATTGAGGTCTTAGCATAATGGATGAGCTTGAGTTGGATCGTTCTATGTGATATTGGTGATGAAGGTTAGACTTAAAAAATTAGTTTTGCTTGAGAGCAAGCAAAATATAAGTGTGGGGTATTTTGATATCTGTATATCTACACATATATTTTACATCAGGGCCCTAGATACATCGGTCCTTTCAGAGTGATTACTCGAGTAGGTAAGGTTACTTATCGGTTCGAGCTTCCTGCGGAGTTGAGCCAGATTCATGACACATTCTATGTATCCTAGTTGAATAAGAGTGTAGCTGACGAGACAATAGTGGTTCCTTTATAGGACATTCAGGTTGATGATAGCATGAACTATATTGAGAGGCCAGTCGCGATTTTGGATAGAAAAGTAAAGACCTTGAGAAACAAGGAGGTGCACTTGATTAAGGTGCAGTGACAGCACCGCAAAGATTTATAGTGGACTCGGGAGCCGGAGTCCGAGGTGTGTGAGCAGTACCCAGAGTTGTTTCCAAAGAATGACTTCAAGGGCGAAGTCTGATCTCAGTGGGGGAGAATTGTAACACCCCGATTTCCCAGGTGTGAAATTCGAGGGTTTCATGCATATTATAGGACCTACTTGACAAGTTGACTGCTCCAACTCAACGTGTAGGAAAGATCAGCACGCGTAGATTTTTGAAGGAAACTCAACAAGTTGGAGGGGTCAACTCAACGAGTTGAGTCTATTTAGTGAAAACCCTAATTTTCGGGTCTTGTACCATATTTAAAGAACTTATAACCAATTATAGCCTCCCTGATCGTCATTTCAGCCAGAGAAAACCCTAGATCGAGCTTGGTACCCTCTTGGGTGTGTTTGAGAGCTTAAAAGGTGACTTTTGAGGAGTTTTGGATGGAGACTTGAAGATTAAGAAGCTTGGATCAAGAAGAGGGTTGTAGATCTTTCACCTCTTGTGTATTATCGATCAAACTGAGGTATAAAGTTAATACCATGACTTCCTTATACTTAGATCTTCTATTAGGAGTGTTTATGGCAATTTTGGGACATTGTGGAGTCATTCTCGAGTTTGAGTTTGTCACAAGGACATGGTTTCAAATGAGCTGCCCTTGACGAGTAGACTATTGACTTTCGTTGACTTTAGGGTTTTGATATAGTTGTCGACTTTGGAGGCCATGGAGGGGTAAAATAGTTTTTTCCTCGTTCACTATTGACTATTGACTATTGACTTTTGTTCACTAAGCGTCATGCTTACCATGTTGAGTTAAATGTGTTTCAGGTACTTCTATATATTCCGAGAAGGCGAAGGCACGATTGTACACATCCGTCGGCTTATTGAGATTTAAGGATTTTGGGATACCCTGATTATTGTTTTGATAATAATTTACGATTTATGTCTTGACTTGAATTTATGAATAATATTTTGAGATTTAAAAAGGAAAAATTTGTATTGAATTTTGAGGCGTTACAAAATTGAACCTTCAAGAAATCGAACCTTGAAAATGTTGACCCCAAAACTCGATTTTGACTGTTACTGAGTGTGTGTTCTTGAGGGTCTAAAAGTTATTTGATTGTTCTTGAAAGCTCCAAGTGAACCCATAAAGCAATGGCTTTTACTAAATCATTCACATACGTGTTGAGTAGAAAGGCACGTCAAACAACAGTGGTCTCCATAATCCTACATAGACATGACTTGGCAGTGGAAACTGGTTAAAATAATTCTAGGTCCCAAATAAACAGGTTAAAAGGTACTTCATGTCTCTATAATGCAATATATATATATATATATATATATATATATATATATATATATATATATATATATATATATATATATATATATATATATATATATATATATATATATATATATATATATATATATCACGAATGACCATTTAAACCATAACCGATACATTTGTTCGACTACAGTGACAATAACCTTACATAAGATGTTATATATTTATATAAATTACTAAAGGCTAGTACTAATTTACATCAAACAATACACGTGCATTGAACCAATGTTGCATTGTGCATTCGACATATACTGTTACATATTTTAAAAGCTCAAAACAACTTAATAACAATTCAACGAATTACATGTAGTCACAATTTTAATTTATTAAATGAAGAATTCTTTAAAATATTTTGTAACTACAATCACATATACTAACAGCTTCAGTTTAATCGATCGATGTTCTGATCTTTGTATTTGACAGTTCAGTAGAATCGATTATTTTTCCAATCATCAGTAATTGCGTAAAATTGATATCTATAAAAATATGAAAATAGTTAATCGAGATTTTACAATCAACTTCAATCATCTTTACTAGAAATTTGAGTACAATCGATTGATGCTACGGTTTCTGTAATCGCTAATTGTGTTAAATCTAAGGATGTAATCCTTACTTGAGTTGAATCAAATGATGGAATGCAAGACACTCTTTTCTCCAATCTATGTTAAATAGTTTCTGCGTATAAGATGAATCACAATAGATTTATCGTAGTAGTTTGCATCTATGTTAGAAGAAGATTACGATTGATCATATTTTTCTACGAAGAAAATCCACCAAAGTGTACATACATACTGATTTGAAGATTCGGTTGAAAAATAACTAGAAAAAAATGATTTTTTTTCATGGATATATTAGTGTTAATAATGAAATATGTCAATCACTTTGATTTATTTAACAACAGTACATGAAGGTCATTTGTGTCTGACTCTATACGGATGTTATTGAAACTTATATTGAGCTTAACACATGGTAGATGGCCAAGAACTAACATGGCCTTGTTCTCAAATAAAAGAACATGACCCACAATATTTTGGATGCTTTTTGACGTCCATAAGTGATTTGCTGGCTTATTTAGTGTGTCCAAAGCATAACCAGTTATAGTTTGATTTCAGGTGAGAAAAGAATTTTTTTCCGATTTGAAAGTCGACATGAATATACTTGATTTTACTTGAAGATCAATGGTTGTTTAAAAAAGCAGACGAAAAAAAGTTATTCTATCATAAATATACGTGTAAGTGAATTTCGTTTCTCCTCCTTGTTCTATAATCATTTTTTTGGTTTTGCTCTAAAAAAATTTACATTATTTTTATTTACATACAGTTTCCAGCATAGGGTATTTATGAGATTCTAACCTAAACTCACTAGTGTTTAAATCCAAATTAATCATTAACAAACCACTTTAATGGTGTCTCTTACTCCTTGTGCTATAATGATATTTTTTGTTTTTTCGTTATATATATTACAACTATAAAAACCAACTATTCAACCATTAATAGTTTTCTTTTTTAACTTTTAACAAAAAAATCATCCAAAAACATAAGTGTGAACATGTAAATATCAATAGTTTTAATACTGCGTTGTTTTGAGTTAAACTAACGTAGTTTATATACAAATTTTGGGCTTTAATATAATGTTTTTACTACTTCAACTCTCGGTTATCTGAAGTTTTCATTCTTCTACTTTATTTACATCTTAATTTTTTTTTTTCCATTTATTACTTTGCGTTTGCTCATATTTTTTGTAATTGCTTGTTAAATATTTTTGCTAAATGTCATAGCTATTCTACTGGTCAAAAATATCAATGCTCGATGAATATTAATAGCAAAATAAAAACAAATATAAATCTCATATAGACAGTTGAAATACATGTACTAATGGATGACAGTAAAGATTAATTGTTTTCTAATTTGTTCGAAATTAACTAAAGGTTTCCATGTTATGTTTGAGAAAAATGATCTAAATTAAGAAAATCGTAATATGAAAGAAATAACAAGATGTTTTAAATCAATTTTTAATTAAATCTATATAAATTTGATAGATTTTATGCATAAGAATATATATATATATATATATATATATATATATATATATATACATATATATATATATATATATATATATATATATATATATATATATATAGTGGTTCAAATGAGAACCATAAAAGATTAAGAACCTTAAGAACCTTAATTAATTAGTAAAATATTTACACGATACTCTTATTAAACATGTTAAAATCCAAATTTTTTGTGTTTTTGGTATGAAAAGAGCAAACTTATAATTTTTACAGTTTAATATTTTCATCCATATACGCTCTCATATTTTAACACAAAACTTATATAAAATACAGATTTACAAAGTCCTTTTACAGTTTAATACAAAAAATTCAAAACTTAATACAAACTGTTTTATAATAATTCACTAATTCAAAGAAATCAAAAATTCAAACTCTACCACCACATGCCGCCACCAACCACCTGTATCAACACAGTACGCGTCATTTCTTCCAAATCATATATGTAAAAAAATAATGTATTAACAACTTAAATACTACATTCACATTCTAATAAAGCCTATTAATTAACTCTTTTTGAATTTAATAGAAAACAATTATAAAAACTAGTGGATTCTTACAAATTTATACAACAAAAAATAATATATTCATAAGAAAATTAAAAAAAATTATATTTATACATAAATCATTCATATTTTAACACATATAATAAAAAATTCATAGCAAAATGCAGTCAATTCACAGTTTAAACAGAAATTAATAGTTTAATACAGTCAATTCATATTTTTAAACATAAAAATCACAGTTTAATTTAAAAGCTCACAGTTTAATTTAGTCAAATTCACAATTTAAATAAATATTCACAGCTGAATACAATTAATTCAAAGTTTAAAATACAAAAATAAGAGTTTAATATGTAAAATTCACAGTTTATTATAATAAATTTACAGTTTAATACAAAAAATATAAATTCACAACAATAATATCAATTTAAAACTCTTAATAAAGACAATTCACACTTTAATATACAAAATCCACAACTTAATATAATAAATTCACAATTTAAAACAAAAAAAATTATATTTATAATCATATTTTCAAATGAAAACATATACTTATATTTAGGAGTTAATATATGAAGACATTTATATGTATTAAATGGTGAAATTAATATATTAAGCTGTGAATTAAATTTACAACGTAATATACAATTCACAGTTTAATATACAAAATTAATCAAATACATTGTGTGCAATACATAAATTCACAGTTTAATAGAACTTTTCAGAACTCTCATTCATAGTTTAATAATCAGTTTAGGAATCTCATTCATTGTATTTATAACATAAAAACATAATAATTCACATATTCACATTAACTAACTTAAATAGAACTAAACAATAGTTGAAACATGAAAACATCACAATTAAAAGCTTAAAAAAATTAAAATTCATACTAATTGAGAAAACACTAACATAATAACACATTTAAATTCAATTCACAACTTAACAACAATAAAACATAAAGTGAATAAAAGCTTGATGCAAACATTATAAAAAAACATAATAAACATGGATTAACAACTTAATAATAGAAAACAAAAAAACTATGTTTATCAAACGTAAACAATAAATGAGAGATTAGAACATTAAATTCACAACTTAACAGAAAGAAAAAAAACTATGTTTAACATACTTGATGCAAATACGGTGTTGTTTCACTAAAGATCACAGAGAAAAAGATGGAGTTGAGTTGGCGGTGGTACACCGGAGCGGCAAGGCAGTAGTTGGTGGCCATTCACATCGATCTCAAATCTAGTCCGTCAATCTCGTCATAAGCGTAGATCTAAAGGCATAAATCATGGATCCATAAGCGAAACTCATAGATCTGCTGTCGGAAATCATAGATCTAACGTCGGAGATCATTGATCTGGACTGAACCGCTTCATATTTGATGAAAACAAAAGATTTTGGAGGTTGCAGACATACATCTATTGTTTGTAGAGGTGGTGGTGGACTAGATCTGGTGGTCTTCATGAAGTTCGAGAGAAAAAAAGATGGAGGACACCAAATCTGATGTAGATCTGGTGGTGTTTCACCAAAAAAATGAGTACAAAAAAGATGATCCTGGAATATGATGGGGATGATGGTTGGAACCGACGTCGGCAGGTGGTGGCGACAATGGTGGTAGTTGATGATAATATATGGAGGGTTTGTGTTTGAGCTAAGCGAGAGTGTTTAGATTTAAAAAAAAAATAACTCACATCACATGTTGTAGTTTAAATTTAGACGTTCTTAACCTTTAGGGGTTTTCACTTAAAGTTTTACCTCTCTCTCTCTCTCTCTCTCTCTCTCTCTCTCTATATATATATATATATATATATATATATATATATATATATATATATATATATATATATATAAGGTTAGGTTCATTTGAGACCACCTATACTTTGTGAGACCGTGAGACGTATTTTTTAATTTTTTTTTATTTTTTTTTAAAATTTTTTTAGTTAATTCAAGTTCCGAAAATAATATTTAAAAAAAGAATTTTTGGATTTTTCCATTTATTTTGAATTTTAAAATTATTTTTTAGAATATGTACAGTGTAATATTCTATTAGAATATTTCACATATTTTTCAAAAAAAATGGAATTTATTTTTATTTTTTTTTAATTTTTTTTAATTAATTCAAGTTCCAAAAATAATATTTAAAAAAAGAATTTTTAGATTTTTCCATTTATTCTGCATTTTAAAATTATTTTTTAAAATATGTCAGTGTAATATTCTATTAGAATATTTCACGTATTTTAAAAAAAATGGAATTTATTTTTATTTTTTTTAGTTAATTTAAGTTCCGAAAATGATATTTAAACAAAGAATTTTTAGATTTTTCCATTTATTTTGTATTTTAAAATTATTTTTTAGAATATATCAGTGTAATATTCTGTTAGAATATTTCACGTATTTAAAAAAAAAAAACAGAATTTTTTTTATTTTTTTTTTATTTTTATTTTTTTTAGTTAATTCAAGTTCCGAAAATAATATTTAAAAAAAGAATTTTTGGATTTTTCCATTTATTTTGTATTTTAAAATTATTTTTAGATTTGCTCTCACGGATTCAAATAATTAGATTGGTCTCAAATGAACCTGAACCTATATATATATATATATATATATATATATATATATATATATATATATATATATATATATATATATATATATATATATATATATTCAAAGACGTAATTTTGTTTTTTTACTTCCCGATGCTTTTTCATTAACTTTTCATCTTTTTCCATATACAAGTTATTATTAGTTTTATTTATATATTTTTCAAAGTTTAAGTATTTTGACAATATATATATATATATATATATATATATATATATATATATATATATATTAGTCAGCATGTTGTCAAAATAAATAAACTTTAATAAATATATAAATAAAACGAATAATAACTTGTATATGAAAAAAAGATGAAAAGCGCATGAAAATGAAAAAGCAACACGAAGTAAAAAAGAAAATTACGTCTTTGAAGGGTCCTATTCCTCTTTGGCCTTTTTGACTTTGAGTTACAGAGTTACATCCATTATAGGATGCTACAGAGGAACAGAACTATCAAACTTATTTTTCATATATATATATATATATATATATATATATATATATATATATATATATATATATATATATATATATATATATATATATATAAAAGTGGTTTAACCTCCAAGACTATAGAGTAAAAACGAACACACAAGATTTGAAATAATTTTGTGTACTTAGTTTTTTCAAACAAAAATATTATAATTTAAAAAAATTACTAACAAGTGACTCGAAGCAATAACTTAAGGACCATGTACGCACTTAAAGTAAATATGACTTTTATTAGTAGCACTAACTCCATTATTTGACACATGAGAAAAGACCATGTCTCCCCTCTAAAATGATTTCGATGTGAAAGACTTTTTGTGTTGTATATTCCGGAAAACGGGCGGAGTTCCTTGTTATCATTTTGGGTTACTCAGGTTGATCCTTCACCAGACTGAAAGGTTGGCCGAGTTGTGGTCAATGGGTCTTCCATGGGCTTGTGGTTTAGGATCATATCGATGCCCTTCCCTTGACATGGGACCTTGTCCTCAAGGTCGGAGATGGTCACGCCACAGTAGAGGGCACAATGGCTGGCGGACGATGCCCAAATAAGGTAATTTGTTGGTTGTTAAAGCGGAAGGATAAAGAGGGAACCGAGAAATCTGCCATAATGGGGCCCAAACAGCGGAGCCACGCATATCCTAAAATCAGTTCATATCTAGTGAAGGCGAAAAGAAAGTGGTACCAGAAATGAGGTCTGATACAAGGTGACAAGAATGTGAGGGCGATACCTATGGCAATGTAGTTGTTCACCGTTTCCAACGAGAACAAGGAAAGAGGCATTGGTTGGATTATTAAGTTGAGCAAGGAGGCAATGTGTGGTTGAATTAGGTTATGGGTATTGCCGAAGTCGACCTGAATGCTAACCATGTGGTCATTAATAAGACAGGTTTCATCAAGGTGGCAGTAGTCATCCCGAAAAAAAAATTGTCGGTGAAATAGAAAGAAAATATGGAACATCGGGATTCTCTATGAGAAATGGTAACGCATAATTTGTAGTATGGTCATGTGTGTTATGCACAATCAATAAAAATTACGGGGGTACAATGGTGCCCTGGTTTGTAGCATTCAGGGTAGCGAAAACAGAGACCGGCAGCGCACCTTTGTTGCAATTGATCCGCTGATCGGCGAACTATAGGCAGTGGCGCAAAAGCATCCAGTCTGACAGAAGTGATAATGGTTGAAGTAGGTACTAAGGCAGAGGAGCCGTTGGGGGGGGGGGGGGGTCGGCAAAAGAGCTGGTGATTGGAGGGGTACGACATGGTTGATAGCAACATGAGAAGTGACAACAATGAATTTTTCCTCCAATAGCTTTGCTAAGCCTACTGCTTGGGTGAAGGAAGTAGGTTAAGGATGGCTAACTCATTTTGGATAGTGGGTCGTAAACCCAAAAGAAAGCAATTAAGCAATGAGTCTGGTTTCAACCCTACGACCATACAGCTTAACCATTCAAAATACGCGATATAATTTGTAACAGTGGTGGTTTGTTAGAGTTTGAACAAGGCGGCTACGTGGTTCTCAAAAGATGATGGGCGAAAGCGAAGTTCGAGAGCACGGGAAAAGCCAGGCCATGAAGTGAGAAGGTTGTTGTTGGCTAAAAAAATATGTATATAAAAAATTTTCTTACCTTCATACCAAAATTGTTCTTCTTATTTTATAAGGTAAGAAAATTTTTTATATACATATTTTTTTAGCAAAGAAACAACGTAAATAATTAGATGATAAACACCTTTATGATTCATATTTAAGTAAATAAAGAAAAACAAATTCACTTTTATGATAATTTTAATGAATATCAACAAAATAATTGTAAAAATAAATCATCAAAATGTTTTTTGTGAACTTTTCTGTTTTTATTCATTTGTTTTATTTGCCAAAAAAAATATGCTGAAAAAAAAAAAACTTCTTATCTTCCTACCTAATATTTTTTCTTACCGGATCTATATCTTGTTCAAATGAGAACAACTTTTATATGTAGAACAATGAGAACAAATTTCGGCCAATAATTCTAATTTAACAGTAAATTAACTAAGGCACGTTTTACAAGGGATATTTCAGTTACTTTGTCTGTTATAAACGATTTTTTATCCGATTCATTTCGATTCTTAACATAACTTTGTTGAGAATGTCCAGTGAGTTCTTGTTGACTCAATTTGATTTTTATGGAATTTCTTGTAACGACCATAAAATTTACAACCATTTTAAACTTTTCAAAAACAACCCATATTCATTAAGTTACTACAAAAAGGTTTTAAGTTCATTTATTATCATAGTATCCCAGAAACATCAACATAAAACTGAGGAGCGGTACAATCACGCCTTCGCCTTGCCACGATCTCCTGAACTACCTGAAACAATACGCTGAAACTGTAAGCCCGATAGCTTAGTGAGTTACCGCCAAAATACTACATACAAAACATACGCACTTCCAGGCCATAGCAACACATACGCACTTCCAAGCCATAACAACACATACGCCCTTCCAAACCATAACTCCATGGGATCTTCCGATCTGAATGTCTTAGGGTATTTCCATCACATAACTCTGTTGACCTTACGGTCCATACTCTATTGACCTTCCGGTCCATATCATCTTGACCTTCCGGTCCTTACCATACATAGCATACATAGCACATGCATAAATATCATCTTAACCTTCTGGTCCTTATCATACATAACATACATAGCACATACATATCACATAACCATATACAACATGATGATCTTTTTGTCCATAACATACTGCTCATCTCGTAACATAACACATACAAATCTCATAACATTTAACAACATATATCTCATACTCTTCATAGCACATAAGACCTTCTATAACATGATGACCTTCCGGTCCATAACATACTGCTCATATCGTAACATAACACATACAACTCTCATAACATCTAACAACATATATCTTAAACTCTTCATAGCACATAAGACCTTTTATAACATGATGACTTTCCGGTCCATAACATACTGCTCATCTCGTAACATAACACATACAACTCTCATAACATTTAACAACATATATCTCATACTCATCATAGCACATAAGACTTTCCGGTCACACATATACCGTCCTAACTATCAGGATACCGACCTTAACCAGGTCTCTAACATATACCATCCCAACTACCAGGATGTAAACATAGCAAAGCAGTAGCATAACAACAATACCCGGATTTCCATCCGATAGAGGGACGGCCTTGGTGCCGTAGACCCTATTAGTATAGTAAGGATAACTCACCTGCAACTGCCGACTGAAGAATAAGATCACGCTGCTCCGACCACCGACACAAACTCCACCACTGAACATTACCAAATAACCAAAACCAATAAGTACCAAAATACCCCCGGAAATCAACATGTCAACCCTTGGTCAAAGTCAAAGTCCTCAGACAAAGTCAACCTTCCTGGTTGACCCTACTCACCGAGTCAACCCGTCGACTCGTCGAGTTCCTTTACTCATAAACTCCCAACCACGACTCAACTCGCCGAGTCCAACAATCTTTGAGTCTTATCCTGCTCAACTCACCGGGTTGCCCCTCAACTCACCGAGACACGACTTAACCAGAAAAGGCTAGGGTTCCACGACCAGACTCGCCGAGTCCAAGAACAGACTCGCCGAGTCCAAGGCAATCTTCAACAGACTCGCCGAGTTGTTCTTCCAACTCGCTGAGTCCAAACATGACATCTTCATACAGACGATCACAGGCCATTCCATTGCTTCCACTACATAGATCTAGACTCCTAAAGCCAGATTCACACGTAAAACTTCCAACTTTACGTGCATGCAAGGCTCAACAAGCTCCAACCAAGCTACAAGATGGTTTTGGGACAAAGGTACTCTCAAACAAGCCCAAAGACTGATGCTTTCTGCCCTTATGGCTCCAATACAACCTAGATCTGATGTTGCAACTTCAGATCCAACCTCTAAACCCGGAATAGATCCAAACCAAGCTAAAGAATCCCCAAAACAACCACCATGGATGACAATAAGGAAAAAGGCTTAAGGCAGTGTTTTCTTACCCCAAAGATAAGTCTAAACTGATGTAGACTTCAGATCCACAAGCCCTCTTGATGCTATCCTCAATTTCCTCCAACTTCTCTTCACAAATTTCTCCTTCCAAGCTTCAATCTTCTCAACAATGGAGCCTCTCACGATTTAGGGTTTCTCTGGAACACTCAGGGAAGATAAAGATTGAAATGAAGGCATATCATTCTTTAAATAGGGTGCAAACCCTGAAAATAGGGTTTTATATTCCAGCACGGACTCGTCGAGTCCAGCCTCCGACTCGGCGAGTCCGGTCACTTAACATGTGCCTGGCAGACGCTTAGACTCGACGAGTTACGGCTCCTACTCGCCGAGTTCCTCTTTTCCAAACTTACACTTGACCCCCTAAACTCTTTATTCTGACTTGGGATGTTACAATTCTCCCCCACTTAAATTAGGCTTCTCCCTCGAAGCCTGCTGCAACACACAATTCCAGATAATACTCCCACAACGCAGCCACTAATCTCACACTGACTCTGGTTTCTCCAACACTGCCATCGGATTCCTAAAAAAAACAACTCTTTCCTTATAGAGTCATGACAACTGCTTCAAGCCGACCACCGGCTTCTTTCTATGACAACCATACTTATCAAAAAATGATCACCTGATGATACTTCCATCCTTCCCAAATCACACAATTACTTATCTCTTGCAAACTAGATATCACCATGAACCACCGGGTCTTGGCCTGGTACCAACCGATATCCCTTTCCTCGACTGGCATATCCTTTATCGAATTCACTTCTAGGACTTATCCCGCTTCCTTTCCGAATCCAACACTTTTCTTTCCGTGCTGACAAGATGACACATCCTTCAGCTCCTGAGCAACTCCCATGAGCTCTCCTCTGCAATCACATACACATGCTGAGCGTGCTCTACATCTTCGGGTTGGAAAAAAACCTAACACACTGACGATACCATCAGACATCCCTAGGATGAATTACCACTATATACATAACCCATGATAGCTCCCATACCTGCATTCCAAGGACATACCCTTGCATCCCTTCCGGACTCCTCAGGTCCAATACCACCGAAATTCCTTCCGCGACCTCAACAGACACCTAATCCGGATGTGCTTCCAAACCACTGGCACAATCACGGTGCTCAACAACCATAATTGAAATACTCTCAATCATCCATTCTCATTACTGCTTTCACTTCCGTGATATAACACTCCCTCCTGGAGTTACATACCTTTCCTTTTCCTTATCCAAGGAAATTTACTTGCCAACCTTGCCACTTCAGACACGTGCCACGGTGCTCACACTCACTCTACACTATCCCTTGTAGAGTAATCGCTATTTTATGCATCACATATACTCTGAATCTGATCACAAGGACTATCAAAGTCCATACACCACCTTTCACTAACATGATTAATACCCGGGGCAAGACCTACTGTTTTCTATTGCATGGCGACATAATCACCCATTCTCCGCATACAGATCTACTAACGCATACAAAGTCTCCAGCATGACTGGACTGCCTTACCAGGCCTTCGGCCTGACTGGTACGCCTTCCGGTCTTCAGTCTCCCCGGTCCGCTCAAACTATCCATACATCATCCCGCACTATTCCTCCTGGGAATCTCTCCCATACATACAGTTCTAACCCTCTTGGGGTTCTGAACTCCAACTTCATTCCATATACCCAGATCCTGGCCTAATCCTAATCCTCACAACAACCAATCACCTTATCCAGAATCCGTGGTCTGTACTCCGCCCCATCGATCTGTCACTTACTCATACCAGCCCACACTCTTGGCGGACTGAAACACTGCTGGATCCCAAATAGCTAATCAAACTCTAACGCTTATCGATCCTCCTGAGAATTTCCAATTCTCCCCACTTAGAGCACTGTCTTCCATTCACCAGTGACCCATCCGACATCACTTAACAACCCTAAAGGAGTTCGAATCTCTGCTGAACACTTCTCAAAATGCAATTGCTATACTCGACATCCTGACCGAAAAGCCTAGATCCCCACCAACCATCCTCCTAGATGTTAACCAACTACGACTCCCAATAGTACAACCCTCGTTCATACAATAAGCAGGCGAAAACACGAACAACTACAATACCATGAATCATGCGAACAAGACTAGCAGTTATACAATACTCCTCAATGATCACAAGATGACAAGATGACAAAAAGAAAACATACTCGTAGTTGCATCTGGCTTTACCCTAACCTCCTATGCAGTAAGCTGAAAAGCTCTACCCTGAGCCCTCGGAGGCTCCGCTCCACCCAGGCCCCTGCCTGTAATCTAATGGATTTTAGCCATAAGAACATCCTATGTGCTCATGCAAACCTTAATGCTTGGATCTAGGTTTCTCTATTGTACATGCAATTCATCAAAGACTTTAAACCCTAAATCTAGCATGTGATAATCAATATTAACATAAGAATGGGGTTTAGATCTTACCTTGATTGTTATGTAGCAATAACAATCTCAAATCCTCCTTGTAATGGCTTTAGAAAGCTTAGAGTCACAAGTGTCACTCCTCAAATGGCTCACAAACACCAAGGGCAAGAGGATGAAGAAGGAGAAGAGGAGAAACACCCAAAAACGGCTAGAAACCCTAAGAAGACTCTTAGCCACGTTTTTGGTGCCCTAGGGATCCTTAAATAGGGAGGCTATTAGGGTTATCTAACAAGGAAACCCTAATTTGACTGCTTAGGCCCTAAGCAGCCCATGGACTCCCTCCTTAGAGGCCGTGGACGATTTCTAATGGGTTTCCCCATTGAATTCGTCCACTCCATCCTCTATGGAGTCCATTAGCCCAATATTCAACTATCACACAATTGACAGTTCTAGTCCCTCAAGTTTAATTAATATCTTTTAGCCACAAAATTAATTCTTAACTAATTATTGACTAATATCAATTAAACAATATGATTTCTCCTTTGATATATCATTCTTATAATATATTAATAAATCATAATTAATCCTCTCTCTCTATAATTCATCCTATCAAGTTACTTTGGTGAAGGCAACCCAAAAGGACCATGCACCATCGGGTCAAGTACATACCAAAATAGTTATGGACTTAGACACTAATCCAACAGTCTCCCACTTGGATAAGTCTAATAACTATTCTGCGCATGACTTCAGATCCTGATCTGCAATCGTAGCTTTCAAAAGCCGTTGTCAACTCTGATCATATCAGAAGCGTGTCCTTTAGATTAGGGATCATATATTCCTCCATTCTAGATATCGTATAGACTGAGACATGGATTTAAATCATTCTCTCTGTCTATGTGTTGTTTCCCGATTTCCGATTTATAACGACTGACAACAGACTACAATTGAACACATCAAATTAGTCCTGGCTTGGCCAAGCGCTTAGGTGTTATCACTAAATCATCAAGGGGCCCATAGATATCACTTTTATCCCACTTTCGATAAAAGGAACAGATAAAATTTGATTCAATGGTTGCTTGCACTCACTCACTGAATCACACACAACAATATGTTTTATAACACCAAGTTACTGGTGTGTTTACATATCAATGTGTAACCGACTCGCAAGATACAACTCACACATATCGGTTTCAAGAATATAAGATATTATCATCTCACCAATCACTCGTGATAAAATCCATGAAGTGATAACCACTTTTACTAGACTTTTAGTAAATTATGACGAATAGTCTTATTGTCATTTGTGATGGGCTTGACTAGTGCACAACATTGTGAACCCATTCTCCTAGTCCTTCACTTGACTCTTTGTCAAGGAATTAGTCATAAATTCTCTAAGTACCAAGATTTCCATACATCACATGATTCAAATCATATGATTCCATATTTTTGTCCAATTGAAACTTGGGTGACGGGAATCTATCCTTACTTAGAAAATTCTCACACTACCATAAGTAACATAACTAAGAATCACATCCATTTATAGAAATACACAAACATCAATTTTTCACAATGATTTCATTGCAAGGATATACATAAATAAGATAAATCAAAATTTATTTTATTCATAAAAGCAGCGAAAAACATGTCCTTACAATGCAAAATCAACTGAAAAACTATGTAATCAACTCTATCATAACTTCCTAAGCTCTAAATCTGATCTTCGAATCCATGCGATCGTGATCCATTTCTTCGTGATCAGACTCATCTTGCTCTTCCATCAAGCTTCCTCTCTTTTCTCTGATTCTTCCAAACATTCAAATGTAATCTTATCACATTTTGTATTAGGAATCAATGAATAAGAACTTAATGGATTTAGATAGTGGATTTCACCTGAAGTAGAGCCATACGTCTTGACTCTTCCATCTCTTAGATCTCTCAAGTAAACTGGGCAGTTTCGTCTCCAATGCCCCTTCTCTTGGCAATAAAAACAAATTGACTCTTTTGGAACAGCACACGGAACTACTTTAGACTTTGCCTTTCTATTATGATCAAACTTCTCGACCATGGCATGCCTTTTGTTGCCATTGACTATATCCATAGAGGTCTGGAAGGCAGATCCACCAATCAACTTTGCTTTTCCAGTGCGCCAAATCATTGCTGATTCAGCAGCAATAAGCATATATGTGAGATCGGCGAGGGTTACGTCGTGGTTCATCATATAGTACTCTCTTACGAACTCACTATATGAGTCAGGAAGTGACATAAGAACCGAGTCAATAGCCAGCTCCTCACAGACAACAGATCCCAACATTCTTAACCTATCAATGTGTGACTTCATCTCTAGGACATGTGCACACACTGACTTTCCTTCTTCATGTTTACTTGCCAAAAGGGCTTGAGTGAGTCTGAACTTTTCAATCCTTTGAACTTGTGGGTTAGGGAGCATAATATGAGGAGGTGGAGGAAGTGAAGCATGATCTCGTGTTCCTCGATCAAATCGTGGAGTATCATCTTCATGTGAAAAGCTTGTTCCACGGGATTTGGGAAGACCATAGTTGTCATACTTTGACATCTACAAAACGGGAGAAAAATTCAAGTTAGTTAATTGATTGAGTCCTTAATAAATCACCCAAATGAGATATTAAGGCTAGGACCCAACACAATACTCTACAACATGGGAGAGGGATGCCGTAACCCAAATTGCAGAACATTTGAAGGTAAGTGAATGACGATTCACTAATTTTCCACTATGAAAAACAAAAAGAGATTAACTTTTAAATGTATTGAAAAACTCCTTGATCCTTTGAGATTCATTGAACTTTTCAATGGCATGTTTAAATCTCGACATGCCCCTCGATTTGTGACTGGGATGTCGTGGATCACAAAACAGGGTGTGAATAACCATGCAAACATACATGATGCCCTCATTGTTACAGTTACCTATTCGATGTGCCGGTTAACCACACACGCTCCACCAAACTATAACAAACATTAAGTCACCCTTTTCTACCTTTGCTTAGAACCATTTAGTGTGCCGGTTAACCACGCACACTCCACTAACGTCTTTGCAAGGGCACAAAGTGGAATTTCATGGAATTGCATCAATTCACTTTTGCCTAAAGTAACTAAGATTGGGAATTTTGTATAAGAAATTTAGTTACTTAATACTTCATTATAATTTTAATGGAAAGGGTTTGCCCTATCCTACCCATTCGGCTAACGACCTTCCACTAGTCAAGAGTGTGGTGGGTAAGAGTGGATACCTATTCAATCGCCATTTTATAGGCAATTTCCTTAAACACCCCTTATAGACCAGCTTCGTGAATGAGGCCTACTAATGGTAAGATTAGCAGTTTAAGTTATACATATATAATATTAGACTTTTAATGTTATATATAATATAAGGGTGTATTTTACACTTTTAAAATACTAGGTGGTCTAATTTAATAAATCATACTTTTAATTTAATTAAATGTAAACCATATCAATACGGATTTATTAACTCTCTTTAATTTATATACTTAATTAATTTAGTTAAACCATAAGGGTGCAATTTGAACTTTTTCAAAACTTAGGGTTTTAGAATTTAACATTTAAAATTAAACTTTTTAATTACAATTTAAATTCCAAAACTTGAGGGCATGTTTTGAAACATTTCAAATCATTAGGGTTTAGAATTTAAATATTTCAAATCAAACCTTTTAAGCAAAATTTAAATTCCAAAACTTGAGGGCAAGTTTTGAAACTTTTAAAAACCCAAATGATCAAATAGCAAGTAATTTAAATTAAACAATTAATTTAATTATTATCTAAATTTGACCTAGTCAATATTACTTGCAAGACAATTTACCAATTTAATTCAAATAATCAATTATTATCATATAAGAAAATTATCATTCAATCAAATGGTAATTATCTTTTGTTTGGTCAAGGATATACTCAAATACATGATAAAATTCGAATATTAATGACCCAAAGCAATTAAGGCAAGTATCCCCAAGCAAAACAACAAGAAATCCCAAAATCTGCTCTAACTAACGATCGAACTCGCCGAGTTCCACTATAAACTCGCGGAATCCACTATGGAACTCGTCGAGTTTATCAGTCAGGGGCACAAAAAGCGATTTTCAAAGCTTGAACAAATAAACAAGGCATCATTACAATAGAAACCAATCAAGGCTCTGATACCACTGATGGGTTTTAGCCATAAGAACATCCTATGTGCTCATGCAAACCTTAATGCTTGGATCTAGGTTTCTCTATTGTACATGCAATTCATCCAAGACTTTAAACCCTAAATCTAACATGTGATAATCAACATTAACATAAGAATGGGGTTTAGATCTTACGTTGATTGTTATGTAGCAATAACAATCTCAAATCCTCCTTGTAATGGCTTTAGAAAGCTTAGAGTTACAAGTGTCACTCCTCTAATGACTCACAAACACCAAGAGCAAGAGGATGAAGAAGGAGAAGAGGAGAAACACCCAAAAACGGCTGGAAACCCTAAGGAGACTCTTAGCCACGTTTTTGGTGCCCTAGGGATCCTTAAATAGTGAGGCTATTAGGGTTATCTAACAAGGAAACCCTAATTTGACTTCTTAGGCCCTAAGCAACCCATGGACTCCCTCCTTAGAGGCCTTGGACAATTTCTAATGGGTTTCCCCATAGAATTCGTCCACTCCATCCTCTATGGAGTCCATTAGCCCAATATTCAACTATCACACAATTGAAAGTTCTAGTCCCTCAAGTTTAATTAATATCTTTTAGCCACAAAATTAATTCTTAATTAATTATTGACTAATATCAATTAAACATTATGATTTCTCATTTAATATATCATTCTTATAATATATTAATAAATCATAATTAATCCTCTCTCTCTATAATTCATCCTATCAAGTTACATTGGTGTAGGCAACCCAAAAGGGCCATGCACCATCAGGTCAAGTACATACCAAAATAGTTATGGACTTAGACACTAATCCAACATAATCCTCAAAGTGGTCGGTGCTGGAGCCTGCACCGGTCTAGCAACAAGCTGTGGACAGTTGGCCCTCAGGTGACCACCCTGATAGCAATGATAACAAATCCTCACATCCTGAACCGGGGCTGACTGTCGACAATCCCTCACATAATGCCCCTCTCTCCCACACTTAAGACATGCACCACCGGACCTACAAACTCTGGTACAACCCTTCCCACACTTCTCATAAGTGTGGCTACTCTGACCTCCCAACATGGAATCAACGTTCTTGGACCGTTTCAGCACCGGTTGTGACTGCTTCGGGGCCTGCCTCTGCTCTCGCAACTGTCACTCAATCTCCAACTCATGCCGTCAGGCGGCTTCCTGCAACTCCAACAAGGTCTCGCACCTCTGCATAGACACAAACTGTCGGATATCCCTCTTAAGCATACTCAGATATCGAAACATTTGACTCTGCTCCGAAACAAACTGTAACACCCCGAGATTAAGGTGCATTTCTTTCATCCTTGTTCTTATTTGAATTGTCATGTTTAGTCCTTGAGTGGAGGATGTGTAGCAAGTGAGTACGTTGGGCGTACCAGAGGGGTACGTTGCGCATACTCACGCGCTTAAATTGGATGCGGAGTCGCCAAGGTACGCTGGGCGTACCTAGAGTTACGTCAGGCGTACCCGGCCCAGGTGCAAAAACCCTAATCCTCCTTGTGTACTATTTAAAGGGTGTTATGGCTCATTCCTTAGCCTCCATATCAGTGAGTGAAACCCTAAAAGAGAGCCCCATCGTTCTTAGAGTGAGAGAGTGTTGATTTGAGCTTGTTGGTGCTTTAGTGGCTTGGTGAAGAAGGAGGAAAGGAGATCTTGGAGGCTAAAGCTTGAGGTGCCATTTTGGATCTGAGGTCTACAGAGGAAAGACCTACTCTTGGAGGTATAAAGTTCAAAACTTTCCTCTTCTTTTGGTTGTTGTTGTATGTGTCCTTTTTAGGGCTAAAAACCCCAAAGGTGGAGAATTTATGAGAGTAAAGTGCTCCATGGTCCGAGATCTGTCCCTTTTCAGTGTTATTAGTGATGTAGAGCCATAAAGTTCCCATCTTGGATGTTACTTTGGAGTCATGCATGTGTTTTAAGCCTTCTAGAGTTGAAGGTTGGATCATTTTGGGAGTTAGTGACTTGTTCAGCCCTGCAAAGGCTTAAAGTCATCAACTTTATGGATTAAGGGGCTTAGAAGGGGTCAGATCTAAAATATGGACGTAGGTCTTAACTGTTTAAGACCTCAAGAGCAAAAGGGCTGAAGCAGGGGAGTACGCCGGGCGTAATCCCTAGTACGCGCCGCGTACTTGGTGGTGCTCCCCAATTATGCGGTGCAGCCGAGTACGCCCAGCGTAACCCGGAGAGTTGACTTTTGGTTGACTTTTAGGGTATGGTCTAATGTGGGGCCTTTGAGCTATGGGAGGGGTAAAATGGTCTTTTACCCTTATAAGAGTGTCATAAGAGAACATAGTCTTGCCTTTGAGAGTTATATTAAATAGAGTATTATTTTCATATGATTAGGCGGAGGCTAGGCCAGCGTTTACCGAGTCAGAGATTTACCGAGATACCCAAGGTGAGTCTTCTCACTATACTTTACCTAGTGTGGTAATAGAGTTAAGAGACAGAGTATTATAGAGTTATATGCCAGTGTGATTGCATGTTATTATGTGTTGTGATTTGTGTATATGTGATATGCATGATTCAGAGTTACAGAGTTGGGACTTTCGGGTCCCTAGAGTTAGGGCCAGAGGGCCCATAGAGACTTGGGGCTGGAGGGCCCCACTGAGCTTATGCTTACAGTGCTCAGTGTTATGTGTTTCAGGTACCAGTGATGACCGCGGGAAGCCGGCTTGATTCGTACACACATATGGGATTGGATGTATTTTGATCTTGGGAGACATTTGTGATTTAAAAACATGATGTTATGAAATTTTATGAATGAATGGTTTTATTTAAAACGTGTTTTCAAATGTGAAAAATTGTTTTAATTTTTACGGTGTTACAAGTTGGTATCAGAGCCTAGGTTTAAGGGATTCGGGTGCACCTTCGTGCGTATCTGAACTCAAACCGCAGATTTGAGAAAATTTTGATAATAAAACAAGTTTTCAAAAGAAGAACTTGCGAGACAAACAGAGCAGAGTCGTGTGTACGAACAGCCAGCGCCCGAACGGTGATTTCCCAAAATACCATTATTATAAGTGTTATGAGATATGATGTGATATGTTATCTGATGAGTTATGATATGCATGCTAGAGTAGACTAGGTATTCTTATTAGGACTAGAGTGGCCTGATATGTGATGCCTGAGTCTAGGAGTCTTGCTGCTATGAATATTTCAGAGTGGTTAGGTAGCAGCGAGGAGATTGTGAAAGATCTGTTTGCGAGTATCATATGATTAGAGAGAGTAGAGTGCTTGGGACTTGGGACTCTAGGAGGAGGACTTGGGGTGGATGCTGATGTGGTCTATACGGTAGTATTGGGCACGTACTATTGAAGACACCGGGTCAGTGCACAGTCCAAGTAAGAATCCTTGGAGTACCAAGGAACAAGTAGGATGGAGTACTCGAGTGTGAGTATACTTGAGCGAGTCCCTGATATTATTCTTGTATTGTATTTCTGAGAGAGAGATCATGGTTGGGACTCGCCACACGCCAGGGACCAGTGATACGAGGGATGAGGAGATCCGTAGGATCATCCAGGAGGAGGTGGCTGCGGCCATCAGGGCAGAGATACCAGAGATGGTCGAGTCTATCAAGACCATGTTGATAGAGACATTTGATGAGAAGTACACTGCTCTTTCTGAGGCTGCTGTTGCTGCAGCCACTGCAGCTATAGCTGCGACGAGGCCGCAGGGTGGTGATGCATTGCTGTTCCGAGAGTTCAGCAACACAAAACCACCGGAGTTTGACAGGACCCAGGACCCGATTGCGGTGATGAGATGGATTTTAGACATATAGGGGTGTTTCTTTACTTGCTCCTCTCCTGAGCATTTGAGAGTCCGGTTCGCCCTGAACCAGCTTCGCTTGGGAGCGAAGGACTGGTGGAAATTTGTGATGGCGCATTATACGCATGTTGAGCATGCAGCAGTGACCTAGGAGAGGTTCACTGCTATGTTCCGAGATGAGTACGTTCCCCAGGTGGAGAGGGAGCGTTTGGCCCAGGAGTTTCTGACCCTCAAGCAGGGTACTGAGTCTGTTACGGTGATTACGAGGATGTTTCATGAGCATGCGATGTTCTGCCCAGAGCACGTGTCCTCCGAGCAGGCACGTACGAGTCGATATTTGAGCACTCTGAGGAGGGACATATGTGAGTTCGTGGCGAACTCGACGTACCAGACGTTTGCCTAGCTTTAGGAAAATGCCCGGAAGAGGGAGATAGAGCTGGAGACTCAGGCTAGGGAGGAGGCCGAGTCTCAGGGGAGGGATCGGCGACCGGTGCAGTCTCAGCCGGTAGCCATGCGGGCCAAGCCCGCTGATTCGAGATCAAGGAGCCAAAGGGGCCGCACTTGTGGCAAGTGCGGAAAGAGCCACGACGGAGTGTGCAGAGCAGGGTCTTGCTACAAATGTGGCAAGGAGGGGCATATGGCCAAGGACTGCCCCAAGGGGTTTGCAGTATGTTTTCACTGCAACCAGACTGGACACCGGAAGGCAGAGTGTCTGCAGTTACGGGGATCAGCATTGGGAGAACCTCGAGGATCTGCCCCTGCCGCCATCAGAGCTACCGAGAGTCGGCCAGTGAAGGCCGAGGTGCCGAGGGCACGAGGGAGAGCCTTTCAGTTGACCGCAGAAGAGGTCCGCGCAGCGCCCGATGTCGTGGCTGGTATGTATTCTTTCGTGTATTTATTTTGATGTTGTGATATTGTGCTTATATTATGTTATGCGTAGGTACTTTTCTTGTGAATTATGTACCTGCCTTGGTGTTATTTGACTCGGGTGCGAGTCGGTCTTTTGTATCTTTGGCTTTTAGTCTGCATATCAGTGTTAGTCATGAGGCGTTGAGTCGGCCTCTGAGAGTTTCCATAGCTGACGAGAGGGTGATATATGCCACGGAGGTGATCCGTTGGTGCGTATTCGAGATTTTTGGTGTTGAGTTCCCGATTGATTTGGTTCCTATTGCGATGAGTGATGTCTATGTCATTGTGGGCATGGACTGGTTGAGCAGATTCAGTGCGGTTATCGACTGCGAGTGACAACTGGTGAACATACGAGACCCTAGTGGGGGAGTTCTTACGGTGTACGGCGAGGTACACGTTCTGGGTCAGCGTTTTGTTCGGCCGCTAGAGTGAGGCAGTGTCTACAGCAGGGCTGTAAGGGCTTTGTGGCGTATGTGATGGATACGCGGGTTGATTCAGAGAGACCGAGGTCAGTTGAGGAGGTTCCGATAGTGCGTGAGTTCCCGGATGTATTTCCAGAGGAGTTGTCGGGTGTGCCTCCCGTGAGGCAAGTGGAGTTCAGTATCGATTTGGTTCCATGGGCCGCGCGTATTGCCAAGGTGCCCTATCGCCTTGCACCTCCAGAGATGCAAGAGTTATCCTCGCAGCTTCAGGAGCTATTGGGAAAGTGGTTTATTCGGCCGAGCAGCTCACCGTGGGGAGCGCCTATCCTTTTTGTCAAGAAGAAGGATGGTTCACACCGGATGTGCATTGATTACCGGGAGTTAAACAAGCTGACGGTCAAGAACCGTTACCCGTTGCCAAGGATCGATGATTTGTTCGATCAGTTGCAGGGAGCATCTTGGTTCTCCAAGATCGATTTGAGATCAGGATATCATCAGGTAAGGGTGCGAGATGAGGATATCCAGAAGACAGCATTCAGGACTCATTATGGGCATTATGAGTTTGTGGTGATGCCTTTCGGACTCACCAATGCCCCGACAGTGTTCATGGATCTCATGAACAGAGTGTGTAGGCCGATGTTGGATCGGTTGGTGATCGTGTTCATCGACGATATTTTGGTGTATTCGAGATCCAGAGAGCAGCATGAGGAGCATCCTAGGGAGATACTTAGAGTTATGAGATCGGAGAGGCTTTACGCCAAATTCTCCAAGTGTGATTGCTGGTTGCGAGAGGTCCAGTTCCTAAGGCACCTCGTTAACCAGAAGGGGATTTTGGTCGACCCGACCAAAGTGGAGGAAGTGATGAGTTGGGAGGTGCCGAGGACACCATCCAAGATCAGGAATTTCTTGGGGCTGGCAGGCTATTATCGGAGATTTATCAAGGATTTCTCCAAGATCGTCGTGCCACTCACCAGGTTAACCCGGAAGGGTGTCGCTTTTTCGTGGGCACCAGAGCAGCAGACCTCCTTTGAGACGCTTCGCTAGAGGTTGTGTGAAGCCCCAGTGTTAGCCCTCCCGGAGGGGATGGAGGACTTTGTGGTGTATTGTGATGCGTCGATCTTGAGATTGGGAGCGGTGCTGATGCAGAGAGGGCAAGTGATAGCATACGCATCGAGGCAGCTGAAGCCTCATGAGTCGAGGTATCCCACCCACGATCTTGAGTTGGGGGCGGTGGTGTTCGCCCTCAAGATTTGGCATCACTATCTGTATGGGGTTTGGTGTACGATATACATGGACCACAAGAGCCGGAAGTATTTGATGTATCAGCCCAACCTAAACATCCGTCAGAGGAGGTGGTTGGCTGTGGTCAAGGATTATGACTGTGAGATACTGTACCACCCGGGCAAGGCTAATGTTGTAGCCGATGCACTGAGCCGCAGGGCGGAGAGCACCCTGTTGTGATATGTATGTTTGAGATTGACCGTGATAGCTCCAATGTTGGACACCATTCATGGGGCACAGGCTGAGGTTGTGCAACCTGAGACGCAGAAGAAAGAGTGAGTTGTTGGATTGGTATCGGAGTTCGTTACCGATGGTCGGGGGCTTATGACATTTCAGGGGTGTATCTGGGTACCGTTTGTGGGAGGGACGCGTACCATTTTGATGGAAGAGGCTCATCGGTCGAAATTCTCAATCCATCCTGGGGCCACTAAGATGTATTTAGATCTGAGGAGAGAGTATTGGTGGCCCTGTATGAAGAGGGATGTCGCGTTGTTTGTTGAGAGGTGCTTAACCTGCCGTAGGTTTAAGGCCGAGCACCAGAGACCGCATGGTAAGCTGCAGCCGTAGGAAGTTCCCGAATGGAAGTGGGAACAGAATACCATGGATTTTATCACCAAATTTCCAAGTACTGCTAGGGGAGTCGATGCAATTTGGGTGATTGTGGACAGGTTGACAAAGAGCGCCCACTTCCTTGCTATCAGTGAGAGCTCTTCCGTAGAGAAGTTAGCAGAGATGTACGTGAGGGAAGTGGTATCTCGGTATGGAGTGCCGATCTCGATTGTCTCAGACCGAGATGTGTGTTTCACTTCCATATTCTAGAAGAAGTTTCACGAGGAGTTGGGTACTGGGCTGCATTTTAGTACCGCATATGACGCCTAGACTGACGGACAGAGTGAACGGACGATTCAGACGCTCGAGGACATGCTCCGAGCATGTGTGTTGGATTTCGGGGGGAGTTGGGACATGTATTTGCCCTTGGCAGTGTTTTCCTACAACAACAACCATCATTCGAGCATTGGTATGCCACCCTTTAGCTGTTGTATGGGAGGACCCCCATTTGCTGGGGAGAGGTCGGGCAGCGTGTTATGGGTAGTACGGAGATTGTGCTGCAGACGACATAGTAGATACAGTAGGTCAGGCAGAGGTTATTGACCGCTCAGAGTTGTCAGAAGAGTTATGCGGACAGGCACCGATCCGAGCTCGAGTTCCAGGTCGGCGACTATGTTCTCCTAAAGGTCTCTCCTTGGAAAGGAGTGATCCGATTCAGGAAGAGGGGCAAGTTGGGGCCCCGTTATATCGGTCCTTTTCGGGTGGTTGCAAGGGTAGGCAGGGTAGCCTACCGGTTGGAGCTACCTGCAGAGTTAGGTCAGATCCATGACACTTTCCACGTGTCACAATTGCGGAAGTGTATAGCCGATGAGTCGGCAGTGGTACCATTGGAGGATATTTAGGTGGATGCGAGCCTGAATTATGCTAAGAGACTGGTGGCAATCAGAGATCGGAAGATCAAGGTTTTGAGGAACAAGGAGGTACCTTTGGTTTTGGTTCAGTGACAATATCGGAAGGGGTCCGAGATGACTTGGGAGTCAGAGTTGGAGATGCGAGGGCAGCATCCAGAGTTGTTCGAGAAATGAGACTTCGAGGGCAAAGTCTAGTTCTAGTGGGGGAGAATTGTAACACCCGGAGATTCAGGTGCATTTCTTTCATCCTTGTTCTTATTTAAATTGTCATGTTTAGTCCTTGAGTGGAAGGTGTGTAGCACGTGAGTACGCTGGGCGTACCAGAGGGGTACGCTGCGCGTACTCACGCGCTTAAATTGGACGCGGAGTCGCCAAGGTACGCTGGGCATACCTAGAGTTACGTCGGGCGTACCCGGCCCAGGTGCAAAAACCCTAATCCTCCTTGTGCACTACCTAAAGGGTGTTATGGCTCATTCCTTAGCCTCCATATCATTCAGTGAAACCCTAAAAGAGAGCCCCATCATTCTTAGAGTGAGAGAGTGTTGATTTGAGCTTGTTGGTGCTTTAGTGGCTTGGTGAAGAAGGAGGAAAGGAGATCTTGGAGGCTAAAGCTTGAGGTGCCATTTTGGATTTGAGGTCTACAGAGGAAAGAGCTACTCTTGGAGGTATAAAGTTCAAAACTTTCCTCTTCTTTTGGTTGTTGTTGTATGTGTCCTTTTTAGGGCTAAAAACCCCAAAGGTGGAGAATTTATGAGAGTAAAGTGCTCCATGGTCCGCGATCTGTCCCTTTTCAGTGTTATTAGTGATGTAGAGCCATAAAGTTCCCATCTTGGATGTTACTTTGGAGTCATGCATGTGTTTTAAGCCTTCTAGAGTTGAAGGTTGGATCATTTTGGGAGTTAATGACTTGTTCAGCCATGCAAAGGCTTAAAGTCATCAACTTTATGGATTAAGGGGCTTAGAAGGGGTCAGATCTAAAATATGGACGTAGGTCTTAACTGTTTAAGACCTCAAGAGCAAAAGGGCTAAAGCAGGGGAGTACGCCGGGCGTAATCCCTAGTACGCGCCGCGTACTGGGTGGCACTCCCCGATTCTGTGGTGCAGCCGGGTACGCCCAGCGTACACATCTGGTATGCGCAGCATAACCCGGAGAGTTGACTTTTGGTTGACTTTTAGGGTATGGTCTAATGTGGGGCCTTTGAGCTATGGGAGGGGTAAAATGGTCTTTTACCCTTCTGAGAGTGTCATAAGAGAACATAGTCTAGCCTTTGAGAGTTATATTAAATAGGGTATTATTTTCATATGATTAGGCGGAGGCTAGGCCAGCGTTTACCGAGTCAGACATTTACCGAGATACCCGAGGTGAGTCACTATACTTTACCTACTGTGGTAATAGAGTTAAGAGACAGAGTATTATAGAGTTATATGCCAGTGTGATTGCATGTTATTATGTGTTGTGATTTATGTGATATGCATGATTCAGAGTTACAAAGTTGGGACTTTCGGGTCCCTAGAGTTAGGGCCAGAGGGCCCACATAGAGTTGGGACTTTCGGGTCCCTAGAGTTAGGGCCAGAGGGCCCACAGAGAGTTGGGACTGGAGGGCCCCACTGAGACACATTGACCAGAGGGTCAACACAGTTACAGCCTCGAGTGGCTATTATGTGATTAGTGTGGTATTTTGGGGAACTCACTAAGCTTATGCTTACAGTGTTCAGTGTTATGTGTTTCAGGTACCAGTGATGATCGCGGGAAGGCATCGGCTTGATTCGTACACACATATGGGATTGGATGTATTTTGATCTTGGGAGAAATTTGTGATTTAAAAACATGATGTTATGACATTTCATGAATGAATGGTTTTATTTAAAACGTGTTTTCAAATGTGAAAAATTGTTTTAATTTTTACGGTGTTACACAAACTCAGGGTAAAACATCACCCTCTCAGTGAACATCCTGGTAATCTCCATCACCGACTTTGAATCCTGATCCAGTTCCAAGAACTCCTGAGCCAACCTCTCCCTCTCAACCCGTGGAACATAACGGGTACTAACATGTTCCGGAACTGATCCCATGTAACTGCAGCCCGCTGCGCATTAGAATACGATCCCGTAGTCAACCTCCACCAATCATTTTCCCTGATCCTTAAAAGGTTCAGAGCACACCTCACCCTCTCATCCGCAGGGCATGAACACGTGAAGAAACAACCCTCCATGTCCAACAACCACCTCATAGCAATGATCAGATCATGAACTCCATCAAAAGTAAGAGGCTTCATATTATCGAAGTCCCGATACTGAAAACCCCAAACAACTCCTCCACCTGTTGCTGCTACAGCCGCTGTAGCTGCCACGACAACCGTCTCTACAAGAACCGCATAGCACTCATCAAAATACTCAATCATGGCGGTCCTGATCGACCCAAACATCTTTGGCATCTCCGCCCTAATCATAGTAGCAATCTCATCATGCAGGATCTCCTGAATCTTGGCATCCAACTCATCCATACTCATTTGACCAATAACCTCGGGTGGCGCTGATCCACCCTGAGCGCCCTCTCCTGATCCCGATCCTGACCCGGATCCACCCCTGGCATGCCTCATAACCACCATACTGGAAATACACTTCCAGAAAATCAAATGCTTCCCCAATAACCCGGGAACCAACTCCCAACCCGACCCTAGGGGTTGTGACTTCCTTGATACGTGTATGGGTCCTGTTCTTTCAGTAGTACGACCCCATACTACCTACCACACCTACCCATATTTATATCAAGCATCATCACAACACCCTAGCGATAACATATACATGGCAACACTCGATCCTCACCTCTAGAGGAACTGCTAACTACTTAACATAACGGGCAACCCTAGGCTAGCAGGCATCATATAATCAGGCAATTCTATCATGCAATTCCTGAAGATCCCTAGCCTAGTACTAGCATGTTGTTCTAACATATCACATAATCAAATAACTTGTATGGTATTTTGGGGTCTACTTACTGGCTCTGGCTGATCGTACCTCTGCATCCTCCTCTACTTATTTTTGAAAACCATTTCAATTTCACTTTGAAAACTCTCCTTGATTTGATACTGGATTCACATGAATGTTCCTCCAATTCACTCAAACCAAGGCTCTGATACCAACTTGTAACGACCATAAAATTTACAACCAATTTAAACTTTTCAAAAACAACCCATATTCATTAAGTTACTACAAAAAGGTTTTCAGTTCATTTATTATCAGAGTATCCCAGAAACATCAACATCAAACTGAGGAGCGGTGCGATCACGCCTTCGCCTTGCCAGGATCTCCTGAAGTACCTGAAACAATACACTGAAACTGTAAGCTTGAAAGCTTTGTGAGTTACCCCCAAAATACTACATACAGAACATATGCCCTTCCAGGCCATAACAACACATGCGCCCTTCCAGGCCATAACCGTACATACGCCCTTCCAAGCCATAACTCAATGGGATATTCCGATCCGAATGACTCAGGGGATTTCCATCCCATAACTCTGTTGACCTTTTGGTCCATACTCTATTGACCTTCCGATCCATACTCTGTTGAACTTCTGGTCCATATCATCTTGACCTTCCGGTCCTTACCATACGTAGCGTACATAGCACATACATAAATATCATCTTAACCTTCTTGTCCTTATCATACATAACATACATAGCACATACATATCACATAACAACATATAACATGATGACCTTCCGGTCCATAACATACTTCTCATATCGTAACATAACACTAACAACTCTCATAACATCCAACAACATATATCTCATACTCTTTATAGCACATAAGACCTTCTATAACATGATGACCTTCTGGTCCATAACATACTGCTCATATCGTAACATAACACATACAACTCTCATAACATCTAAGAACATATATCTCATACTCTTCATAGCACATAAGACCTTCTATAACATGATGACCTTCCGGTCCAAAACATACTGCTCATCTCGTAACATAACACATACAACTCTCATAACAATTAACAACATATATCTCATACTCTACATTGCACATAAGACCTTCCGGTCACAAATATACCGTCCTAACTATCAGGAGACCGACCTTACCCAGGTCTCTAACATATACCATCCTAACTACTAGCATGTAAACATAGAAAAACAATAACATAATAGCAATACCCGGATTTCCATCCGATAGAGGGCCGGCCTTGGTGCCATAGACCCATGTCAGTATAGTGATGATAACTCACCTGCAACTGCCGACTGAAGAATAAGATCGCGCTGCTCCGACCACCAAAACGAGATCCACCACTGAACATTACCAAATAACCAAAACCAATAAGTACTGAAATACCCCCGGAAGTGAACTGGTGAACCCTTTGGTCAAAGTCAATGTCCTCAGAAAAAGTCAACCTTCTTGGTTGACCCTACTTGCCGAGTCAACCCGTCGAGTCGTCGATTTCCTTTACTCATAAACTCCCAATCACGACTCAACTCACCGAGTCACCCCAGGACTCTCCGAGTCCAACAATCTTTGATTCACATCCTGCTCAACTCACCGGGTTGCCCCTCAACTCACCGAGACACGGCTTAACCAGAAAAGGCTAGGGTTCCATGACCAGACTCACCGAGTCCAAGAACAGACTCGCCAAGTCCAAGGGAATCTTCAACAGACTCGCCGAGTTGTTCTTCCAACTCGCCGTGTCCAAACGTGACATCTTCATACAGAAAATCATAGGCCATTCCATTGCTTCCAATACATTGATCTGGACTCCTAGGGCCAGATTCACACAAAAATTTTCCAACTTTACGTGCATGCAAGGCTCAACAAGCGCCAACCAAGCTACAAGAAGGTTTGGGGACAAAGGAACTCTCAAACAAGCCCAAAGGCTGATGCTTTCTGCCCTTATGGCTCCAATACAACCTAGATCTGAAGTTGCAACTTCAGATCCAAACTCTAAACCAGAAATAGATACAAACCAAGCTAAAGAACCCCCAAAACAACCACCATGGATGACAATATTGAAAAAGGCTTAAGGCAGTGGCTTCTTACCCCAAAGATGAGTCTAAACTGATGTAGACTTCAGATCCACAAGCCCTCTTGATGCTATCCTAAATTTCCTCCAACTTCTCTTCACAAATTTCTACTTCCAAGCTTCAATCTTCTCAACAATGGAGCCTCTTACGATTTAGGGTTTCTATGGAACACTCAAGGAAGATAGAGAATGATATGAAGGCATATCATTCTTTAAATAGGGTGCAAACCCTGAAAATAGGGTTTCATATTCCAGCACAGACTCGTCGAGTCCAGCCTCCGACTCGGCGAGTCTGGTCACTTAACATGTGCCCGGCACACGCTTAGACTCGACGAGTTGCAGGTCCTACTCGCCGAGTTCCTCTGTTCCAAACTTACTCTTGATTCTAGCTTGGGATGTTACATTTCTTCTAAAAACTATTGATTTCTACGACACTGCTTACAAATTTCAGTGTGTTTAGTGTGTCAATTCTTACACAAGAACTAACTACATCGTTGTCGAATAATTTTTGTTTAACAGCTTGTTCTATCAAAAGGTAAAGATATTCACTTTGCGTAACTTCTTTTATCACTAAACACTCACATTTGTAATTACTTCACCTATTTTAGCAATGAATCAGTTATCTAACGTTTTAAGCTCAAAAAGAGTTAGGTTTAACATATAAACACAATTTTGATTTTGAAAGGAGTTAGGTTTAACATATAAAAACTGTTTTCATTTCGAAAGGAGTTAGGTTTAACATATAAACACTCGCATTTGTAATTATTTCATCTATTTTGGTAATCGAATCAATTATTCTACGTTTTGAATTCGAAAGGATTTATATTTAACATATCGTTCATCGAAAACTAAAATTGTCACTTTGCATAATGTTTTTGAACATTAAATGTTGATTCTTATTTCGATAACTAAAATAGAAAGAAATTATTGAGTATCGTGCTAATAATCGTATTACTTTAATCAAATGTGAATATAATCTTTTCTTAACAGTTATGCTTAGCTATTATAGAAGCAGATAATTGATAAATCATATGTGATTGACTTTTGTTATAAATTATGATACAATGCTAATAATCATATTGCTTCAATAAAATGTGATTAAAGTCTTTTATTAACAGTTTATGCTTAGTTGTTATCGAAATACATCATTGATAAATCATATGTGATTGATTTATATTATAAATATGATACAATCCTTTAAATCATATATGATTATTATACGTTATAATTCTAAATCTTTTATTTATATACCATTAAAATCATGTGATTACATTGTTTCATATACATGTATATATTCAATCATATATGATTAGCATATGTTAAACATTTACATATTATATTATATTTTTTTAAATCATATATTATTAACATCTGTTATAATAATAAATGTATATGTTGTTATTAACAGGTTTTTTTATGACAATTGGTGGGATGTCAAGTCCACCAAGCAAATTACACCATTTGTTTGCAAATAAAACGTAATATAATGGTAAAAAAGGGTATCGATCCTTGGGGAAATGGTTCCAGTCAATTACAAATGCAATCCAAAAGAACTAGTGTAATAAAAATAACTACAATTAAACTAAAAGGTGGGGGGGGGGGGGGGTCATGATTGCTTTAAAACTAAAAGACTTGAATAATTAAAAAGCTTGAAATTATGCAAGATGGTGAGATGCTCAAATATTGAAGATAATTTGTCAACCAAGGTAATTCAACACAATGAGCATTTGTATCTTTATCATTAGGATACAATATGAAGCTTATCATTCATCCCAAATTGGTTATAGAAATCCTGAAGCATGATATGCCAAGTTTCCTCATAGGTAGTGTTGAGGTTGAAGAAGCTCACAACACACCATCTTAATCAAAATCAAGGATTCAATTGAAGCAATTGAACCCAAAAAATTTGATTAGCCGTAAGAATGAAGGAATCCCCAACTCCTAGAGGATGCCAATGCTTACATATCCATAAAGGAATCATGATCCATAAGCTAGAGGTGATTTCTACCATCATAAAGCCATTGTTCTGAGTAAATTCAATGATTTAATGTTAAACAAAAGAAATAAACTAACAATTGGTAATTCAAGTACCAAGCTCATGATCAAAGTATTAAACAAGCATAATAAATGTGAACTTGAATCATAAAGATAAAGGTGGTTTGCATCAAGAAACTAACCATTAATAGAAGGATGAGAAGAATGTATATCAATCTCTCAAAAATTACCTCCAAGGTGCTCTAATGGTGGAAAATAGAAGTATGTGCTGCAATACCTAACCACCAATGTAAATGATGAGCAAAACGACCAAAATGCACCTAAGTGTGTAGTTGCATGGGTGCCCTCGCAAACGTGAGCTAAATGACCAAAATGCACCTAAGTGTGTAGTTGCACGGGTGCCCTCGCAAACGTTGCGTGACTGAGACTCCACCCTCGCAAACGATGTTAGAATACTATTGACTCTTTTTCTCAAATACTCCACCCCACTACTTAATATTCTATTGGTCCCCTCCACACCTCACATGATTCAAATATGGCCAATCATCTTCAAGCTTTTAAATGGATAGTCCAAGCCCATCTTCTTTGATCCATGACCCATCTTGATAAGCCCAATTCATCCATGTATTCAACATTTTAAGCCCAGTTCCTCTTTTATAGATCCCGAAAGCCCAATAATGCCTCGAAAGCCCACCAGGTCTATCTCCAAGCTAATCCACAACTACAACAAGCTCCAAAAACCTGAAAAATATTTCATGCTAAAGAGAAAGTACCCGAAACGATCCATGATAAATAAAATAAAGAATATACAATGTAATACTAATAAAAAGGGCTAGAAATTCTAAAATAAACTATAAAAATAAGGAAATAAAATACACTATCAAATCACCCCAATCTTAAACCGAAATTTTCCTCAAGTTAGAACAAGACTAAAATTAACTCGGGATGAGCTAAGCTAAAAAGGAAAAAAGAAAGATACCATAGAACTTGGTCAACATTAGCGAACATGGACAGATTCAGTCTCACATGGACCCTACACACCTTCCAAAATTTCCCTACTTTAGAGCCAAAAACCACATTCTTGAACCACTTGATGGGTGAATAGACTATGTCTGAAAGTGGTCACGTTGTGCAAGAAAAATGAAACAGAGGATGCACCCAGTGGGGGCACTTTAAATCACTAATGTACACCATGATACATGAAGGAAAGGTGCCTCTTCACACACGATGATTCCTACATTTTTCAAGCTAAAGTGTATAGTAACGAAATTGGGTTTGCAGCACTGCCTCCGCGCAAACATCCGACTTTAGGTTTTTCTCCCTTGTATTGTCCTTTACCTTTTACCGTCTCATCTTCATTGTCTTTTCTCACCAAAATCAAAAATAAAATAAAATAAGAAAAATATACTCAACATCAATCTAAACCTAACAACCTAAATCTTCAATCTTGAACTTTTGTTATTTGGTCTTCTGTCTCCTTGTCCTTGATGCTCGATCTTCTATCTTCTTATTTCTCTACTCTTTTCTTTTCCTTTCTGTTTTGATTTTTTTCTTTTTTTGATGGAGATAAGTCTTGAACTAGGATTATTGTTCTTTTTTTTGTGCTGCTCTTTTTCTTCATTTTTTTTCTTTGTTTTTGTTACTTTTCTTGAATATTCTTTTGTTGTCTCTTTTTGTCTTCGTTTTTCTTATTTTCTTCATTTTTTGTATGTTTTCTTCTTTCTTTCTTCTTGGAAGGTCTATGGAATTTCACAATAAAGCATAGTACTCCAATAATATGAAAAGGGAGCAATGGATAGAGGCTAAAATGAACACCTAATGATCATTGACAATGTATCAAGATCTACCAAAAAGGGTTAGGAATAAATCAAATATGGGTGTTACCGAAAAACATTGGTCCAAAAAATGTAAATTAGGGGACCCGCCTCAAAGTTCATCAAGCACCTCAATATAAGGTGTGATAAACATAAGCTATCTAACTATCTACTCTTGACCCCAAGAAAAATCATGACCTATTGTAAAAAGGTGGTTAGAATCTTACTAATTAAGGCCCACACGAGACTCGTGAGTACTAAGGGGTATTCCCCCCTTAAAAATCATGATGCGGATCTTCAATGTTTTCAAAATACCTTATCGGGATAATTCTTTTCTTTCACACGTCGTACAGACCAACCACATCCCTCCATTCATAGACCCATGCAATCTACTTACAACTGACCCCCACACAAGTGGTCCTAAAGTGGTTTGTGAGGCTCATAGCGTGTCACATTTTTCAAATACAAGGAATTCCATATCAAGACCTAGAACTAATCTATGATCAATACTTATGATTCAGTGATATGGTACAAGTAAGGATGAGAAGAAAGAGAGAACAAAACTGCAAGAAGACCCAAGCTAGAATGCAACTAAAAAGTATGAAATTAGAAAAGAAAGAAACAAAATATGCAATATTTTTGAAATGTTTATGCAATTTTTATGAATGAGCTAAATGTCTTACTTTAAATGCAACTATATAGAACCCAAACGTAATAAAAATTAAAAGACAAGAATACCTCACCCTAAGCTTAAAATGAAGCATTGTCCTCAATGCTTACGATGAGAGTAAGGAAGGATCATACCAGGATCAAGGTGGTAGTGGCCCACAAGGACGGTAACCGCCCTCGGGCCGAAAATGATGCCATAGATCCTCCATGTGGCTATTGGCACAAGCCTACTGCTCCTCAATGCACCAAATGGTTGTTTCAATCTAGGTGCCCTGATAGCACAATGTCACAACTAGCATTTTAGCTAGGAAATTCTATTATCATTGTAAATTTGCAACTATTGCAAGGCATGTACTCTAAGTGATAATCATACTCTATGCTCAATCAAAACCATCCACTTGAATCCAAACTCTTGATTTAAGTTCAAAAACCTAATACAAAACATCTTATATGGATTGAAAACCCTAGAAATTCTAGCTCAAGTTGCTACGGACTAGGATCCTCTTATTGGGCTAAATGGACCAATAAACTTTCAATTTGACCATTTTAGGCCTTGAAACCTAAAATCGGCTCTAATTGAACCCACATTCATGAAACTAAAACCTTTTGGGCCATGTGGGCCTAAAATAGTTCATATAATCTCTAATGGGCCATGTTGGGTCATAACAAATTTAATTTGCCCTAATAGGCTGTAAACCCTTTTATTGGGTGCCATTCGGCTGTGAATCCTCATATGAAACATCCCAAAAATATGGTCTGAAAATTTCGTTTCAAATCATTAATAAAAACCATAATTATCAACCATTTCATTCATAAACAAAAATAGTTATATATTAGATCAGAGTATCGTCTCAAAACATGTTCTTTTTATCAGAGTAAACATCCCAGGCTAAAACTTATTGGTGTGTGCCTTGCAGTCATCCCGGGCTTTTCCCTCCGCTACCGGAAGTACCTGAAACAAAAACTAAAAATTGTAAGCACAAAGCTTAGTGAGTTTCCCCAATCTACCACATACCATACATAATCACATACTACAAACATTGGGCCAAGCCCGCTACATCGGGTGTAACAACGTAAATTTTCAAAACAATTTTTCATTTCTTTAAAACATAATTTCATTCGAGACAAACCATAAAATCCAATGTAACATGGTCATAACAGAAAACATATCAATCCCAAGATCAAACATATCCAAATCCGCCTGTGTGTGTGTACGAGTCATGCCGACGCCTTCCCACGGTCCTCACTAGTACCTGAAACACATTACATATAAACACTGTAAGGAAGAAGCTTAGTAAGTTCCCCAAAATACCACTTACACACATACGCCTTTCCAGGCCATACTCCAAACGACCTTCCGGTCCATGTGTCTCAGGGGACTTGCGTCCTAACCCGGTAAACCTTCCGGTCCTACCCGTGTCGACCTTCCGGTCCATAACTCCCCGACCTTCCGGTCCACATCATAATGCCTTCTGGCCAATATCATAATGCCTTCCGGCCCATATCAAGCATAGCATACATACCACATACATAGCGCATACGAAACAGGAAACTCATAGCATACAATGCATATATCTCATAGCATACCAGACCTTCCGGTCACACATAGGTACCCTTCCAGGTACAGTATAGTGAGAAGACTCACCTTGTATGATGTCTAGAATCTCACGTGCTCGATATCTTTGAATCTCCAAACAACGACCTAGCCTCACCTAATCACAACAAATAATCATTCCAAATCATTAACGGCTCTAAAGGCTATGCTACACCCCTTTCTACAATCCCACAGAAGGGTAAAAGACCATTTTACCCCTCCCTGACTTAAAAGTCCACATGTTGACCAAAACCCTGAAAGTCAACAAAAGTCAACAGCAAGCAGTACACGGGGCGTACCAACTCCTGTATGCAGGGCGTACCCTTGCACTCCAGAAACAGGGAACGCGACCCTCTACGCGGCGCGTACTGGGATTACGCCCAGCGTAAATCCTAGTTTCTTACTTTCCTCATTTTATTGTTTTAAACAGTTAAGACATAATCCCACATTCCAGATCTGGCCATTCTAATACCTCTTAATCCATAAAGTCGAAACCTTTAAGCCTTTACATGGCTATAAAGGTTCCCCACACCTTCTAACCCTCTACAGTTGATGTTCATTATCGAGCTCTTCTGAGGGTTGTTTTATAATCATTCGACTCGTTTGATTCATTCCTGAGTTGTTTACTGCTTTTGTCATCTTGCTGTTTGTTCTTTATATTACCTGTTTAAGATCTAATCGAATCCCATCAATATCTAACAACATTGGATCTACCACGAAGATTCCCATCCTGTACACCCATGATTATGAAGTCTGGGCGCATCACTTTGAAGATTATGTTATAGGATCTGAGGATAATGGATACCTCATCTGGGAAGCAATTGTTAATGGACCGTTTTCTCACTCTGCAACTTCAAGGATTATTAAAACTCAAAAGGAGTATAATGATCTCCTGAAGGATGTTAAAGATATTGCGCAAGATGAAAAAGATAAATTTCAGTGCAATATCAAGGCGTTAAGATTGATCAGATTCGCTCTTCAGTCCGACACTTTTAGGCTGGTGAGTTCATGCACGATGGCAAAAGAGATTTGGGACAGGCTAAGTGAATTGTACTCTACAGACGAGGATTTTGAACACTCCATCCAAACCTTACTCTTGTCTGAGTTTGGAGAATTCAGGCAGGGAGCCGAAGAAACTGTGACGCAAACGTTCGACCGCTTCAATCATCTTCTTAGCAAGATGATCAAACATGACATTGAAAGGAAGCTTATTGAGCAGAAGGTTACGTTCTTAAATGGTCTCAGATCAGAGTGGAGAGCAGTTGTGTCCACAGTCAAAGCCCACGAGCAATTTAAATCATATTCCTTGGCGAAACTGGTGGGCATTCTCAAATCTCAGGAGAAGATTGTGTTGCAAGAGAAGAATGTGGTCTCAAGCCTAGGCTCACTGGCCCTCTTGTCAAAAAGTAAAGCTGTGATGGAGGACGAAGACCTCAACCTGGAGGAGTATGACCTCACGTCTGAGGATTATGCCTTGATGGTGTCTAACCCCAAGAGGTTCATCAAGAAGAGTTTCCCCATCAACAAAAACCGAAACTGGCAGGGGAGTTATAGTTCAGAAAAGGTTAAAGATGAACCGAAGGTTGAAGAGTCTAAGAAGGAACCGAAGGCGGAAGGTGATTCTGGATTAAGCTGTTACTACTGTGGAGGGAAAAATCACTATGCAAAGGATTGTGTCCTCAAAAGGATGGCTGAAAAGGATGAGGATAAGGATGAAGAAGCTTTGCTGCAAAAAAAGCTTGAAGAGATCAGGAAGAAGAAATCTACCGCTAACCCTTCTATGAATGCTCTAATTGTGCAGGGTTCGGTTGCTGATGACGAGTTCGGTGGCGTGGAGGTTTGGTCAACCGACTCTGATGATGATGAAGTGAGGAAGCCTTCTCATGGAAAGGCTTGTGTGGCAAAAGAGGAAAGTAGTGGAGGAAGGTGCTTGATGGTGTCTGACGTATCTCAAATGAGGGGATACAACACTGATGGTGGGAGCAATGAACCGAAGGAGATACAGGATATGTGCTTTACAGCCAAACCGCTCAGCGTACAGTTCAACGAGCTTGATGAACTGATCAAGAAGGTACAAACGATTTTTGTCTCATTTAAAGTTCCACAATGCTCATATGAAAAAGAACTAAAAAGTGTTAATTCTCGAATTTCTCATCTAGATAGTAGTTTAACTCAAACTCGAGTCACCAATTCTAACCTAACTGATCAATTAAGCAGGGTGTCTTCGAAGAGTGAGGAACGGCGCATGTGGATCGAATTGACGGAGTCGGAATTAGTCAAAATAAAAGATGAAAACATTTATTTACAAAGAGACAATTTAAAGCTTTTAAAACAACGAAATGTTTTTTGTTTGATTGCTAAACGTCTTTACACTAATATTACTCAGCTTCATTTGGATTGTGAAATAGGACAAAAGATTCATCGCATGATTTTGCCCTTCCTTGAGTTTAAGGAAGATGAAATTGATGCCGAAGCATATAATTGTGAAATTGTGATATCATCTGAGGACGTTAATCCGACCTATATGTATGGACTGGACAAAATAGAATCTTTCATTAAATCCAAGGACCATAAGGACATGCTCAAAAACCTTTTGGATGAAAATGATAGACTGAAACTGAGAACCGAAACCATACAAAAATTTGACTCTTTAAACTCCAACTTGAGCTCAGAAAACAAAATTGATGTTGAAAATGCATCTGAGCTTAATGAGGATGACAATATGAGTGAAATTTTTGTAGAGGACACGGTTGACAGCTCAGAATTTGTGAAAAGCGAACCTGAAAACCACAAGAATCTACTTTCAGAAAATTCAGTAGAGTTCGCTCGATTGTCCCAACAAAAGTCCCCGATCCTAGCAAAGAAGGCCGTTGTATATCAAAAGGTTAGGACTACTCCAAATCAAGTGTACAAGGTTACTGGAGTAACCGAACATCAGACAGCTGAACTCACAGCAATTGTAAACGAAGACAATGTTGATGGCTGCGATGAGTTCTTCTGGTCAGCTCCAATCGATAATGCTGATGAAACGGTAGGCTTATCTGAAAGGACCTCATGGAAAAGTAAAGGTAGATACGTGACAGAACCCTTGAACAAGCCAGATAATTTTGATGTGCCAAGTACCCGTGGTACGAAAGACATTCCTCAAGAAAATGGAAGTTCGGCAAAAGAAGACACTCCCTCTAGTGAACCAGCCAAAAAAAACCGAAATCAAAAGCCAACATCCATCATCAACCGAAGCAGATGAGAAATCAGAAACATCAAAGGAATCAGAGATACAGGAAGAATCTCTCTGAAAGAAAACAGTTCTGGCAATCCCAGAATGCTTATTTCTCACATCAAGACAAGAACCTAAAGTATGAGAAAAATCCTGTTGAACCACAACAACCGAAAGCAGAGGTTCAGTTCAGAAAACAATATCAACCGAAAGCAATCGTTCGGTTCTAAGAATGACTCCAACCGAAAGCAAAGGTTCGGTTCAGAGAACGATACTCACCGAAAACAAAGGTTTGGTTCTGAAATCAAAAGAGATCAAAACTCTAAGGTCAGTCCCACCAATGATCAAAAGCAAAAGGGTCACCTAAAGTCTCCAGCCAAGAAGTCATCTCAATCTAAGCTCTCTCATTCTCACTCATCTAATTCTTCTAATTCTTCCAATTTATTTCCATCTCGCTCTAAATTCCATTATGTTCCTTCTCAAAATTTTCAATCTTCAGCTGAACAAAAAGGTAAACAGAAGGTTTCAGCATCCAAACCAGAATCTAAACCGAACGCACCTAATCCTAATAAAATCAAAGTTTTTACCATCAAAAAGAAAGATGAAACAACACTAATAAAACGAACATATCTTGTTGACATCTCTCTTACTATTCCTATACCTGTGAAAGGCTCACGTGGACCCAAGAAACTCTGGGTTCCTAAATCTGCTTAAATTTTGCAGGTTATCAGTGACGAGCAGTTTGACGAAGAATGGTACATCGATAGTGGCTGCTCGCGTCACATGACAGGGAGGAAAGAAGAGCTAAGGGAATACAGGTCTCTTTCAAATGGTGGAAACGTCAAGTTTGCAAACAACTCCTTCGGCACCATAAAGGGATACGGAATGATTACTAACGGTGATTTCACGATACGAAAGGTTGCATATGTGGAAGGATTACAACACAACCTCATCAGTGTATCTCAGCTTGTTGGAGGTACCGGTCTCAAAGTCTCATTCGACGATGAGGGTTCTGAAATTATTGAGAAGAAGACGAAGAAAGTTATTCTCAAATCGGAACGTAAGGGTGAAATGTTTCCTCTAAACCTCAAACCCATCAAAGGAAACCCAGCTATATGCCTGTTATCAAAAGCACAATCTGACGAAAGCTGGTTGTGGCACCGAAGGCTCTCTCATCTCAACTTTAAAGACATCAAGAAACTTGTCACTGGAGGTCACGTTCGAGGTCTTCCACTGCTCAAGTTCGACAGAGATCATTTGTGTGCTGCCTGCGAAATGGGGAAGCAGAGTCGTCAAAGTCATCCATCTATAATAAACACTAAAGTTGTTGAACCACTTGAATTACTTCATATTGATTTATGTGGTCCATCATCTATCGAAAGCATCGGTGGTAGCAAGTATATTCTTGTTATTGTTGATGACTTTTCGCGGTTTACATGGGTGTTCTTTCTAAAGCTTAAATCTGAAGCGACTCACAAGTTGAAAGTGTTCATCAAGCAGATTGAAGTACAACTGAAGAAGGTAGTTCGCAACATCAGGAGCGACAATGGTCTGGAATTCAAAAATAGAGAATTTGAAGAATTACTGACAGAAAAGGGAATAAGTCACAACTTCTCAGCTCCCTACACACCTCAACAAAACGGAATTGTCGAAAGACGAAACCGATCTTTGTGTGAAGCTGCCCGAACCATGCTAAGTTTCGCTTCCTTGCCTCTTTATTTTTGGGCTTATGCTATTTCTGCTTCTTGTTTTACACAGAACAGGTCATATCTCAACAAGCGATTCACGTTCACACCTTATGACATTCTCAACAACAGGAAGCCCAATGTGAAATTTTTTCATGTGTTCGGCTCACGGTGTTTCATCTTTAACTCTAAGGAACACCGCAACAAGTTCGATGTCAAAGCCGATGAGGGAATCTTTCTTGGCTATTCTCTTACTTCCAAAGCGTACATGGTATTAAACAAGCGTTCAAGGAAAATCGAAGAGACGTATTACGTGACTTTCGATGATAGCTATGTCAAAAAGCTACAGGCCAATGAAAACACAGAGGGGGAAATCTTTCCTCAAACTGGCCAAGTCACAGTCTCGATCGCTAATCTATTCGAGAAGTTTTTGGAGCTATTTGACGAACCAGAGAAAGCCACTCTCTCAGAAGCAGGCACAGCAGACAATAAGGTAGACCATATGAAGCAAATTGTCGAAGAAGCTACCAGGAGAATGAATGAAGGAGGATCAAATTCTGACGAACCTCCATCAAACAATGCTTCAGTCGAGGGGGAGGATCAACAATCATCAAATCAGCCGACCTCACATGTCGAGGGGGAGCCAAAGTCTCCAACTACTTCCGAAAGCACTTCTTCAACCGACAGTGCTTCACCATCCGAAGGTGCATCAACGCCTGAAAGCCCAGCACCACAAGAAACCTCTGAACCTCAAGGTTCTCCAACCATTCCTGAAAGCTCATCTATCGAGGGGGAGCAAGCTGATATGTCATACGACTACGAAAGCCAGTCCGAGCCAGAAGAAATGATAAATGCTGAATTAGATCCTACCTTTGATCCTCATTATCCACCTCTCACCAAATGGACAAGAGATCATCCTGTCTCTCAAGTTGTTGGTGATGTCTCTGAAAAGGTTCTGACCTGATCACAACTAAAGGCAAAACAGACATCCTTATTTTCTAAAGTTGAATTCTGCATGTTTAACTCATTCGTATCAAAAGTTGAACCGAAGACAGTTAACACTGCTCTCGATCACTCCGATTGGGTTCAAGCGATGCAAGACGAACTGAACGAATTTGAAAGGAACAAAGTCTGGCGCCTCATTCCAACTCCTCCAGATGCCTCGGTTGTTGGTCTCAAATGGGTCTTTAGGAACAAAATGGACAAGGAAGGGAACGTCATAAGAAACAAAGCTCGTCTGGTAGTGAAAGGATATTGTCAGGAGGAAGGGATTGATTACGAAGAGACTTTCGCTCCTGTAGCTAGGCTTGAATCAGTCAGAACATTTCTTGCCTATGCTGCCCACAAAAACTTTGAAGTTTTCCAAATGGACGTCAAATGTGCATTTCTTAATGGAGAACTCGAAGAAACAATGTATGTTGAGCAACCTCCTAGTTTCGTGAACGAAAAGTATCCTAATCATTGCTACATTCTGGATAAAGCTGTGTATGGACTCAAACAAGCTCCGAGAACCTGGTATGAAACGCTAACCAAATTCTTAAAGATGTCCAAATTCAAACAAGGTTCGGTTGACCCAACCTTCTTTCGTAAAAAGGAAGGTAACCACCTTATGATCGTTCAAATTTATGTCGATGATATCATCTTTGGCTCAATGAATCCTAGCCTAACAGCTGAATTCAGAAAGCTGATGGAGACTAAATTTGAAATGAGTTCAATGGGTCCTATTAACTTTTTCCTTGGTTTAAATATTAGATAGGGACCCGAAGGCATCTTTATCAATCAGGAAGCTTACACGAAGACTCTCTTAGCAAAGTTTGGCATGATGGGAGATTCCAAAGTCAAAGTCCCAATGGCATTCGGCACCAAGCTCACCCCATCCCTGGACAAACCAGCTATTGATATTATGCTCTATCGTCAAATGATAGGCTCTCTAATGTATCTTACTGCTAGCAGGCCTGACATCATGTTTTCTGTGTGTTACTGTGCTAGATTTCAGGCAAATCCACGCGAACCTCACATGCTTGCAGTAAAGAATATTCTAAGATATCTCAAGCGAACCGCTTCCTTAGGTCTATGGTATCCCTCTAACTCAGGCTTCTTCGTTTAAGCCTATTCTGATGCAGACCTTGGAGGATGTGGACTCGACAGAAAAAGCACCACTGGTGGCTGCCAATTCCTTGATGGGAAGCTGGTTAGCTGGCAATCAATGAAACAAACGTGCGTGTCTTTGTCTACTGCCGAAGCTGAATACATAGCAGCTGCATCCTGCACCTCTCAAGTGATTTGGATCCAGAGTCAACTTCAAGACTATGGACTCAATATGAAGAAGATCCCACTATATTGTGACTCTAAAAGTGCAATTAGGATCTGTCATAACCCAGTGCAACACTCCAAAACCAAACATATAGCACTAAGGTATCACTTCATCAAAGATCATGTGGAAGATGGAAACGTTGAAGTACATTTTGTTAGAACCACTGATCAACTGGCCGACGTCTTTACCAAAGCTCTTCCTGAAGCGTCATTCAACAGAATTTTACAAGGGCTACGTATGATGGAATCAGAGTCAGTACCACAAACTACCTCTCAACCTCAAACGTAAGAAGCGAAATTGATCAAACGTTCAGGTTCATTTGAATCATCTGACTCGCTCATCACTTCAAAGGTAGTTTTCTTGGTTGTAAATTTCATGCACAAAGTTGTTTATCTTTTTGTCAAAAGTATTTTCTTATTGCAAGCCTAAATTCCATGGTTCTCTAAAATTTTTCAAAACCGAAACCTACCGAAGGTTCGGGTTCGGTTTTTCAAAATTTTCCAAAACCGAAACCTACCGAAAGTTCGGGTTCGGTTTTTCAAAATTTTCCAAAACTGAAACCAACCGAAGGTTCGGGTTCGGTTTTCCAAAATTTTCCAAAACCGAAACCAACCGAACGCTCGGGTTCGATTTTTCAAAATTTTCCAAAACTGAAACGAACCGAACGCTCGGGTTCGGTTTTTCAAAAGTTTTCAAAACCGAAACCAACCGAACGCTCGGGTTCGGTTTTTCAAAATTTTTCAAAACCGAAAGCAACCGGACGCTCGGGTTCGGTTTTTCAAAATTTTTCTCAACCGAAACCAACCGAACGTTCGGGTTCGGTTACAAAATTTTTCCAAAGTTTTTTTAAGTCTTATTTTTTCTTTCTTGCGTATTTATTTTATTTTATTTTTATTTTTTTATATATATCAAAAACTCCAAAAATATTTTTTTTATTTTATTTGTGTGTTCGTTCGTTTATGGGGATATAATTCTTGGATTAGTTAAGTGTCCCTAGAAGCATGCTGCTGTATGTGTCCCAAGCCTCATAAGATTCTGAATAATAGCCTTAATGACTTGGTATAAACAAACCTTGTTTTCCCAATTAAGCTATCACATTTATTCTAATCGTGAGCTACCTCACTCTCTTCTCACATGAGATAAGAGTTTTCTGCTTGGTCCTTATTTTCGCAGAAGAGGTAGTTTAATTTCTTACACCATCTCCATTACATTTCTCCATTACATTCGTCTCATCAACGTAACCCTTGAGACTCTCAGAAATTACCACTGAGGTTTATGGTTACACAACAACTGTGTTTATGATCTTAGTTTCGTGCCACTACGAGCTGAGTGAAACCCAAAATTCAAAACCAAATCTGAATTGACGGTGAACAATTAATTTGCTCAAGTTTTCACCAAAGAATTGACGGATGTATCTTGATGAAATCTCAAATTTTTATTTTGTGTGATTCCTATGAAATTGTTATACACCATAACATTTCTTCCCTTGGGATCCAGTTTTTAATTTTTTCTTGAGATTTTATTTTTTTCCTAGCCACTTTAAAATTAATTCCTACCTACTTGTTCAACAGACTACACCGGTCTCACAAGTACTTTGTTCACTTTCTAGCTTATTTCAAGATTAGAATTGTTGAATCAAAGCGAAAACCACCCTTACGTAGCCTAATTAAAAGAAGTCTTTCAACATTTATTAATAAGTGTTTGATCGTTATTCAACGGGAAACCACATTAACTCTTTAAGGTCTCTTTTGACTTTGAAGGACGAGATTCGTGCCCGGGATCATCTGTTTGTGTCTTAATTGACATCACATTTATTCCTAAAAATATTTGCTTTATTTCTTTTCTTTTTACACTCTTAGCACGAAAATCTTTGATTTTCCGAAATTCTGGTACTAATAATTACAGGCTGTTTTATTACATCGGTGGTTAATTATTAAGACGTGGTCAAAATTCATCCACGTGGGAGTATCCTTCAAAAGATGTCGTTACAGAGATAAGATGAAGGGTTGCTGACTCAGGCGGGAGATGAATGGATTGAATTTCAAACGACGGTAAAAAGGGACGCATGCGACTTTGAAACGCCCATTCCACAACTGACGTAGTGGACGCGTGTGCGAATATGAAGCGGTTCCTCTCTGGCACTAAACAGGCGCGTGTGGATTTGAAACGGTTTCTTCAGAAACGAAGCTTGTTGGGTGGCGTGTTCCAAGGAATCTGACACTCTCTCTCATGCGTGATCATCGCATACCTTAACTGTCATGCATCTGTCATTCCGGGAAAACCTTTCGTATTTCGATAGAAGATTTGAACAGATTTTTCTCTCTCCTTCCACCCACTATAAAAAGTAGTCTCCTCTCCCATTTACCTCTTTACTGCATCCGAATTCCCAAGAGAGCAAAAATTCCCTAAAGCCCTTACTGTTCATCTTCTTCTTCCTATCTTCTACAATGGCAGATTCATCCTCCGTCCATGCAACCTCACACATCCTTCCCATTCTCCCTCAACAGTGTTTGGTGATTGACCTAACCCCTCAGGCGTATGACTCCTACATGTTCCCGATTATTGTGTGCCTAAAATATTCCCTTATCGCTCCTGCACTTTCACGAGTAGAAATAGTACCCATGGTGATTTTATCACAGATCTATGCGACTGCACATTATGATAAAACAGTCGATAGAATCTTCTTCGAGGTTGCTGATCACAAAACCTCGATTTCAAGGCAACGATTTGCTTCCTTGCTAGGGTTTGCCGCTGACCCTTCTAGGGTTAATCCAGAGACGATTCCACTTGGGCACATCTACAATATGTTTTACAATATGGGGTACACGGAGGCGCTCACCTCCGTCGCGAAGTTTAAAAAATCATGCTTGCCGCCACAGTGGAACGGTATGTTCACTGTCCTTTTCAAGGGTTTATCTGAACGGAGCTCAGGATCAGACGGCTCTAGTCGACTCTTCTTGTCGATCATGTACGGCGTCTACAACGGCGTCAACCTTGATTATGGGTTGGTTCTCTGGCAACAACTCATCCAAAGCCTCTCTTCTTCTTCACGACATTCTGAGGTGTCGTATGCAAGGTTCTGGACCATTGTTGCTAAATGGGCGATGGATAAGTTCAATGTCCCCACTGTTGCCGGTGCATCGATGTCTTCGATCGGTAATTTTCATACCACAAAGATTATCGTCTCAGATGCATCGAAGTTCTCTTTCATTGGTTCTATTCCAGAGACAATGTATGCTGATGTCCCAGCTGACAGCAGAATCATCCGGACTATCAAGGAGTTTAAGCAATCTGGACCGAGGGAACTCACTCAGGAGATGCTCAAGTCCATCCACGATGCTGATAAGCTGGTTCATAGAGGCAAAAGAGCAGACAAAGGGAAGCAAGTGACCAAAGGGGCTAAAGGTCCTTCTCCCAGGAAGAGGAAACCAACCAAAGCTGCACAGTCCCCGCAGCCGAAGAGGCGAAAGACTCAACCGAAGCGAAAGCTCATAATCGCTTCCTCTTCGAGTGAATCAGAAGGTGAGAGTTCGGATTTGGACGGCTCTCAAAGAGGCGAAACCCCTCCAAGCGGCAACACCCCACCCCGATCACCTACACCAGACATGGAAATCCATATCTCACCAATTCCCTCTCCCACTCAAACAATCCCTACTTCCATTCCCACCATAAACCCCTCTACCACCATTCCTAAAACCTCTTTCCCTATACCACCACCCATTTTCACTGATACAACAACAACAACAACTGCAAAGGTTACAACCAACGTATCTGATACGGGGGTTCATACCGATGCAACCGAAACACCACCTGTAACCGAACCTATTCATACAACCGAAACCCAACCACCACCCGAAACTACACCCACTCACACTCAACCTGAACCTAATCATACCACAACACCCCTAGCTTCACCACCCACAACATCTCCAGGTCATGCCTTTGATGGAGATAACCCTTTCCTTGGAGGGGAAAATATGACCTTCGATTCGGTCTACTTCAGTCCGTTTCAGGTCCAAAGCGACGATGACGAGGAAGCTCCAGTTACTAAGAAGCACCTAAAGGAGCTGCATGAGAAGGTTGACCTACTTATTGCCTCATCTTCTAACTCTCAATCCTCTCTCTCTCTGAAGACGCTCTTAAGAAAATTGTTGATGCCTTCTCAAGGGCTCAACATGATTCCGTCGCTTCTACCACTGCAGCAATTAATGCCTCGACAAAAGCTTGTGAGGCAGCGACCGAAAAAGTCGATAAACTATTTTCCGACGCCTCTTCCCTGTTAAAGTCCTTACAGGAGAGTGCCGCTGCAACCAAGACAACGCTGGAACCGATTGTTCAACAATTGGCCACGTTCGTCTCAACAGAGTCGAAGTCGTTCGCTACCCTTCTCCAATCAATCAGTGACGACAACTCTGCCCTTCGGACATCTATCGACGAGCGCCTCTCTAAACTCCAAGAGGATCTTGCTTATGATAACTCGTTGATCGATGCTCTCGCAAGGAAGACCACTGCCCTCAAGGTCAAGAGTGCTTAACTTTCAAGTTCTCAACAACAACTTGACGCTCTTCGATCCGAAAGGGAAGTGATAAGGACGTGTGTTTCGGATGTACACTCCGCAATATGTAACATCCTGGAAGCGCACGATCCTTTTTTGAACCACACTGTGAGGCGCACCCTTGCAGAAAAACTCGCCCCTGCCCTAGATCTTCTCAGCAAAATTGAAGGGCTGCCTAGTTTCGTGTACACTCCGAAACAAGGGGGAGAAAAGGAGTTTGGATCTCAACCACCTCCTTCCTCAAAAGCTGCTCACACAACCGAACCTCCTCCTACAGGTCAAGCTTCGGCTTCGGGTGTGAAGGATAAAGGAAAGAAGATAGCTGAGGAAGAAGATGAAGATGATAAAGAAACCATTGCTGACATGTTGAAGCGCAAAAACAGTCGAAATGTTGATGATGACAACATTCTTGTGGCGCGAGAAGCTGAAGAAGCCGAACGCAAGAAAAAAGAAGCCTACGATCTCCTCGAGAGCAGAAAGACTCTTTTCCCTGCTTGGACTCGAGAGAGAATGATAAAGGAGGCTATAGATACTCCAAGCATCCTATGGCTCGAACCGGTGATCTCCTTCGACTGCTACAATTCTGTCGACTCGCAGTTCGACATGCCCTTAACCCGAAAGGCGTTTATCTTCCACGCCTTCTCCAACATTTTTGAAGTCCCTCATCCTCATCCTGAGGCTGATTGGGAGTTAATCGAGTTCTATCTGAAGGCCGCTCAACCACAGTACCAAACTTGGAGTGCTCAGAAGATCGTTAATGTTCGGGTTTTGAAGCCATATACCGAAGTTAGATTCATCAACGTTCAGTTCAGGGTGATCAGAGGGTCTGCAAGAACCGAACATCTCATATCTTTAGCAGATCTGCCGAACCTAAACCCCCATGACTGGATCGTTCTGCACAACATCCTCTTGACGAATGAAGCTGAATATGGTCCGATTATAGACCATCTCAAAAGGATGTTAGTCTGCTATATCATGGAGGTCGCCTTGATGGATCAGGAGATAGCCACAGTCTTCAAGAAGAAACCGAAGATCTCTCCTGTTGGCTCGGCCAGTGATCTCAATCAGATGAAGATGGGAAAGATTGACCCAAGGCGAAACTCGGTCGTGTTCACTAGGGCTGAAGGACAGAAATGTCTCTTTGCCTTAGCAGATAAACATCTTTATACCATTGCTTGTCTTGAGCATGTGCTGGGGATCATCCATCGGTGTAAAGAGAATACAGTGAATGATATCAAATACTTCGATGATATGATATAGTGGTACATCCGATTCAGACAGACGATACTCGCCCTTATCTCACGTCTGTTTCAGACTGTAAAGAAGAAGGTTCCTGCTGCTGCTGGCCCAAGTAAGAAGTGAAGATCTCACTCCAATTGACGCAAAGGGGGAGATTGTTGGGTTGCAGATTCGTTTAGAATTGCGTCATTGGGCTCGTTTAATAGTCCATTATTTTGTACTCTCGTTTGGGCCTGTCCAATCGTGAGCTGTTAGGTTTACTATATAAGAATATGCTTGCATGCATATTAGGTTAACGATCTAGAGTACGATTGATAAAAGACGATAGCATTACAAAGTTCTTTCTTTATCGTTCCTGTAAACCTTCAAACCCTCTACAGTTGATGTTCTTTATCGAGCTCTTCTGAGGGTTGTTTTATAATCACTCGACTCGTTTGATTCATTCCTGAGTTGTTTACTGCTTTTGTCATCTTGTTGTTTGTTCTTTATACTACCTGTTTAAGATTTAATCGATCTTTAAGTTTAAGTTTAAGTTTAACTTTAATCCTATCATAAACAATCGCTATACTATAACTGCTATTCTCAAGGCCCCACCTATCTTGGGCCCCACCCCTACTCTGCTACTAATGAGATATGGAACCCCGTCCACACTCAGTTAGTGATGAGGTACGGGCCCCCGCCCACACTCATCTCCCTACCAGGCACATACAAGTATCACAAAGACAACAAGTATAACTAAACATACACTACTGTCTCGGGTACCACCCAACATCGGACCGAAATCCGAAACATATAAACTGCATCGGGCTAACCCCGACATCGGATCTAAATGGTATACACTAACATACACACAAACGGGCCGACATTGGTGCCTTAGACCCGTTCCTACTCGAGAAAACTCACCTCACAAAGCTGAATGAAGAATCCTGCGAATAACCCCTTGCCGCTAACAGGCAGATCCCTGAATTGCTGATCTCTCGACTCCCCGAGCTATCAATACCAAAATATCACTTAGTCCATATCAATAATCCTCTTTAGGGTAAAATGAGCATTTTATCCCTGATCGAATTTGGTCCATAACCTAGGCCCAAATCCATCACAATAAGTTCCCAATTCTATATAGTCTTTCCAAGCCCTCTAACGGCACAATTATTGCCCAATTTTCTAAATTGGGCCCAACTTCTCAAATGGGTCTTCCCTCAAACCCAACATATCATATTGTCCATTAGGGACCATAATCAACGAAACCAAGGGAATGGCCCAAAAAGGCACACTAACATACGAACGCAGGGCGTTCCCTTATGGAACGTTAGGCGCTCCTTTGCAATCCTGATTGCAAGTCTCAGTGGGAATGCAGTGTGTTCCGGAGCCCTACACAGCGTGTTTATGTCCCGATTCCAGAAACTAGCTATTAAGAACTTAATGCTTAAGCCATGCTATCCAAACATAGATCCAAGCTCTTTAAAACCTTTTAAATTATAAAGTCATGGACTTGATGACTTTGTACGCACCTAAAAGTCCCAATCTCAAGAAATAGCAATCAACTTCCATAAAAATGGCCACAACTCTTGCACGAACCCATTAGGACCTTAAAGATGGCAACTTTCCTGCCTAAGGGACTTAAATAGCTTCATGGGTGGTAACCCTATGTCTAGAAACGGATTTGAACCATAAAAACCCACTCATGAAAACAAAAAGGATAATATCCAAGACAACCTAGATATGTTACGTAGGAGCACCAAGATGAGAACTTTATACCTTCAATAGGTTGGAAATGATGTAAAACCTATGGATTTACAAGCTCTCTTCAATCTCTTGGTTCTTCTCTAAACACCTTCTTCTTCAAATCACTCAAAATAACACCAAAATGCTCAAGGTAAGCTCAAAATGCATGCAATAGGCTTAGGGTTTCGTTCTTAAGGTTAGATAGGATGGAGGCTGAAGGAAATGAGGGTTAGAGGTGAGTCAAGGTGTTTAAATAGGGTCCAATACCCAAAAATTAGGGTTTAGTCTTCCCAGATGAACGCAAAGCATTCCCTTGGGGAACACAGGGCGTTCCCATGTGCATTCACACCGATAACATGATGGGTTTTAGCCATAAGAACTTTCCTATGTGCGCATGCAAAACCCTAATGCTTGGATCTAGGCTGTCTAATTAAACATGCTTTGAATCCAAGACTTCTAATGACTATTTAGGTATAAGAACAATGTTAAAACAGATCTAGAATCATACCTTTTAATCTCTTGTTTCATCTTGATGTCTTGGAGCTCTAGAGTCACAATTGTCACTCCTCTAATGGCTTACAAACACCAAATAGCAAGGAGGATGATTTGGGAGAGAGGAGAGGGGAGGAAATCGGCCAGGGGTTCTCTACTTTAGATGAAGTACCGATTTTCCTTTGCCATAGGGTCTATTTATACTTGTAGATTCCTTAAGGGTTACAGCTTAAACCCTAATTGGATAATCTTCTCTTAAAGCAATCCAAATCCATTCCTTAGCTAGACTTTTGGACGATTTGAAACTATCCGTAGCTTCTAGAATCCGTCCACCTCTATCCAATATGGATTTACAGTCTAAAGTTTAACTATCAAACAATTGACAGTTTATACCCTCTTATTTAATTAATCTCTTTAAGTCACCAAATTAATTCTAATTAATTCCATGACTTATATTAATTAAATAACAATATTATTATTCTTTATATTATTCTCATAATATATTAATAATATTTATTCTCTCTTAATAAATCATCCTATCAAGTTGCTATGGTGAAGGTAACCCAAAAGGACCATGCACAACCGGGTCAAATACTTGCCTAATATAGTTGCAGCCTTAGACACTATTCCAACAGTCTCCCACTTGGATAAGTCTAGTAACTATATGCACAAGTACAATTTGATTTGCAATCGTAGCTCTCAAAGACGCTGTCAAACTCTGATCTAATCAATCTTGTCCTTTAGATAAGGGATCGTACAGTCCTCTGTTAGATATCATGCTGACAATTCTATGGAATGATTAGTCAAGCATTTAGGTTTCTCGACCTCTGATTTATTTGACATAGAACTTAATCGAACACATCAATTCAGTTCTGACCGGGCCCGACACATAAGTCAAATCAAATCAATGAGCGGCCGAGATATCGCTTTTACCTTCTTAGATAAAAGTTACAGATAAACTTCGACTTATATGCATTTACTTATTCATTAACCAACTATACACAACAATGTGTTTTATAACACCGAGTTACTGATGCGTTTTCGCATTATCAATGTACAATCAATTAACAAATAACAAACCATATATCTAGGTTTTAAGACTATATGATATTATCGTCTTGCGATCACCCATTTGTATCATATTCCATAAGGTGATTCCAGCAAGTGCGGGTTTGTTCCAATGCTCAAAACTAGTTCATAAGCACTCATGAACGTTGCAGCAACCCTTTGCTATGTCTAACACCATTTAGACAATCTACACACCAATTCATGACAATCTTGATTCATATCTACTTCCAACATATGAACGATTGTGGACAATTTGAACAATTCAATTATTCCTAATAAACTCAATTATTCTGGAAGTCAAAACATGCAAAGTGAAACAATAGTTAAACAATTAACATAAGATAGTAACATTACTCATAAATAAAACTCCTTTATTTAATCACCAAATGTTAATTACATTTATCTATTACACGTTTCTAATACTATCTAATCTACGCTAATATCATCCTTTAGCCCAATACTCCTAGCATGCTGCAAGTGCTTAACCCTGCTCAGTCCCTTCGTAAGCGGATCTGCTGGGTTATCTTCTGATGATATCCTCTTCACTATGAGTTGTCCTTCTTCTACACGATGTCTAATAAAGTGATATTTTTTTTCGATATGTCTAGATCTACCATGATCTCTCGGTTCCTTGGTCAAGGCAACCGCTCCTTCATTATCACAGAAAATCTCTATGGGCTCCTTTATGGCAGGTACAACTCCAAGATCACCGATGAAGTTCTTCAGCCATATTGCCTCCTTCGACGCTTCGCTCGCTACAATGTACTCTGATTCGCACGTTGAATCAGCTACGGTTTCTTGCTTGGAACTCTTCCATGTCACTGCTCCTTCATTCAGGGTAAAGACCTAGCCCGACTGCGAACGGTAGTTGTCCTTGTCGGTCTGAAAACCGGCGTCACTATACCCTTGCACCTTCAAGTCATCACTCCCTCCGAGGACTAAGAACCATTCCTTCGTCCTCCGAAGGTACTTAAGGATATTCTTCACCGCAATCCAATGGGCTCTGCCAGGGTTCCCTTGATATCTGCTAACCATGCTCAAAGCAAAGGCTACATCAGGGCAAGTACAAGTCATAGCGTACATGATTGATCCAACTGTGGAAGCGTATGGTACTCGGCTCATTTCTGCTATCTCAGCTTCGGTACTTGGACTTTGAGTCTTACTCAACTTGGCATTACTTTGTATCGGTAATTTTCCCTTCTTTGAGTTTTCCATACTAAAACGTTTTAGTACCTTCTCTAAGTAAGTGTTCTGACTAAGTCCAATTAGTCTCTTACTTCTTTCTCTTACTATCCTTATTCCCAAAATATAAGAAGCCTCTCCGAGGTCCTTCATAGCGAAACACTTCTCAAGCCAGGACTTAACCTCCTGCAGAGTCGGGATGTCGTTTCCTATGAGTAATATGTCATCGACATATAGAACGAGGAAGCTTACTATACTCCAACTGGCTTTGACATATACACATGATTCATCTTCGCTTCGTACAAATCCAAACTCTTTGACTTTCTCATCGAAGCAAAGATTCCATTTGCGAGACGCTTGCTTAAGTCCATAAATGGACTTCTCAAGCTTACACACTCTATTCGGATGCTTCGGATCCGCAAACCCCTCTGGCTGAGCCATGTAAACATCCTCAGCCAATTTTCTGTTAAGGAAAGCGGTCTTGACATCCATTTTCAAAATCCCATAATCATGAAATGCGGCAATCGCTAGCATCACTCTAATAGATTTTATCTTCGCAACTGGTGAGAAGGTCTCCTCATAGTTAACTCTGGGAGTTTGAGTAAAGCCCTTCGCAACCAATCGCGCTTTATATGTGTGTATGTTTCCATCCACGCCGGTCTTCTTCTTGAAGATCCATTTGCACCCAACGGTCTTACGTACGGGCACATTATCAACCAAATTCCAAACTTGGTTATCATACATGGATTGGATCTCGCTATCCATTGCCTCTTTCCATTTCGCAGACTCCGGGCCTGCCATGGCTTCCTTATAGCTATTAGGTTCATCAAGGTTTATTAGTGTACCATCACTAATATACGTGTCCCCTTCGGTGGTGTAACATCCCTCTCTGACACATATCACAATATTGTCCGCTTTGGGCCACTCGGCACGAGGACTTCCCAGGGGGTCACCCATCCTGGTACTACTCCGCCCGAGCACGCTTAATTGCAGAGTTCTTATGGGATCTGCTGCCCTCACGACTTTAAAACGCGTTGTGATAGGGAAGGTATCCACACCCCTTATAAGGAATGCTTAGTTCTCCTTCCCAACCGATGTGGGATCAGATCTAACCCACTTTCACCCCCCCAGTATAGGGTTCGACGTCCTCATCGAACACATTGACCCGTGCCCTGGCTCTGATACCATTTGTAACATCCCCCTCTGATACGTATCACAATATTGTCCACTTTGGGCCACTCGGCATGAGGACTTCGCAGGGGGTCACCCATCCTGGTACTACTCCCGCCCGAGCACGCTTAACTGCAGAGTTCTTATGGGATCTGTTGCCCTCACGGCTTTAAAACGCGTTGTCATAGGGAAGGTATCCACACCCCTTATAAAGAATGCTTAGTTCTCCTTCCCAGCCGATGTGGGATTAGATCTAACCCACTTATGTCTTCTGTCACACCCCGCTAAAGCGGAAACGCAAGATATGACAGTGATAACGGTTTCATTGCAAAAGATAAAGATACATCACCATAGCAGTATTTAAAATTTTACAACCCATAGCTTAAAAAGAAATAAAGTACAAGTTTTTCCAAAACAACATTGTTCAAAATATAACTTCATAAATAACTTCAACACGATGCAACATGCTCTATGATGATGAATCTTTATATCCACTTACTAATTATTTCCTGAAAAAGCATGTAAAACAAGCGTCAACTATGAAAATAGTTGGTGAGTTCACAAGTTTATAAAATCGAGCTTGAAATAAGGTTTTTCGTAAATACAAGTACATTGCTTTAATGATAAACAAGGTTGATTGCTATTAATGAATACAAGTTTATTGCTATAACAAGAAATGGGTTTGTATGTATATGAGCAAACAATGAGTCTCAACCAAACCTATGACTGAAGCCCTATCGAGATCTATGCTTATCGTTTCATAGATGAATATGGTATCATGCACTCCAGCAATAGGGCGAGTGAGGAGTTGTCAATTCCTAATAGCGCTATCCATAATGACCATTGGATCAAAGAGTTAATGGTTAGAGATAAGGGAAGGGCTTTAGTACGATAAGTTCTCATGTTCCCTGTTGTATAGACATACATAAAGAAACATAGCAATACAATAGCAATCGTGTTTGATACAAATCAATTTAAATACAACATGTAAATAATAGTTTTTCTGGACATGCTTTTCCACCCGAAAACATAAAAACTGAAATTAGGGGAGTGCGTGAATACTCACAATGTTTTGTGTAGGTACAAGTAGTACTTCGGAATTCACCAACGTCATACTACCGGGATCCTACGACATTAAACATATAGAGTTTCCATGTCGAAATCTAATGCTAATATACTAAACTCTACATATAGCGAAATGCCAATTTATGTTTTAGTATTGGATTAATTGGTTACACTTTTTCTGAAATAATGAAATTCTACAAGTCGTGCGATTAATTACAACTTTGGGATATTGATTTTCCAAATTTTTAAGTCTTTATAACAACATAAATTCACGAAAAATAGCATTCAAAGGATAAAAATTCTCAAACTTTTTATTTAACTGTTATTACACAATACTAATCTGGGAAAAATATAAAAACGGATTTCCAGGCTGTTTAATTATATTTTATGATTTTTGAGCATTTATTCCAATAAAAATTGAGATAAATAGAAAAAAGTTTCCAAAATTATCCAAAATTTTTATTTAACTGTTATTATACAAAAATTGGCTGTGAAAAATAGAAAAGATATTTTTGAGTGGGTATTTCTATTTTTCCTTGTTTTATTCCTTTAAATAATCTTTAATTTAAGAAATAATATTAAACAGTTAAAATAAATTACCAAAAATTTTTTTAACATCATTTACAGTATAAGTAACCTAGGAAAAATACCCAAAGTGGTTTTCATATTGTATAATTCGGTTTTGGGTATTTATGTGTATTTAAGTGTATTTAACCTTAGAAAATAGGAGAAATATAGTTTACAGTAGAGAAAAATCATCAAAATTTTTATGTAACCTCGTACTGTAAAACATGATTTTCTGGTAAATTTTCATGAATTTTTAGATATTCAGAACTATTTTTCCTATTTTTATGCCATTATAATTACCAAAAATTGGGAAAAATAGTAAGGCATGATGAAAACTTTGGAAATTATTTTTCTGAGTCACCCACCATAGGTAAGGGCTGCGAAAGTTGTTAGATACAATTTTCACACTCTCTAAAGTGGTTTTGTGATTTTTTATACCCAAACAAAAAGAAAATCGGAAATCATACCAAACAACAACAAAAATTGGTGAAATTTAGTTGGGGGTCATTATTCACCATAGGGGTCATCCATGAATTTATTCCGAATTTATAGACCTCTGTAAGTATCTTAGGTGATTTATGCCCTTGGTTTCTTGCAATAATTTTAATAAATCAAAGAAATGATAAAAGCTCTTGAAATTTTCCAGATTATCACATGCATGTGAGGGCTTTCAAAAGGAACAATGCTCACAATTTATTCAGAAGGGAAAATAGTGGTAATGAACCCAAACAAGTTAAGAAATGTTGCATGCAATGGTGCATGAGATGTAAATGTGGCTGAAGTTCATGAATTTGTGTAGCACAATCAGTGGGGTTTTATGCCACGAAATTTTATCCATCATTCACTGGATATGTTAAGTTTCTAAATTATTTTTCCCCAGATTTATGGTTGGGTTTAAGGCCATTGATCATGCAAGGAAAAAATGATGATCACAGAAAAAGAGCTGTTTGCGCAACCATTTTGTAAAATTGCCAAAAATCGGATATTTAATATTTTACAGTGAGACCAGTTGGGTTTGAAAGTTAACTCGTGGGAATATCCAATACAAAAAGAATATCATGATTTTATTAAGTAATGACCTAGTTATGGCCGTTCAAAGTTGAACAAAGTAATCTGGCAGATTGTATGTTTGCTTTGAGTGCATTCTTAGGATATTTTGACAAGAACATCATGCATGCCTTTGTTAAGGTCCGATTTCTAGCACATGCATGGAGTGAATGAGCATCTAAGATGTACTAGAAATGATTTAAATGCTTTTGATCATGCAAGAAAACAAATGAAATGGAGAAGAAGATGTAATACTCGGTTTTAAAGTCACATGAACATATGTGCATCTTTTTCACTCCTTGCATGGGTTTGATCCCGGATTTTCACCATCTCAAACACATGCATTGTGTTATGGTGAGAATCTACAAACCAAAAGGAAAAAATAAGGATTTCTAGCCATGGAAAGGCATAGAATCCGAAAAGAAGAAAAAACTATGAAGAAGAGGAAGTAAAATCATGAAACTATGATAGAGGATTGTGTTGTTTACCTTGGTTTTGATCTTGAGAGAAGCAAGAACACTTCAAGATCTCCTAAATCTCGAAATTATGGCAGAGAAAGGGAGGATTTTTGTGAGTTAGAGAGAGAGAGAGAGGAAGAGAGTTTGAGTGTTAGAAGGGTGGAGTGTGAGAGAGAGTGAAGAGAGAAGTGGAAGAGTGTGGGTTTGATCTTAATGATTGAGTTTTTGGGAAGAGAGAGAGCATGGGGAGAGGGGATGCCAGATTTTTGAGGGTATTAAAGCCTCCTCTCTCCTAAATTCAAACTTTATAATTTCCCTCTTCAATTTTTATAAAACCATAATTTTTATAAAAATGATTCTTTATGTAATTCTCTATTCATTTAAAAATCTTGTTTTTATTTAATAAATTATGATTAATGTATAATAATTTAAATTTCTATTTCATTGATATAATCCATAATTTGATTAATAGAAATTTGATATTAGGAAGTTTATAGCCAAATTTTATAAAGTTTTTAAGCTTTAAGATTTATAAATTTGGATTTTTGGCTCTTTAGGGTTTTTGGAACATTGTTTGATATTTACCATCATATTGAAATATAATTAGAATATTTTAATTTATTTTTAGGGTTTTACACCCTTTTTCAATTGTAACAAAGTTTTAGTTTCATTCTAATTATAGCATTGGCATTTCCTATTGTAGTTAAGCAACTTACTAGAACCGTAAGTGTCAAGTATATTAGTACTAGATCTTAGTTGGATCCTACTTTATGCAAGATTTTGACCTAATCTATACTATTAGGCCATGACATGTTGTGCATGAATGGTTTTTATAAAGATGCATGAGTCCGAAAATGACCTGAATTGACAGTTGTCACAGGTGGTAATATGAAAACCATAAAACTGGGGATGAAATCTAACTCTATCGGAACGTTTAAGAGGTAAGGACTCGTCAATTGGTTCAACCAGAGTTTCCTCCTCTGGTTAAGTATCAGTGGTAGAGGTTCCTTCATCTATCGACTCTTGAATCTCTTCAAGCTCGATTTGCGTCCCACTGTCTCCGTGGCCTATGAGTTCTCGCTCTCGGAAAACTCCTCTCCTCGCAACATAGACAACATTGTCCTTCGGTCTATAGAAGAGATATCCAAAGGATTTCTGCGGGTAGCCGATGAAAATACATCGCTCACTTCGAGGTTCGAGCTTGTCGTGAGTATCTCGTCTTACGAAAGCCTCACAACCCCAAACCTTGATATGTACTAACGAGGGAGCTTTCCCTGTCCACATCTCGTGAGGTGTTTTGGCAACCTTCTTAGTAGGGACTCGGTTAAGGATATGGGTGGCAGTCTCTAAGGTATACCCCCAAAAAGAGATAGGTAGTGAAGCAGGACTTATCATAGAGCGAACCATATCTAATAGGGTTCGATTATGCCTTTCTGCCACACCATTCAACTGCGGTGTCCTAGGAGGCATCAATTGTTAAACTATTCCACACTCCTTGAGATAATCGTGGAATTCAAGACTTAGATACTCTCCTCCTCGATCGGATCGAAGCATCTTGATTTTCCTGCCCAATTGATTCTCCACTTCATTCTTGAACTCTTTGAACTTTTCAAAGGTTTCTGACTTTTGCTTGATAGATATACCCATATCTACTATAATCATCGGTAAAAGTCACGTAGAAGCGGTTCCCATCCTTCGTGGTTGATCTAAACGGTCCACATACATCGGTATGTATTAGGTCCAATAGACCCTCACCCCTTTCACACGTACTCGTGAAGGGTGACTTAGTCATTTTTCCAAGTAAACAAGACTCGCACGTGTCATCTTACCTAAGGTCGAATGACTCCAACACTCCATCCTTTTGGAGTTGGGCTATGCGTTTCTTGTTGACATGTCCAAGACGACAATGCCACAAGGATGCTTTATCCATACTAGTGGAAGAATCTATGTTCAAAACATCATTTCCTAAGTTATCAACAATCATAACAGTTTCATAAATTCCATTACATGGTATAGCTTCAAAGTAAAAGACACCATTTAGATAAGCCAATATAGAGCCATTCTCATTATTAAAAGAAAATCTAAAACCATGTATATATAAACCATGAAATGAAATGATGTTTCTAGCCATTTCTGGCGAATAGCAACAATTGTTCAAATCTAAACATAAATTATTCCTAAGCACTAAAGAATACACTCCAATCTTGGTCACAGGCGACGATCTTCTGTTCCCCATGATTACATTGATTCTTCCTTGCTTCACATCCCTACTTCTTCTTAGTCCCTGCACGTTAGAACAAATCTGGTAACCACAACCGATATCAAGAACCCAAGAAATAGCATGATTAGAATCGTTATATTTAATTGTGTATATACCTGCGAAAGATGGCTTGATCTTTCCCTCCTTGATGGCTTGCAGGTACTCTGGGCAGCTTCTCTTCCAATGTCCTATCTTGTGGCAATGGTGGCACTCTGCCTCCTTAGGGCTAGGACAGGGCTTAGCAGGATCAACCTTGGTCCCACTAGAAGAGGCACCATCTCGGGCTTTAACCTTACGATAGTTCTTAGACAAAGCCTTCCTCTTCTTTCCATTTCCTTGACCAATAGCCAAAACAGGAGCAGCGGGTGGATTGGGAGTTGGTGCAACAGACTTGTCTTTGAAGTTGCTCTCAGCAACCCTCAAGAGACCTTGGAGTTTGCTTAGGGTGACCTCATCTTTGTTCATGTGGTAGGTCATCCTAAATTGATTGTACATCGGAGGCAAACAGTGAAGCACCATGTCGATCGCCAAGTCTTCCCCAAAGTCAACATTTAACTTGCGAAGGCGGTCTACATACCTTTGCATCTTTTGCAGGTGCACGGTAAGAGACTCTCCATGACCCATCTTAGCGGAAATCATGTTAGTGAAAATCTCATAACGCTCTTGTCTCGCGTTTTGGTGGTATCTCTCCAATAAGTCTTGATGCATCTCGTACGGGTACACGTCCTCATAGGACTTTTGGAATTCGGAGTTCATGGTGGCTATCATGATGCAATGTACCTTCGTTGCATCGTGCTCATGAGTTTCAAAAGCGGTAATTTCAGCCGGAGTGGCGATTTTAGGGTTGATCTTCTTGAGCTTCTCATCGAGGACATACTCCTTATCCTCATAGCGAGCAATGGTGCGAATGTATCTTATCCATTCGCTAAAGTTCGTTCCATCGAAAGTGACCTTTTGACAAAGGCTCATCAATGTGAAAGAACTATAAGCAGCGTTGTTTGCGTTCGACATCTACAAATAGAAAGGACAAAGAAAGATTAGATTATGAATCCCTAATTATCACCCAATAAGAAAAATTAGGGCTAGGATCCAACAACAATATTTACATATTAGAAAAGGGATGCCGTAATCTAACACACAAATAATATGAAGGTAAGTGAATGACGATTCACTAATTCTCCACCATATAAACATAACTTTAAGTCCTAAATGTATTGAGAATTCCTAGGATCGGATGAGATTCATTGAAACTATTCAATGGCATGTTTAAATCTCGATATGCCCCTCTTGTTTGTGACTGGGATACCGAGGATCACAAAGCGGGTGTGAATTACCATGCAAATTCACATGGTGCCTTCATTGTAATGATCACCTATTCGACGTGCCGGTAAACCACACACGCTCCATCGAACTATGATAAACAATGAATCACCCTTTTCCACCTTTGCTCAGAACCAATTAGTGTGCCGATAAACCACACATGCTCCACTAACTTCTTAGCAAGGGTGCAAAGTGTAATATCATGGGATTGCATCAATCCACTTTCCTAAAGTAACTAAGATTGGGAAATTTAAAAATATATGTTATTACTTTGTATTTCCGATTATACTTTTAATGAGAGGATGAGGTTTCCCTATCCTACCCGTTCGGCTAACGACCCTCCACCGATCAAGCAAGCGGTGGGTGTGAGTGTACACCCATTAAGTGCCATTTTATAGGCAGCAACCTTATACCCACCTTATAGATCGGCTTCGTGAATGAGGCCTACTAACGGTAAGATAGCATTTTAGTTATATATATATATATATATATATTAATCCTGTAATATTGTATTAGTATAGGGTTGTATTTTAAACAATTTAAAATCTAGGGTTTGAAATTTAAATTGTCTAAATTCAAACTTTTAATTACAAAATATAAATTTTAAAACTTGAGGACAAGTTTTAAACATTTAAAACATGGAGAATCAAATAACAAATAATTCTAATTAACAATTAATTTCCTAGTTATCTATATTTGATTTATTCAGGATTTCTTGCAAGATAATTACCAAATTAATCAAAATACTTAATTAATTATCATATAAGGAAATTAAATATTTTATTAGTTGATAAATATCTTTAATTAGATCAAGATAATAGTCATATATATCAAAACATCGGATTAGGGTTGATCTAATATGATTAAGGTAAGTTTCCATAGGATAATCATGAAGAAATCCTGAATCTGGCCATTCCTGACGCTTGGATTCGCCGAGTTCACTAAGGGACTCGCCGAGTTCATGACTCAGAAACACAAAATCGAATTTTGCAGTTAAGTTTCAAACAAATAAGCAACAATTTAATGAAAACCAAGCTAGGCTCTGATACCACTGATGGGTTTTAGCCATAAGAACTTTCCTATGTGCGCATGCAAAACCCTAATGCGTGGATCTAGGCTTTCTAATTAAACATGCTTTGAATCCAAGACTTCTAATGACTATTTAGGTACAACAACAATGTTAAAATAGATCTAGAATCATACCTTTGAATCTCTTGTTTCATCTTGTTGTCTTGGAGCTCTAGAGTCACAATTGTCACTCCTCTAATGGCTTACAAACACCAAATAGCAAGGAGGATGATTTGGGAGAGAGGAGAGGGGAGGAAATCGGCCAGGGGTTCTCTACTCTAGACTCCTTAAGGGTTACAACTTAAACCCTAATTGGATACTCTTCTCTTAAAGCAATCCAAATCCATTCCTTAGATAGCCTTTTGGACGATTTGAAGCTATCCATAGCTTCTAGAATCCGTCCACCTCTATCCAATATGGATTTACAGTCTACAGTTTAACTATCAAACAATTGATAGTTTATGCCCTGTTATTTAATTAATCTCTTTAAGTCACCAAATTAATTATAATTAATTCCATGACTTATATTAATTAAATAACAATATTATTATTCTTTATATTATTCACATAATATATTAATAATATTTATTCTCTCTTAATAAATCATGCTATCAAGTTGCTATGGTGAAGGTAACCCAAAAGGACCATGCACAACCGGGTCAAATACTTGCCTAATATAATTGCAGCCTTGGACACTATTCCAACATAACACCCAAGTACGCCATGCATACATATCTCGTACGCCCTGTGTACCCAGTTTGGCCCAAACTCTTCTAACTTCAAATGGCCATAACTTCTTCGTTATAACTCCGATTTTGACGTTCTTTATATCCATGGAAATCTAACGAGAATCCCTATGCATCTATCAACTTTATTTAGCCTGAAAGCTAACCGATCATAAATCCAAAATCTATAAATGGCCCGAACCAACGCCTTTACCGATACCTTTAGGCTCCAAAACACAAACCGAATAATTGGATCATTCCAACTACATCATCCACCTCCAAATGAGCCCAAATTCAACTCTTCGATGGTTCTAACTCAAATAATACCCACTCCTTGATCACCATCCCGAAATGGAAACGATTCAAAATGGGGCGTTACAACTCTCCCCCACTTAAATTAGACTTCGTCCACGAAGTCTCCTGTGGATACTTATCTCGGGTACTTCAACTGGGCCACAGTAGCCACTCCAAGCTAGCCTGAATGTTCACAACCATTATTATACAACGCTTAAGCTTGTCTGCTAAGTCCAACCCCCGAAAGGGCCGCTACAGTTGACCTCCTGAGGTCCAACCATTACCCTGTGATGGTCTTCCCAAGGCAACTGTACATTAGTGATAACCTTTCATGTCTCTATGGACAGATCCTTCGCTGCAACTAATCTTCAGTCACTCCCAGTGCTGTCTCTGATGGGTTATGAGTATTCTAACACTCCAAAGTCTATATGCAACCCTATAAAACCTCGGATCCAGGTTTGTCTAAAATACATGCAAAATTTGATTTCCAAGGTTCATAATCCTATCTAGCACACATGGGGAACTTTAAACATAAAAGATGGCTAGAATTACATACCTTGTAGTTGATTTGATTACTTGAAAACCTTGAGAGCCTAGCACCCCAAGTGTGATGCGTCAAATTTTTCACATAACACCAAGTGCTTTGGAATGACTTTGAGAGAATGTAAAACACTTCTAAAATCGGCTTGCCCTCTGTATTCTTTCTAGTGGCCGATTTTGATGAGCTTTATGTTGCTTATATAATGTGTTACAATTAGGGTTACACTATGTAAACCCTAATTCTCATGACCTTTCATTTTCATGACCCATGGTTTATATACCCACCATCGAGCATCCTATGGATTTTAGCCCAACTTGATAATCCGTGGAGCATTAGCCCACTATAAAAGTTATGTATGATTTACATAATCAACTCATATATTTAATTAGTCATATTTTGATCACTTAATTAATCCTAAATTAATTATTGATCAATACTAATTAAATAATATTATTAATATATTAGAACTTATAATATATTAATAAACCATAAGTGTTATTTCTCTCATTTAGTCTATCCAAATGCATGATGCCATGCAACCGAAATGGACCATGACAAACCGGGTCAAGTACATACCAAAAATAGTTATGGACTTAGACACCTTATCCAACAGTCTCCCACTTGGATAAGTCTAATAACTATAACTGCAAGTATGACTTCAGGAACCGATCAGCAATCGTAGCTCTTTCAAGGTCTCTCGGAACTGAGAAGATGATGATACGCCATTTAAGAAAAGAGATCATATAATCCTCTATTCTAGATATCAGCCGGAAAAATACAAGGAACAATGTCTTACTTATTGTCCAACAGTTTGTTTCCAGATTTCCGATTTGTTTGACATAGAACTAAATTTAACACGTCAATTTGGTTCGAACCGGGCCTGGTACATAGGTCAAAAAAAATCATCGAGGGTCCCAGATATCGCTTCTAATCTAAGAAGGAAGATATAAAATTCGAATCTTATGCTTGTTCTACTACTTGTTGAATCACACACGAAAGCACATTTTATAACATCGAGTTACCAATGCGTTTTCGTACAATCAATGTATAACTAACTCATAGGCAACAAATCATATCTCTATGTTTGAAGACTTATATTATATTACCGTCTCACGATCCTTCGAGATAAATTCCATGAAGTGATACCAGTGAGCGTGGGTTGAATCCAATGCTCAGAACTTATGAGCACTCATGAGTGTTGTAGCCATATCCAACAGCTTAGACCACTGCAACCAACTCATGACAGTCTTGATTCATACCTACATCCAACATATGACCGACTGTGGAGAATTCAAATAATATGATATACCAATCATAATTATTCTGGAAGTCAAAACATGCAAAAGAAATATAGTAAACAATTGATAAAAGATAGCAACACTTTACTCATAAATAAACACAACTTTTATTCATCATCAAATGTTAATTACACTTTATAATTTTCAAAATTCTCTAACTACTAAAACTAATATCATCCTTCAACCCTATGCTCCGAGCATGCTGGAGATGCCTAAGCCGACTCAATACCTTCGTGAGGGGATCTGCGCGTTCTCGTCCGGTGATACCCTCTATGCCACGAGGAGTCCTTCTTCTATTCGATATCTGATGAAATGGCATTTTCTGTCGATGTGTCTGGATCTCTCGTGATCCCTTGGTTCCTTGGCTAAGGCAACTGCACTTTCACTATCACAAAAAATTTCCTTATGCTCCTTTATAGTTGGTACAACTCCAAGGTCTCCAACGATGTTCTTCAGCCAAATTGCCTCCTTTGCTGCCTTGCTTGCTGCTATATACTCTGATTCGCAAGTTGAATCAACCACTGTCTCCTGCTTGGAACACTTCCAAGTGATCTCTCCTGCATTTAAGGTAAAGACCCTGCCTGAATGAGAGCGGAAATTATCCCTATCATTCTGAAAGCCAGCATCACTATACACTACAACTCTCAAGTCATCACTCACACCGAGGGTAAGGACCCAATGCTTAGTCCTCCGCAGGTAGTTGAGGATATTCTTTATCGCAATCCAGTGAGCCTTGCCAGGGTTCCCCTGATATCTTCTAACCATGCTCAAGGCAAAGGCCACATCAGGACAAGTGCAGGTCATAACATACATGATCGAGCCTACTGTAGAAGCATACGATACTCGACTCATTTCTACTATCTCAGCCTCAATACTCGGGCTCTGAGTTTTACTCAGTCTGGCGCTACTCTGGATGGGTAACTCTCCTTTCTTGGAATCTTGCAGTCTGAACCTTTTCAGCACCTTATCCAAGTAGGTACTCTGACTAAGTCCAATTAGTCTTTTACTCCGATCTCTCAAAATCCTTATCCCTAGAATATAGGCAACTTTTCCAAGGTCATTCATAGAGAAACACTTCCCAAGCCAGGACTTCACTTCCTGCAAGGTTGGGATGGCATTTGCTATGATTAGTATGTCATCCACATACAGTACCAAAAAGCTAACTATACTCCCACTAGCCTTGACATAGACACAAGACTCATCTTCACTCCTCGAAAAGCCAAACTCTTTGACTTTCTCATCGAAACAAAAGATTCCATCTACGAGGTGCCTGTTTCAATCCATAAATAGATTTCTCAAGCTTACACACTCTATTAGGGTATTCTGTACTGACAAAACCCTCTGGCTGACTCATGTATACATCCTCAGCCAACTCTAATGAAGGTGGTTTTGACATCCATTTTCCATATTTCATAATCATGAAATGCAGAGATGGCTAAAAGAACTCTAATGAACTTAATTTTTCCAACTGGTGAAAAGGTCTAATCATGATCCACTTCCGGAGTTTGAGAGAAGCCCTTTGCAAGCAGCCGCACCTTATATGTGTGTATATTACCATCCATGTCAGTCTTCTTCTTGAAGACCCATTTGAAACCAATTGCCTTACGACCTGGTACATTGTCAACCAAGTTCCAAACTTGATTGTCATACATGGACTGTATCTCGCTGTCAATTTCCATTTAGCAGACTCGGGGCCTGCCATGGCTTCCGCGTAGCTGTTAGGTGTTGGATAAGGTGTCTAAGTCCATAACTTATTTGGTATATACTTGACCCGACCGGCATGGTCCATTTGGGTTGCATCTCATCCAAACTATTATGGATAATTTTATGAGAGATATACACATATGTTTATTAATATATTATGAGTTATAATATATTAATATGAAGTTACGTTATTTAATTAGTTTTAGTCTTAAATTAATTATGGATTAATTTAGAGATTAAAAGAATACTAATTAAATTATGGGCTATTTGTTTTATATAGTGTGGGCTAATACTCATTTGTTAATGGGCTAGGCTTATGTGGAAGTCCATGGATGATCCATGGAGCTTTTAACCCATGGATCCTTGGAATAGGAAAAGACATGGGTTATTAGGGTTTCACCCTAACCATGCATACTATATAAGCATGCTTATGGAGCATGAAAGAGAGCCTAAGATAGCCTAAGAGAAAGCTAGTGTTCTAGTGTGTGTGTGCATGTGTGTGGCCGAAAATACAAGAGTGTGTATACTCTCTCAAAGTTTTCCAAGAGTTTGTGGTGTTTGTGATTCCATTTGAGGCATTCACACTATTGGTGCTTGGCCCTCAAACTCCTAAGAACCCAACACAACAAAGGTATGTAATCTCTTCTAACTCTTTTATGTTGAAATGTTCCCCATGCCATGTTAGATAGGTTATAAACCTTGGAAAATTATTATTTTGCATGTATTTAGACAAACATAGATCCAAGGTTTATTAGGGTTGCATGCACACTTAGGAAGTGTTAGATTGCTCAAAACCCAACAGTGGTATCAGAGCCTAGGCTTGCTTGTTTGATACTTGATGCAAAATAGTGAAAAAAAGTCGAAATCGTTGCTGTCTACATGCTAGACTCGCCGAGTCCATTGGGGGGACTCGCCGAGTCCAAGGCAAACTTCAACCTACTCGACGAGTCCATTCGTGCACTCGGCGAGTAGGATCGAAAGAATGCAGAATCTCGACTTTTGCTGCTGGAAATGGACTGGAAACATTACCCTAAATTGTTTTGGTGTTGTAAAACTTATTTTAGTTGGTGTAATGGTTGTTCTAATCCATTTACAATAGCATATATCAAAAATCCATGATTTTATGTGTTCATATAATTCTTGAATTTTTGATGATCATGTTCATGTTCTTATGAATTTAGAAAATGATAGGAATTATTTGCTGAATTGTTTAGAATTAATTCTTAATCATTTATGTGTTTTAATGGAGTCCATAATTTGTCCTCAAGTTATGGATTACCAAAGGTCACTTTCATTTAACACACACTTAAAACACATAAGTTACATGAAAATGAAGAGTCTTCATTTTTATGAACCTTTAATTCATAAGTTATGAAATGAAGAGTTTTGCAAAGTTACAAAACTTGTCCTCAAGTTTTGGAATTTGTAAAGTTTCACACACTTTAATAAACTTTAATTCCAAACCTTAGAGTTTTAATAGTTAAAATTCAACCCTTATACTATTTATAACATTAATGGTTAATTATTATATATATGTATAAGAATAAGTCGTTTTACCGTTAGTAGGCCTCATTCACGAAGCCGGTATATAAGGTGGGTATAAGGTTGTTGCCTATAAAATGGCGACTTAATGGGTGTATACTCTCACCCACCGCTTGCTTGATCGGTGGAGGGTCGTTAGCCGAACGGGTAGAACAACGACTTTAAATCCTCATTAAAAGTATAATGAATATTATAAAATAACTAAACTCTTTTAATTCCCAATCTTAGTTATTTTAGGAAAATGTGAACATGGTGCTAATCCATGGAATTCACACTTCGTACCTTACCAAGTCGTTAGTGGAGCGTGTGTGGTTAACCGGCACACTAATTAGACTAGTAAGGATCACGAAGGGTAACTTAATGTTGTCATAGATCAATGGAGCGTGTGTGGTTAACCGGCACATTGATTAGGTGATAATATTAGGAGTACCAAGTGAGTTAGCATGGTTATTCACACCTTGTTTTGTGATCCTCGGCATCCCAGTCACAAAACTTGAAGGGCACAATCGAGATTGAAACATGCCATTGAAAAGTTCAATGAATCTCAAAAGAATCTAGGAATTTCAAATCCAATTAAACCTAATTAATCATTTCGTTTTCATGGTGGAAATTGGTGAATCGTTATTCGCCTACCTTTCAAATATATTATTACTTAGATTACGGCATCCCTCTTCTAAGTGTAATATATTGTGATTGGATCCTAGCCTTAATATTACATTTGGGTGTCTTATTAAGGATCCTAAATATCTAATCTAAACTTACTTTCTTCTTTCAGATGTCTTCCAACACTAATGCTTCAGGCTCTAACCCAACTGGTTCTTTCTCTCTCATGAATCTTTGTGGGAGGGTCATCTTTGATGGTTCCAACTTCATGGATTGGATTAGGAACATCAGGATGGTTACTCGTTACGAGGACAAGGAATATGTCCTCGATAAGGAGTTAAAAGAACTTGATGAGTCTACTACTACTCCTGAGGAGATCGCTGAATTCAGGACTCATGAGAGAGATGCTACTAAGGTGGCATGTATCATGATGGCCACGATGACAGCCGAGCTCCAAAAGTCATATGAAGATTTCTACCCTTTTGAGATGCACCAAGACTTGATGGAAAGGTACCATCAGAGTGCTCGTCAGGAGCGGTATGAAATAATCTCCTCCATAATAACTACCCGCATGAAGGACGGTGAATCCGTCACGGGCCACATGCAAAAGATGCAAAGGTATGTGGACCGTTTGCTGAAGCTGAATGTTAACATCCCCGAGGAGTTAGCAATTGACATCATTTTGCACTCCTTGCCTTCTTGTTATGATCATTTTCGAATGACATATCATATGAACAAGGAGGAAGTTACCCTCAGCAAGCTTCAAGGACTCTTGAAGACCGCTGAAACCGGTCTTAAGGGTAAAGCGGTTGTTACCTCTACTACTCCTACTCCAACTTCTACCCCTGTTTTAGCTATTGGGCAAGGCAAAGGGAAAAAGAGGAAACACCCTTCGAAGGGTACCAAGGGAAAGTCTCTTGAAGGCTCCTCATCCAAGACTAAGAACGGTTCTGTCACTCCTTCTGCCATTCCAAAGGATGCGGAATGCTTTTATTGTCATGAAAAGGCACACTGGAAGCGAAACTGCCCTAAGTACTTGCAGGATCTAAAGGATGGGAAAGTGAAACCCACCTATGCAGGTATTTACACTATATTGTCTAATTACTCAACATATTCTAACTCTTGGGTGCTTGATACAGGATGTGGTATTCACATATGTTCTGATTTGCAGGGCCTAAGAAGAAGTGAGGATGTGGAGCACGGGAAGATAAACTTAATCATGGGGAATAGGAAGGCTTCACCTGTTTCCAAGATTGGAGTTTATACTTTGTTGCTTAATAATGGGTTAAAATTAGATTTGAATAAATGTGTATACTTGTCTGAAATGGCGAGGAATATTATTTCTTTTCATGCTTTGTACAAACAAGGTTTTACCTTTTCGTTTGATAATGAATGTGGTGGTATTAATGCTTTCTTTAATAATGTGTTTTATTTTAAAGCATTACCTTGTGATGGCGTGTATGAAACTGTGTCGATTGTAGACAACTTAGGAAATAATGTGTTGTATATTGATTCTTCTACTAGCCTAGATAAAGCATCATTGTGGCATTGTCGTCTTGGACATGTAAACAAGAAACGCATAGACCAACTCCAAAAGAGTGGAGTCTTGGAATCATTTGACCTCAAATCAGATGATAGTTGTGGATCTTGTCTACTTGGAAAAATGACAAAATCACCCTTCACTGGAACTTGTGAGAGGGGTGAAGGTTTGTTGGACCTAATACATACTGATGTATGTGGGCCATTCAAAACCGCCACAAGGGACGCTAATCGGTATTATGTGACTTTTATTGATGATTATAGTAGATATGGGTATGTCTACTTGATCAAACACAAGTCCGAAACCTTTGAAAGGTTTAAGGAATTCAAACAGGAAGTAGAAAATCAATTGGGCAGGAACATTAAGATGCTTCGATCCGATCGAGGTGGTGAGTATCTTAGTACCGAGTTCCTTGACTATCTTAAGGAGTGTGGGATTGTCTCACAATTGACTCCTCCCAGGACACCACAACTGAATGGTGTAGCTGAGAGGCGTAATCGTACCTTGTTGGACATGGTTCGCTCTATGATGAGTCGAGTTTCGTTACCAATCTCTTTTTGGGGGTATGCCTTAGAGACTGCCGCCCATATCCTTAATCTAGTCCCTACAAAGAAGGTTACCAAAACACCTCATGAGATGTGGACTGGGAAGGTTCCCAATTTGGACCACATCAAAATTTGGGGTTGCGAAGCCTTCGTGAGGCGTGAAACTCATGATAAGCTTGAACCCCGAAGTGAAAGGTGTATTTTCATCGGCTACCCACAGAAATCCTTCGGTTACCTTTTCTACAGACCCAGTGAGAATGTGGTCTTTGTAGCACGAAGAGGGATCTTTCGCGAGAAAGAATTTATAAGCCAAGGAGACAGTGGGAGGCAGATTGATCTTGAAGAAATTCAAGAATCAATTGGTAAAGGAACCTCAGACACTAGCAATCAACCTGAGGTAGAAACTCCTGTTGATCCAGCTGACGAGTCTGTACCTCCGAGACGTTCCACACGGGTTAGGAACACACCTTCGTTTTATTATGGTTTTCATATTACTACGGAAGGTGATACGTTTATTAGTGATAGTACACTAGTAAATTTGGATGAACCTAGCAGTGTTAAGGAAGCCATGGCAGGCCCGGAGTCTGCTAAATGGAAGGAGCCTATGGACAGCGAGATACAGTCCATGTATGACAATCAAGTTTGGAACTTGGTTGACAATGTACCAGGCCGTAAAACAGTCGGGTGCAAATGGATCTTCAAAAAGAAGACCGACATGGAAGGAAAAGTGCATACTTATAAGGCTCGACTGGTTGCGAAGGGTTTTACTCAAACTCAAGGTATTGATTATGATGAAACCTTCTCGCCGGTGGCCAAGATTAAGTCTATTAGGGTTATGTTAGCCATTGCAGCATTTCATGATTATGAAATATGGCAAATGGATGTCAAAACCGCTTTCCTTAATGGAAAGTTGGCTGAGGATGTGTACATGAATCAGCCAGAGGGTTTTGTCAATGCAGAGTACCCTAATAGAGTATGCAAGCTTAAGAAATCCATTTATGGATTAAAACAAGCATCTCGTAGCTGGAATCTTTGTTTTGATGAGAAGGTAAAAGAGTTTGGCTTCTTGAGAAGCGAAGATGAGTCTTGCGTGTATGTCAGAGCTAGTGGGAGTATAGTTAGCTTCTTGGTACTGTATGTGGATGACATACTACTCATAGGAAATGACATCCCAACCTTGCAGGAGGTTAAGTCCTGGCTTGGGAAGTGCTTTGCTATGAAGGACCTAGGGGAGGCTACCTATATCCTAGGGATAAGGATATTAAGAGAAAGGAGTAGAAGACTAATTGGACTTAGTCAGAGTATCTACTTGGATAAGGTGTTGAAAAGGTTCAACATGGAGAATTCCAAGAAAGGAGATTTACCGATCCAAAGCAATACCAAACTGAGTAAGACTCAGAGTCCGAGTACAGAGGCTGAGATAGCTGAGATGAGCCAATTACCATATGCTTCCGCAGTTGGCTCGATCATGTATGCTATGACTTGTACCCGTCCTGATGTGGCATTTGCTTTGAGCATGGTCAGCAGGTATCAGGGGAACCCTGGCAAGGCTCATTGGACCGCGGTAAAGAACATTCTCAAGTACCTGCGGAGGACTAAGGATTGGGTCCTTACCCTTGGTGGCAGTGATGACTTGAGAATATTAGGGTATAGTGATGCTGGTTTTCAGACTGATAGGGATAATTTCCGCTCTCAGTCGGGCTGGATCTTTACCTTAAATGGAGGGGCAATTTCTTGGAAGAGTTCCAAGCAGGAGACGGTGGCTGATTCGACTTGTGAATCAGAGTATATAGCAGCGAGTGAAGCAGCGAAGGAGGCGATATGGCTAAAGAACTTCATCGGAGACCTTGGAGTTGTACCAGCTATTAAGGAACCTATAGAAATTTTCTGTGACAACAATGCTGCGGTTATCTTAGCCAAGGAACCAAGAGATCATGGCAGATCCCGACACATTGACAGAAAATATCACTTCATAAGGCACAAGATTGAAGAAGGACTCCTTGTGACAAGGAGGATATCGTCAGATGAGAATCCTGCAGATCCCCTTACGAAGGGACTGACGAGGGTTAAGCATTTTCAGCATGCGAGACGCATCGGGCTGAGGGACGATATTAGTTTTACAGATTAGATAGTTTTCCTGAAACTTGTAAAATGTAATCGACGTTTGATGATGAATAAAATTTGTGATTTATTTATGAGTAAAGTGTTACTATCATTGTCAATTATTTACTATTGTTTCAGTTTTGCATGTTTTGACTTCCAGAATAATTAATTTGTTCAAACCTCCACAATCGATCATACGTCGGAAGTAGGTATGAATCAAGATTGTCATGAATTGGGTTTGTAGATGCCTTAAAGGTGTTTAGGCATGGCAATGGTTGCTGCAACATTCATGAGTACTCATAAGTTATGAGTATTGGTATAAACCCACGCTCACTTGTATCACTTCATGGAATTTATCTCGAGTGATCGTGAGACGATAACATCATATAAATCTTTAAACCTAGAGATATGAGTTGTTACCTATGAGTTGGTTGTGCATTGATTGCACGTAAACGCATCAGTAACTTGATGTTATAAAACGTGCCTTTGTGTACAATTCAATAAGTAGTAGAACAAGCATATCAGTCGAAGTTTATCTGTTCCTTCTAGAAATAGAAGCGATATCCGGGCCCCTCGATGATTTTGTGTTGACCCATATACCAGGCCTGGTCAGAACTAAACCGATGTGTTCAGTGAAGTTCTTCGTCAAACAAATCGGATAATCGAGAAACAACTGCTAGACAATAAGCAAGACATAGTTCCATGTGTTTGTCCGGCTGATATCATGAGAACAGAGGATTATGTGATCACTTATCTAAAATGGCGCTTCATAGTTCGACAGAGTCTTCATTGTTCGAGGGAGTTTTCGAGAGCTACGATTGTTGGTTGGTTCCTGAAGTTATAGGCAAATATAGTTATTAGACTTATCCAAGTGGGAGTCTGTTGGATAAGGTGTCTAAGTCCATAACTTATTTGGTATATACTTGACCCGACCGGCATGGTCCATTTGGGTTGCATCTCATCCAAACTATTATGGATAATTTTATGAGAGTTATACACATATGTTTATTAATATATTATGAGTTATAATATATTAATATGAAGTTACGTTATTTAATTAGTTTTAGTCTTAAATTAATTATGGATTAATTTAGAGATTAAAAGAATACTAATTAAATTATGGGCTATTTGTTTTATATAGTGTGGGCTAATACTCATTTGTTAATGGGCTAGGCTTATGTGGAAGTCCATGGATGATCCATGGAGCTTTTAACCCATGGATCCTTGGAATAGGAAAAGACATGGGTTATTAGGGTTTCACCCTAACCATGCATACTATATAAGCATGCTTATGGAGCATGAAAGAGAGCCTAAGATAGCCTAAGAGAAAGCTAGTGTTCTAGTGTGTGTGTGCATGTGTGTGGCCGAAAATACAAGAGTGTGTATACTCTCTCAAAGTTTTCCAAGAGTTTGTGGTGTTTGTGATTCCATTTGAGGCATTCACACTATTGGTGCTTGGCCCTCAAACTCCTAAGAACCCAACACAACAAAGGTATGTAATCTCTTCTAACTCTTTTATGTTGAAATGTTCCCCATGCCATGTTAGATAGGTTATAAACCTTGGAAAATTATTATTTTGCATGTATTTAGACAAACATAGATCCAAGGTTTATTAGGGTTGCATGCACACTTAGGAAGTGTTAGATTGCTCAAAACCCAACATTAGGTTCATCCAGACTTACCAATGTCTCATCACTGATAAGTGTCGCACCTTCCGCAGTAATATGGAAACCATAGTAGTGCTCAGGTGCATTCCTAACCCTTGTGGAACGCCTCAGAGGTACAAACTCGTCAATTGGCTCAACATGAGTTTCCTCCTCAGGTTGACTGCTAGGGTTTGAAGTTCCTTCACCACTTAAGTCTTGAATTTCTTCAAGGTCAATTTGCCTCCCACTGTTTCCTTGGCTTATGAACTCTCTCTCTCTCTCTCTCTCTCTCTCTCTCTCTCTCTCTCGGAATACAATGATCCTTGCTACAAAGACCACATTCTCACTAGGTCTGTAAAAGAGGTAACCAAAGGATTTCTGTGGGTAGCCAATGAAAATACACCTCTCACTTTGAGGTTCGAGCTTATCATGAGTTTTGCACCTCACGAATGCCTCGCAACCCCAAATCTTGATGTGGTTCTAGTTTGGGGACTTTACCAATCCACATCTCATGAGTAGTTTTGGCATCTTTCTTTGTAGGCACCAGATTAAGGATATGGGCAGCAGTCTCTAAGACATATCCCCAAAATGAGATTGGTAGTGAAGCTCGACACATCATGGAACAAACCATATCCAACAAGGTTCGATTATGCCTTTCAGCCAAACCATTCAACCGTGGTGTCCTGGGAGGTATCAATTGTGAGATAATCCCACATTCCTTAAAATAGTCGAGGAACTCTGTACTAAGATACTCACCACCATGATCAGATCGAAAGCATCTTAATGTTCCTGCCCAATTGATTCTCGACTTCCTGTTTAAACTCTGTAAACCTTTTAAATGTCTCTGAATTATGTTTGGTTAAATAGACATATCCATATCTACTATAATCATCAGTAAAAGTCAAATAATAACGATTAGCATCCCTTGTTGCAGATTTGAAGGGGCCACACACATTTGTGTGTACCAGATCCAACAAACCTTCCCCCCTAGCACAAGAACCAGTGAAGGGTGACTTTGTCATTTTTCCAAGTAAGCATGATCCACAACTATCATCTGACTTTAGGTCAAATGACTCCAAGACTACATCCTTTTGGAGCTGGCCTATGCTTCTCTTGCTCACATGTCCAAGACGATAATGCCATAATGATGATTTATCCAAGTTATTATTGTTGGATTAATGTCTAAGTCCATAACTATAATTGGTAAGACTTGACCCGACCCGGCATGGTCCATTTGGGTTGCATACCATCATGCACTTGGATGAGAGAAATAAGACACTTATGGTTATTAATATATTATAAGTTCTAGTATATTAATAATAAGAATAATAAGATTATTTAATTAGTATTTGGTAACTCTGTGCTATAAAACGTGCCTTTGTGTATGATTCAACAAGTAGTAGAACAAGCCATATGAGTCGAAGTTTATCCGTTCCTTTTACCTTCGGGATAAAAGCGATATCTGTGGGCCCCTCGATGATTTGATGATGACAAATGGAAGTGCTCGGCCGGGCCAGGACTGATTTGATTTGTTCAATTAGTCAGTTGTCATAAATCGGAAATCGGGAAACAACAAATGGACAGAGAGAATGATTATAATCCATGTCTCAGTCCATATGATATCTAGAATGGAGGAATATATGATCCCTTATCTAATGGACAAGTCACTGACAAAGGTCAGAGTTCATCTACAAAGGTCAGAGTTCGACAGAAGCTTTTGAGAGCTACGATTGCCAGTTGGTTCCTGAAGTCATACGCAATAGTAGTTTTAGACTTATCCAAGTGGGAGACTGTTGGATTAATGTCTAAGTCCATAACTATAATTGGTAAGACTTGACCCGACCCGGCATGGTCCATTTGGGTTGCATACCATCATGCACTTGGATGAGAGAAATAAGACACTTATGGTTATTAATATATTATAAGTTCTAGTATATTAATAATAAGAATAATAAGATTATTTAATTAGTATTGATCAAGAATTAATCTAGGATTAATTAAGTGATCAAAAGAAGACTAATTAAATATATGGGTTGATTGTGTAAATCATCCATACTTGTATAGTGGGCTAATGCTCCAGGGATAATCAAGTTGGGCTAAAACCCATAGGATGGTCCATGGATGCTCCATGGTGTATTTGTACCCATGGATCCAAGGAAATGGAAAGTCATGACAATTAGGGTTTGCCCTAATTGTAACACTATATAAGCATCATATTATTCACCAAAATTGGCACTAGTGGGTGTACTAGAAGGGCTAGCCGATTTCATGAAGTGTGGGTTTTCTCTCAAGTCATTCCATGTGTTTTGATGATTGTGAACCATTTGAGGCATCACCACTTGTGGTGCTAGGCTCACAAGGTTTCAAGGAACACAAGCAACAACGAGGTATGTATTCTATCTTGTTATATTCATTATTTTGTATGCTAGATTAGGATAATACCTTGGATGTTCATATTTGTATGTATAATAGAGAAAACATAGATCCAAGGTATTTAGGGTTGCATGTACACTTAGGAGTGTTAGAATGCTCAAAACCCAACAGTGGTATCAGAGCCTAGGCTTGTTTTCTTGTTATACTTGCAATAGAAGCTGAAAAAACGAATCTGGTGCTGTCTGGCCATCAGACTCGGCGAGTCCATCAGGAGACTCGACGAGTCCATGCCTAAAAAGTGATGAATTTGATCCAACTCGCCGAGTTTGTTCATGCACTCGACGAGTTGGACCCCCAGACAGCATATTTCGAGTTTTTTGGCCAGAAATGGACTAGGAACATTACCCTAAGTTGTTTTTGATCTTATAAACTTGTTTTTGATGTGGTAATGTTCATGCTAATCCATTTTCAAAGATAATTGTCAATAGATTCATGTTTTGTATTAGTTTAAGGTTTAGACTAATTACATGAAAAAGTTTGATTTGAATTATCTTGTTCTTATGAGTTGCTTGGATTAATAGAAATGTTGAGTGAAATAGTTGTTTTCAATCCATTTTAATCTAAGAGTTGAGTACAAAATGTGTTTGTGTAACTTGTCCTCAAGTTACATGAAGAGTCACATTAAAGACTCATAAAACTCATAATAGTTGGCAATGGTTACAAAATGAAGAGTCTTGTGTCATTGAATAATTTTTTTATGACTCCATAACTTGTCCTCAAGTTATGAAAGTTCAAGAGTCACTTCATTAAAGAAAAATATGTAACCATAATTAAATCCATAAGTTATAAAATAAAGGAAAAGTTAGTTCTTTTATTAGTTTAAAGTCTTCCATAACTTGTCCTCAAGTTATGGAACTTGAAGAGTTTTTGGATTAAAACTACTTTAAACACATAAGTTATGGAATTAATTAGTTTTGAATAGTTTCAAAACTTGCCCTCAAGTTTTGGAATTTGAAAAGTTTTCAAGTATGAATACTTTAATTCCAAGTTAGCCCTTAGAATTTTAAAAGTTAAAATTCAACCCTTATACTTTATAATATTATAAGTTAATAATATATATATGTATAAGAGTAAAGTCAGTCTTACCGCTAGTACGCCTCATTCACGAAGCCGGTCTATAAGGTGGGTATAAGGTTGTTGCCTATAAAATGGCAACTTAATGGGTGTCCACTCTCACCCACCGCTTGCTTGACTGGTGGAGGGTCGTTAGCCGAACGGGTTTGACAGGACTAGAATTCTCCCTTCATTAAAAGTATTAATGATAATACTAAGTAACTAAACTCTTAATAATACCCAATCTTAGTTACTTAGGAAAAATGTGAATAAGGTGCTAACCCATGAAATTACACTTTACACTTTGTCTAAGTCGTTAGTGGAGCGTGTGTGGTTAACCGGCACACTAACTTGGACTTAACAAGGTAGGTAAAGGGTGACTTAATATTTATCATAGTATCGATGGAGCGTGTGTGGTTAACCGGCACATCGATTGAGGGGTAATTTATTAAGGGTACCAAGTGATTTGCATGGTTACTTCACACCTTGTTTTGTGATCCTCGGCATCCCAGTCACAAAACCTGAAGGGCACACTCGAGATTGAAACATGCCTTTGAAAAGTTCAATGAATCTCAAAGATCTAGGAGTTTCAAAACCAATTAAAACCTAATAATATATTTCGTTTATCTTGGTGGAAATTGGTGAATCGTCATTCACCTACCTTCAAATATTTTATAGCTTGGATTACGGCATACCTCTTCTAAGTTATAAAATAGTTTGTTGGGTCCTAGCCTTAATATTTCATATTGGGTGTCATATTAAGGACTTAAAATCAACTATCTTGAATATCTCCCAAAAGATGTATGTAATAGACACCTATGATCTTCCCAAATCTAGTGAAACAAGGTTTCCTACATGAAGATGATGTCCTTTGGAAATCATACTTCTTTCACCTCCAATTATTCTCCCCAACCCACAAGTTCTTGAAAAGTTTAAGGTCACTCAAGCCCTATTGGCAAGGCAGGGTCTAGGTGTGATCACATCTTGGAGATGTAGTCACATATTGACAAGCCGGGAGAGTTGGGTGTCAAAGTCTTGAGAAAGTTGGTGGTTCAATCACTTTCTAAGTCACACAGTGAGTTCCTTTGGGACACCTATGAAATAGACTATGACAAGACCCTTAATGATCTTATCTAAGATCAACTTTCTTAAAACTTGATGGACATTGACAATAGTGACACAGGAAATCTCGGAAAGCATTCTCTTCCCAATGGAAAGGGATTGGCCATAGTCAACTCGGTTGACCAAATGGTAAAGAGAAAAGCTAAATCTGTGATAGTCCCGTGTACCATTATCAAAGGGTCCATATGTTTATATTGCCAAAGGAAGGGGCATTGGTTGCGAAGCTGCCAAATTTACCTAAGGATGTTAAAGTCAATAAGTTTGACTCTACTTCAGGTAAAGTCTACTATCTAACTCTGTTAAGTTTCTATTCTGAGATTCTTGATACATGATGTGACTGGGTCACATGGTGATGTTTAAGAATCAAAGAAAAGTGAAGAAACTTAAAGAAAGAATATGCTGAATCTGATCGCGTAGATGGATTTCTATCGCGTAGCTTGAAAAATCGGATTCTTGAGCTACTTCTTAGGAGTTATGAGATATTGCCTAGGAATAGATAACAACAAGTTCTCATATGGATTGTAAGGATAAGTTTTTCCGCAAAGTTTTAAAATAAAAGAAAATTTTTTGAATTTTATTTATTTTAAAATATCCTTACAATGGCATTTGGAAAGAAAATTGTTGCTTATAAGATTCCATTAACAGCAAGAGTGGAAACATGAAATTGATTCTTTCATTTGTGGTAATGTCTAAATTTACCAAATAAGGAAAGATTCTCATCACCCAAGTTTCAAGTGGACCGGAACTTGGAATCATGCAAGCTGTATAGCATGATGAATGAGAACTTCCAAGTTTTGGAAAATTAAGACTAATTACTTGATCACATGGATGTGTGAGTCAAGTAATGGACTAAGGGACCGAGTACATAGTCTTGTGCACTGATTAAGTCCACCACAAAAGATCGATAAGAAGAATCAAATTAGGCAGAAGGATAAAAGTTTCTCAAATCTGAAAAGATGGGAGAGTACTTTAGTATCAGTTTTGTGATCATCTTAATGATTAAGAAACCATATCACAATTAGTTCTCTAAGGAAATCTAAGTGCATTCTTATGACTAAGAAGAGGAACTTGAATTGTTGAAGTGGTTAAATCAAGAAGATGAGTCATACTTCGTTCCAATACAAGTCTTAGAGTCATACTCCAAGATTGTAACTTGAGTGACATGTCTCAAAAGAAGGTTTAAAACACTTGTCAAATGTAAGAGTAAAAGTTTTTCTACTCTTGTACATTTGAAATTGGTAAGTTGTGATGTTTTGGATAAAACAAAGACCAACTTAGGCCAATTGTGTGAAGTGTTTGTCTTGATTAGAATCCACACTATCTCTTGGATATTTGACAAGGGAGTCTTATAGGTCAAGAGGACAGTGGGAGCCTTAAAGGTCTTGAAAGTCTCAAGAAATAATCAAGAATAAAACCTGAAGTTCTTCACTAGCACACGACTTGAGGTTTATAACCTATCGTGTTGACATATTCTGTGCCCATTCCAGTTAAAGTTGGTTTTACATTTGAGTTCTTAGAGTTCTCAATTTGTTGCACAACAACTTGGAAGCAATGGCAGGCCCTTGAGCTGCCAGGTGGCAAGAAGTTAAGATTGAGTTCAATCCATATGAGTTTGGATTTGTCATTATCCTTGTCTTGTGACTATGGTTTCGACAATTCACATGGATAAGAACACATACGCCATTAAATCTAAGTGTCATAAGGTTTCTCTCCGATTCATGAAAATGATGGTGAGGAAACACTTTCACTAAGTATATTTTAGCTAGATAGCAATTGTGATATTTGCATTCTCAAAGTCGTTAGTGGAGCGTGTGTGGTTAACCGGCACACTAATTTGGACTTGTGAGAAGTGGCAAAAAGGTATAACCATTATGATTATGACATACCTCTTCATAATTGTTTAGACACACAAGTGTGCTATCTAAGGGAAGGTGTATGATTTTGATAAAGTTTTATCAAAACAATCTAGTATCAGAAATCTGAACTTTGGTAAGAAAGTCAATGAAGTATTGATTTCTAGAAGTCCAGCTGATTTCTGAGTACATGTCAAAGCTAGTGGGAGCATAAGAGTTATGCTAATAATCATCATGTTAGTGGGAGCATGATAAGTATGATAAGTATTGCAAGTTAGCAATGTTAATTATAGTTTCAACTGGGAAAGAGTTGTTTTGCTATAATTAAGGGAGAGGAAATTATACTTCATCTCAAATCTATAAGCTTAGATCGTGAGGTTTTAATCATTTAGTCAAGGATATATATGAATTTCATGTTGGAATGGCTCAACATAAGGAAATTCTGTATATGGGTCCATTATTTGCGTTCTAAAATTCGATTATGATTACGGCATCCCTTTTCATAATCTGAATTATGAGAACTTGGCAAATTGAAATGGACATATTATAGCAAAAGACTGGTTTAGTCTTTATGTAAGACATCATGAATCGTGTCCCATATGCTTCGGATATAGGATCGATTACATGTGCCATAATCATCCGTTCTAAAATTTTCCAAATGCCTGGGGCATTAAGAAGGGAAAAGGTTTAGAACTGGATATGACTAAAAGGATTAAACAATTGTCGAGGACAATCTAAGGTTTACCAAAGATTGGTTGCTCAAGGACAATTGGAAGTATAGTGATAATTCTGGAAGGACCATATTGACATAGTCTGTAAGGAGGCAACTCTTGTTCAGAAGTGATAGTCAAAATGGAATCTGGAAATGTTTCAAAGTTAGAATTTTCAATCTGTTTAAGATTAGGAAACTTAATGCAAGAAGGATGTTTCCAAGGAGCTGATCTCCTTTGGAATACTCTGTAATGATTGTTGTCAAGTCTTTCTGACTTTGTGCATAATCATTACAAGAGGATCAATGCATATAAGTTTAGAATCTAACAGTTTTCAGTAAATGGCATGAATTTGGAATTCTTGCATTTGCAGTAAGGATTTGGGAGTGTGAAAAGAGAATCATTAAAGTTATGTTCAATGGATCTAGTTCACAAAGTAAAGATCATAGACAAACATAGTATGCATACTTGGTGTGTGGCATGACTAGTGTTTTGAAAAAAACATAGTGTACATGCTTGGAGCATGGGACAACTATTGTTTTAAATTCAAGAATAAAGTTGATAGCTGAAACAGTGTACAATGAATAATGTGTAATCATATGGTGATAAATAAAAGGTGTTTTATTTATGTTCAAAGGGTTGATACCATATTGGATTCAATTATTATTGTGTTTCACTTTGCATGTTTTGACTTCCCGAATAAACTGGGTTATTCTTCCGGAATGACTAAGTTATTCAAACCATCCACAGTCGGTCATATTTTGGAAGTAGATATGAATTAAGACTGTCATGATGGGTTGTAGAGGTCTAAGGTGTTGGACAAGGCTACAACAATCATGAGTGCTCATAAGTTCTGAGTATTGGATTCAACCCGCGCTCATTGGAATCACTTCATGGATTTTATCACGAGTGATCATGAGACGATAATATCTTATATTCTTCAAACCTAGAGATATGAGTTGTTACTATGAGTTGATAGTACATTGATTGCACGAAACCGCATTTGGTAACTCTGTGCTATAAAACGTGCCTTTGTGTATGATTCAACAAGTAGTAGAACAAGCCATATGAGTCGAAGTTTATCCGTTCCTTTTACCTTCGGGATAAAAGCGATATCTGTGGGCCCCTCGATGATTTGATGATGACAAATGGAAGTGCTCGGCCGGGCCAGGACTGATTTGATTTGTTCAATTAGTCAGTTGTCATAAATCGGAAATCGGGAAACAACAAATGGACAGAGAGAATGATTATAATCCATGTCTCAGTCCATATGATATCTAGAATGGAGGAATATATGATCCCTTATCTAATGGACAAGTCACTGACAAAGGTCAGAGTTCATCTACAAAGGTCAGAGTTCGACAGAAGCTTTTGAGAGCTACGATTGCCAGTTGGTTCCTGAAGTCATACGCAATAGTAGTTTTAGACTTATCCAAGTGGGAGACTGTTGGATTAATGTCTAAGTCCATAACTATAATTGGTAAGACTTGACCCGACCCGGCATGGTCCATTTGGGTTGCATACCATCATGCACTTGGATGAGAGAAATAAGACACTTATGGTTATTAATATATTATAAGTTCTAGTATATTAATAATAAGAATAATAAGATTATTTAATTAGTATTGATCAAGAATTAATCTAGGATTAATTAAGTGATCAAAAGAAGACTAATTAAATATATGGGTTGATTGTGTAAATCATCCATACTTGTATAGTGGGCTAATGCTCCATGGATAATCAAGTTGGGCTAAAACCCATAGGATGGTCCATGGATGCTCCATGGTGTATTTGTACCCATGGATCCAAGGAAATGGAAAGTCATGACAATTAGGGTTTGCCCTAATTGTAACACTATATAAGCATCATATTATTCACCAAAATTGGCACTAGTGGGTGTACTAGAAGGGTTAGCCGATTTCATGAAGTGTGGGTTTTCTCTCAAGTCATTCCATGTGTTTTGATGATTGTGAACCATTTGAGGCATCACCACTTGTGGTGCTAGGCTCACAAGGTTTCAAGGAACACAAGCAACAACGAGGTATGTATTCTATCTTGTTATATTCATTATTTTGTATGCTAGATTAGGATAATACCTTGGATGTTCATATTTGTATGTATAATAGAGAAAACATAGATCCAAGGTATTTAGGGTTGCATGTACACTTAGGAGTGTTAGAATGCTCAAAACCCAACAATTATTACTAGAAGAATCAATACACAACACATTAATTCCTAGGTTATCTACAACAGAAACAGCTTCATACACAACATCACAAGGTAATGCTTTAAAATAAAGAACATTATTAAAGAAACATTTATTGCACCAATTTCATTATCAAAAGAAAAGGTAAACCCTTGTTTATACAAAGCATGAAAGGAAATAATATTTCTTTCAATTTCTAGCGAATAACAACATTTACTCAATTCTAAAGTAAACCCACTACTTAGCAACAAAGAATAAACTCCAATCTTGGTGACAAGTGAAGCTTTCCTATTCCCCATGATCAAGTTTATCTTTCCATGCTGCACATTCTCACTTCTTCTTAGTCCCTGCATATCAAAACAAATATGAATACCATAACTGGTATCAAGGACCCAAGAGTTAGAATAGGGTGAGTTATTAGATAGAATAGTGTAAATACATGCATGGTTGGGTTTGACTTTCCCATCCTTCACATCTTGCTGGTACTTTGGGAAATTCCGCTTCCAATGCGACTTTTCATGGAAATAGAAGCATTCAACCTCTGTTGGGTCAGAAGAAGGAGTGACAAAACCTTTCTTGGTTCCACGTGAAGAAGAGCCATCAAGGGTCTTACTCTTGGCACCCTTCGAATGGCTCTTCCTCTTCTTCCCTCTACCTTTCCCGATTGCCAGGACAGGGGCGGAGTTTGGAGTAGGAGTAGGAGTGGTAACAACTAACTTACCTTTAAGACATGTTTCTGCGGTCTTTAGGAGTCCTTGAAGTTTTTTGAGTGTGACTTCTTCCTTATTCATTTGGTATGTCATGCGGAATTCATCATAACACGAGGGTAAGGAGTGCAAAATGATATCTATTGCTAGATCCTCGAGGAAGTTCACATTAAGCTTCAACAAATGATCCACATACCTTTTCATTTTCTACATGTGGCTCGTGACGGATTCTCCATCCTTCATCATGGTTGTTATCACGGAGGAGATTATTTCATACCGCTCTTGACGAGCACTCATATGGTATTTTTCCATCATATCTTGGTGCATCTCAAAAGGGTAGTAGTCCTCATTGGACTTCTGGAGTTCAGCTGTCAGGGTGTCCATCATGATGCATGGTACTTTAATGGCATCTCTTTCATGAGTCTGGAAGTCAACGATCTCGTGGGGAGTAGCAGTGGACTCATCGATCTCCTTTAGCTCCTTATCGAGGACATATTCCTTGTCCTCGTACTGAGTTACCATCCTGATGTTTCGGATCCAATCCATAAATTTGGAACCATCAAAGATGACCCTACCACATAGGTTCATGAGGGAAAAGGAGCCAGTAGGGTTTGAGACAGAAACAATGTTGTTGGAAGACATCTGAAAAGAAGAGAACAAGTTTAGTTTACACCGGGCGAGAATTTAAGATAAGAAAGCTTTATTTATGATAGATATATAAATCTCCTTATCACTCCGAAACGTTTACATGCTAATTCTAATACTGTATTCGTACGCTTAGAATCCTAAACGCATAAGGTTTCCAGATCTGGTCGGCAACAGACCATAGATCCAAGCAAATAATATCATATATGGCAAACATATAACATTTAGCACATAAAAGCATTTTAGGAAACTTTCCTAAAATATACTAGTGCTCATGTCTTAAAATATAGAAGACACTCATCTTACACTCAACGCTTAGCATTCTAAGTTTAAGTCTACAAATCCTACAAATTCCTAGTTCGCTTAAACTAATGCTCTGATACCAACTGTTACATCCTCAATTTCACAGCCATAAAAGACCGATTTGTTTGTGCTTTGTTTTTAAAATCAGAGTAATCATTTAAATAAAATTGTTGCGGAATTGGTTCCCACAAAAAATATGATAAGAATTTATCAAAATGTTTCTCAAAGATAATGTATTTTCATTATATATATCAAAATCTTGGGATGTCATGTTCCGATATAGACATATAAGCATAAACAGAACTTACATTTATTTATACTACTGATTTAAATCTCCTTTAATCTATCAGTGAAATATGTCTTCGTATTGATACCTGTGATACAAAGAAAACTGAGTGGGTCAGGCTTGGGATGCTAGTGAGCATATAGGGTTTTCAAACCACAATAATACATTTACTATTCGATCATCAAACAATCAACCCAAATACCCATCCCCAATATCTCCTTTATTTCTTAAGGTTTTACCCCAAGAACCAATTATCCTTCATTCGTTCATTCCTAAGGATTTACCTATGGAATTGGCACGAAGTCCATTGCTGCCAAAATTTATCTATCAGATGCTAAATCCCTAGCTACCAGGCGCTAATTCCATAGTCGCCAATGTTTACTCAACAGGCACAAAGTCACATCGTCACCAAGGTTTATCAAATAGGCACGAAGTCGATCGTCACCAAAGCTTACACAATAGGCACGAAGTTGCATCATTACCAAAGCTTACTCAATAGGCACGAAGTCTCATCGTCACCAAGGCTTTACTCAATAGGCACGAAGTCGCATCGTCACCACTTATTCCATCTACCCATGTTCTACCTAACATTTTTCTAGATATAAATACAAATCCAGTTTAAATCATTTAACACCCGTATAAAAACATCAATTCTATGCGCATCTCAAATAGACAAACAATATATAAACACATAGCACGTATTTCATAGAAAATACTTCGTATTTATGTGTTAGAAGAAAGTGACTATACACTCTCTTGATCCGAAGATGATCGGATAACACTACGGCTTTAAGAGTAGTAGATCTTTGGTGAAACTAGAATATCTTCAAATACCTGGCTTCTCGCACGCAGAGCTTTGGCTCGGAAACTCCTTTATCCTCGGGATCTTCGGGGCTTCGGGACTCGCTTCGGGTCTCGGGATGATATCGGGGCTCGGGGGGGGTTAAAATAGGGCTTATAGAGAGAGTATCGGGAGTAAGAGAGAAGAGACGGGGCAACCAAAATCGGCTGACCCCTGATTTCTATTTATAGGGTGAAATTTCTGCACTTGCGTCGTGAACACAGTAGGTCACTGCGTTCGTCATTCGTTCACTTGCTCCGGAGGCTCCAAAAGGCGTCAGAAGTCAGTTCACGTCGTGAACACTGTTTTCAGGTCGTGAACACTGACGGTTTTGGGGTTTATCGCCTGAACTTCATAAATTCATAATTTTCGCATACAGATTCCATTTTCGACATTCTTTATATGCACGTGTAGGTGAGATTATGCTCTACAACTCTCGTTTAGACTTTGTCGGCTAATTTTGACTTTATTTTTATTATATTTTTATTATATTATTTTTAGTAGGTCGGGACAGGAAAACTCCGTTAGAAATCCATAACTTCTTCGTATGACATCCGTTTTCGTGTGTATTTTTATCGTTGGACTACTATCGATGAGATCTTCAATTCTCATTTAGAAGGTTTCGCCTAGAAACACCTCGATCTCAAATTCGAGTATTCGGGTTGCATACTGCTAAGTCGAAACTTCGAAAAATCATAACTTCCTCATATGAAGTCAGATTTTGACGTTATTTTTATGCACGCTATCGATTTAATGTATTATACGACTTTCATTTAGATTGCTAAGGCCAAATATCGCTCTAACGTAAATTCACTATTTACATCGCGTTGTGTCGTGCTAGTTCTATCGCGAAACTTCGCCAGGTCATAACTTCTTCGTCATAACTCGAATTTCGGCGTTCTTTATATGTACGGAATCCTTGTAACATATAGTATAACTTAGTTAAGATTAATCCTTATAATTAATATTCCATCAAAAAATCATTTTTGATGATTATCATCTCTAAATTGACTAGCCCGGATCTACGGGCGTTACACATGAATGTAAAGGTCGGACCTTTACATGATTATTGTGTATGGGAAGGGCAGATCTATAGGTTAGAGAAGCGGATCTGACCTCAGAAGGTCATTTGAGTGTTGCCATGGAAGCAACTCGCCGAGTTGATAAGTGGACTCGACGATCCGAGTCGGGATTGCCCCGGGATTTGTGACATGAGTAACGCATCAAGTGAAGGGATGACTAGACGTGCCAAGTGAGGCTAGAAGGATTCAGAGGACCCGCATGGACTTGTCGAGTCGCTCATGTGCACTCGACAAGTCGGGTCAAAGTTTGATCGTTGACTTCAGTTGACCTTAGGGTTTTGGTCAAGCTGATTAAAGAGAGTTCAGGGTGGGGTCGAATGGCCTTCTACCCGATCTTTAGAGATGAGACTATGAGAGGGTATTGATCAGGAATGTTATTCGGATGATAGGAGGAGGCTAGGTCGGGACGTCGAGGACGAGAGTTTATCTGACTTCGCACGAGGTGAGTCTTCTCACTATACTATACCTAGAATGGTACCTATGTGTGACCGGAAGGTCTTATATGCTATGAGATGTATGTTTTGTATGAAGTTATATGATATTTATGTGTTATGTATGTCATGAATGATAAGGACCGGAAGGTCAAGATGATATGGACCGGAAGGTCAGGAGGGTACAGACCAGAAGGTCGATATAGGTAGGACCGGAAGGTCTACCAAGATTTCGGGACGGAATTCCCCTGAGACACTTGGACTGGAAGGTCCTACAGAGTTATGGCCTTGAGTTGCGTATGTGTTGTATGTGGTATTTTGGGGAACTCACTAAGCATTTATGCTTACAGTTGTTGTCTTATGTGTTTCAGGTACTAGTGAGGATCGCGGAAAGGCGCCGGCAAGATCCCTACACACTCATGGAGTTTAGGTCTTGAGATTATGGGATATGTTTTGTTATGATAACATTGGATACATTATGTTTGGATATTATCTTATGAATAAAAGTATGTTTTGAAAATGAAAAATTGTTTTGGAAATTTACATTGTTACAGAAAAACTCTGCGAATAATGGTTGGAGCTGCATCTTCTTGTACTGGAACCTCGATGGTTGTTGCATGATCTGGAGTTGAGTTTTACCCTCAACCGGCAAGTTGGAATTATTTAGTGATACTTCATCGGACATTGTAGGACCAGATACGTCAGCACGCTACTGCTCAGCTTTTAGGGACACAACAACTTCGGATAACTTGGTTGTATCTGTCGGGTCGAAGAGATCATCATAGTTTACTTCAACTAGATTTAACGGACCCGAAGAGGTAGTAATATCACTTTCTAGAATTACTGTGGTATCGGTTGATGGAGCGGTGTTGCGGATGTGATAGTCATCAAATTTCACATCGAAGCTTTCAATTATCAGCCTTTTGCGTCTAATGAGAACTCGATAAGCAACCTTCTTAGTGGAGTAGCCAAGGAAGATGCCTTCTTCAGACTTTGGAGCAAATTTGTTGAGGTGGTCTCTATTGTTGATTACGAAACATCTATACCCAAATATATGAAAGAATCGGACATTTGGATTGCGGTTGTTAAGGCCCTCATATGGTGTTTTGTTGAGACGTTTGCACACAATGCTTTGGTTTTGTACAAAACAGGCTGTGGCCATTGCTTCGGCCCAGAAGTAGAGAGGAAGGTGAGCGAAGTTGAGCATAGATCTGGTAGCTTCTACTAGAGTGCGGTTCCTTCTCTCTACTATCCCATTTTGTTGTAGTGTGTAGGGAGTTGTGAAGTTGTGAGTAATGCCTTTGGAGACCAAGAAACTATTTAGGAGATGGTTAGTAAACTTGGTTCCATTATCACTTCGGATACGTCTAACTAGTAGCTTGATCTGAAGTTCAAATTCCTTGATGAAGTTTATCAACACCTGCGGTGTTTCATACTTGAGTCGAAGAAAGAAGACCCATGTGAAACGTGTGAAGTCATCCACTATGACCAGTATGTATTTCTTGTGATGAAGACTGGCTATGGTAGATGGACCGTAGAGATCAATGTGCAAGAGTTTCAATGGTTCAGAAATTGAGGAATCAATCACCGTGGGGTAACTTGCCTTGAATTGTTTTCCACATTCACATGCAGGACAAAGAGTATCATTGCTAAACTTGAGGATTGGAAGACCTCCGGCTAGTTCGCCTATGACCAAGTTGTTGATGTATCTGAAGTTGAGGTGAGCTAGCTTGCGGTGCCACATCCAGCTAACTTTGGATACTCCTTTGGATAGAAAACATAAATATCGTTTGCCTATGATCAGAGATACATCCAGAGGGTACATAGTACCTTCGGATTTGGACTTGATCAGACAAGTGCTCCTATCGCTTGTCATTACATAGAAAAATTGGTCATCAAATTCAACACGATGGCCTGCTTTACATAGTTGACCAACACTGATGAGATTGTGTTTAAGGCCTTCTACATAAGCAACCTTTTGAATAGAGAAGTTTCCCATAGTAAGAACACCATAACCTCGGATTATTCCATTAGCATTGTTCCCGAATGTGACGTTCCCACCATCGCAAATTGCCTTAAATCTCGAAGGTATTCTAACCTTCATGTCATGTGCAAGGAGAAACCATTGTCGATAAACCATTCTTCTTCTTGTTCCTCCTTGCACGGGGCCTGAGAATTACATGGATAGTTTAGGCATCCAAACTAGTTTGGAGCCTGGGACAAAGAATGAGTTTCTGATTGATGCATGAATCAAGGTTGCTGGGACTGGTTTCGTGTCAACTTTTAATTCTAGTCCTGGGTGTTTGTGAGTTTTTGGAGTGTTGCGTTTTTTTTGAAAAGTTACAAGTTTTCTGAAAAGAATCAGTTTTGACATGAGATAACCTTTTCTAACAACTACATTGACATTGACAAGCTGAAATTTTGTCTTTTGTTTTGACACTTTGTTTGGTCTGCGGGCAGAAGGATGTGGTAGACTTCTGACTGGTCCAAGGTTGGTAGAATCTGACATTTGAGCTGTTGGAATTTGAAAAAGTTCTTTTCAAAAATGATTTAGCACGTGTAAATTCTTTGGACCTTTTTCTAGGATTTGGTAAAATGCCCTTCCACTTGTTGAAATTTTGATGGGGCTTTAAAAGTGTTGGAGTGGGCAAGATACCTTTCCATTTTGGATCATCTGAGGAATAGATTTGAAAACCATTGCTTTGAAAAGACCTTTCTTTCTTTTGGGTTGTGTCTGATGAGTTAGGAATGGATGTTGAAACTGTACATTCCTTTTTGCATGTTTTCTTGATGGGAGAGATTTTTTAAAAATATTGAGAAAAAACAAACTTTTCTGTATTTTAGATTTTGGTAATCTGATGTGTCTTTTATTTTTAGAAAAGGTTTGTCGATTTGTGCCTTGGGATCGAATTTCCTCTCTGAAAGCCTTTTTTGCTAATGTTTTTGGAGAACCGCAGTCATTAGTGTTCAACTGTGGTTTCCTGGAAACCTTTGAAAAGTTTTAACAACGAGGGCTTGACTCATCAGAACTTGAAGATTCAGGGTTTTGAGAGCATTGACCTACTTCAAAGTTCTCTATAGGTAGTTCATGGTGAATTGGTTGAAGAGCCACAGAGCTTTTTAATTTGGATTGTGGTAAGGATGATTTGACTACCGCAGAGTAAGTCTGAGTTATGACTTCAATGGGACTTTTGTGACTCATGACTTCAGTCAGATACACTGCGGTCTGAGGGCAGAGACGGAAAGTCCTGTGAGACTTCGGGATTTTTTATGACAATTTCTTCATCAACAACAAAAGAGGTCTAAGAGATTGTGCCACAGATAGGAGTTTGATCATATGTGTTACCCGAAACCTCAGGCGCGATTTCCTCAATGACACAGTTATTGCTTAGATTATTAAGTCTACCGAAGTGAGTTCTGATATCTTTGGGAAAAGTCTTGTCATTGAATGGGAAATGAAATTCTTGGTCCGGAGGGACATACAATCGATCTTTGTTAAATAGGGGTGAGGAATCTTTTGCGGTAGGACATCCATTAGACCAACCCCAATTGTATGTATTGTCCACAGTTTATTAACAAAATTTTCAATACATTCACTTTCATTGAACAATTTTTCTAACAATAGATTTAAGCGTACAATCTTACTTTGAGCTAAATCTCTTTGGATCAAAGCTATTTCTAGTTGTGTTTCACTCAACATTCTTGCATCTTTTTTTAACTCTAAATCCTTTTCTAACATGTCCATTTTCTGTCTTTTGTTGTCCAGTCATCCTCTCACATGAAACATCTCTTGGGATGCTATGTTCTTCTCATCTAAGGCTTTGTTGTAGTCTGTAAGGACGGTAGCACATGTGTCATTAAGATTGTCTATGAAGGGTTGACAGTCATGCATGTTATAGTTTAGAGTTTGAATCATGAGTTTTACCTTTTCGGCGATGCTTAGAGTTCCATCTTTTGCGATGTACCAGTAGTTCCTTTCCAGTATTGATACCCATCATCATCATCAATAGTTGCTAGAATGCAGATTTTGCCTTTTCCTTTGACATTGTTGATTGTTTCTTCTTCATATCCGGATGACCAAACTTGATGGTCTCTTTTGACATGGGCCACGTATACCCTAGCCTTTTTATTTTCCTCCAATTCTTGAGCCATTCTAAGGTAGAATGTTGTGTCTTTCACCACATTTACTTTGCAATATTTTGCAAAATGATTCTCTTTGTTGCACTTGTGACATATTACAACATCACTTCTGTCTTCTGAGGGAGTACCGGAGTCAGATGTTTGAATGGACTGCGGTGCCTCCTTTGGTTGAGTATTTTGAGATTGCGGTGGTGGGTGAGAACTTTTGGGATAATGAGAGTGATTATTTTGTGGGTTGAAGTTACGGTTGAAAGGAGGTTTGTTGAAATGTTGATTCTTAAGAAAGGAGGGAGGTGGTAGCCGGTTGAACTGTTACTAACAAGAGCAATAGCCTTCTAAAATTATTTTTCATCGTCATACTCTAAGTCAGCTTCGTACGATTGCGGTGTAGTGCCATATGAGGGAGAGTAAGATTGATTATGTGGAGCTTGTGCTACAAGACCGAGTGGTCCTCCGAATTCAGCACATTCTTTGAGTATGGTGGATTCTTGTGCTTGCAGTTCCCCATAGGGCTTGTGGAGAGACAATGAATGAATCTTTCTATCCCCTTCGACTATCATCTTAGCAGTAGTCCAATGTCTTCCCAAACCGTTAAGAAATTGAAGGTTTGTTTCATGGTTACTGCGGATGGTGCCAGCATTTGACAACTTAGTGACTATCAGATTGAACCTTTTGAAAGAGTCTTCTAAACTTTCGCCTGTATGAGCTTTGAAGTTGTTGAATTCATTGAGTGCAGTAGTGAGCTTCTTATCTTGAGCTTGTTCTGGGCCCTCGTACAAATTCTTGAGAACATCCCAGATCTCTTTTGCTGATTTACAGTTTATGATAATGTCGAAGTTGTCAGGAGCAACTTCACAAGAGATTTCATAAAAGGCAACATCATCATTTTCCATTTTATCGAGATCATCTTTGGTGGGACGATTCATGACTACTTGTCCTCCTCCTAGTCTGGCTGTGGCGCCATCAGTTTGAACAGGGGTAAGAATAGGGACATGTGGTCCTTCTTCTATGGACCGCCATACATCTCTACCAAGTCTCCTTAAGTACCTTTCCATTCTTTGAGATCAGTGATGGTATTCATTTGCCACCAATATTGGAGCTCGATTTAAACCACCAACACTGTTGGAAACATTCAGAGATAGTGCTTGTGCCATTTTTCCTTGTTTTTTTTTTAAGAAATGAGCTTCAGTAGTATAGATGGCCCTTTGAAAATCAGAATTTTTATTTTTTAGAAAGCAACCACTATGGCTCTGATACCAATTGTTGAGAGAAAAACTTGAGACACACTTGAACAAACGTTAGTACAAGTATAATTGCGGAATAGTTAATCTCAAAGGATCTAAAAGTGTAACATCCGGATTCCCATGTATCCTATGTTAAGTATTTATATTGATTTATGAGTGGAACTCGGCGAGTGGGATCACACATTTTGGTCTGATTTACTGAAGTGCTCGGCGAGTTCATGAGTGGACTCGGCGAGTCCATGCTGTTTAATGAAACCCTAAATTCTTGGGTTTGGGACCTATTTAGGGACCCTTATAGCCACCATTTGCGGCTACCAGACCCTTGAGAGAAACCCTAATAGTGTCTGAGCATTTCTGAGAGAGAAGAAGCCATTATTGGACCTTTTGGTTTTGTTTTGCAAGAAAGAAGGAAGGAGGACAAACAAGGAAGATTGAGGAGCTCAGATCTATCCCCCATTTCACTAGAGGAGGCTATTGGAGGTACTAATATATGCTTAAACTCGTGTATTTGGTGTTCTAGTTGCATCTAGGGTTTTCTTATGCATTCCTTGGCTTGGATTCGAAGTATGTGAGGTCCCAAGGTGGAGTTCCTCTTAGATCTGGACCTTAAGATATCCACAGAGTCCCATCTATCTTGCTTTTTGCTATTCCATTTGAGTTATGGCCCTAGGTTGCCATTTTAGGGGCTATTTCACCCAAAGAAGCTTTATGGTCATTGCGTGAGTGTAAAGGTCGGACCTTTACGTGATTATAGTGGTTAGGAAGACTAGATCTTTGGATTAGAGGAACATATCTGACCTCAGAACGTCATTTGGGTTTGAGCATGGCGGCAACTCGCTGAGTCCATAAGTGGACTCGATGAGTCGATTCGGGGTTGCCCCGCGATTCGTGTCAGATGTAACTTGTCGAGTTGTAGGATGACAATTCAAGAGAGGCTGAAAGGATTCAGAGAAACCTCATGGACTCGCCGAGTCGCCCATGTGCACTCGACGAGTCGGGTCAAAGTTTGACCATTGACTTTCGTCGACTTTAGGGTTTTGGTCAAGACTGATTCAGGAGAGTTTAGGATAGGGTAGAATGGCCTTCTACCCAGTTGTAGAGATGACATCAAGAGAGAATTCTGATCAGGATGTTATTTGAATAATTGGAGGAGGCTAAGTCGGGACGTCGAGCACGAGATTTTACCCAACTTCATTGACGTGAGTCTTCTCACTATACTGTACATGAAAAGGTACCTATTGTTGGATTAATGTCTAAGTCCATAACTATAATTGGTAAGACTTGACCCGACCCGGCATGGTCCATTTGGGTTGCATACCATCATGCACTTGGATAGACTATAATGAGAGAAATAAGACACTTATGGTTATTAATATATTATAAGTTCTAGTATATTAATAATAAGAATAATAAGATTATTTAATTAGTATTGATCAAGAATTTATCTAGGATTAATTAAGTGATCAAAAGAAGACTAATTAAATATATGGGTTGATTGTGTAAATCATCCATACTTGTATAGTGGGCTAATGCTCCATGGATAATCAAGTTGGGCTAAAACCCATAGGATGGTCCATGGATGCTCCATGGTGTATTTGTACCCATGGATCATGGAAATGAAAGGCCATGTCAATTAGGGTTTACATGGTGTAACCCTAACTATATAAGCATCTTATTCTTGACCAAAATTGACTACTAGAGTGTGAAGTGAAAGGGCTAGCCGATTTCATGAGTTGTAGAATTCTCTCAAGTTATTCTAAGTGTTTTGGTGATTGTGATTCCATTTGAGGCTTCCACACTATTGGGGCTAGGCACTCAAGCTTCATGAAGACTTTCTACATCAAAGAGGTATGTATTCTATCTTGTTACATTCATTGTTTTGTATGCTAGATTAGGATAATACCTTGGAAGTTCTTATTTGCATGTATAATAGAGAAAACATAGATCCAAGGTATTTAGGGTTGCATGTACACTTAGGAGTGAAAGGGCACTAGAGTGTGTGAAGTGAAAGGGCTAGCCGATGTCATGAGTTGTAGAATTCTCTCAAGCTATTCTAAGTGTTTTGGTGATTGTGATTCCACTTGAGGCTTCCACACTATTGGGGCTAAGCTCTTAAAGCTTGAAGACATCAAGCTACAACAAAAGGTATGTATTCTATCTTGTTACACTCATTGATTTGTATGCTAGATTAGGATAATACCTTGGAAGTTCTTATTTGCATGTATAATAGAGAAAACATAGATCCAAGGTATTTAGGGTTGCATGTACACTTAGGAGTGTTAGAATGCTCAAAACCCAACAGTGGTATCAGAGCCTAGGCTTGTTTTCTTGTTATACCTGCAATAGAAGCTGAAAAAAACGAATTTCTTGCTGTCTGATCATCAGACTCGGCGAGTCCATCAGAGGACTCGGTGAGTCCATGCCTAAAATGTGATCAATTCGATCCAACTCGCCGAGTTGGTTCATGCACTCGACGAGTTGGACCCCCAGACAGCATATTTTCGAGTTTTTTGGCTAGAAATGGACTAGGAACATTACCCTAAGTTGTTTTTGAAATTATAAACTTGTTTTTGATGTGGTAATGTTCATGCTAATCCATTACATGAAAAAGTTTGATTTGAATTATCTTGTTGTTATGAGTTGCTTAGATTAATAGAAAAGTTAAGTGAAATTATTGTTTTCAATCCAAATTAATCTAAGAGTTGATTCTAAAATGTGTTTGTGTAGCTTGTCCTCAAGTTATATGAAAAGTCACATTTAAGTTTCATAAAACTCATAAAAGTTGGCAATGGTTACAAAATGAAGAGTCTTGTGTCATTGAATAATTTTTTATGACTCCATAACTTGTCCTCAAGTTATGGAAGTTCAAGAGACACTTCATTAAAGAAAAATATGTAACCATAATTAAATCCATAAGTTATAAAATAAAGAAAAAGTTAGTTCTGTTATTAGTTTAAAGTCTTCCATAACTTGTCCTCAAGTTATGGAACTTGAAGAGTTTTTGGATTAAAACTACTTTAAACACATAAGTTATGGAATTAATTAGTTTTGAATAGTTTAAAAAGTTGCCCTCAAGTTTTGGAATTTGAAAAGTTTTCACTTATGAATACTTTAATTCCAAGTTAGCCCTTAGAATTTTAAAAGTTAAAATTCAACCCTTATACTTTATAATATTATAAGTTAATAATATATATATGTATAAGAGTAAAGTCAGTCTTACCGCTAGTACGCCTCATTCACGTAGCCGGTCTATAAGGTGGGTATAAGGTTGTTGCCTATAAAATGGCAACTTAATGGGTGTCCACTCTCACCCACCGCTTGCTTGACTGGTGGAGGGTCGTTAGCCGAACGGGTTTGACAGGACTAGAATTCTCCCTTCATTAAAAGTATTAATGATAATACTAAGTAACTAAACTCTTAATAATACACAATCTTAGTTACTTAGGAAAAATGTGAATAAGGTGCTAATCCATGAAATTACACTTTGCACTTTGTTTAAGTCGGTTAGTGGAGCGTGTGTGGTTAACCGGCACACTAACGCGTATTTAACAAGGTAGGCAAAGAGTAACTTAATGTTTATCATAGTATCGATGGAGCGTGTGTGGTTAACCGGCACATCGATTGAGGGGTAAACACTTAAGGGTACCAAGTAATTTGCATGGTTACTTCACACCTTGTTTTGTGATCCTCGGCATCCCAGTCACAAAACCTGAAGGGCACACTCGAGATTGAAACATGCCTTTGAACAATTCAATGAATCTCAAAGATCTAGGAGTTTCAAAACCAATTAAAACCTAATAATACATTTCATTTATCTTGGTGGAAATTGGTGAATCGTCATTCACCTACCTTCAAATATTTTATAGCTTGGATTACGGCATACCACTTCTAAGTTATAAAATAGTTTGTTGGGTCCTAGCCTTAATATTTCATATTGGCTGTCATATTAAGGACTTTAAATCAACTATCTTGAATATCTCCGAAAAGATGTCTGTAATAGACACCTATAATCTTCCCAAATCTTTTGAAACAAGGTTTCCTAAATGAAGATGATGTTCTTTGGAAATCATACTTCATTCACCTCCTCCAATTATTATCCCCAACCCACAAGTTCTTGAAAAGCTTAAGGTCACTCAAGCCCTATTGGCAAGGCAAGGTCTAGGTGTGAACACATCTTGGAGATGTAGTCACATATTGACTAGCCAGGAGAGTTGGGTGTCAAAGTCTTGAGAAAGTTGGTGGTTCAACTACTTTCTAAGTCACATAGTGAGTTCTTTTGGAACACCTATGAAACAGACTATGACAATACCCTTAATGATCTTATCTATTTGTTAAGATCAACTTCCTTAAAACTTGATGGACATTGACAATAGTGACACAGGAAATCCAGAAAAGCATTCTCTTCCCAATGGAAAGGGATCGGCCATAGTCAACTCGGTTGACCAAATGGTAAAGAGAAAGCTAAGTCTTTGATAGTCTCGTGTACCATTATCAAAGGGTCCATATGTTTATATTGCCAAAGAAAGGGGCATTGGTTGCGAAGCTGCCTAAGGATGTGAAAGTCAATAAGTTTGACTCTACTTCAGGTAAAGTCCACTATCTAACTCTGTTAAGTTTCTATTCTGAGATTCTTGATACATGATGTGACTGGTTCACATGGTGATGTTTTAAGAATCAAAGAAAAGTGAAGAAACTTAAAGAAAGAATATGCTGAATCTGATCGCATAGATGGATTTCTATCGCATAGTTTGAAAAATCGGATTCTTGAGCTACTTCTTAGGAGTTATGAGATATTGCTTAGGAATAGATAACAACAAGTTTTCATATGGATTGTAAGGATAGTTTTCCGCAAAGTTTTAAAATAAAAGAAAATTTTTGATTTTATTTATTTTAAAATATCCTTACAAAGGCATTTGAGGAAAAATTGTTGCTTATATGATTCCATTAATAGCAAGAGGAAATATGAAATTGATTCTTTCATTTGCGGTAATGTCAAAATTCACCAAATAAGGAAAAATTCTCATCACCCAAGTTTCATTTGGATCGAGACTTGGAATCATGAAAGTTGTATAGCATGATGAATGAGAACTTTCAAGTATTGGAAAATTAAGACTAATTACTTGTTCACATGGATGTGTGAGTCAAGTGAAGGACTAAGGGATCGAGTACACATTCATGTGCACTGATTAAGTCCACCACATAAGATCGATAAGACTATTCGTCATAGTTTACTAAAGCTCAGTAAATATGATTATACTTACAGCTTAAGTGTAACTCTGAGACATTGGAAAATGGTTCCAATGTAAGGCAGTGCGAATAAGAAGAATCAAATTAGGCAGAAGGATAAAAGTTTCTCAAATCTGAAAAAATGGGAGAGTACTTTAGTATCAGTTTTTGTGATCATCTTAATTATTAAGAAACCATATGAAAATTAGTTCTCTAAGGAAATCTAAGTGCATTCTTATGACTAAGAAGAGGAACTTGAATTGTTGAAATGGTTAAATCAAGAAGATGAGTCATACTTCGTTCCAATACAAGTCTTAGAGTCATACTCCAAGATTGTAATTTGAGTGACATGTCTTAAAGAAGGTTTAAAACACTTGTCAAATGTAAGAGTAAAAGTTTCGTACTCTTGTACATTTGAAATTGGTAAGTTGTGATGTTTTGGATAAAACAAAGACCAACTTAGGCTAATTGTGTGAAGTGTTTGTCTTGATTAGAATCCACACTATCTCTTGGATATTTGACAAGGGAGTCTTATATGTCAAGAGGACAGTGGGAGTCTTAAAGGTCTTGAAAGTCTCAAGAACTAATCAAGAATAAAACCTGAAGTTCTTCACTAGCACACGACTTGAGGTTTACAATCTATCGTGTTGACATATTCTGTGCCCATTCCAGTCAAAGTTGGCTTTGCATATGAGTTCTTAGAGTTCTCAATTAGTTGCATAACAACTTGGAAGCAATGGCAGGCCCTTGAGCTGCCAGGTGGCGAGAAATTAAGATTGAGTTCAATCCATATGAGTTTGGATTTGTCATTATCCTTGTCTTGTGGCTATGGTTTTGACAATTCACATGGATAAGAACACATACACCATTAAATCTAAGTGTCATAAGGTTTCTCTCCGATTCATGAAAATGATGGTGAGGAAACACTTTCACTAAGTAGATTTTACCTAGATAGCAATTGTGATATTTGCATTCTCAAAGTCGTTAGTGGAGCGTGTGTGGTTTACCGGCACACTAACCTGGACTTGTGAGAAGTGGCAAAGAGGTCTAACCACTATGATTATGGCATACCTCTTCATAATTGTTTAGACACACAAGTGTGCTATCTAAGGGAAGGTGTATGATTTTGATAAAGTTTTATCAAAACAATCTAGTATCAGAAATCTGAACTTTGGTAAGAGAGTCAATGAAGTATTGATTTCTAGAAGTCCAGCTGATTTCTGAATACATGTCAGAGCTAGTGGGAGCATAAGTGTTATGCTAATAATCATCATGTTAGTGGGAGCATGATAATTATGATAAGTATTGCAAGTTAGCAATGTTAATTATAGAAAACAAAAGGTTTCAATTGGGAAAAGTTGTTTTGCTATAATTAAGGGAGAGGAAATTATGCTTCATCTCAAATCTATAAGCTTAGATTGTGAGGTTTTAATTATTTAGTCAAGGATATATATATGAATTTCATGTTGGAATGGCTCAACATAAGGAAATTCTGTATATGGGTCCATTATTTGCGTTCTAAAATTCGATTATGATTACGGCATCCCTTTTCATAATCTGAATTATGAGAACTTGGCAAATTTGAAATGGAAATATTATAGCAAAAGACTGGATTAGTCTTTATGTGAGACATCATGAATCGTGTCCCATATGCTTCGGATATAGGATCGATTACATGTGCTATATTCATCCTTTCTAAAATTTTCCAAATGCCTGGGGCATTAAGAAGGGAAAAGGTTTAGAACTGGATATGACTAAAAGGATTAAACAATTGTCGAGAACAATCTAAGGTTTACCAAAGATTGGTTGCTCAAGGACAGTTGGAAGTATAGTGATAATTCTGGAAGGACCATATTGACATAATCTGGAAGGAGGCAACTCTTGTTCAGAAGTGATAGTCAAAATGGAATCTGGAAATGTTTCAAAGTTAGAAATTTCAATATGTGTAAGATTAAGGAAACTTAATGCAAGAAGGATGTTTCCAAGGAGTTGATCTCCTTTGGAATACTCTGTAATGATTGTTGCCAAGTCTTTGTGAGTTTGTGCATAATCGTTACAAGAGGTTCAATGCATATAAGTTTAGAATCTAACAGATTTCAGTAAATGGCATGAATTTGGAATTCTTGTATTTGCAGTAAGGATTTGGGACTCTGAAAAGAGGATCATTGGAGTTATGTTCAATTGATCTAGTTCACAAAGTAAAGATCATAGACAAACATAGTATGCATACTTGGTGTATGGCATGACTAGTGTTTAGAAAAACATAGTGTACATGCTTGGAGCACGGGACAACTATTGTTTTAAATTCAAGATTAAAGTTGATAGCTGAAACAGTATACAATGAATAATGTGTAATCATATGGTGATAAATAAAAGGTGTTTTATTTATGTTCAAAGGGTTGATACCATATTGGATTCAATTATTATTGTGTTTCATTTTGCATGTTTTGACTTCCCGAATAAACTGGGTTATTCTTCCGGAATGACTAAGTTATTCAAATCATCCACAGTCGGTCATATGTTGGAAGTAGATATGAATTAAGACTGTCATGGGTTGGCTTGTAGAGGTCTAAGGTGTTGGACAAAGGGCTACAACACTCATGAATGCTCATAAGTTCTGAGTATTGGATTCAACCCGCGCTCATTGGATTCACTTCATGGATTTTATCACGAGTGATCATGAGACGATAATATCTTATATTCTTCAAACCTAGAGATATGAGTTGTTACTATGAGTTGATAGTACATTGATCGCACGAAAACGCATTTGGTAACTCGGTGCTATAAAACGTGCCTTTGTGTATGATTCAACAAGTAGTAGAACAAGCCATATGAGTCGAAGTTTATCCATTCCTTTTACCTTCGGGATAAAAGTGATATCTGTGGGCCCCTCGATGATTTGATGATGACAAATGGAAGTGCTCGGCCGGGCTAGGACTGATTTGATTTGTTCAATTAGTCGTCATAAATCGAAAATTGGGAAACAACAAATGGACAGAGAGAATGATTATAATCCATGTCTCAGTCCATATGATATCTAGAATGGAGGAATATATGATCCCTTATCTAATGGACAAGTCATTGACAAAGGTCAGAGTTCATCTACAAGGTCAGAGTTCGACAGAAGCTTTTGAGAGCTACGATTGCCAGTTGGTTCCTGAAGTCATACGCAATAATAGTTTTAGACTTATCCAAGTGGGAGACTGTTGGATTAATGTCTAAGTCCATAACTATAATTGGTAAGACTTGACCCGACCCGGCATGGTCCATTTGGGTTGCATACCATCATGCACTTGGATAGACTATAATGAGAGAAATAAGACACTTATGGTTATTAATATATTATAAGTTCTAGTATATTATTAATAAGAATAATAAGATTATTTAATTAGTATTGATCAAGAATTAATCTAGGATTAATTAAGTGATCAAAAGAAGACTAATTAAATATATGGGTTGATTGTGTAAATCATCCATACTTGTATAGTGGGCTAATGCTCCATGGATAATCAAGTTGGGCTAAAACCCATAGGATGGTCCATGGATGCTCCATGGTGTATTTGTACCCATGGATCATGGAAATGAAAGGCCATGTCAATTAGGGTTTAAATGGTGTAACCCTAACTATATAAGCATCTTATTCTTGACCAAAATTGACTAATAGAGTGTAAAGTGAAAGGGCTAGCCGATTTCATGAGTTGTAGAATTCTCTCAAGTTATTCTAAGTGTTTTGGTGATTGTGATTCCATTTGAGGCTTCCACACTATTGGGGTTAGGCACTCAAGATTCATGAAGACTTTCTACATCAAAGAGGTATGTATTCTATCTTGTTACATTCATTGTTTTGTATGCTAGATTAGGATAATACCTTGGAAGTTCTTATTTGCATGTATAATAGAGAAAACATAGATCCAAGGTATTTACGGTTGCATGTACACTTAGGAGTGTTAGAATGCTCAAAACCTAACACCTATGTGTGACCGGAAGGTCTTATATGCTATGAGATGTATGATTTGTATGTTGTTATGTGATATGTGATATGTATGTGTTATGAATGTTATGTATGTTATGGACCGGAAGGTCAAGAGGTTATGGACCGGAAGGTCAAGAGGTTACGGACCGGATGGTCGATACGGGTATGACGGGAAGGTCTACCAGGATTTAGGACGGAAGTCCCCTGAGACATATGGATCGGAAGATCCTGCTGAGTTATGGCCTGGAAAGGCGTATGTGTGTATGTGGTATTTTGGGGAACTCACTAAGCATTTATGCTTACAGCTGTTGTGTTATGTGTTTCAGGTACTAGCGAGGACTGTGGGGAAGGCACCGACATGATCCGTACACACTCATAAAGATTATGTTTGAGATTCTGGGAATGATTTTGTTATGATAACATTGGATACATTATATTTTGATATTGTTTTGATGATTAAAAGTGTGATTTAAAAATGAAAAATTGGTTGGAAAATTTACGTTGTTACAAGTTGGTATCAGAGCCTTGGTTTGAGGGATTCGGGTGCATCTTTGGATGAATCTGAACTCAAACAGAGTATTTGAGAAATTTTTCATAAAATAAACAACTTTTCTAAGGGAGTAAAAGATTTTAAAAGACAGAAGGAAGTAGTGTGTACGATCAGCCAGCGCCCAAACGGTGATTTCCCAAAATACCCATACATTAAGTGTTATGAGATATGATATGATATGCATGCTAGAGATGGCTAGGTATTCATATTAGGACTAGAGTGGCCTGATTTTGTGATGCCTTAGCCTAGGAAGGATTTTGCTGCTATGTGATGCTTGAGAGCGAGTAGGTAGTAGTGAGGAGTTGATGAGAGGCCTATCGAAGGGTAGCCTATGCCAGTGAGATATAGAGTACTTGTGATCTGGGATCCAACGAGGAGGACTTAGGGTGAATACTGATGCGGTGTAGAAAGTAGTATAAAGGCCCGTACTACTGAAGACACCGGATCAGTGCGCACTCTAAGTAAGAATACTTTGGGTACTAGGGAACAGGTAGCGTTGAGTTATTGAGTGCGATCATGCTCGAGCGAGTCTCTTATATTATTATGTTGTATTTTAGAGACATCATGGTTGGGACACGCCACAGACCTGAGGCGAGCAGTGTGGCAGCGGCGATCCGGGCCGAGATTCTGGAGATGTTCGGGTCTATCAAGACCACTTTGATTGAGGCCTTTGACGAGCGTTATGCAGCGATGACTGAGGCTGCAGCTGCTGCAGCTACTGCAGCCGTGGCTGCTGCCAGGCCTTAGGGAGGTGATTCATTGTTGTTTCGGGAGTTCAGCAACACGAAGCCACCTGAGTTTGATGGGACGCAGGATCCTATCGCTGTGATGAGATGGATTACTGATATTGAGGTATGCTTCTACACGTGTTCATGTCCGGAGCATCTGAGGGTACGGTTCGCGTTGAACCAGCTTTGCTTGGGAGCGAAGGACTGGTGGAAGTTCATGACGACAAGCTTCACTGTTGTAGAGATTTTAAAGGTGACCTGGGAGAGGTTCACCACCATGTTTAGAGATGAGTATGTTCCCCCGATGGAGAGCGAATGGTTGGTTCAGGAGTTTTGGACCCTCAAGCAGGGTACTGATTCTGTTATTGTGGTTACCAGGAAGTTTCATGAGAGGGCGATGTTCTGCCCTGAGCAGGTGTCTTTTGACCAGGCACGTATGAGTCGGTATTTGGGCGTTTTGAGGAGAAACATTCGGGAGTTCGTGTCGAACTCGACTTACCGGACATTTGCTGAGTTCCAGGCAAATGCCCGGAAGAGGGAGATTGAGTTAGAGACTCAGGCCAGGGAGGAGGCCGAGTCTTAGAGGATGGATCGGTGGCTGGCCCAGTCTCAGCCGGAAGCCAAGCAGGCCAAGTCCGCTGATATGAGATCTGGAGGCCAGAAGGGCCGCACTTGTGGGAAGTGCGGCAAGGGACATGATGGGATTTGTCGATCGGGTGCTTGCTACAAATGTGACAAGGAGGGGCATATCACCAAGGATTGCCCCAAGGGATTTATAGTTTGCTTTCATTGCAACCAGACTGGCCGTCGGAAGGCCGAGTGCCCGCAGTTACATCAGGGATCTGCACCTGCTGCTAGGGTTACTGAGGTTCGGCCAGTGAAGGCCGAGGCACCGAAGGCTTGTGGGAGAGCTTTCCAGTTGACAGTGGAGGAGGTCCATGCATCCCCCGGTGTTGTGGCTGATATGTATTCTTTATTTATTGTGTTGAGTTGAGATATTGTGCTTATATGATGATATGCGTAGGTACTTTTCTTGTGAATTATGTACCTGCTTTGGTGTTATTTAACTCGGGTGCGATTCGGTCATTTGTTTCCTTTGCATTTAGTCAGTACTTTAGTGTCCGAAGACAGGCGCTGAGTCGACTTCTGCGAGTTTCTATAGCTGACGAGCGAGCGGTGTAAGCTACGGATGTGATTCGAGGATGTATACTTGAGATCTTCGGTGTGGAGTTCCCGATAGATCTGGTCCCGATTGCGATGGGGGACGTATGTGTGATAGTGGGCATGGATTGGTTGAGCCGATTTGGAGTTGTTATAAACTGCGAGCGTCAGTTGGTGACGATACGAGACCCTAGTGGGGGAGTACTTACGGTGTACGGCGAGGGTACCCAATATAGGTCAGCGTTATGTTCGGCTGCCAGAACAAGACAGAGTTTGCAGCAGGGGTGCAGCGGGTTCGTAGCCTATGTGATGGACACGCGAGTGGCCGCTGGGAGGCCAAGTTCGATTGATGAGGTTCCGATGGTGTGTGAGTTCCCATATGTTTTTCCTGAGGAAATTGTCGGGTGTGCCTCCCGAGAGGCCACTGGAGTTCCATATCGATTTGGTTTCGGGACCAGCGCCTTATCGCCTTGCGCCGCCATAGATGCAAGAGTTATCCTCGCAGCTTCAGGAGCTGCTGAGGAAGGGGTTTATTCGACCGAGTAGCTCGCCATAGGGAGTGCCGATCCTTTTTGTCAAGAAAAAGGATGGTTCACACTGGATGTGTATTGATTACCGGGATTTGAACAAGTTGACGGTCAAGAACCGTATCCGTTACCGAGGATCGACGATTTGTTCGATTAGATGCAGGGGGCGTCTTGGTTCTCCATGTAACACCGTGAAATTTCAAACAATTTTTCATAAAAACATTTCATATTCAATTATCCAAAAATCATGTTCCCAATATTTTCACAAATACAAATCATAAATCCGCATCCCAAGATCTCAAAACATATCAACTGCAAGTGTGTACTGATCATGCCGGCGCCTTCCCGCGATCATCACTGGTACCTGAAACACATATCATACAACGGTAAGCATAAATGCTTAGTGAGTTCCCCAAAATACCACATACAACACATGCACCTTTCTAGGCCATAACTCTATAGGATCTTCCGATCCATGTGTCTCAGGGGATTTCCATCCCATAACTCTGTCGACCTTCCGGTCCATATCACATATATAGCATGCATCACATAATCATCATACACATAAGACCTTCCGGTCACACATAATTACCTCCCTCGGGTAAGGTATAATGAGAAGACTCACCTCGCTTGATGTCGGATAATCACTCATGCTCGATTCCCTGACCTATCGTCCTCCTATATCATAAGTACATCTGTAATTAATACTTTCCTGGCTTAGTTTGACTAACACTATTAAGTCAACACTAGTCAACCCTGGTCAACGTCGATCAATGGTCAACCTTTGACCCGACTCGTCGAGTCTTGCAAATACTCGTCGAGTCCAAACGTGAACTCGAGTCCTTTGAATCCTTTCTGACTCACGGAGTCACTCACCCAACTCGGCGAGTTATCCACTGATCTGAGTCACGGGACAACCCGCTCCGACTCGTTGAGCCTGCTCATGGACTCAGCGAGTTCATTTCATGCACAATCTCAAACAGCCTTTTGAGGCCATGTCTATTCCTCTAATCCTTAGATCTAACCTTCCCAAGCTCAATAATCACGTAAAGTCTCTATCCTGATGCATATGCAACATCTATATGACCATATATGATGATTTAGCCCCAAATACCTTAACCCAAGGTCATAACCTCCATTGCTCTTCATAAATCTTGATGAGTAAGGCTCTCTGGACCTCTATGGATCCAGATCCAAAGCCTCATCACCAGAAAGGGACTATTTGGACATCAAATCAACCTAACAAAGGGCACAAGAAACCCTAAATCCACATATACTTCATAAAACAGAAGATGAGCCGAACTAATACCTCAAATGCGATAATCTTAGCTTCAAATCCACAGAATAGCAACCTCCTTTGCTTCCTCTTGGCTAGGACCTCCTTTTTCTTGCTAAACAGCACCACAAAGGTCAAGAATGGCCTCCTTTCTCTCTCAAAACGCTCAAGCACTCTAGGGTTTCTCTCTATGGACTGGTAGCCGCAAATAAAGGCCATAAGGGACTTTAAATAGGTCCCAAACCCGAGAAATTAGGGTTTCTTTCGTCAGCTCTGACTCGGTGAGTCGCTCCCCTCATTAACCACGTCATCCAGTCGCGACCAAACTCGACGAGTCTAAGCACCAACTCGTCGAGTCACCTTACATAATTAAAGAAATACAACATAAATCAATATACCTGGGAAACTAGGTGTTATAATCCAAGATAGAATTGAGGTCGGGTTATCATCAGATGAGGGTTCGGGATGAAGATATCCAGAAGACGGCGTTCAGAACTTGTTACAGGCATTACGAGTTCGCGGTGATGCCTTTTGGGCTCACCAATGCACCAACAACGTTCATGGATCTCATGAACAGGGTGTGCAGGCCGATGCTGGATCGGTCGGTGATCGTGTTCATTAATGATATTTTGGTGTATTTGAGATCTAGAGAGCAGCATGAGGAGCATTTTTTGGGTCAAAAATATGGTTTATACTTTACTTTTCTAGAAAAATGTATTTTTGTGTCTTGGACCGTAAACAACTTGGTCTTTACGGCCGTAAACAGGTTTACGGCCATAAACCCATTTACGGCCCGTGTTCCCAAGCCCATATTCCCTTGTATATATATAGGTGTTAGGGGTGAGGAGTAGAGATTGATGAACAGAATAGAGAGAGACGGGAGCTTGAGTGTGTGTGTGTGTACGAATCTCATGTAAAGGAGCGTCATTCTATTATTCAATACATTGAGATTCATATTATTATTCTTCTCATTCTCTTCTATTTGATCTGACATCATCCGTTTGATTAGGATTCCGCACCATCAAACGGATCGGATTGATACACAGGCAAATTAGGGACTTACAATTGGTATCAGAGCAAGGACTGTATCAGTCAATTTTGTCAGATATGGAGCATTTTTGATCTTATTTTGAAAAGATTTTTGCGATTTTGGATAGATCTCTGAAAAATAAGGGGGGTTTGTTCTTCGTGTTTTTCATAAAAAAGGGTTTTTTGATCGAGTTTTGGAGCTTCAAAGTCGAAAAATCAGTGTTTTTGGTCGAAACCTGTGAGGTTGTGGCGGAGTTTGCGGCCAGCGGCTAGGGTTTCGGAGTTCACGGCCCGAGGTTCACGGTCTAGAGCTTGCAGCATGAGGTTCACGGCCTCGGTTTGCGGTCTGAGTTTGCAGCTGCTCTTCGCTCCTCGCACCTCAGTCCTTGTCCTCGCTCAGCAGCCTCATCCTCGCAAGCAACAGCCTCGCCTTCGCATATAAAAAATAAGAAGCACATTGGGAAGTGTCGGGGTTCGAACATGGGACCTCTGGCTCATCTATTCACGCGCCTTACCAGTTAAACCAACCAACAACTTGCTACAAGCCTTTCGATTTTAATTCATAAACACTCCTAGTCGCACCACTTTCGCAATTTTTACACTTTTTACCCCAAAATTATATTTCTTTTATTTTTAAATTCCTTTTCATCCAATATATATATATATATATATATATATATATATATATATATATATATATATATATGTATATATATATATATATATATATATATATATATATATATGTATGTATAAATAATAATAATTTTAATAAAAAAAATTATATTTTAATTTTTGACTTTTATTTTTTAACTTTTGACCTTAAATTTTGAATTTGACTTTCAAGTTTGACCTTTGACTTTAAACTTTGACTTTTTCGTTTAACTTTTAAATTTTCAAATTTAGCTTTTCGGTTTGATTTTTCAAGTTTAACTTTTGAGTTTAACTTTTTAAATTTGACTTTTAAGGTTGACTTTTGAGGTTTATAATCAATGGGTTTGACTTTTAAGTTTGATTTTGGCTTCTAGTTGTGCTTTTTAATGGCTTTTAAGGTCTACGAGGGAGTTGAAAACATGAAAGAGAGTCGTCAGGATATGTTAAGACAAAATTTCAACATTTTCGATTATACCCCTGGAAAAACCCTCGAAACTCAGTTGCAGCGATTTACTACACTTACTACTAAGATGAATATAGCTGGGATCTTCTTGTCTAAATCCGAGATAAACAAAAAGTTATTGAATTCACTTCCAAAATCATGGGATATGAACGTAGCTGTCATCAAGAAGACAAAATATCGCAATCATCTTAGTCTTGCTGATGTAATTAAAGAACCTGATGCTTTAAAGTGTGGAAAAACAATGAGTTCTGAAAACATTCCGGTCACTGAAGTTACATGTATTCCAGCTTGTGAAACTACGATTAAATTTATTTTGCAACAAATTGATTTATTAAACGGAGAAGTTGAGGACCTAAGATATGAAGGATATCAACTCAGGAAAGGACAGAAACCGCTGAAGGCTGAATTAGAAGCAAAAAACCAAGGACTTTAGGAAACTTCAGGAAGAGTATAGCAACAAGTGTGAAAATTATGACTATATTAAGAAACAACTTGCTGCTTTAACTGAAGAACTTGACACTTTGAAAATTAAGTGTGGAAAAACAGACGTTAGTTTCAAAAATTATACAGTGTCAAGTCAGACAGTCGAGTCATTATTTGAAACCCAATTAAAATTCAAAGATAATCAAAACAAGGGTCTAGGGTATGATAGTGTTCCTCCACCTTTCAATCCTAACTACACATCTATCCTTATGACACAGGAAGAAATTGACATGGAGGCACATCTTCAATATGGCAAACCAGCTAGATTTGTGTCAGGAGGTATTCAAGTTGAAAATACTAATGCTTCTACTTTATGTGCAGGTAAAGTAGCAGAAGATGAGAAGAAGGAGAAAAACATTGAACAATCCAACATCTCCTTGAACTCAGAATCTGTTGCTTCGAATTCTGTTATTCCTAACAAACCTGCCGTTGAGAAATATAGGCCACCAATTCCATTGAAACAGAGTGCCTATTGCAAGTGTGCATCTGGGATCAATAAGAGACAAGGCATGGATACGCCACCAGAGGCAGGAAGAAATAACTTTATAGTGAAGAAAAAGACATGTTTTCACTGTGGAACACCTGGACACATTGCCAGAAATTGTCCTAATCGCGCATACGTTCCCTACTACACACAAGGATGGCAAAACGCACCAAGTTGGATATACTTCAAAAGAAACCCTTCTAGGTCGTGTTCAAATAATGGCAACTGGAACACGCAGAAGGCCAAGAATCAAACCCACAAGGCAAAGAATCCGAATCCCAAGCGCAAGAAGGAAATGTTGGCCCAGAAGTCTAGTTCAAGAGAGGCTCCTGTGAAGCCAAGACTGGTTAGGTCAAAGTCATCCCGGCAGCTGGCTTCAAGTTCCAAATCAAGTGTCAAGGCACCCATCAAATCGAACAAGAAATGGGTTATACCCGAATATAGATGGGTACCAAAGGTGAAAACTCCCAAATCTTCTAATGAATCTAGTATTTCAACGTCTTCTGTTTGTGATAAGCAGGACATGTCATGGGAGAGAGTACCCTGCATTGATGACAAAGGTCGACCCAGTTTCAAAATGGACTGGGTTCCAAAGACCAGCTGATCCTGCTCTGTCTCGGAGCACCTATGGAGGCATATCATCAGACTTCGGTTTGTTGGTAGTGACTATTCCAGGCACATGATAGGGGACATCTCTCAAATGTACAACATTCAGAACTTTTTTTGAGAGCATGTGTCCTTTGTGGGAAAGGAAGAAAGGAAGGGATCACACATGGGGTTAGTGCTTAATGACATGAAGAATTCTTGGATCTGTTCTGGGATTATGCGTGCTGTTCTCAGACCTTCTGGATGCAAATTCAATCGGTGAATTATGGTTTGCGTTTTCTTCTCTATACTCCTGAGTTTATCTTAAACTGATTCTTTTGAAAGACATTTTTTCAGTTTCTTATAGTTTTTCGTTAGTAGATATTGTTTGTGAACTGATATTATCAAGTGATAATGGGCAATCTGAATCTGCATAACGTACCAGAATTAAATCATCTACACTCTGTGCTCGATGCGTCGGTAGGCACGAAAGATTCTAATTGGACTTGACTAGGAAGAGTTAAAACTTAAGTAATTCAAGGACTTAACAAACATTCACCTAGTTAGATTCGTTTAGCCTGACAATACGACGCTCGGATAATGTCACACCCCCAAACTGGAACGGTGAAAACGTTCGGGGGTGGAGGACGTCATGCGTAGTATCACAACAATTGTATCATAGCAAGCATAATAAACACAACCAGACATTGAATACATATGTGAAAAGGTTTACATTGTTTAATACATAGTTTTTATTTCGAGTAAAAGTAAATAGACAGACGTGGCTCTAACTCCTCGTCGTCTCCGAAATCCTGGAAGTACCTGTTTACTAATTCCTTGAGAATACAAGCAGTTTTGAAAATATATCAACATAAAGCTGGTGAGTTCATAAGCGGTAGTTTGTAATGAAAACTCGTTGATGAGCTAGCAGAAATATTTGTATTGTTTTAAGAAAATCCGATATTTTCTTTAGTGAAAATGTAGTGTTATCAGTTCTGTAGTAAACCATGAATATCTGTATGTTTCCAAGAAAATCCGATATTTTCTTTAGTGAAAATCTAGTGTTATTGATTCCGTATAAAACCATGAATGTTCGTTACTGAAAACTATAGTGATATGTGAAAATACTACCTCATGTGAATAGCTAAAGCTAATCATGAAGTATAAGTATTTTGTATGTGAAGCCATTACATTATTGGTTCTGTTTGAAAACTCTGGCTTTGGCCAGTATACGTAGTGTGTTTTAGTTCTGTTTAGTATAAATAAAACCGTTGAAGAGTGTCAGATTGTAAACTAAAGGTGATTTATATATAATGTGAGTCGTATATGTAAGACCTGGTTCCTGGTGTGTATTTTAATCTAAGTATTTTTGCATTTTTAGCTGGACTCGACGAGTTGTAGGCCCGACTCGCCGCGTAGAGGCGAGATTTTGAGCACGTTTAAGTTGGCAACTCGGCGAGTCCATATCCTGGACTCGGCGAGTCCGCCAGTCTGAAACAAACCCTAGATCCACGGGTTTTACACCCTATTTAAACCATGTTATGAGCCCCAAACTCGCCTTTTTCACCCTCAAAACGTCATTTAGCAAACCCTAGCCATTCATTGAGCATTTGAGCATTTCTTGTGTGAATCTTCAAGTTTTGAAGAGAAGAAGGAGGCTAGATCCAAAGGAGTAGAAGAAGATCCAAGATCTTGCATCCACTACAGAGTTTATTGAGGTAATAATTGGATTCCTTGTGTTTCTATGATTGATTCCCCATTATGAGCACATTTAGGCCATTTTATCCATTTCTTAGCTTGTTTATAGTAGAGAGATCACATTGGGTTGATTAGCCTTCGGATCTAGCCATGTTTCAGTTCCAAAAACGTAGATCTAACACCTTTATGGAGCGATTTTGCATGAAAGCCTTAGATCTACTCTTTTGAGAGTATTTTGAGCCTTTAAATCCCCTTTTCATGCGTATGTACACGTAAAGTTGGAAACTTTATGTGTTATACAAGCCTTAAGAACCCAGATCTATAAGTTGTATGCAGTGGTTTTGAGCAGAATCGATTGTATAGAAGTTGCATGCAACCGACTCGGCGAGTTGTTCTTCAGACTCGGCGAGTCAGGTCGCGAGTCCTCAAGTTTTCCCCCTTCTGTGTATTATGCCGAGTGGAACCGGTGAGTTGTAGGTGGACTCAGTCAGTCGAAGATCGGACTCATTCATGGAGGGACTCGACGAGTCCAAGGTAATCTTCATATTCCAAGAACAGACTCGGCGAGTTGTTAATACAACTCAGCGAGTCACAGTCAGAGTGTTCATATGTTGAAGGAGAACACGACGAGTTGTTCATACAACTCGGCGAGTCGGATGTAGATTGACTAAGTGTTAGTATCAATTAGGAACTCGTCGAGTCTATGCCAAACTCGACGAGTAGTAGCGTGCAGAAATGAGAAATGAGAGTAGGGACTCAACGAGTTCGCGGCCCAGCTCGACGAGTCAGGTCAACTGGATCTTGAGTTTGACCAAGATGTTTACTTGGACCAGGGGTAAAATAGTCATTTTACCCAGAGTATAGTATCAGTAATTGACTGATTGTACTTATGGAAATTGTAGTCGGGGTGAAACCGGAGCCGTAGCATACAGATTCCAGAGCAGTTCATTCAGCAGCTAGACTACGAGGTGAGTCTTCCTTCCAGTAGGAACGGGTCTACGGTGACAATGCCGGAATGTTTAGTTAGCAGTAGATCCGGACCTCGGTCTGATGCGGTAGTTAGATTGCTTGATGTCTTTGTGATTCAAGCATGTTTTGTGGTATGTGTTCCGGACTTCGGTCCGATGCAATATACAATATATGTGCTTATGCTAGTTGATATGTTTACACTATGCCATGTTATGCTCAGTCAGTTTCCGGACTTCGGTCCGATGCATGGGACAAGGTCCCAATCAGTTCCGGATTTCGGTCCGATGTAGTTAGTTCCGGACTTTGGTCCGATGCAGTATACAATATATGTGCTTATGCTAGTTGATATGTTTATACTATGGCATGTTATGCTCAGTCGGTTTCCAGAGTTCGGTCCGATGCAGGGGACAAGGTCCTAGTCAGTTCCGGATTTCGGTCCGATGTAGTTAGTTCCGCACTTCGGTCCGATGCAGGGAACAAGGTCCCAGTTAGTTCCGGACTTCGGTCTGATGCAGTTTTTGGGCTTCGGTCTGATGCAGAGGGCAAGGTCCTGATTAGTTTCGGGCTTCAGTCTGATGCAGTTTCCGGACTTTGGTCCGATGCAGTGGGCAAGGACCAGTATTTCTTTTTATGATATTGTATTGTATGTGGTAGTTTAGGGGCGCTCACTAAGCTTCGTGCTTACAGTTTCAGTTTTGGTTTCAGGTAGTTTCGCAAGTAAAGGGAAGAGCTTGGGTTGATGGCATCGCACACACCACAACTTCAGCTTCTATCCTGGGAGTTGATTTAGTTTTTCGTAGAAATGATTGATACAGTTTTCTCGTGATACATTGTTACGGTTTTGAGATATTGACGTATGGGTTTTTATTTATGATATTGATCTAATGATTTTAGTAACGATTAAACAAAAAATTTTGGGTCGTATTTTTGGATGTTACAAGTTGGTATCAGAGCCTTGGTTTGAGGGATTCGGAAACACTTTCGAGTGTGTTTAAACTCAAACTAAGGACACGGTAAAAGAATTTCAAATGAAAAACATTTTCAAAAAGGGATTTTTGAGAAAGAACTTAGAAATAAAAGAATTTTGAAAACAAGAAAAGGGAGTGGTGCATGCGATCAGCCGAGCTCAAGTAAGTACTCTTAAATTACCCATACAAGTTTATATTATGATTATCTGTTTTAGTTTCAGTAGAACAGCATGCTAGGATAGGCCTGAGGATGTAGGAGGATGCCTTGTGTGCCTGCTATATGTGTTCCAGCTTATTGAGAATTGCAAGCTAGTGTTGAGTAGACATCAGTAGGATAGCCTGTTTAGGTTATGCCTGGTAGTATGAGCTTAGCACTGTATGCTAGTGTAGTTTCTCGTTATGAGGATAGAATTTCTTGAGTAGTTTCCTATGTCCAAATGCTACTTGCTATGTGCTTTGTGGGACTCCGAGTAATGGGAGTTAGCCATTAGGTGAATACGTCACATCACATGTGATCAGGGTTGAATAATCTCAAAGTGCTGGATTTGGCCCTACTGCGTAGCTCTCGCTTGAGTCTAACCGTTGTAGGGACGAGTCTTTTACTCGAAGGATTATCGAAGCCTCATCATATGTGATGGTATTCAATTGATGACTAATTGGCATTTGAAGGAGGCCTTCAGCGGCTGAGGACTGGTTTGGTTGATTCAAAGATATCCCTAAGTCAAGCCTAGGATAAGAGTAGTAGAGATCAGCAGTAGTAGTGGCTTGGTGGAGTCGAGGCGGTCCTTGAGGAGGGTACGGATAGATGTGGAAGGTAGTAGGGGCCAATACTACTAGAAGCGGAGGATCCGTACTTAAATCGAGGAAGGTTGAGATGAGACCGGAAAGCCTGTAGTAGTAGTGATCCCTCGAGATATATCAGTGCTCTGACATTTATCGTAATATGTTTTCAGCATGGTGGTTTTACGCCCTAGGCCAGCAGTCGGCAATTCAGGTGCCGGAGAGGGATCCGGATCAGGCTCGAGAGCCGAGCATCTAGATGAGCAGACTAGATAGGTTTTCAATTCAGAGGTGACCCGTATCATTCTTGAGCAGACTCCAATGATCTTTGGTTCGATCAAGGAGGGTATACTAGAGTTGATGGAGGAGAAGCTAGGCACATTTCATGTTGAGGTGGCGGCCATGATGGGGTCGCGCACACTTACTTACAGAGAGTTCCGGGAATGTGGAGCTCCAGATTATCACGGGGCGTGGGACCCCATAGCGAGTACTAGATGGTTGGCGGATGTGGCCAACACATTCCGCACTAGTAGGTGTCCTGAGGGGGACTAGGTCAGATTAGCGTCCTGTCTTCTGAAGGACAGGGCACGAGATTGGTTGGAGGAGGTAGGACATGTCATTGGAGATGACGCAGCTTTGGATGCTATGACCTAGGCTGAATTTACTGCCAGGTTCAAAGCTGAGTTCGCACTGGTTATTGAGGTGCAACAGTTGGTTAGGGAATTTCAGGATCTCACCCAGACTACAGAGACAGTGGCGGAAATTACCACCAAGTTCAGGTAGAGGGCGTTTCTCGTTCCTCAGTATGCAGCTGATGAAGAAATGAAGAACGCCCGTTATCATGAGATGCTGCGGAGTGATATCTGCCAGTTTGTGAGCCGGTCCAGCTGTAAAATGCTGGATCATATGATTGCTAGGGCTTAGGAGAGATAGATTAACCTTGAGATGGAGAGGAAGAGGAAGTCGGAGGCGGCTTCAGGTACAGGGAGTACGGGCAAAAAGCCGAAGGTTTCAGATCACAGATCCAGGAGTCAGCAGAGCCACGGTCGGTGTGGCAAGTGTGGGAGATTGCACAACGGGGCCTGCAAGGCAGGGAGTTCCGACTGCTACAAGTGCGGTCGGACTGTGCATATAAGCAGAGATTGTACAACCACTACTACCGCCATTTCGGCAACAAATCTGATTTGCTTCGAGTGCAATCAAAGGGGACATAAAAAGTCCCAGTGTCCGAATTTAGCTGCTGCAGGAAAGGTGTCCGCACATGCTACTGCTACTTTGAGGATTTCAGATGGCCGTCAGGGCCGAGTTAAGGCGCCGGTGGTGAAGAGTAGGGCTTTTCAGCTGACAGCAGAGGAGGCGCGAGCGACTCCCGATGTGGTGACGGGTATGTCTTTTTCCCTTATCTCTGCTTTTATTATTGATTGTTTCTTATGGTTATATTTTTTGTATAGGGTCGTTCTCAGTGGACGGCATTTCAGCCACAATATTGTTTGATTCGGGGGCTACCCGATTATTCGTCTCTCTTGCGCTTAGCAAGCGGTTTAGTAGAGCTCCAGGGGGGCTAGATTGTCCACTTGAGGTTGAGATAGCAGCTGACATGACAGTTAGGGTGGCGAGATTACACAGAGGATGTTCTCTATAGTTATTCGATGAGCAGTTTACAGTGGACTTGGTCCCTATTCCCCTGCGAGGGAATAAGGTCATAGTAGGCATGGATTGGCTGAGGCCTAATGGGGCGGTAATAGATTGTGAGCTGCAGTTAGTGAGGGTTCGCATCCCCAGTGGGGGAGAGTTAGTGATTCAGGGTGAGAGGCCACATCGCGGACCAGTTCTGTGTTCAGCAGCGAGAGCGAGAGGCTATTTCCAGCAGGGTTGCGCCGGTTATATTGCATATGTTTTAGATGCCCGGCAGAAGGGCAAGACGACGGTTGACGATGTTCCGATAGTGCGAGACTACCCGGATGTATTTCCAGAGGATTTTCCTGGAATACCTCCCGAGAGACCGGTCAAGTTCAGGATTAACCTGGTCCCTGGTGCGGCTCCGATAGCCAAAGCACCGTATCGGTTAGCTCCCCCAGAGATGCAGCAGTTGTCTACGCAGCTACATGAGCTACTAGACAAGGGTTTTATCAGGCCGAGCAGTTCGCCATGGGGAGCACTGATTTTGTTCACGAAGAAGAAGGACGGGCCGCACCGTATGTGTATAGATTATCGGGAGTTGAATAAGGTAACGGTGAAGAACTGTTACCCACTCCCGAGGATAGATGATTTGTTCGATCAGCTGTAGGGAGCGTCTTGGTTTTCTGAGATCGATTTACGCTCCGGGTATCATCAGATGCGAGTTAGGGATGAGGATGTGCAGAACACTGCTTTCAGGACCCGGTATGGTCATCATGAGTTCGTGGTGATGCCGTTTAGGCTCACCAACGCTCCAGCCGTGTTCATGGACCTCATGAACCGCTTTTGTCGGCCGTTGTTGGATCGGTCAATGATAGTATTCATTGATGACATCTTGGTTTATTCCAAGACTCAGGAGCAGCATGAGGAGCACCTGAGGGAGGTGCTAGAGATTCTGAGAAGGGAGAGACTTTTCGCAAAGTTCTCCAAGTGCTAGTTCTAGTTGCACGAGGAGTGGTTCCTTGGGCACCTCGTCAATCAGAAGGGTATTTTCGTTAATCCGGCCAAGATAGAGGCCATGATGCAGTGGGAGGTCCCGAGATCTCCATCTGAGATTCAGAGCTTCCTATGATTGGGAGGGTACTACAGGAGATTCATCCAGGATTTCTCGAAGATAGTTGTACCGCTCACCCGACTAACTAAGAAGTCGGTGGTGTTTCGCTGGGGGCATGAGCAACAAGCAGCATTTGAGACCCTCAAGCGGAGATTATGCGAGACACTAATCCTTACCCTGCCAGAGGGAGTGGAGGATTTTGTAGTCTACTGTGATGCTTCGATCACAAGTATGGGAGCAGTGTTGACGCAGCGAGGCCATGTGATAGCTTACACCTCTAGACAGTTGAAGCCTCACGAGGCTAACTATCCCACTGTTGCTAACAGATGGGTTCCGGAATGGTTAGTCCCGTCCATATATCCCAAGGTACTAGGGATAGGGACCCATCTAGGTATCCTGAGGTACTAGGGATAGGGTCTTTTCTAGATATCCCGAGGTACTAGGGATATGCAGGAAGATTTACACAGAAGGTACTAATAAATCATCCTCGCAATTCGAGATACGAATATTCAAATAAGTATACATAGGTAAAGGTATCTACGTAAAGGTACTCTTGTAATGTGTTCATGTATCTTGTAAGCATATGTAAAGGTACTCTTGTAATGTGTTCATGTATCATGTAAGCATATGTAAAGGTACTCTTGTAATGTGTTCATGTATCATGTAAGCATATGTAAAGGTACTCATGTATCAGGTAAGGTACTAGTAAAAACTCATGAATGAACTGACTCTTGTGTGATTTCTTGTAATAGGAGTAATGTTTGATATCTTCAAATTATCCTTATGATAATTTACTGTAATGTAACTGGTTGATCATGTAGGTTTATACACTCTTACTACTCAAGGCTGTGGGAAACTAAATGAAAGATTTAAACTATAACATCAATACATATATAAGAATATAAGTGTATATGCATAGTTTAGTTCAAGAATGAAAAATGGTTTTGTAAGACATATTATGGCTTTTGAACAATAATTAGCAATGACTTGATGTCATTTTAATTAACATTTCAAAGGTAAAACATTTGATAACAATGTGTTTTTATGATGTAAAACCATTTCATGCATCACATTTTGTAGCATGTGAAATCAGTTAAATGACAAACATAGTTTTAAAATACATATCAATGATTAAATAACATGTTTGTTTCAACTTGTATTCCCCCCCCCCCTGATTAAAGCATTTAAAATCATTTAAAATATTCATTAGGGGTATGAACTCACCTGTAGTTGGTGATTGGAATGAACTGAACGGTATAGGATGGCTAGGTGTCAAGCGAGGACTTGTACACACACTACGATCCTAATGAACATATAATCACACATATATGCACTCAATTAGCCTCAACTCACTAATTGATAAAGCTAAGACATCCTAAACATAATAAACACTTTATATAAGTGTTTTAAGCCCTAAGGATTGCATCTAAGCTATTGTGGGATAGGGTACTTGTGTTTAGGGTTTCAATGGATCCCATATATGAGTTTACTCCTCATATACCAACACACATGGAGTTTACGGTTGTAAACTCTTGAGTTTACGGCCGTAAACTCCCAAACATGTGTGTTTGGTGTGTTTTGAAGTCCCAAATGCTTTCTAGAATTATTCTATCTTGGTGGCTAACTCCTTGGAAGGGTTTAAGGTCTAGAAATACTCCAATTACGAGTTTACGGCCCTAAGGCCATTCCCCTTAGAGTTTACGGCCGTAAACTCTAAGTATATGGTGTTTTTGTTGTTTTCAAGCCTCTAGCTTTTGAAGGACATGTTCTAGACAATTGTTTAAAGCTAATGAGGACCCTAGGCACACTTTGGTGCCATTCTTTTGAGTTTACGGCCCAAGATCATTCTCTTGGCCGTAAACTCACTTTGATAAGTGATTTTGGTGAGTTTTGGTCCTTCATTTAAGTGGAAACAATTTCTTGTAAAGGTCTAGGGCTTTAGGTGTCTTACAAACACCCCTTTTGTCCATTTCTATGGAGTTTACGGCCTAAGATACACTTGGGCCGTAAACTCACATTTGTTTGTGTCATTTGATGTGTTTAAGGCCTTACACTACATGGGAAAATAGTCTAGATACAAGCCTTAAAGTCTTAGAGTCCTTAAATCACCATTTTCAGCTTGAAAAGGGAGTTTACGGCCTAAGCAACTCTTGGGCCGTGATCTCCCCAAACTTGGGTGATTTGTGGTTGTTTTGTTGTCCCTAACATGCATACATAAGAGTCTATGGCCTTATCATAACACAAGTGTCGGTTTTGGCTTCGTTTCGGGAGTTTACTGCCCAAGAACACCTTGGGGAGTAAACTCCTAGATCTAATGATTTAGCCAACTAAATCATGTTATAAGCATCTAATAAGCATTCTAACACTACTAGAAAGAGTTACTCACGTTTTGGTATAAAAACCCGAAGATTCGTGAGAGAGAAAATGGATTTTCTCTAGTTGGAAATGTGAATAATGAATAAATTTGGTTCAAAAAACTATTTATAGTCCTGAGATATTTTGGCAAAAAATATTTTTATTCCAAAAATGATCTCTAATATAATAGAGTGTTGCAATAACAGTGTTGCACAAAACCCTAGTGCACCCACTCTCCTGATATTTCCTGAAGTGTAAACCTTGAATTACTCAAACTTATGTGAAAAAGTCTGAAAATTAACAACGACACTATAACTTCTATTGAAGTGATATAGATTGTACATAATGGAAATTTCGGGTTGTCAAATCATCCCCCCGTTAGAAGGAATTTCGTCCCGAAATTAGAATTTAAGCAAGTAAGAAATTACAAATAACTAAGCAAAAAGGTGAGGGTATTTCAGTTTCATCCGATCCTCACGTTCCCAAGTGAATTCCGGTGCATGCTTTGCGTTCCAGCGCACCTTCACTATCGGGATACGGCTCTGCTTTGTTGGCTTGACCTCTCGGTCCATGATCTCTACTGGTTCCTCCACGAAGTTGAGGCTCTCGTTGATCTTGATCTCGTCGAGTGGAATAACAAGAGTCTCGTCGGATAGACACTTTTTCAAGTTTGACACGTGGAAGGTAGGATGTACGTTACTGAGTTCTTTCGGTAGATTGAGCTTGTAAGCCACAGGGCCGATTCTTGCGAGAATCTCGAAAGGCCCTATGTATCTTGGATTGAGCTTCCCACGCTTTCCAAAGCATATCAAGCCCTTCCAGGGTGAGACCTTCAGTAGGACTCGGTCGCCCACCAGGAACTCCAATAGTTTCCTACGCTTGTCGGCATAGCTTTTCTGTCGGTCTCTAGAGGCTTTTAATCGTTCACGAATTTAAACGATCTTCTCTGTCGTTTCCCGAATGATCTCCGGACCCGTGAGAGTGCTTTCGGGAACTCGTCCCTTAGCTAACTGGGTATCACCCACTTCAGCCCAGCACAGAGGGGATATGCACTTTTGGCTATAGAGGGCCTCAAATGGAGCTGCCTTTATGCTCGTATGATAACTGTTGTTGTAGGAAAATTCAACAAGGGGTAAATGAGTATCCCAAGCTTTTCCAAAGTCAATCACACAGGCACGCAACATATCTTCTAAGGTTTGGATAGATCTCTCACTTTGCCCGTCGGTCTGTGGATGGTAGGCTGTACTCATGTCCAGCCTAGTTCCTAGGGAACTTTGTAATCACTGCCAGAACCTCGAAGTGAATCTACTATCTCGGTCTGAGATGATAGATAAAGGAACACCGTGCAGTCTTACAATCACCCTAATGTAAGTTCTGGTAACTTTCTCCATCTTGTCTGTTTCCTTGATCGGTAGGAAGTGTGCAGACTTGGTCAATCTATCGACGATGACCGATATGGAATCAAGTCCACCCGTCGTCTTGGGCAACTTGGTTATGAAGTCCATAGTGATCCGCTCCCACTTCCATTCTGGTATCTCCAGCTGTTGTAGAAGACCGGAGGGTTTCTAGTATTCAACCTTGACCTTTGCGCAAGTAAGGCATTTACCCACGAAGGTAGCAATATCTGCTTTCATGTTAGGCCACCAGTATCACTTTTTAAGATCCAGATACATCTTATCTGAACCCGGGTGGACGGAATAACGAGTGTTGTGAGCTTCAGTCATGACCAAGTCTCTGAAGCCACCGTGTTTCAGTGTCCAGATCCGATCCATGAGGTATAAGGTTCCGCCACCCTTGACTTCCAAGTTCTTATCCATCCCTCTAAGGGATTCACCCGCCACGTTTTTAGGTTTCAAAGCGTCGAGCTGAGCCTCCTTTATTTGCGTGGACAAGTGTGAATGGATGGTTAGAGTCAAAGATTTGACTCTACGACCAGTATATTCTTTCCGACTTAGGGCGTCGGCTACTACATTGGCTTTACCCGAATGATAACGAATTTCGCATTCGTAATCACTAAGTAGCTCGACCCGCCGTCGTTGTCTCATGTTGAGCTCTTTCTGGTCGAATGTGCTGTAGACTCTTATGGTCTGTAAAGATCATGCTTTTTGTACCGTATAGGTAATGTCGCCAGATCTTCAGAGCAAACACAACTGCTCCTAGCTCGAGATCATGGGTTGTGTAGTTAACCTCATGTGTCTTCAGCTGTCTCGAGGCATAGGCTATGACTTTACCTCATTGCATCAGAACACATCCGAGTCCTTGATTGGATGCATCGCAATAGACAATGAAGTCTTATATTCCTTCGGGAAGGGATAGTATCGGGGCGGTGCACAAGGCTCGTTTGAGTGTTTGGAACGCTCTTTCCTGATTCTCTTCCCAGTCGAAGGTCACGCCTTTCTGGGTCAGGGTTGTAAGGGGTTTCGCTATGCTGGAGAAGTTCTGAATGAACCTGCGATAGTAGCCAGCTAGACCTAGAAATTGACGAATTTCAGTAGGTGTCCTTGGTGCTGACCAGTTCTCGATGGCCTTAATTTTGGAAGGGTCCACGTGTATACCTTCTTCGCTAACTACATGGCCCAAGAATTCGACTTGTCGAATCCAAAATTCGCACTTTGAGAACTTCGCGTAGAGCTTCTCCGATCGCAATGTCTCTAAGATTTTACGGAGATGTTGACCATGCTCCTCCTTACTTCGAGAGTAAATGAGTATGTCATCAATGAAGACGATGACGAACTGATCCAAGTAAGGACGACACACCCTATTCATCAGATCCATGAATACTGCGGGCGCGTTAGTTAATCCGAATGGCATCACTACAAACTCGTAGTGTCCATAACGAGTTCGGAAGGCTGTCTTGGGAACATCCTCCTCTAACACTCGTAGTTGGTGATATCCGGATCGCAGATCTATCTTCGAGAAGTAGTTGGCTCCTTGAAGTTGATCAAATAAATCGTTAATGCGGGGCAAGGGATAACGATTTTTAATGGTAAGTTTGTTGAGTTCTCTATAGTCGATGCACATGCGAAACGATCCATCTTACTTCTTGACGAACAAGACCGGTGCTCCCCATGGTGAGAAGCTTGGTCGAATGAATCCCTTCTTGAGAAGTTTGTTAAGTTGACTGGAAAGTTCCTGCATTTCAGACGGTGCCAGACGATACGGGGATTTGGCTACGGGGGTAGCCCCTGGCACTAAGTCGATTCTGAACTCAACTTGGCATTGTGGTGGTAAACCGGGAAGTTCTTATGGGAATATGTAGGGAAAGTCACGTACTTCTGGGAATTTCTGGATGTCTTTCAGTTCTTGACTGGTATTGACGACGTGTGCGAGAAATGCATGGTACTCCTTCTGCAAGCACTTCTGGGCTTGAATGCACGAAATGATGCGAAGGCTCGTACTAGGTTTGTCGCCGTAGATAATTAAAGTTTCGTTGTTAGGAAGGTTAAGACGAACTGCTTTTTCGAAGCACATAATGTCGGCACGAAGAAGACTCAACCAATCTATACCGATGATAACGTCAAAACATTTAATTGTGACTGGCATGAGATCTATCTTGAAAGTATGGCCATCCAAAGTTAAAGTACAACCTACGTATATGCAGTTTGTACTCTCTGTTTTCCCGTTAGCCATTTCTACCGTGAATGAACTATCTAATGCACATGGTTTTTGTTTAAGCAGGTGTGCAAATTTGTAACTTACAAAACTTTTCTCGGCTCCACTATCGAAAAGTATACAAGCATATGAGTTATCGAGGATGAACGTACCAGTAACTATCGTTGGATCAGCTACTGCTTCCTCGTGGCCTAGGGCCATAACTCTTCCTACCCCTCCATCCATTCCTGCTTCAGGGCAGTTCCTCTTGTAGTGGCCCACTTCACCACAACCGTAGCAAGTTTGGCCCATACCAGCGTTAGGAGCCTGGGCGGCTTGAGCTGTTGGGGCCTTGCAGTAACGGGCGGTGTGCCCCTTTCTGTTGCAGTTAGAGTAGAACATCTCCTTGCAAGGTCCGTGGTGGTGGAAGTTGCATTTGTTGCACTTCGGAAGGGTTCCATCATAAGTTTTTGCTAGTAAGGGGTTCGCAGGGACAACAGGAGTCACTGTGGCAGCATTGATCGCCACAAGTTGTTGTTTATTGGAGGATCCTTGCAAAGCCCCTCTTTTTCTCTTATTCCACCCCTTCTTGTCGTTGGGATCGGGGTTGGACTTTTGTCGTACAGGTGTAGGGATTGTTGTGTTCTGAGGTTTCCGGTGATCTATGAGGGATTGTGCCAGTTCCTTGGCGCTATCAAAGGTAATAGGCCTGGAAGCGATCACACTTGACTGGATCTGGGGTGACAATCCCTAGATATATCTCTCGATCTTTTTGATCTGGAGAGCAACCATATCAGGGCATAAGTTTGCCAAATCACAAAACCTATTTGTGTAGGTCGTGATGTCGGATCCAACCATTTGCAGACCCCAGAATTCTTGCTCGAGTTTTTGTATTTCACCTCGAGGACAGTATCCTTTCATCAGCATGTCTTTCAACTTTTCCCAGCCGATGGAATATGTCACCACCAAAGTTAGATAGTTAACATGGCTATTCCACCATTAGAGTGCTCGGTTAGAGAAGGTACAAGCTGCGAACTTAACTTTGTTGCCTTCTTGGCATCCGCAGATCTTGAAGACAGATTCCATCTTCTCAATCCACTGTCATAACACCATAACCCCACCAGTACCATTGAAGCTACGGGGTTTGGCGTTAGTGAAGTCCTTGTAGGTGCACTCCCGAGAGTGTCCATGGCTTTCGCCCTGGTTCGAGGGTGGTGCACCTGTTCCTAATCCACTAGGGGCAGGAGCGTTGATTTCTGACACAGCAGCTGCAACTGCTGCTGTGAAAGCTGCCTGGAACATAGTGGCATCGAAAGGATTTGGTGGTTGAAGGGGTACAGGTGGTGGTGGAGGTGGTAGTATCGGTGCTTCGTTGTTTGGGGTACGTCTTGTACTTCTGCGTGGCGGCATCTTTAACTATACGTTTAAAAGATGACGACATGGATAAGAATAAATGATTAATGAATGTGTCTCATGGACTAATCCCCATAGTCCAACAACAGAAGGAATAGCTAAAATAGATGACTGACTAAGGTACTTATAGGAAGACCAAATACCCATATGGTATTTCTTTATGGTTGTGTTGGTAAGTTTTTAGACTTGTTGCCATATCCCAACCATTCTTAGGCATATTGTAATCACTCCTAGGACCAGCATAGTTGATCAGGCTATGCCCTTCCTAAGACTGACCATATATCCCCAGGCTTACTTGTGATATTCAACAATCGTAATATTTTTGTTCTTGTCGTTGTGACACTGATTTTAGTATGCATGTAGGCACGTATACTTTGTTAAAAATTTTATTATTTAAAAGTATAACTCTGAGACAGAGTGTTTTAATCCCATTGTATTTATAGTTAGTATATCATTTATGGGTTGATATACTATATTCACTATAAACAATGCTCTGATACCAATCTGTCACACCCCAAAACCACGAATGGCGGAAACGTTCAGGGGTGGAGGACGTCATGTACAGTATCACAACAGTGTAATATAATAAACAAGCAACAACATCATCCATTGCATTATAAGTAAAGTTTTAATACATATGTGTTCTTTCATTGTAGTAAGACACCAAAAATATACAATCAAAATAAAAACGAGACTTGTCTGCTCCGTCTTCTCAAAACCTGGCCTCCGTACCTGTCTACTGATGACCTGAGAATACAAGTTATTTTGAAAGCGAGTATCAGCTTTAAAGCTAGTGAATTCATAAGTATATAAGTGTCATTGCCTTGATTGTGAAAATCTGTTATGAAGGCCATGTAAAACGTTAAATGCAAATGTTGATGTACGTATGAAAAATCCTAGAAAATCCCTTATTTTCTATCAGTTTGAGATGTAGTCTTCTACCAAGACCCGAATGTTTTGTTAGTAAAATGATAGTTTTTCCTTTCTATTGACTAGTACTAAAGTACTTAGTCTAACTCCTCATTTATGTGAAAATATCACAAAATAAAGTAATAGGAAATAGGTCATAATGTAAGTGTTAGCCGGAGGTACTGGTGCTAACATGTACTCATTTAACCTAATGAACATCCGAAGATTGTCCAATTGTCCTCTGTAGCAGCATCAGGGCGAAGGAAGGGTTAGTCCCGTAAAGGTACTCCTAGTATAAGTAATAACCTTAGGCATCCGTAGATGTTCATCACCCACTGTTGCTAACAGATGGGTTCCGGAATGGTTAGTCCCGTCCATATATCTCGAGGTACTAGGGATAGGGACCCATCTAGGTAACCCGAGGTACTAGGGATAGGGTCTTGTCTAGATATCCCAAGGTACTAGGGAGATGCAGGAAGATTTACACAGAAGGTACTAATAAATCATCCTCGCAATTCGAGATACGAATATTCAAATAAGTATACACAGGTAAAGGTATCTACGTAAAGGTACTCTTGTAATGTGTTCATGTATCTTGTAAGCATATGTAAAGGTACTCTTGTAATGTGTTCATGTATCATGTAAGCATATGTAAAGGTACTCTTGTAATGTGTTCATGTATCATGTAAGCATATGTAAAGGTACTCATGTATCAGGTAAGGTACTAGTAAAAACTCATGAATGAACTGACTCTTGTGTGATTTCTTGTAATAGGAGTAATGTTTGATATCTTCAAATTATCCCTATGATAATTTACTGTAATGTAACTGGTTGATCATGTAGGTTTATACACTCTTACTACTCAAGGCTGTGGGAAACTAAATGGAAGATTTAAACTATAACATCAATACATATATAAGAATATAAGTGTATATGCATAGTTTAGTTCAAGAATGAAAAATGGTTTTGTAAGACATATTATGGCTTTTGAACAATAATTAGCAATGACTTGATGTCATTTTAATTAACATTTCAAAGGTAAAACATTTGATAACAATGTGTTTTTAAGATGTAAATGTTGGATTAGTGTCTAAGTCCATAACTATTTTGGTATGTACTTGACCCGATGGTGCATGGTCCTTTTGGGTTGCCTTCACGAAAGCAACTTGAATGGAGAAATAAATAAAGAGAGAGAGGTTATTATGATTTATTAATATGTTATAAGAATAATATATTAAAGGAGAAATCATATTTGTTTAATTAATATTGGTCAATAATTAATTAAGAATTAGTTTTGTGATCAAATGTAATTAATTAAACTAGAGGGGCTGAATTGTAATTATGTGATAGTTACAAAATAAGGTAAGAGTTATCTTATTATTAGTTTGGACGAATTTAAGGATATAGAGCCTTAGAATTCGAGTATGATAAGGATTCAAGGATTATCTTATGGGTTTCTTTGTGGATAAGCAACTAGATAAGGATAATGACTGAAACCCTATCTCTACACCTATATAAACACCCCTTGGCTCATGAATTCGTGTAACCCTTCCCAAGAAGTCCTAAGGACGAATTCCTACCTCTCTCCTCTCTCTTTATACCTTCTCCACTTGCTTATGGTGTTTGTAAGCCATTAGAGGAGTGACACTTGTGACTCTCAACTTTCCAAGGTCAATTCAAGGAGGAATTGGATTGTTATTGCTATATAACAATCAAGGTATGTTCTTAAACCTATTTACATGTGAATTCTGATTTCCATATGCTAGAATTAGGGTTTATAGTCTTCGATTCAAAGCATCTACAATAGAGAAACCTAGATCCGAGCTTTAGGGTTTGTATGAGCACATAGGATGTCTTATGACCAAAACCCATCAGTGGTATCAGAGCCATGATTTGTTTCTATTGTATTGATGCTTGATGTAACTGAAAATCATGTTTTGGCCTCACTGTTCGACCTGACTCGGCGAGTCACTCTTGGACTCGGCGAGTCAGCCCTACTCGGCGAGTTCCAGAGGGTGACTCGGCGAGTCGGTGCGTCAGACAGTGCTTATCTCGGGATTTCTTGCTGTTTTTGCATTGGGATAATTACCTAATCATGTTAGATTAATATTAATCCGATTATATGATATATTTGACTATATTTTTAATCTAATTGAAGATATTTGTCAATTAATAAGATAATTGTTTCCTTATAAGATAATTGATTAATTATTTTAAGAAAATTGATAAATTATTTTGCAAGAAATCATCAAATATGGATAATTATGTGATTAAATGTTAATTTGAATTATTTGTTATTTGATCCTTGCTGTTATGAAAAGTTTCATATTTTGCCCTTTAGGTTTTATAGTTTAAATTTGAACCCCAAAAGTTTTGTTGTTTTGAAATTTAAATAGTTGAAACCCTAATGTTTTGAAAAAGGTTTCAAAACTTGCCCTCAAGTTTTGGAATTTAAATTTTGATTAAATTGTTTAATTTTGATGCATATTTAAATTCTAAACCCTAATGTGTTGAAATGTTTCAAAACTTGCCCTCAAGTTTTGGAATTTAAAAGTTGATTAAAAGTTTAATTAGGAATGTTAAATTCTAAAACTCTAGTATTGTTTTGAAAAAGTTCACATCACACCCTTATGGTTTTATTAATTAATTAAGGTGTATAATTAAAAGAGGTTTAGTAAATCCATAAAAGTTTAGGTTTACAATTTAATTGAATTAAAAGTATAATTGTTAAATTAGACCACCTAGTATTTTAAAAGTATAAAATACACCCTATACTATATATAACATTAAAGGTCTAACATTATATATATGTATGAGTAAAAGTCAGTCTTACCGTTAGTAGGCCTCATTCACGAAGCTAGTCCATAAGGGGTGTTTAAGGAAATTGCCTGTAAAATGGCGATTGAATAGGTATCCACTCTTACCCACCGCACTCTTGACTAGTGGAGGGTCGTTAGCCGAACGGGTAGGATAGGACGAAACCTTCCATTATAAGTATAATGAATTACTAAAGTAACTAAATGTTTTCATAAAATTCTTAATCTTAGTTACTTAGGCAAAAGTGAATTGATGCAATTCCATGAAATTACACTTTGTGCCCTTGCGAAGACGTTAGTGGAGCGTGTGTGGTTAACCGGCACACTAAATGGGTCTAAGCAAAGGTAGAAAAGGGTGACTCAATGTTTGTCATAGTTTGGTGGAGCGTGTGTGGTTTACCGGCACATCGAATAGGTGACTGTGACATGTGAGGGCACCATGTAGTTTGCATGGTTATTCACACCCGCTTTGTGATCCTCGGCATCCCAGTCACAAACTAGAGGGGCATATCGAGATTTAAACATGCCATTGAAAGTTCAATGAATCTCAAAGGATCTAGGAGTTTTCATAGGTTTAAAACTTAAATTTCTTTTTCGTTTTTCATGGTGGAAATTAGTGAATCGTCGTTCACTTACCTTCAAATATTCTGCAACTAGATTACGACATCCCTTTTCTAGGTTATAGCGTATTGTGTTGGGTCCTAGCCTTGGAATTTCATTTGGGTGATCTACCAAGGACTCAATCTATCAACTAACTTGAATTCGTTTTTCTCCCGTTTTGTAGATGTCAAAGTTCGACAACTATGGTCTTCTCAAATCCCGTGGAACAAGCATTCCACATGAAGATGATATTCCACGATTCGATCAAGGAACAAGAAATCATGCTTCACTTCCTCTACCTCCTCCAATTATTCTCCCTAACCCACAAGTTCAATGGCTTGAAAAGTTCAAGATCACTCAAGCCCTTGTGGCAAGTAAACATAAAGAAGGAAAGTTCGTGTGTGCACACGTCCTAGGGATGAAGTCACACATTGATAAGTTAAGAATGTTGGGATCCGTTGTCTGTGAGGAAATGGCTGTTGATTGGGTTCTTCAGTCACTTCCCAACTCATATAGTGAGTTCGTAAGAGAGTACTATATGATGAACTACGACGTGACCCTTATAGATCTCACCTATATGCTTGTTGCTGCTGAATCTGCAATGATTTGGCGCAATAGAAAAGCAAAGTTGATTGGTGAATCTGCCTTCGAGACCTCTATGGATATAGACAATGGCAACGAAAGACATGCTATGATCGAAAAGTTTGATCATAAGAGAAAGGCGATGTCTGATTTAGTTCCATGTCCTGTTCCAAAAGAGTCGATTTGCTTTTATTGCCAAGAGAAGGGGCATTGGAGACGAAGCTGCCCCATTTACCTAAAAGATCTAAGAGATGGGAGAGTCGAAACGTATGGCTCTAATATAGGTAAAATCCATTTACTAACTCTTTTAAGCTTCTATTCTAGATTCTTAATACATAATGTAATAAGATTACAATTGATGTTTTGTAGGATCGAAGAAAAGAAAGGGAGCTTAAGGGAAGAAGTGAGCAGAATCTAACCGTGAAGGAATGGATTTCGATCGCGAATTAGATTGCTAAGAAAGATGTATTAGCATAAGGTTTTCAATGAATTGCATTGTAAGGACAAATTTTTCCGCAATAAAATAAATTTTGATTTTAAATTTTATTTATTTATCCTTGCAATGGCGTGTATGAAAAATTGATGTTAAAATGTTTCTATTATTAGCAATAATGGATTTGGTTCTTATTGTGTTATTTATGGAAAGTTGAGGATTTACCAAATAGGGAGAGTTTCTCATCGCCCAAAGTTTCAATTGGACAGAAATTTGGAATCACACAACTTGGTTGCATGATGAATGAGAAATTTCATATTTGGAAATTATACAAATTCATTGACAAAGTGTCAAGTGAAGGACTAAGAGATCGAGCACACAATGTTGCGTGTTGATCAAGTTAACCATAAGAGTAACAATGATATTCGTCATGATTTACTAAAGGTTTAGTAAATATGATTATACTTACAAGATTAAGTGTAATTTTGAATTAATTAAAGGGTTTAGATCAATAGCAGAACGAATAACAAGAATCAAGTAGGCAGAGAGATAAAAGTTTCTCCATTCTAAGAAGAAGGGAGAGTACCTTTTATGCTTTATGATAGGTCTTAATGATTAAGAACCATATCTCAATTGATCCTCAAAGTGAGTCTTAGTACAATTGTATGTCTAAGAAGAGGAATCAAGAATTGAAGAAATGGTTAAATCAATAAGTCAATCATACTTCGTTCCAATAACAAATCTTAAAGTTAAGATTGTGACATTGAGTGAAAGATATTAAGAAGGTTTGTAACTTTCATTAAATGTGGAAAGTTGTGATGTCTTAGATAAGACAAAGACCAACTAGGACCAATTTATGAAGTGTTTTGATAAAAACTACACTAACTCTTCAATATTTGTTTATCGAGAAATGTTTATTGACAAGAGAATCTTATATGTCAAGGAGTCAGTGGGAGTCTTAATGGTCTTGAAAGGTTTCAAGAACAAATCAAATAAACCTTATTAATCATCACTAGCACACGAGTTGAGGTTTACAACCTATCGTGTTGACATTATTTTGATTCTGTGCCAATCCAATCGAGTTAATTATGCATGTGAGTTCTATGAGTTCTCATTTTGAACACATAAAAGGCAAAGCACCTTAACTAATGAAAGGTACATTGATAAGAAAAGGTGAGCTGCTTAACTACTTGGAAGACATGGTGGGCAGCTGTGCTACCATAAGGCAAGAAATCAAGATTAAGCAAGTTCAATTCATATGAGTTTGAATTTGTTGTAAACTTTAGTTTTAACAAATTCACATGGATAGGAACACATACACCGCTCAAAACTCAGTGTCATAAGATTTCCTCCTTCATGAAAATGATTGTGAAGAAATGCTTTCACTAAGAGAGATTTTAAGAAGATAGTGATTGTAAAATTGCATTCTCAAATTCAATCATGGTTACGGCATCCCTTTCCATAATTTGAATTGTGAGGTTTGGAAATTAGTCTTAATTGTTTGGACACACATATGAACTATCGAAGGCAAAGGTGTATAAGTTCAAGAAGCATTGATAAAGGATTATCAAAGCACTAAGTATTAGAAACATGAACTTAAGAAATTCAATAAATATTGTTTTCTGAAAGTTAAGATGTTTATGAATACATATCGAAGCTAGTGGGAGCATAAGTGTTATGTTTTATAATAATCATCAAGATAGTGGGAGCATAAAAGTTATGATTGTATGATTATTAAGGAAAGTATTGCAAGGTTAGCAATATTAATTATAGAAAACATGAGTCATACTTTGCAAAGTCGCAATAGTTGAAGAGTTGTTTGCTATAATTAAGGGAGAGAATATTATGCTTCATTTCAAATCTAAAGGTTTAGGTTGAGAAATGTTAATATTATTTAGTCAAAGGTACAAAGTGTGTTCTTAAAATTTCTATTATGATTACGGCATCCCTCTTCACAATTCGAATTTTGAGAACATAGCAAATAAAACATTATGCGTCGTGTCCCATACGCTTCAGGTATAGGATCGATTGCAAATGCTTTAATGTTTGACCATTCTAAAATTTTCCAAATGTCAAGCACATTTATAGGGAAAAGGGACTAGAATCGGTTTTGACTAAAATAATTAAACAACTATCAAAGGACAATCCAAAGTTCGACGAGGATTGGTCGCTTGTGAGTAGTTGGAAGTATAGTATTGGATAATATGGAAATGTTTCCATATTGGATGGACCATATCGACATCATTACGAATAGATAAGATTCTATTAAGAATGAGTTGTCATATGGAACATATGGAAGTGTGTCCATATTGGGAATTGAATATTGAGAAATCTATGATTAGCTTAGAAACTTCTATGCAAAAGGATGTTCAAAGAATGTCCTTTGAGTGAGAGACATCACGTCTATGGAATTGTCTTGTAACAATCTCCGATAGAGGACTTTGTAATATCATTGGAAATAGTCTTTGTGACTTTGGTGCAGTGACATTACGAAAGGATAAGTTGCATAGAATGTTAGAATCTAGCATATTCTATAAGTAGCAAGAATTTGATATTCTTTAACTTATGGAAAAAGGATTTGGAGTTGAGAAATGAGAATGATTGGAAATGTGTTCAATATGATCTATTTCACAAAGTAAGAACCATAGGTAAACATTGTGTGCATGCTGGGAGCATGAGACAAGTGTTGGAATTCAAGTAACAAGTTGATTAACCGAAACGACAAATAATGAGTAATCAATATGGTGATAAATAAAAGGTGTTTTATTTATACTCAAAGGTTTGAGGCCATATGGGATTAGTATTATTCTTGTGTTTCACATTTGCATGTTTTGACTTCCAGAATAATTGACTTTATTAAGAATAATCGAATTATTCGAACGGGCCACAGTCGTTCATATGTTGGAAGTAGATATGAATGAAGACTGTCAAGAATTGGTGTGTGGATTGTCTAAAGAGCATTAGACATAAGCAAATGTTTGCTGCAACGTTCATGAGTGCTTATGAATATGATTTGAGCATTGGATTAAACCCACGCTCACTTGGATCACTCCATTAAATTGTATCACGAGTGATTGGTGAGACGATAACATCTTATATTCTTGAAACCGAGATGTGTGAGTTGTATCTTGCGAATCGGTTGCACATTGATAATATGTAAACGCACCAGTAACTTGGTGTTATAAAACATAATGTTGTGTGTAATTCGGTGGGTGAGTGCAAGCAAGCATTGTATCAAAGTTTATCCGTTCCTTTTATTCAAAGTAGGATAAAAGCGATATCTTTGGGCCCCTCGATGGTTTAGTGATGACAAACGTAAATGCTCGCCCGGGCTAGGGCTAATTTGATTTGTTCAATTAGTCAGCCGTCATAAATCGGGAATCGAGATATAGTACAAAGAGAATGATTTGAAATCATATCTCATACGATATCTAGAATGGAGGAATATATGATCCCTTATCTAAGGACACGCGTATTTGATATGATCAGAGTTGACAGCGGCTTTGGAAAGCGACGATTGCAGATCGGGATCCAAAGTCATACGCAGAATAGTTGTTAGACTTATCCAAGTGGGAGACTGTTGGATTAGTGTCTAAGTCCATAACTATTTTGATATGTACTTGACCCGATGGTGCATGGTCCTTTTGGGTTGCCTTCACCAAAGCAACTTGAATGGAGAAATAAATAAAGAGAGAGAGGTTATTATGATTTATTAATATGTTATAAGAATAATATATTAAAGGAGAAATCATATTTGTTTAATTAATATTGGTCAATAATTAATTAAGAATTAGTTTTGTGATCAAATGTAATTAATTAAACTAGAGGGGTTGAATTGTAATTATGTGATAGTTACAAAATAAGGTAAGAGTTATCTTATTATTAGGTTGGACGAATTTAAGGATATAGAGCCTTAGAATTCGAGTATGATAAGGATTCAAGGATTATCTTATGGGTTGCTTTGTGGATAAGCAACTAGATAAGGATAATGACTGAAACCCTATCTCTACACCTATATAAACGCCCCTTGGCTCATGAATTCGTGTAACCCTTCCCAAGAAGTCCTAAGGACGAATTCCTAAGGACGAATTCCTACCTCTCTCCTTTCTCTTTATACCTTCTCCACTTGCTTATGGTGTTTGTAAGCCATTAGAGGAGTGACACTTGTGACTCTCAGCTTTCCACGGTTAATTCAAGGAGGAATTGGATTGTTATTGCTATATAACAATCAAGGTATGTTCTTAAACCTATTTACATGTGAATTCTGATTTCCATATGCTAGAATAGGGTTTATAGTCTTGGATTCAAAGCATGTACAATAGAGAAACCTAGATCCGAGCTTTAGGTTTGGATGAGCACATAGGATGTCTTATGACCAAAACCCATCAGTAAAACCATTTCATGCATCACATTTTGTAGCATGTGAAATCAGTTAAATGACAAACATAGTTTTAAAATACATATCAATGATTAAATAACATGTTTGTTTCAACTTGTACTCCCCCCCCCCATTAAAGCATTTAAAATCATTTAAAATATTGATTAGGGGTATGAACTCACCTGTAGTTGGTGATTGGATTGAATGAACGGTATAGGATGGCTAGGTGTCAAGCGAGGACTTGTACACACACTACGATCCTAATGAACATATAATCACACATATATGCACTCAATTAGCCTCAAATCACTAATTGATAAAGTTAAGACATCCTAAACATAATAAATACTTTATATAAGTGTTTTAAGCCCTAAGGATTGCATCTAAGCTATTGTGGGACAGGGTACTTGTGTTTAGGGTTTCAATGGATCCCATATATGAGTTTACTCCTCATATACCAACACACATGGAGTTTAAGGTTGTAAACTCTTGAGTTTACGGCCGTAAACTCCCAAACATGTGTGTTTGGTGTGTTTTGAAGTCCCAAATGCTTTCTAGAATTATTCTATCTTGGTGGCTAAGTCCTTGGAAGGGTTTAAGGTCTAGAAATACTCCAATTAGGAGTTTACGGCCCTAAGGCCATTCCCCTTAGAGTTTACGGCCGTAAACTCTAAGTATATGGTGTTTTTGTTGTTTTCAAGCCTCTAGCTTTTGAAGGACATGTTCTAGACAATTGTTTAAAGCTAATGAGGACCCTAGGCACACTTTGGTGCCATTCTTTTGAGTTTACGGCCCAAGAGCATTCTCTTGGCCGTAAACTCACTTTGATAAGTGATTTTGGTGAGTTTTGGTCCTTCATTTAAGTGGAAACAATTTCTTGTAAAGGTCTAGGGCTTTAGGTGTCTTACAAACACCCCTTTTGTCCATTTCTATGGAGTTTACGGCCTAAGATACACTTGGGCCGTAAACTCACATTTGTTTGTGTCATTTGATGTGTTTAAGGCCTTACACTACATGGGAAAATAGTCTAGATACAAGCCTTAAAGTCTTAGAGTCCTTAAATCACCATTTTGAGCTTGAAAAGGGAGTTTACGGCCTAAGCAACTCTTGGGCCGTGATCTCCCCAAACTTGGGTGGATTGTGGTTGTTTTCTTGTCCCTAACATGCATACATAAGAGTCTAATGCCTTATCATAACACAAGTGTCGGTTTTGGCTCCGTTTCGGGAGTTTACTGCCCAAGAACACCTTGGGGGAGTAAACTCCTAAATCTAATGATTTTGCCAACTAAATCATGTTATAAGCATCTAATAAGCATTCTAACACTACTAGAAAGAGTTACTCACATTTTGGTATAAAAACCCGAAGATCCGTGAGAGAGAAAATGGCTTTTCTCTTGTTGGAAATGTGAATAATGAATAAATTTTGTTCAGAAAACTATTTATAGTCCTGAGATATTTTGGCAGAAAATATTTTTATTCCATAAATGATCTCTAATATAATAGAGTGTTGGAATAACAGTGTTGCACAAAACCCTAGTGCACCCACTCTCCTGATATTTCCTGAAGTGTAAACCTTGAATTACTCAAACTTATGTGAAAAAGTCTGAAAATTAACAGCGACACTATAACTTCTATTGAAGTGATATAGATTGTACATAATGGAAATTTCGGGTTGTCACAATAAGAGTCTGAGGTATCTCATGGATCATCTGAATCTTAACATGAGGCAGCGGCGGTGGTTAAACGTGGTAAAGGATTATGATTGTGAGATCCTTTACCACCCAGGGAAGGCTAACGTAGTGGCCGACGCCCTGAGCCGCAAGGCGGCAGCAGCCCCGATCAGGGACATATGTTTGAGGATGATAGTAATTACTCCATTGTTAGAGAAAATCAGAGAGGCTCGGGTCAAGGGACTCAAGGAGGAGAGGCAGAAGTGTGATAGGATTGTGGGCCGAGTAGCTTCCTTCGACTATGATAGTCGAGGATTGTTGACCCTTCATGGGAGGGTTTGGGTACCGTACTGGGCTATGTATGGCAAGTGCTGATGGACGAGGCTCATAAGTCTCGATTTTCCATCCACCCAGGGGCAACGAAGATGTAAAAGTATCTTCGACCCAACTATTGGTGGCCCTGCATGAAGCGGGATGTCGCCTGGTATGTGGAGAGTTGCCTGACCTGCAGGAAGGTTAAGGCGGAACACCAAAGGCCTCACGGCAAGATGTAGCCGTTAGACATTCCAGTGTGGAAATGGGAAGATATCACCATGGATTTTGTCACTAAGCACCCTAGGACCGCACGTGGAGTGGATTCGATTTGGGATATAGTGGATTGGTTGACGAACAGTGCTCATTTTATACCGATCCAGGAGAGCATATCGGCTGAAAAGCTAGCCGATATTTATGTGCGAGAGGTTGTCGCACGGCATGGAGTGCCTATTTCAGTGGTGTCAGATCGAGATGTTCGTTTTACTTCCAGATTCTGGAAGCGGTTTCATGACGAGATGGGTACTCGTCTCCATTTCAGCACCGCTTTCCACCCTCAGACGGACGGGCAGAGCGAGAGAACGATTCACACTCTTAAGGACATGCTCCGGCCATGTGTCCTAGATTTCGGTGGCAGTTGGGATACGTATCTTCTGTTAGCAGAATTTTCATATAACAACAGTTATCATGCGAGTATTGACCGCCCTCCCTTCGAGATGCTCTACGGGAGGAAGTGCAGGACCCCGATTTGTTGGGGCGAGGTCGGTCAGCGTGTCATTGGGAGCACCGAAGTGGTGCTCAAGACGACAGAGTTGATCCAGCAGGTTCGTAGTAGACTGCAGACTGCACAGAGTCGGCAGAAGCGTTACGCTGAAAGGAGGCGATCAGACTTGGAGTTTCAGGTAGGCGACATGGTCCTCCTAAAGGTATCACCCTAGAAGGGTGTCATCAGGTTTCGGAAGAGAGGCAAGCTGGGCCCCAGATTCATCGGTCCTTTCAGGGTTTTGGCCTAGGTGGGTCGGCTTGCTTATCGGTTGGATATTCCGGCAGAGCTTAGCCAGATCCACAACACTTTCCATGTTTCCCAGTTGAGGAAGTGTTTGGTATACAAGTCAGCAGTTGTACCCTTGTAGGATATTCAGGTTGATAGCAGCCTGAATTATATTGAGAAACCGGTTGTGATTTTGGACCGCAAGACGAAGACCTTGAGGAACAAGGTGGTTCAGCTGATAAAGGTGCAGTGGCAGCACCGGAAGGGGTCTCAGTGGACGTGGGAGGCTGAGGAGGAGATGAGAAAGCACTACCCAGAGTTGTTTCTAGATGGTGCAGAGACAGACTTCAAGGACGAAGTCTATAATAAGTGGGGGAGAGTTGTAACACCTGGTTCCTGGTATGTATTTTAATCTAAGTATTTTTTTCATTTTTAGCTGGACTCAGCGAGTTGTAGGCCCGACTCGCCGAGTAGAGGCGAGATTTGAGCACATTTAAGTTGGAAACTCGGCGAGTCCGCCAGTCCGGAAGAAACCCTAGATCCATAGGTTTTGCACCCTATTTAAACCATGTTATGAACCACAAACTCGCCTCCTTCACCCTCAGAACGTCATTTAGCAAACCCTATCCATTCATTGAGCATTTGAGCATTTCTTGTGTGAATCTTGAAATTTTGAAGAGAAGAAGGAACCTAGATCCAAAGGAGTAGAAGAAGATCCAAGATCTTGCATCCACTATAGAGTTTATTGAGGTAATAATCGGATTCCTTCTGTTTCTACAATTGATTCGCCATTATGAGCACATTTATGCCATTTTATCCATTTCATAGCTTGTTTATAGTAGAGAGATCACATTGGGCTGATTAGCCTTCAGATCTAGCCATGTTTCAGTTCCAAAAACGTAGATCTAACACCTTTATGGAGCCATTTCGCATGAAAGCCCTAGATCTACTCTTTTAAGAGTCTTTTGAGCCTTTAAATCCCTTTTAATGCCTATGTACACATAAAGTTGGAAACTTTATGTGGTAAACAAGCCTTAAGAACCCAAATCTATAAGTTGTATGCAATGGTTTTGAGCAGAATCGATTGTATAGATGTTGCATGCAACCGACTCGGCGAGTCGTTCTTTAGACTCGGAGAGTCATGTTGCGAGTCCTCAAGTTTTCCCCCTTCTGTGTATTATGCCGAGTGGAACCAGTGAGTTGTAGGTGGATTCAGTGAGTCGAAGATCGGACTCATTCATGGAGGGACTTGGCGAGTCAATGCCCTGACTCGGCGAGTCCAAGGTAATCTTCATATTCCAAGAACAGACTTGACGAGTTGTTCAAACAACTCGGTGAGTCACATTCGGAGTGTGCATATGTTGAAGGAGAACTCGACGAGTTGTTCATAAAACTCGTCGAGTCGGGTGTAGATTGACTAAGTGTTAGTATCAATGAGGAACTCGTCGAGTCTATGCCAAAATCGACGAGTAGTAGCGCGCAGAAATGAGAAATGAGAGTAGGGACTCGACGAGTTGGCGGCCCAACTCGACGAGTCAGGTCAACTGCATGTTGACTTTGAACAAGAGGTTGACTTGGACCAAGGGTAAATTAGTCATTTTACCCTGAGTATAGTTATCATTATTTGACTGAGTGTACTTATGGAAATTGTAGCCGGGGTGAAACCGGAGCCGTAGCAGACAGATTCCAGAGCAGTTCATTCAGCAGCTAGACTACGAGGTGAGTCTTCCTTCCAGTAGGAACGGGTCTACGGCCACAATGCCGGCCCGTTTAGTTACCAGTACTTCCGGATCTCGGTCCGATGCGGTAGTTAGATTGCTTGATGTCTTTTTGATTCAAGCATATTTTGTGTTATGTGTTCCGGACTTCGGTCCTATGCAGTATACAGTATATGTTCTTATGCTAGTTGATATGTTTATACTATGCCATGTTATGCTCAGTCAGTTTCCGGACTTCGGTCCGATGCAGGGGACAAGGTCCCAAAGTTCCGGATTTCGGTCCGATGTAGTTAGTTCCAGACTTTGGTCCGATGCAGTATACAGTATATGTGCTTATGCTAGTTGATATGTTTATACTATGTCATGTTATGCTCAGTCAGTTTCCGGACTTCGGTCCGATGCAGGGGACAAGGTCCCAGTCAGTTCCGGATTTTGGTCCGATGTAGTTAGTTCCGCACTTCTGTCCAATGCAGGGGACAAGGTCTCAGTTAATTTCGGACAACGGTCCGATGCAGTTTCCGGGCTTTGGTCCGATGCAGAGGGCAAGGTGCTGGTTAGTTCCGGGATTCGGTCCAATGCAGTTTCTGGACTTCGGTCCGATGTTGTGGGCAAGGACCAGTATGTGTTTTTATGATATTCTATGGTATGTGGTAGTTTGAGGGAGCTCACTAAGCTTCTTGCTTACAGTTTCAGTTTTCGTTTTAGGTACTTCCGCAAGTAAAGGGAAGAGCTCGGGTTGATGGCATCGCGCACACCACAGCTTCAGTTTCTGTCCTAGGAGTTGATTTAGTTTTTCGTTTGATGGGATTAAAACAACTTTTAATCTATGAAGATCGATTAGATCTTGAACAAGTATATAAATATGAAACAGCAAGAACACAATATTAAAAACAAAGCAGAACGCAATATTAAGAACAAAACAGCTTGAATCAATCGTGTCGAATGATTAAATAAAATCCTTAGAAGAGCTCGATTAAGAACATCAACTGTAAAGGATTGGAAGATTACAAGAACGATTACTTGAAAATGTTGTACTCTTAATCAATCGCTATATCGATAATCTCTAGAATCTTAACCTAATATGCATGCAAGCATTAACTTAAATACTATACATAAAAGGCTCTCGGTTGGACAGGCCCAAACCGGAGAATAAAAGGCTAACCTAACGAGCCCAAAAGATGCAACATCTAATAGAACTTCAGCCCAACAATCTCCCCCTTTGCGTCAATTTGGAGCGAGACCTTCACTTCTTACTTGGGCCGGCGGCTGAAGCTGGTACCTTCTTCTTCACGGTACTAAACAGACACTTGGTTATGGAAAGGATGGTCTGTCTAAACCGGATGTACCAATTGATCATATCATTGAAGTACTTGATGTCATCAGCCGAATTGTCCTTACACCGCTTGACGATTGATAGGACGTGCTCCAAGCAAGTTGTGGTGTAGAGGTGCTTGTCAGCTAAAGCGAACAGACATTTCTGTCCTTCGGCTCTGGTGAACATCACAGAGTTTCGCCTCGAATCTATCTTGCCCATTTGCATTTGATTCAGATCACTGGCCGATCCCACAGGCTTGACTTTCGGTTTCTTCTTAAAAACTGTGGCAACCTCCTGATCCATTAGGGCCACCTCCATGATATAGCATGCCAGCATCCTTTTGACATGGTCTAAGATGGGACCATATTCGGCTTCGTTTGTCAGCAGGATATTGTACAAGACTATCCAATCATGAGGGTTCAGATTGGGCAGATCCGCCAGAGAGATCATGTGAGCAGTTCTTGCAGATCCACGGATAAGCTTGAACTTGACGTTTGTGAATCTCCCCACGGCAAAAGGCTTCATCACCCGAACATTGACAATCTTCTGGGCGCTCCATGTAAGGTATTGAGGGCGAGCGGCCTCCAGGTAGAAGTCAATGAGCTCCCTGTCAAGCTCATCGTTCGGATGCGGGACTTCAAAGATGTTGGAGAAGGCATGGAAGATGAACGCCTTTCGAGTCAGTGGCATATCGAACTGCGAATCGATGGTGTTGTTGCAGTCGAACGATATCACCGGCTCGAGCCATAGTATGCTTGGAGTCTCTATGGCCTCTTTTATCAAACGATCCCTGGTCCAGGCAGGGAAGAGCAACTTTCGGCTCTCAAGGAGATCGTGGGCTTCTTTTTGCTTTCGTTCGGCTTCTTCAGCCTCACGCGCCACACGACTGGCATCACCTTCAACATTGCGACTGTTTTTCCGTTTCAACAAGTCGGCAATGGTCTCCTTGTCTTCATCTTCATCTTCATCTTCATCTTCATCTTCATCTCCTCCCTCTGCTATGTTTTTGCCTTTGTTCTTCACACCCGAACCCGAGGCATGACCAGTTGGGGGTGGTTCGGTTGTGTGAGTAGCTTTGGAGGAAGGAGGTGGTTTCGATCCTTTCTTCTCATCTCCCCCTTGTTTCGGAATGGACACGAAACTCGGCAGACCTTCAATTTTGCTTAAGAGGGCCATGGCCGGGGAGAGCTTTTCAGCGAGGGTGCGCCTCACCGAATGATTAAGGATGGGGTCGTGTGCTTCCAGGATGTTGGATAAAGCGGCGTGGACATCCGAAACACACGTATTTATGACTTCCCTCTCGGATCGAAGAGCTTCCAATTGTTCTTGAGAGTTTGAAAGCTGCGTGCTCTTGATCTTTAGGGCAGTTGTCTTACTTGCCAAAACGTCCATTAAAGAGTTCTCAGCTGCAAGATCCTCTTGTAGCTTTGCCAGGCGGGCATCAATGGAGGCACGGAGTGCCGAGTTGTCGTCGCTGATATTTTGTCGGAGGGTAGCGAACGAAGTCAACTCCGTCGAGACGAACATGGCCAATTGTTGAACAATCGGTTCCAGAGTTCTCTTTGTGGCATTGGCGCTTTCCTGCAGAGACTTCAGCAGGTCAGAAGCGTCGGAGAATAGTTTATCGACTTTTTCGGTCGCAGCCACACAGGCTCGGGTGGAGGCGTCTATCGCAGCAGTTGCTGAGGCCACTGAGTCATGTTGAGCCCTGGAGAAGGCATCAACTATCTTCTGAAGGGCAGCTTCAGATAAGGATGACTGCTGGTTGGAAGAGGAGGCGAGAAGTTGATCAACCTTCTCGTTAAGCTCGCGGAGATGCTTCTTTGTCACTGGAGCATCATCCTCCTCATCACTTTGAACTTGAAACGGACTATAGTAGACTGAATCAAAGTTCATGTGATCACCACCAAGGTATTGATCATCGCCATCGGAGGCGTCTTCTGGAGATTGAGGTGGTGGTGAAGCTGGGGGTGTTGTGGGTTTGGTTGGTTCAGGTTGAGTGGGTGGGGGGTTAGTTTCGGGTGGTGGTGGTGTATGGGTTTCGGTTTGTGGAGGTTCGGTTACGGGAGGGGTTTCGGTTACAGGTGGGGTTTCGGTTGATGTGGTGAATATGGGTGGGGGTATAGGGAATGAAGTTGGTGGTATAGTAGGGTTTATGGTGGGAATGGAAATAGGTATTGTGGGTGGAGGGGAAGGAACTGGGGATTGGTGAAGTTCCATCTCCGGGGTTGGGGACCGAGGGGGTGTGTTGCCTCGTTGTGGAGATTCGTCTCCTTGTGATCCCTCAGAGTTCGAACTCCCACCTTCGGATTCACTTGATGAGGAGGGAATGACTAGCTTTCGCTTTTGTTGGGTCTTCCTCCTTTTAGGTTGTGGGGATGAAGCAGCCTTCGGTTGTTTGCGCTTCTTGGGAGAAGGTTTTGGGGCTTTGGATGGTTTCTTCCCCTTGTCTGCCTTCTTACCCCTGGCCACCGGTTTGTCGGCATCATGAATTGATCGCAGCATGTCCGGTGTCAGTTCCCTCGGACCAGATGGCCCTAACTCCTTGATCGCCCTGATCATAATGCTGTCTGAGGGCACACTTCCATACATAGTCTCCGGGATGGAGCCAATAAATGAGAATTTTGATGCATCCGAGACGATGATCTTCTTGGTATGGAACGTACCAATAGAAGACATCGACGCACCATCAGCAGTTGGGACCTCAAACCTGTCCATGGCCCATCTTGTGATCAGGATCCAGAACCGGGCCAGCGACACCTCGGAGTGTCGAGAAGTGGAAGAAAGGCTCTGAAGCAGCTGTTGCCAGAGGACAAACCCATAATCCAGGTTTATCCCATTGTACACGCCATACATTATAGAAAGGAAAAGACGACTTGCACCGTCAGATCCTGAGCTCCTCTCTGACAGTCCCTTGAAGAGAACTGTAAATAACCCATTCCACTGGGGCGGTAGGCATGACTTCTTGAACCTTGCGACGGAGGTAAGAACTTCCGTGTAGCCCATGTTGTAGAACATGCTGTATAACATTCCAACCGGAATCGTCTCCGGGTTAACTCGCGATGGGTCAGCAGCAAACCCTAACAAAGTGCAGAAACGGGGGCGAGAAATTGAAGTCTTGTGATCTCCCACTTCAAAGAATACCCGGTCGACGCCCTTGTCGTAGTAGGCCGTCGCATAGACCTGAGATAGAGCCACCATTGGCACCGTTTCAATTCGTGACAGTGCAGTAGCAAGCTGGGAGTACTTGAGGCATTCGATGACCGGCGACATGTATGGATCATATGCCAGTGGATTCAGATCGATGACAAGGCATTGATGGGGTCTGATGGGAAGAATCTGAGAAGTAGCATGGACGAAATAGGATTCAGCCATTGTTGCAGGTTTGGAGAAGGAGATAACAGGGAGAGAGTTTGGAAGTATTTTTGCTTTGGAAATTATGGGGCAGTAAAGAGGTAAAAGGTGGTGTTGATGGGTTTTTATAGTAGGTGATAGGAGAGAGAAAAATCGTTTCAAATCTCTTATGGAAATACGAGACGGGTTTTGTTGGAGTGACTGATTGGTGACAGTTGGGACGTGCGATGATCACGTAGGAGAGAGAGTGTCAGATTCCTAGGATCACGCCGCCCAATAAGCGCCGGTTCAGAGAGAGGAACCGTTTCCATTTCCACACGCGCCATTAATGCCAGATGGATGACGCTTCAATACTGCACACGCGTCCAATAAGTGTCAGAAAAAGCGCGGCCGCTTCAAATTCACGCGCCCTCCTTTTTACCGTCGTTTGAATTTCTATCCATTTAACTCCCGTCGCGTCAGCAACCTTTTGGACTTATCCCTTTTTAAACGCCATCTTTTGAATAAAACGCCCACGTGGATTATTGGTAACCATAACTTCATTATTAACCATCCATTAATTATCCAGCCTGTAAAATAATTAGTAACGGAATTCTTGAAAATCTAGGATTTTCGTGCAAAGAGTGTAAAAGATAAAGAAATAAAGCAACTCTTTTTAGGATAATCTGTGATGTCAATAATGACACGAAACTGATGATCCCGGGCACGAATCTCTTCCTTCAAGGTCAAGAGAGACCTCAAAGTGTTAGTGTGGAATCCCGTTGAATTACAATCAAACATTTATTAATAAATATTGAAAGGCTTCTTTTAATAAGGCAAATTAAGGGTGGTTTCGCTTTGATTCAACATTTCAATTCTTGATATAAGAACGAACATGAACAAAGTACTTGTGAGACCAGTGTAGTCTGTTGAACAAGTAGGTTTGAGTTGATTTTCTAGTGGTTGGGATTAATATGAAATCTCAGATAAAAATTTAAAACTGGATCCCTTGGGAAGAAATGTCATGGTGTGTAACAATTTCATTGGAACCACGCAAAAAGAAAAGAAATTGAGATTTCATGAAGGTACATTCGTTAATTCATTGGTGAAAACTTGATCAAGATAATTGGTCACCGTCAATTCGTTGGTGTTGAATTTTGGGTTTCACTCAGCTCATAGTGGCACGAAGCTAAGATCATAAACACAGATGTTGTGTAACCATAAACCTCAGTGGTAGTTTCTGAGAGTCTCAAGGGTTACAGTGATGAAACGAATGTTATGGAGAAGTGTAATGGGGATGGTGAAAGAAGACATAGTACCTCTGCTGCGAACAAAAGGACCAAGCAGGAGACTCTGAACTCATGTGAGAAAAGAGTGAGGTAGCTCACGATTAGAATAAATGAGTTAGCCTTATTGGGAAGACAAGGTTTGTGTATACCAGGTCATGAAGGCTATTATTCAAAATCTTATGAGGCTTGGGACACATACAGCAGCATGCTTCTAGGGACACTTAAGTAAGTCATCAAATATATTCCCATAAACAAATGAGCGCACAAAAAGAAATAAAATATTTTTGGAGTTTTTGAAATTGAAAATAAAAATAAAAATTAAAATTAAAAGTAAGACTTAAGAAAAAAATACAATTTAAAAAAAACTTTGGAAAAAAAATTGAAAAACCGAACCCGAACGATCGGTTGGTTTCGGTTGGGAAAAAGTTGAAAAACCGAACCCGAGCGTTCGGTTGGTTTCGGTTCAGGAAAATTTTGAAAAACCGAACCCGAACCTTCGGTTGGTTTCGGTTCAGGAAAATTTTGAAAAACCGAACCCGAACCTTCGGTTGGTTTCGGTTCAACAAAATTTTGGAAAACCGAACCCGAACCTTCTGGAGGTTTCGGTTTTGGAAAATTTTTAAGAACCCAAGGAGTTTAGATATGCAAAAAAAAAATTACATAAAGAAAAGCAAATTTTGCACAAGAAATATACAACTCAGAAAAACTACCTTTGAAGTAATGAGCGAGTGAAATGGTTGAACCGAACCCGAACGTTCGGTTGGATTTGCTTCTTACGTTTGAGATTGAGAGGTAGTGTGAGGTACTGACTCTGATTCCATCATTCCTAGCCCTTGCAATATTTTATTGAACGATGCTTCTAGAAGAGCTTTGGTAAAGACGTTAGCCAGTTGATCAGTGGTTCTTACGAAGTGAAGTTCGACATTTCCATCTTCCACATGATCTTTGATGAAGTGATACCTCAGTGCTATGTGTTTGGTTTTAGAGTGTTGCACCGGGTTATGACAGATCCTAATTGCACTTTCAGAGTCACAATATAGAGGGATCTTCTTCATATTGAGTCCATAATCTCGAAGTTGACTCTGGATCCAAATCACTTGTGATGTGCAGGATGCAGCGGCAATGTATTCCGCTTCAGCAGTAGACAGCGACACACATGTTTGTTTCTTGGATTGCCAGCTGACCAACTTCCCATCAAGAAATTGACAGCCACCAGTTGTGCTTTTGCGGTCGAGTCCACATCCTCCAAGGTCAGCATCAGAATAGGCTTGAACGAAGAAGCCTGAATTGGATGGATACCATAGACCTAAGGAGGCGGTTCGCTTGAGATAGCGTAGGATGTTCTTCACTGCCAGCATGTGAGGTTCGCGTGGGTTAGCCTGAAATCGAGCACAATAACATACAGAAAACATGATATCAGGCCTGCTAGCAGTTAGATACATCAGTGAGCCTATCATTTGACGATAGAGCGTGATGTCGACAGCCGGTTTATCTAGTGAAGGGGTAAGTTTGGTGTCGAATGCCATTGGGACTTTGACTTTTGAGTCTCCCATCATGCCAAACTTTGCTAGGAGATTCTTCGTGTAAGCTTCCTGATTGATAAAGATGCCTTCGGGTCCCTGTCTTATATTTAAACCAAGGAAAAAATTAATAGGACCCATTGAGCTCATTTCAAACTTAGTCTCCATCAACTTTCTGAATTCAGCTGTTAAGCTGGGATTCGTAGAGCCAAAGATGATGCCATCGACATAAATTTGAACTATCATAAGGTGGTTATCTTCCTTTTTGCGAAAGAAGGTTGGGTCAACCGAACCTTGTTTGAATTTGGACATCTTTAAAAATTTTGTAAGCGTTTCATACCAGGCCCTCGGAGCTTGTTTAAGGCCGTACACAGCTTTATCCAGAATATAGCAATGATTTGGATACTTTTCGTTCACGAACCCAGGAGGTTGCTCCACATACACAGTTTCTTCAAGTTCTCCATTGAGAAATCCACACTTGACGTCCATTTGGAAGACCTCAAAGTTTTTGTGAGCAGCATAGGCCAGAAATATTCTAACCGATTCTAGCCTAGCTACCGGAGCAAACGTCTCTTCGTAATCTATCCCTTCCTCCTGACAGTATCCCTTAACAACCAGACGAGCCTTGTTCCTTATGACACTACCTTCCTTGTCCATTTTGTTTCTAAAAACCCATTTGAGACCAACAACTGAAGCATCCGGAGGAGTTGGAATGAGACGCCAGACTTTGTTCCTTTCGAACTCGTTCAGTTCGTCTTGCATTGCTTGAACCCAATCAGAGTGATCGAGGGCAGTATTCACTGTCTTCGGTTCAACTTTTGATACAAATGAGTTAAACATACAAAACTCAACCTTTAAGAATAAGGATGTCTGTTTTGCCTTCAGCTGAGATCGGGTCAGAACCTTTTCAGATACATCACCAACTACTTGAGAGATAGGATGATCTCTGGTCCATTTTGTAAGAGGAGGGTAATTCGGATCGAAGGTTGGATCTAGTTCAGCGTTGATCATCTCTTCTGGCTCAGATTGGCTATCGAAATCAAGCGTCATATCATCATGCTCCCCCTCAATTGATGAGTCTTGAGAAACATGAGGTTCAGGGGTTTCTTGCGGTGCTGGACTTTCAGGCATTGAAGCACCTTTGTTTGGAGGGGCATCTTCGGTTGGAGAGTTACCTTCGGTTGATGAAGGACCTTCGGTTGAAGTAGTAGATCTTTGCTCCCCCTCGACATGAGAACTTGGCTCCCCCTCGACTGAAGCATTGTTGGTTGGAGATTCATCAGAGGGCGATTCTCCTTCATGCATCCTTCTTGCAGCATCTTCGACAATCTACTCCATATGATCTATTTTGTTGTCAGCTGCACCTGCTTCGGAGAGAGAAGCTTTTTCCGGTTCGTCAAATAGTTCCAGAAAATTTTCGTACAAATTGGCGATTGAGACTGTGACTTGGCCAGTTTGAGGGAAGATTTCCCTGGCAGTGTCATCTATGGTTTGTAGTTTCTTGACATAGTTATCATCGAAGGTCACATAGTATGTCTCTTGAATCCTTCTCGAATGTTTGTTTAGGACCCTGTACGCCTTGGATGTGAGTGAGTACCCCAGAAAAATTCCCTCGTCGGCTTTGACATCAAACTTGTTGCGGTGTTCTTTAGAGTTAAAGATGAAACACCTTGAGCCAAAAACGTGGAAAAATTTCACATTGGGCTTCCTGTTGTTTAATATCTCATATGGTGTGAGCGTGAATCGCTTGTTGAGATAGGACCTGTTTTGTGTATAACAAGCAGCAGAAATAGCATCAGCCCAAAAATAAAGAGGTACAGAAGCGAAACTTAACATAGTTCGGGCAGCTTCACACAGAGATCGGTTTCGTCTTTCGACTATTCCGTTCTGCTGTGGTGTGTAGGGAGCTGAGAAATTATGACTAATTCCCTTTTCTGCAAGAAACTCTTCAAACTCTCTGTTCTTGAATTCAAGACCATTGTCGCTCCTGATGTTTCGAACGACCTTCTTGAGCTGAACTTCAATTTGCTTGATGAACACCTTCAGCTTTTGAGTCGCTTCAGATTTGAGTTTTAAAAAGAACACCCATGTAAATCGAGAGAAGTCATCAACGATAACAAGAATGTACTTGCTACCACCGATGCTTTCAATAGATGAAGGACCACACAAATCGATGTGAAGCAATTCGAGTGGTTCAACAACTTTTGTGTTAATTACGGATGGGTGACTTTGACGACTCTGCTTTCCCATTTCGCATGCAGCACATAAATGCTCTCTGTCAAACTTGAGCAATGGAAGACCCCTAACGTGATCTCCAGTGACAAGTCGGTTGATATCTTTGAAATTGAGATGAGAGAGTCTTCTGTGCCACAACCAGCTTTCGTCGGATTGAGCTTTTGATAGCAGACATATGGTTGGGTTTCCTTTGATGGGTTTCATGTTCAGAGGAAACATTTCACCCTTTCGCTCTGACTTCAGAATCACTTTCTTTGTCTTTTTCTCTATGATTTCAGAACCTTCATCATCGAATGATACTTTGAGACCTGTACCTCCAACAAGCTGAGATACACTGATGAGGTTGTGTTGAAGTCCTTCCACATAGGCCACCTTCCTTATGGTAAAATCACCATTCGTTATCATCCCATATCCCTTTATGGTGCCGAAAGAGTTATTTCCAAACTTAACGTTGCCACCATTTGCAAGAGATCTGTATTCCCTGAGCTCCTCTTTCCTCCCTGTCATGTGACGCGAGCAGCCATTGTCGATGTACCATTCTTCGTCAAACTGCTCGTCACTTATAACCTGCAAAAATCAAGCAGATTTAGGAACTCAAAGTTTCTTGGGTCCATGTGAGGTTTTCATGGGAACAGGAATAGTAAGAGAGATGTCAACAAGATATGTTCTTTTAATTAGAGTTGTTTCATCTTTCTTTTTAATGGTGAATACTTTTATTTTGTTAAGATTGGGTTGGTTTGCTTTGGGCTCAGGTTTGGATTCATCGACCTTTTGCTTTCCCTTCTGTTCAGCTGATGAATGAGGTTTTTGAGGAAAAGCGGGATTAGCTTTAGAGCAAGATGGAGATGAATGAGTAGAAGAAGAAGAACGAGAAGAATTAGAACGAGAGAATTTGGATGGGGAGGACTTCCTGGCTGATGACTCAAGGTGACCCTTTTGCTTTTGATCATTAGAGGGGCTGACCTTCGAGTCTTGTTCTCTTTTGACTTTAGAGCCGAACCTCTGCGTTCGGTTGGAGTTGTTCTTGGAACCGAACCTTTGTTTCGGTTGAAATCCTCTTGTGAACCGAACCTTGACTTTCGGTTGGTATCTTCTTGTGAACCGAACCTTGACTTTCGGTTGGTATCTTCTTGTGAACCGAACCTTGGCTTTCGGTTGTTGGAATTATCAGGCTTTCTTACGGGATTGTTTTCATACTTCAGATTCTTGTCTTTGTGTGAATAGTATGCATTCTGGGAGTGCCAGAATTGTTTCCTTTCAGAAAGGTTTTTCCTGTATCTTAGGTTCCTTTCTATCTTTTTATCCCTCATCTGTTTAGGTTGATGATGAACGTTCGCTTTCGCTTTTGATGTCACCTTGGCTGGTTCCTTTTGAACTTTAGGAGTTTTTCTTTGAGCCGAGGGAGCAGAGGGAATATCTGAAAAAGATTCAGTTTGCCCTGAGGAAGTGGAAGGAGTATCTGATGAAGTTTCACTTCGAGCTGTTGACGTTGAAGGAATGTCTTCTTTTGCTGAAAGATCAACATCCTGAGGAGTATCTTTTGTATCACTTGTGCTTGGTTCACTGAAATTATCAGGCTTGTTCAAGGGTTCAGGTATGTATCTCCCTTTCTTCATCCAGGAGGTTCTTTCAGATAGGCCAACGGTTTCGTTTCCATTATCAATAGGAGCTTCCCAGAAGAACTCATCACAACCATCAGCATTGTCTTCGTTAACAATAGCTGTGAGTTCAGCTGTTTGATGTTCGGTTACTCCAGTCACTTTGTATACCTGATTCGGAGTGGTTTTGACTTTTTGATACACAACAGCTTTTTCTACTAATTTCGGGGACTTTTGTTGGGACAATCTAGCGAATTCCACAGAATTTTCAGAAATAAGATTTTTGTTGTTTTCAGTTTCGCTTTTAACAAATTCTGAGCAGTCAACCATATCCTCTACAGAAATTTCACTCATGTTTTCGTCCTCGTTAAGCTCAGATGTATTTTCAACATCGATTTTATTTTCTGAGCTTACTTTGGCGTTTAGAGAGTCAAACTTTTGTATGGTTTCGGTTCTCAGTCTAAGTCTGTCATTTTCATCCAAAAGATTTTTGAGCATGTCCTTGTGGTCTTTGGATTTAATGAAGGACTCAATTTTGTCCAGTCCAATTTTATAGGTTGGGTTGACATCATCAGACGATATCACACTCTCACAATTAAAGGCTTCGGCATCGATTTCATCCTCCTTGAATTCTAGGAAGGGCAAAATCATACGATGGATCTTTTGGCCTATCTCACAGTCCAAGTGAAGTTGAGTAATATTGGAATATAAACGTTTAGCTATTAAACAAAAAACATTTCGTTGTTTTAACAATTTCAAATTGTCTCTCTGCAAATAAATGTTTTCGTCTTTGACTTTGATTAATTCCGACTCTTTTAACTCAATCCACATACGCCGCTCGTCACTCTTCGATGCCACCCTGCTTAATTGATCAGTCAGGTTAGAATTGGTGACTCGAGTTTGAGTTAAGCTACTATCTAAATGAGAAATTCTTGTGTTAACGTTTTTTAGTTCTTTCTCATATGAGGATGATGGTACTTTAGATGAAATAAAAGCAGATTGTACCTTCTTTATCAGTTCATCGAGCTCATTGAACTGTTGGCTGAGTGGTTTGGCCGTAAAGCACATATCTTCCTGCACCTTCGGTCCATTGCTTCCTCCTTCGGTATTGTATCCCCTCATCTGAGATACGCCAAACACCATGAAGCATTTTCCACCACTGCTTTCCTCCTTAGCCATATAAGCCTTTCCATGAGTAGGCTTCCTCACTTCTTCGTCTTCTGAGTCAGTAGACCAAACTTCGGTGCTACCGAACTCATCGTCATTAACCGAACCCTGCACAATAAGAGGATTAATAGAAGGGTTAGCGGTAGACTTTTTCTTTCTCAACTCATCCAATCTCTTCTGCAGCACGGCTTCCTCATCCTTTCCATCGTCCTTTTCAGCCATCTTCTTAAGAACACAGTCCTTAGCATAGTGGTTCTTGCCACCACAGTAGAAGCAGCTTACTCCGGAATCGCCATCTGCCTTCGGTTCCTTCTTGAGCTCCTCAGCCTTCGGTTCATTGTTTGCCTTTTCAGAGCTGTAACTCCCCTGCCAGTTTCGGTTTTTGTTGTTGGGGAATCTCTTCTTTATGAACCTCTTAGGATTGGATACCATCATGGCATAATCCTCAGTTGTGAGGTCATATTCTTCCAAGTTGAGCTCTTCATCCTCCATCACGGCTTTATTTTTAGATAAGAGGGCCAACGAACCAAGATTAGACACAACGTTCTTCTCTTGAACCACAATCTTCTCTTGTGACCTTAGAATACCCACCAGTTTTGCCAAGGAGTATGATTTAAACTGTTCATGGGCTTTGACTGTGGAACCAACTGCTCTCCATTCAGATCTCAGTCCGTTCAAGAAAGTAACCTTTTGTTCGATGAGCTTCCTTTCAATATCGTGTTTGATCATCTTGCTGAGAAGATGATTGAAGCGATCAAACGTCTGGGTCACGGTTTCTTCAGCCCCTTGCCTGAATTCTCCAAATTCAGATAGAAGCAAGGTTTGGATGGAATGTTCAAGATCTTCGTCTGTTGAATACAGTTCGCGAAGTCTATCCCACACTTCCTTCGCCGTAGTGCATGAGCTGACCAGTCTGAATGTGTCGGACTGAAGGGCGAATCTGATCAACCTTAGTGCCTTAATATTGCACTCGAATTTATCTTTCTCATCTTGCGCAATATTCGTCACGTCCTTGAGCAAATCGTTGTACTCTTTTTGCGTCTTAATTATTCTGGATGTACCAGAATGAGAAAACGGTCCGTTGATGATGGCTTCCCATATGAGAAAACCATTGTCCTCCGATCCAATCACGTAATCTTCAAAATGATGTGCCCATACTTCATAGTCATGGGTGTATAAGATTGGAATCTTTGTCGTCGAACCAATGCTGTTGGAAATATTAATAGGGTTTGATTGCGTTGCGTTCATTATGATCGTAATAACCTGTTCAAAGATCAGACTTGTAATAAAGCAGATTAGGGCAAAACAATAAATACTAAGATACGTCAATTAAGATGACGGCTCAATAAATATCGATGATTGCGGAAAACCCTAATGGAAATCTTTTTCACAGAAAAGATGTGTATCGATTACACAGCCTCCTGCTCTGATACCAATTGATGGGATTAAAACAACTTTTAATCTATGAAGATCGATTAGATCTTGAACAAGTATATAAATATGAAACAGCAAGAACACAATATTAAAAACAAAGCAGAACGCAATATTAAGAACAAAACAGCTTGAATCAATCGTGTCGAATGATTAAATAAAATCCTTAGAAGAGCTCGATTAAGAACATCAACTGTAAAGGATTGGAAGATTACAAGAACGATTACTTGAAAATGTTGTACTCTTAATCAATCGCTCTATCGATAATCTCTAGAATCTTAACCTAATATGCATCCAAGCATTAACTTAAATACTATACATAAAAGGCTCTCGGTTGGACAGGCCCAAACCGGAGAATAAAAGGCTAACCTAACGAGCCCAAAAGACGCAACATCTAATAGAACTTCAGCCCAACATCGTTGATATGATTGATACAGTATTGATATAGTTTTCTCGTGATACTTTGTTATGGTTTTGAGATACTGACGTATGGGTTTTTGTTTATGGTATTTGATCTAATGATTTTAGTAACGATTAAACAAAAATTTTTGGGTCGTATTTTGGGATGTTATAGTATAACCATACTTAATATGACTATTCTTCAGGCGTCGTGTTAAATGACATTTGTCACCCTGGGCATGCCTGCCCAACTGTAGCTAGCAGTTCGGGTGTGGGATTGTCAGTCCCGAATAGATCTATTCACAAATCTCACGCTCTCCCTCTAGGAGTCTCAGGTTATACTATGGTAGGATTTATCCCTGTACACCTAATGGTACAGTAGTGAAGTAGCGCCTCATATTATCGAACAATCTAGTTTACATGTAGTGTAGTAGCGTTCTACCGTAGTGAAAATCCGAATGTATACCATTCGTAGTGATAATTACAGTTATGAAAACGTGATAAAGTAGTGATGCAAAATGTAAACTACTTCTGTCTTAGTGCATACATTAAGTAGTGAAAGTTTCTATACTTGTTATGTATAGAAAAATCCCAAACAATACCGATTATAGTTTGCATGTATAGTGAATAGCGTGTTCGGAAACTATGCAATTTAGTGAAAACGTCCCTTATGCTCAACACAGTACAAAAGGGTTAAAGTATGAAGTTTGCATAATTTTTGGAAACATTTATGTTAAGCTTGTATTCCCCCCTGAAAACATTAAAAATACGGAAAATGTAGGGGTATGAACTCACTTCGGGTGATTTGAATGAAAGATCGATACGGAAATGCGGGATGTTCAAGTGAAGCCTTGAACACAATTTGATCCTAATCAACAAGTAATCACACATAAAGGAGTCAAATGATGGTATTTCACCACTAGATGTGACGAAGAACCATTTTAAGAACTTGGGACTACTTGCACTAAGTGTTCGGACCTCAAAGGATTGCATGAGTGAGGTGTATGCCCACTTTAAAGGTGTTTTCAAGGTCCATGCTTGCATCCATGAAGTGTCCTAGGCCCATACTTGGTTGTAGTACAAGTTTAGGGTCGTAGAATTGGGTTTGTGGTCCTATGGTGTGATTGTATGGTCGCACAAATGAGTGTGCTACCGCACACACGGGTGTGCTGCCGCACTCCTTCGACGAGATGAAGAACATGACAGGACTTTCAGGATTCAAGGCCTAGATCAAGAGGTTCTTCAAGTATAACAAGCTAAGGGATGGATTACTCACGTTTTTGAAGCTTTGGAAGGTTCAAAGTTGGAGAAACTTGAGAGGAAATGATGTTGTGTGCTGCCACGGTCTTAAAGGAATGAAAGGAAGGGGGCTACCCTTTATATAGGGGTAAAGGTGTTGCCCAAAAGTGAGTGTGATGCCAAGGGAGTGGGGGTGCGGCTGCACACCCATGTGTACGGCCGTACACTCCTCCAAGAGGTGTGTATGGCCTACTTTTTCACTATTCAATACTCCGACTCATTCCTAAACTCAACCTTGGTTATATATACAAGCTTAGAACACTTAAACGACCCCTTTAATAGCACTAGAAATCGACAAGACAAGTTGAATATTGATTAAATTGATTAATTGTACAAGATTGAAATTTCGGGTTGTCACATCATCCCCTCGTTAGAGGGAATTTCATCCCGAAATTCAAGGATAAAGTACAATCATGAACTTGGAAATAGATGGGGGTACTTCTGCTTCATTGAATCCTCACACTCCCAAGTGAATTTAGGACCCTGCTTGGCATGCCATCGGACCTTCACTATCGGGATGCGACTCTGTTTTGTATGCTTGACTTCCCGATCCATGATTTTGACAAGTTCTTCCACGAAGTGTAGCCCCTCGTCTAATTTGATCTCGTCGAGAGGAATCACAAGCGTCTCATCAGGCAGACGCTTCTTTAGGTTCGACACGTGGAAGACAGGATGGATGTTGTTGAGCTCTCGAGGTAACTGGAGTTTGTATGCTATGGGACCGATCCTAGCAAGGATCGCGAATGGTCCAACGTACCTTGCGTTTAGCTTTCCACGTTTTTCGAAACGTATCATTCCTTTCCTGCGCGAGACCTTCAGAAAGACGTGGTCACCGACCTGGAATTCCAAGGGTTTTCGTCTCTTATCGACGTAGCTCTTTCGTCTATCCCGAGATGCTTTCAGTCGCTCTCTGATTTGTACGATCTTTTATGTTGTCTCTCGGATGATTTCACGACCCGTGAGAGTGCTGTCAGGTACCTGACCCTTGATTAACTGTGTGTCACCTACTTCAGCCCAGCAAAGAGGGGATCTGCACTTGTGGTTGTAGAGGGCTTCAAACGGCGTAGCCTTGATGCTAGTATGGTAGTTGTTGCTATAGGAAAATTCGACCAAAGGAAGATGAGTGTCCCACGACGCATCGAAGTCGATGATGCAGGATCTCAATATATCTTCCAATGTCTGAATTGTTCTCTCACTTTGTCCATTAGTCTGAGGATGATAATCAGTGGTCATATCAAACTTAGTTTCAAGTGCCTTCTGAAGCGATTGCCAGAACCTTGAGGTGAACGTGCTATCTCGATCAGAGATAATGGATACAGGTACCCCATGAAGGCGAACTATTTCTTGCATGTAGATCCATGTAAGTCTCTCCATCTTGAAGTTTTCTTTGATTGGCAAGAAGTGGGCGGATTTAGTCAACTGATCGACAATCACCTAGATGTCGTCGTGCCCACTCGAGGATCTAGATAACTTGGTGATAAAATCCATTGCTATCATTTCCCACATCAACTCACTGGCTGCTGAAGTACACCTGAGGGCTTCTGATATTCCACCTTCACCTTGGTGCAAGTCAAGTGTGACATCCCCAAAATCACGGCCAGAAAATACCGATTTTGTTTAAGCTTTATAAAAATCAGATTTTTTCTTTTAATAAAAATGTTGCGGAATTTGTTCCCAGAAAAACACTATAAATACGTTATTAAAACATTTTCGAAGAAACATATTTTATTCATCTGAAAACGTTTAGGATGTCATCGTTAATACAGAAACATAAGCATAAACAGAACTTACATTTGTTTACACTAGTGATCTACATCTCTTTAAATCTCTCAGTGTAATGTGACTTCATATCAACACCTGTGATATAAATAAACTGAGTGGGTCAGATTGGGAAACCTGGTGAGTACATAGGGTTTTCAACCCACAATAATACAATTATTATGTTAAACAATCAAACAATCAACCCAATTACCCATCCCCATTATCTTCTTTACTCTTAAAGATTTATCCTAAGAGTCATCTATCCTGCATTCGTTTATTCCGAAGTCCCTTACTTCCAGGGATATAGGACTAGCACTAAATCCATAGCTGCCAATGTTCGTTCGTAAAGCACTAATTCCATAGCTGTTATATTCTACTCATCGGGTACTAAATCCATAGCTACCAGTGTTCAATAGGTACTAAGTCCATAGCTACCAATCCCTAACAGGTACTAAGTCCATAGCTACCAGCGTCTAACTAATAGGTACTAAGTCCATAGCTACCAATTCCTAACAGGTACTAAATCCATAGCTACCAACGTCTATCAGGTACTAAGTCAATAGCTATCGGTGTTCGTCCCATAGGCACTAAGTCTGTAGCTGCCAATGTATACTCACATCATCGTATATCTCTCATCATTCATCTACCCATGTCATACCCAACATATTCGTATATATAAAATACGTATATAGTTTAAATCGTTTAAAACATGTATAAAATGTTCATCCAGCATAGACAACAAGTATTCAGACAATATGTACACATAGCACGTAGTTTATATAAAATACTTCATATCTATGTGTAAGATGAAAGGGACTATGCACTCACCTGAGTAGGTGGTGACTCAGTACTCGAACAGTGCTTCAATACTCTTAAAACAATTTTCCTTCGTTAAAACCTAGTACCAATACCACTAGGGTTTAGTCTAACGATAACCGCGACAAATTAATAGTGTGACTATTATTAAGCATTAATAACACTCAATATAACTCATAATAATAGCCCAAATAATTATTTTAAGGACCTAATAACATTCCTATAATTATTTGAAAGCTATATTAAAAGTTGTGTAAGCGTAGCACACTTACAGCGAATTTTATCGAAAACCGGAACTTAATTGGAGCAGTATTTCGAAACTGAAAGACTCCTTTTTTTTGGGACTCCGGGATCCTCGGGGCTTCCTTAGGGTGCTAGGAGATCACCTAAGCTTAGGGGAGGGTTAAAACCCTTAGAGAGAGAAAGAAATCTAGAGAGAGAAGGAAAATTGTGCAAGAAAGTCGGCAGACTTCGGTCTACGTTGGGCATACCGAAGGTTGTACGCTACGCGTTTGTCGGATAAGACTGCTAGATGTCGAAGCTTCGGTGGGGAGACGTGGCTCAAACTGGACCGAGGAGTGCAAAGCGTACGCGACGCGTACCCGAGCTCGGACGTTGGACGTAATGCGTGGGTGCCGTGTCGCAATCCGAAGCGACTTCTGAGACCATCATCAGACGGTTGTGGTGCTGCCATGTCATCGATTTAGCAACAGTCTTCGCAAATTTAACTCTCGACTTCTAAAAATCGTAACATTAGCATACGAGCTCCGTTTTTGACGTTCTTTATATCCACACGGAGGTGGGAACGTACTCTACAACTTTCGTTTAGACTTCGCTGGCTGATTTTGGCTCGATTTTATATTTTCTATTATTAACAGGCCGGGACAGGATTGGTCCATTAAATCCTCATAACTTCTTCATCCGACGTCCGTTTTCACCCATCTTTTTCTCGTTACGCTACTCTTAACGACATCTTCGATTCTCGTTCAGGTCGTGTCGCTAAAAACCGTTCGATCTAATATTCGAATTCCGGACTGTACAGTGTTAGTCCAAAACATCAAAAATCATAACTTCTTCATACGAAGTCAGATTGGGGCGTTCTTTTTATCGATGTTCTTAGTTTGACATATTCTACGACTTTTGTTTAGATCACTAAGGCTAAATCTCACTCTATCGCAAATTCACTATTTACGCTTCCCGGTGCCGTGCCGGTTCCGTCGCGAAACTTCGACGGGTCATAACTTCTTCTTTATAACTCGGATTTCAGCGTATGTACGGAAACCTTGTGACATATTCTACAACTTGGTTAAGATTATTTATTCTAAATTGTGACAACCCGATATTTCAGCTCTTTGTAATAACCTAAAAAGTCAAGTATTGTAGCCACTTTTGAGTTAATAAAAATTAACTTTGATAATAAAATGTCCAAAAAGTTCTATCTAAATTCCTTCTATGTTTAAATGTCATTAAACCATGACCGTACGTAAAAAGAGCGCCCAAATCCGACTTTGTATATTGAAGTTATGATTTTTTTTCAAGTTCAGCTTAGCAACAGACAACTAAAAACTCGAATCGGAGATCGAGCGACTTTTGGCCGGAATGACCTAAACGAGAATCGAAGGTCTCGTCAATGGTATTTCAGCGGTAAAAAGTCTGGCAAAAACCGACGTCAGATAAAGAAGTTATGAATTTTTGAAGAAATTCCTTAATCATGCCATTTTAATAAATAAATAATAAAAATAATTTCATAATTTGCCAATGGAATCTAAACGAAAGTTGTAGTTCTTAGTCTCACCTTCGCGTGGATACAAAGAACGTCGAAAACGGAGTTCGTATGAAGGAGATATGAACTTTAGAAGTTTATTTAAAATAAATATAAATTTAATTATAAACTCCCGGTATTATCCGAAGGGGAGTCAGCGGATAGGACCGGAGTACGCCCTGCGTACCTTCGTATGCCCGGCGTACTCAGATCAAGGGCCTCGGATCGTCCACGTCCCCCTATGTGAAGCTTCCGACCCGCCCGTCCGACCTGCCGTCCCATCCGAAGCCGAGGCAGTCGAGGCTTTGGTCATGCATGACGTACGCGTACGCGCTGCGTACGAGCGTACGCCCCGCGTACGAGGCTTCTCAGACCCCCCTATAAATAGAATGCGAGGCTTTCCGAAAAAGATGCTCATTTCTCTCCTTTCTCTCACGATCTTGCCTCGATTTCCGTGCCCGTTCAAACCCGAAGCTCTTATCTTTTTGCTCTAGTCCCGAGGGTCGATTTTACTCCCGAAATTCCCGAGAATCCCGAGAAAAATCCGTTTCCCGAGACGAAACTCTGCCCGGTTTTCCATCTCGCTATCTTCAAACTTCCAAGTGAGTTCATACCCCTAATCAATGTTTTAAATGATTCTAAATGCATTAGTAGGGGGAATACAAGTAGAAACAATCATGTTATTAAATCATTGATACGTATTTTTATATAAACAGTTTTCACATACTACAAAATGTGATGCTTGAATTGGTTTCAAATCTTAAGAACACATTGTTATGAAAGGTTTTACCTTTGAAATGTATATTGAAATGACCTCAGGTTATTGTTAATCATTGTTTCAAAACACATAAGATGTCTTACAAAACCATTTTTCATTTTTGAATTAAACTATGCATATACACTTATACCCTTATATATGTATTGATGTTATAAGTTTGCATCTTTCATTTAGTTTTCCCACACCCTTGAGTAGCAAGAGTGTATAAACTTACATGATCAACTAGTTAGATTACACTAAAATTATCATAGGGATAATTTGAATATAACAAAACATTATTACAAGGAATCACGCAGGAGTCAGTTCATTCATGAGTCTTTACTAGTACCTTACCTGATACATGAGTACCTTTACATATGTTTACCTGATACATGAACACATTACATGGGTACCTTTACGTTGATACCTTTACCTGTGTATACTTATTTGAATATTTGTATCACAATTTGAGGGAATAATTTATTAGTACCTTCTGTGTAAATTATCCTACATATCCCCAGTACCTCGGGATATCTAGAATAGGGCTCTATCCCCAGTACCTCGGGATATATGGACGCGACTAACCATTCCGGAACCCATCTGTTAGCAACAGTGGGTAATGAACATCTAAAGATGCCTACGGTTATTACTTATAATAGGAGTACCTTTACAGGGACTAACCCTTCCTCCCACCTGCTACTGCTACAGAGGACAATTGGACAATCTTCGGATGTTCATTAGTTGTATAGGTAGTGTTAACCCTAGTACCTCGGGATAACAGTTACCTAGGCTGTATGGGTCCTAGTACCCAGTGACAATACTTACAGTAGTACATTTTACTGTTTACTTTATTTTGTGATACTTTCACATAAACGATGAGTTAGACTAAGTACTTTAGTACTAAAAAATTAAAGGAAAACTATCATTTTACAAACAAAACATTCGGGTCTTGGTAGAAGACTACACTTCATACGTACAAAACATTCGGGTCATGGTAGAAGACTACATTTCATACTTATAGAAAATAAGGGTTTTTCTAGGGATTTCATACTTACCTCAACATTCTCATTTAAAGGTTTTCATGGCCTTCATAACAGATTTTCACAAACAAGGCAACAACACTTATATACTTATGAATTCACCAGCTTTAAAGCTGATACTCGCTTTCAAAATAACTTGTATTCTCAGGTCATCAGTAGGCAGGTACGAAGGCCAGGTTTTAAGAAGACGGAGCAGACAAGTCTCGTCTTTTATTTTGATGTAATATTTTTGGTGTCTTATTACAATGAAAGAACACACATGTATTAAACTTTACTTATAATGCAATGGATGATGTTATTGCTTGTTTATTATATTACACTGTGGTGATACTGTACATGACGTCCTCCACCCCCTGAACGTTCCACCGTTCGTGGTTTTGGGGTGTGACAGATTGGTATCAGAGTATTGTTTATAGTGAATTAAGTATATCAACCCGTAAAAGATATACTAACTATAAATACATGGGATCAAAACACTCTTTCTAAGAGTTATACTTTTAAATAATAAAATATTTAACAAAGTATACGTGCCTGCATTCATACTAAAATCAGTGTCACAATGACAAGAACAAAAGTATTACGATTGTTGAATATTACAAGTAAGCCTGGGGATATATGGTCAGTCTTGGGAATGGCATAGCCTGATCAACTATGCTGGTCCGAGGAGTGATTAGAATATGCCCAAGAATGGTTGTAATATGGCAACAAGTCTAAAAACTTACCAACACAACCATAAAGAAATACCATATGGGTATTTGGTCTTACTATAAGTACCTTAGTCAGTCATCTATCTTACTTATTCCTTCGGTTGTTGAACTATAGGGATTAGTCCATGGGACACATTCATTTATCATTTATTCTTATCCATGTCGTCATCTTTTAAACGTATAGTTAAAGATGTCGCCACGCAGAAGTACAAGGCGTAATCCAATCAACGAAACACCGATACCAACACCTCCACCACCGCCTGTACCCCTTCAACTACCAAATCCTTTCGATGCCACTATGTTCCAGGCAGCTTTCACAGCAGCAGTTGCAGCGGCTGTGTCAGCAATCAACGCTCCTGTCCCTAGTGGATCGGGAACAGGTGCACCATCCTCGAACCACGGCGAAATCCATGGACACCCTCGAGAATGCACTTACAAGGATTTCACGAACGCCAAACCCCGCAACTTCAATGGAACTGGGGGTGTTATGGTGTTGAGACAATGGATTGAGAAGATGGAATCTGTCTTCGAGATCTGCGGATGCCAAGAAGGCAACAAGGTCAAGTTCGCAGCTTGTACCTTCTCTGATCGAGCACTAACATGGTGGAACAGCCATGTTAACTATCTAACTTTGGTGGTGGCGTATTCCATCGGCTGGGAAAAGTTGAAAGACATTCTGATGAAAGAATATTGTCCTCAAGGTGAAATACAAAAAGTCGAGCAAGAATTCTGGGGTCTTCAAATGGTAGGATCCGACATCACTACCTACACGAATAGGTTTTGTGATTTGGCAAACTTATGCCCTGATATGGTTGCTCTCCAGAGAAAAAAGATCGAAAGATATATCTGGGCACTGTCGCCCCAGATCCAGTCAAGTGTGATCGCTTCCAGGCCTATTACCTTTGATAGCGCCAAGGAACTGGCACAATCCCTCATCGATCACCGGAAACCTCAGAACACAACAATCCTACACCTATACCACAAAAGTCCAACCCCGACTTCAACAAAAAGGGGTGGAATAAGAGGAAAAGAGGGACTTCGCAAGAATCCTCCAATAAACAACTTGTGGCGATCAATGCTGCCACAGTGACTCCTGTTGTCCCTGCGAACCCCTTACCAGCAAAGTCATATGCTGGAACTCTCCCGAAGTGCACCAAGTGCAACTTCCACCACCACGGACCTTACAGGGAGATGTTCTGCTCTAACTGCAACAGAAAGGGGCACACCGCTCATTACTGCAAGGCTCCAACAGCTCAAGTCGCCCAGGTCCCAAATGTCGGTATGGGCCAAACTTGCTACGGTTGTGGCGAGGTGGGTCACTACAAGAGGAACTGCCCTAAAGCAGGAATGGCTGGAGGGGTAGGAAGAGTTATGGCCCTAGGCCACGAGGAAGCAGTGCAGATCCTATGATAGTTACTAGTATGTTCCTCCTCGATAACTCATATGCTTACATACTTTTCGATAGTGGAGCCGAGAAAAGTTTTGTGAGTCACAAATTTGCACACCTGCTTAAACAAAAACCATGTGCATTAGATAATCCATTCACGGTAGAAATGGCTAACGAGAAAACAAAGAATACAAACTGCATATACGTAGGTTGTGCTTTAACTTTAGATGGCCATACTTTCAAGATAGATCTCATGTCGGTCACAATTAAATGTTTTGACGTTATCATCGGTATGGATTGGTTGAGTCTTCTTCGTGCCGACATTATGTGCTTCGAAAAAGTAGTTCGTCTTAACCTTCCTAACAACGAAACTTTAATTATCTACGGCGACAAACCCAGTACGAGCCTTCGCATCATTTCGTGCATTCAAGCCCAGAAGTGCTTGCGAAAGGAGTACCATGCATTTCTTGCACACGTCGTCGATACCAGTCAAGAACTGAAAGACATCCAGAAAATCCCAGAAGTACGCGACTTTCCCGACATATTCCCAGAAGAACTTCCCGGTTTACCACCACAACGCCAAGTCGAGTTCAGAATCGACTTAGTGCCAGGGGCTACCCCCGTAGCCAAATCCCCGTATTGTCTGGCACCGGCTGAAATGCAGGAGCTTTCCAGTCAACTTAACGAACTTCTCAAGAAGGGATTCATTTGACCAAGCTTCTCACCATGGGGAGCACCGGTCTTGTTCGTCAAGAAGAAAGATGGATCGTTTTGCATGTGCATCGACTATAGGGAACACAACAAACTTACCATTAAAAATCGATACCCTTTGCCCTGCATTGACGATTTGTTTGATCAACTTCAAGGAGCCAACTACTTCTCGAAGATAGATCTGCGATCCGGATACCACCAACTACGAGTGTTACAGGAGGATGTTCCCAAGACAGCTTTCCGAACTCGTTATGGACACTACGAGTTTGTAGTGATGCCATTCGGATTAACTAACGCGCCCGCAGTATTCATGGATCTGATGAATAGGGTGTGTCTTCCTTACTTGGATCAATTCGTCATCGTCTTCATTGATGACATACCCATCTACTCTCGAAGTGAAGAGGAACATAGTCTACATCTCCATAAAATCTTAGAGACATTGCGATCGGAGAAGCTCTACGTGAAGTTCTCAAAGTGCGAATTTTGGATTCGGCGAGTTGAATTTTTGGATCACGTGGTTAGTGAAGAAGGTATACACGTGGACCCCTCCAAGATCAAAGCCATTGAGAACTGGACAGCACCAAAGACACCTACCGAAATTCGTCAATTTCTAGGTCTCGCTGGCTACTATCGCAGGTTCATTCAGAACTTCTCCAGCATAGCGAAACCTCTTACAACCCTGACCCAGAAGGGTGTGGCCTTTGACTGGGAAGAGAAACAAGAAAGAGCATTCCAAACGCTCAAACGAGCCTTGTGCACCGCCCCGATACTATCCCTTCCCGAAGGAATAGAAGACTTCATTGTCTATTGCGATGCATCCAATCAAGGACTCGGATGTGTTCTGATGCAGCGAGGTAAAGTCATCACCTATGCCTCGAGACAGCTAAAGACACATGAGGTTAGCTACACAACCCATGATCTTGAACTAGGAGCAGTGGTGTTTGCTCTGAAGATCTGGAGACATTACTTGTATGGAACGAAGAGCACTATCTTTACCGACCACAAGAGTTTACAATACATTTTCGATCAAAAGGAGCTCAACATGAGACAACGACGGTGGGTCGAGCTACTCAGTGATTACGAATGCGATATTCGTTATCATCCGGGTAAAGCCAACGTAGTAGCAGACGCCCTAAGTCGGAAGGAATATTCTGGTCGCAAAGTCAAGTCATTGTCAATAACCATCCATTCACACTTGTCTAAGCAAATTCAGGAGGCTCAACTTGAAGCCATGAAACCTGAAAATGTGACGAATGAATCCCTTAGAGGAATGGACAAAAATTTAGAAGCCAAGGGTGACGAAGCCTTATATTTCATGAACCGAATCTGGACACCGAAACACGGTGGCTTCAGAGACTTGGTCATGACTGAAGCTCACAACACTTGTTATTCCGTCCACCCGGGTTCAGATAAGATGTATCTGGATCTTAAAAAGTTATACTGGTGGCCTAACATGAAAGCAGATATTGCTACCTTCGTGAGTAAAGGCCTTACTTGCGCAAATGTCAAGGTTGAATACAAGAAACCCTCCGGTCTCCTACAACAACCAGAGATACCAGAATAGAAGTGGGAGCAGATCACTATGGACTTCATAATCAAGTTGCCCAAGACAACGGGTGGACTTGATTCCATATGGGTCATCGTCGATAGACTGACCAAGTCTGCACACTTCCTACCGATCAAAGAAACAGACAAGATGGAGAAACTTACCAGAACTTACATTAGGGAGATTGTAAGGCTTCACGGTGTTCCTTTATCTATCATCTCAGACCGAGATAGTAGATTCTCTTCGAGGTTCTGGCAGTCATTACAAAGTTCCCTAGGAACTAGGCTGGACATGAGTACAGCCTACCATCCACAGACCGACGGGCAAAGTGAGAGGACTATCCAAACCTTAGAATATATGTTGCGTGCATGTGTGATTGACTTTGGAAAAGCTTGGGATACCCATTTACCTCTTGTCGAGTTTTCCTACAACAACAGTTATCACACGAGCATAAAGACAACTCCATTCGAGGCCCTCTACGGCCGAAAGTGCAGATCCCCTCTATGCTAGGCTGAGGTGGGTGATACCCAATTAGCCAGGGGGCAAGCTTCCGACAGTACTCTCACCGGTCCGGAGATCATTCGGGAAACGACAGAGAAAATCGTTCAGATCCGTGAACGATTGAAAGCCTCTAGAGACCGACAGAAGAGCTACGCTGATAAGCGTAGGAAACCATTGGAGTTCCAGGTAGGCGACCGAGTCCTACTGAAGGTCTCACCCTGGAAGGGCTTGATACGCTTTGGAAAGCGTGGGAAGCTAAATCCAAGATACATAGGGCCTTTCGAGATTCTTGCGAGAATCGGTCCTGTAGCTTACAAACTCAATCTACCGCAAGAACTCAGTAACGTACATCCTACCTTCCACGTGTCAAACTTGAAAAAGTGTCTGTCCGACGAGACTCTTCTAATCCCACTCGGCGAGATCGAGATCAACGAGAGCCTCAACTTCGTGCAGGAACCAGTAGAAATCATGGACCGAGAGGTCAAGCAAACCAAGCAAAGTCGCATCCCTATCATGAAGGTCCGCTGGAATGCAAAGCGAGGACCTGAACTCACCTGGGAACGCGAAGATCAGAAGAAACACAAGTACCCACATCTGTTTCCCTAATCCACAAGTGTTTTCTTACTTTAAATTTCGGGACAAAATTCCCTCTAACGGGGGGGGATGATGTGACAACCCGATATTTCAGCTCTTTGTAATGACCTAAAAAGTCAAGTATTGTAACCACTTTTGAGTTAATAAAAATTAACTTTGATAATAAAATGTCCAAAAAGTTCTATCTAAATTCCTTCTATGTTTAAATGTCATTAAACCATGATCGTACGTAAAAAGAGCGCCCAAATCCGACTTCGTATATTGAAGTTATGATTTTTTTTCAAGTTCAGCTTAGCAACAGAATGCTAAAAACTCGAATCGGAGATCGAGCGACTTTTGGAAGGAATGACCTAAACAAGAATCGAAGGTCTCTTCAATGGTATTTCAGTGGTAAAAAGTCTGGCAAAAACCGACGTCAGATAAAGAAGTTATGAATTTTTGAAGAAATTCCTTAATCATGCCATTTTAATAAATAAATAATAAAAATAATTTCATAATTTGCCAATGGAATCTAAACGAAAGTTGTAGATCTTAGTCTCACCTTCGCGTGGATACAAAGAACGTCGAAAACGGAGTTCGTATGAAGGAGATATGAACTTTAGAAGTTTATTTAAAATAAATATAAATTTAATTATAAACTCCCGGTATTATCCGAAAGGGAGTCAGCGGATAGGACCGGAGTACGCCCTGCGTACCTTCGTATGCCCGGCGTACTCAGATCAAGGGCCTCGGATCGTCCACGTACCCCTATGTGAAGCATCCGACCCGCCCGTCCGACCCGCCGTCCCATCCGAAGCCGAGGCAGTCGAGGCTTCGGTCATGCATGACGTACGCGTACGCGCTGCGTACGAGCGTACGCCCCGCGTACGAGGCTTCTTAGACCCCCCTATAAATAGAATGCGAGGCTTTCCGTAAAAATGCTCATTTCTCTCCTTTCTCTCACGATCTTGCCTCGATTTCCGTGCCCGTTCAAACCCGAAGCTCTGGTCTTTTTGCTCTAGTCCCGAGGGTCGATTTTACTCCCGAGATTCCAGAGAATCCCGTGAAAAATCCGTTTCCCGAGACGAAACTCTGCCCGGTTTTCCATCTCGCTATCTTCAAACTTCCAAGTGAGTTCATACCCCTAATCAATGTTTTAAATGATTCTAAATGCATTAGTAGGGGGAATACAAGTAGAAACAATCATGTTATTAAATCATTGATACGTATTTTTATATAAACAGTTTTCACATACTACAAAATGTGATGCATGAATTGGTTTCAAATCTTAAGAACGCATTGTTATCAAAGGTTTCACCTTTGAAATGTATATTGAAATGACCTCAGGTTATTGTTAATCATTGTTTCAAAACACATAAGATGTCTTACAAAACCATTTTTCATTTTTGAACTAAGCTATGCATATACACTTATACCCTTATATATGTATTGATGTTATAAGTTTGCATCTTTCATTTAGTTTTCCCACACCCTTGAGTAGCAAGAGTGTGTAAACTTACATGATCAACTAGTTAGATTACAGTAAAATTATCATAGGGATAATTTGAAGATAACAAAACATTATTACAAGGAATCACGCAAGAGTTAGTTCATTCATGAGTCTTTACTAGTACCTTACCTGATACATGAGTACCTTTACATATGTTTACCCGATACATGAACACATTACATGAGTACCTTTACGTTGATACCTTTACCTGTGTATACTTATTTGAATATTTGTATCAAAATTTGCGAGGATAATTTATTAGTACCTTCTGTGTAAATTATCCTGCATATCCCCAGTACCTCGGGATATCTAGAATAGGGCTCTATCCCCAGTACCTCGGGATATATGGACGGGACTAACCATTCCGGAACCCATCTGTTAGCAACAGTGGGTAATGAACATCTAAAGATGCCTACGGTTATTACTTATACTAGGAGTACCTTTACAGGGACTAACCCTTCCTCCCACCTGCTGCTGCTACAGAGGACAATTGGACAATCTTCGGATGTTCATTAGGTTATATAGGTAGTGTTAACCCTAGTACCTCGGGATAACAGTTACCTAGGCTGTGTGGGTCCTAGTACCCAGTGACAATACTTACAGTAGTACAGTTTACTGTTTACTTTATTTTGTGATACTTTCACATAAACGATGAGTTCGACTAAGTACTTTAGTACTAAACAATTAAAGGAAAACTATCATTTTACAAACAAAACATTCGGGTCTTGGTAGAAGACTACACTTCATACGTATAGAACATTCGGGTCATGGTAGAAGACTACATTTCATACTTATAGAAAATAAGGGTTTTTCTAGGGATTTCGTACTTACCTCAACATTCTCATTTAAAGGTTTTCATGGCCTTCATAACAGATTTTCACAAACAAGGCAACAACACTTATATACTTATGAATTCACCAGCTTTAAAGCTGATACTCGCTTTCAAAATAACTTGTATTCTCAGGTCATCAGTAGGCAGGTACGAAGGCCAGGTTTTAAGAAGACGGAGTAGACAAGTCTCATCTTTTATTTTGATGTTATATTTTTGGTGTCTTATTACAATGAAAGAACACACATGTATTAAAATTTACTTATAATGCAATGGATGATGTTATTGCTTGTTTATTATATTACACTGTGGTGATACTGTACATGACGTCCTCCACCCCTGAACGTTCCGCCGTTCGTGGTTTTGGGGTGTGACATAAATAATCTTTTGTCAAAAAGTCGTTTTCTACCCCTATTGCCTCTAAATTGACGAGCCCGGATCTACAGGCGTTACAATTATCTCCCCCTTAGGATGATTACGTCCCTGAATCATCAACGAAACAGGGCTTGTATAATGACTCCATACGTCATCTCTTCATCCTAGGTAATAATTTAGAACTTCTATATTCCTTCAAGTCTATCTCTTAGACTCATTGACTGCAAGCAGTACTCGATCGTGCACCTGCTCTCTACCTAAGGTTAGACTCCAAATTATGACCTATCATCATGTGATGCATGTTTAGACTCAGGTCTCTTAGTGTCAAATTTTAAAACAATCTATGCCTTCCTTCATGTTCTAATGTGATATAATCACACTACCAACTTTTGTAACAATGAGTGTGATACTTCTATTGATCGCTTTGATTTCAATCGTTTGGTTTAAGTCGGACGCTACATCGAACTTGGTTCTCTGAACCATGCAACATACTCATCGTAGTCGGACTCGATTCGATATGACCACTAGGTTCGGAATATTAACAATCCTCTTAGTCATTACCGAAACAATGGTAACGACATACTTGAATAAAATGAAATCAATTACTAGCTTCTTGGTAACCTTGTGACTTTCCCTGATCCAAGTGTGAGTCCTGTGCTTCCGGTAGTATAGGCCTCTACTACCATTCACACCTACTCATACTCGTCCCAAGTATAGTCTCGCAGTTTTCCAAGTCACCATACAAGAAAATCACATAACAATTTAACACACCAGATAACAAAACGAAGATTTTATTATTTCTTGAAACTATTACATAGGTGTTCAAGTTCACCCTGGACTATGCCACTAATGGGCTACATCATACGATACTATGGCTATTGCATAACTTGATCTTTGAGTATAAAGTCCTCATCCTTGATTCCTCGCATGGTTCTCCGCTTCGTCGAGGATCATGTGTAATGCCCTTGGCCTTGGTGGCGTTTCTGGTCTTGCTGCTTTATTTTTCCTTGGGCAATCTCTAGACATGTGCCCCTTGCCTCCACATCCGTAGCATACTTTATCATTATGTGTGTAGTCCTTGGAATAGTGACCAATCCTCCCACACTTGTAACAAGTCACTTCTTCGTTGCACTTCCCATAATGCTTCTTTTTGCATTTATCACACCATCTCGCTTCACCTCCATCTCCTCCTTCAAGCTTTGAGAATTTGCTTTCCTGGTTGGACCTTGAAGATCCTTCCAACATCCGCTTCTCTCCTGCCTTATCTTTTTCTAGACCCTTTTCTCTTATTTGGGCCTCTACGTTCTTAGCTGCCCTAACAACTGCTTTCAAGGTAGTTTCCATTTTGACCATTGGGCCAAAGTCAGTGGGCAGTCCGTTAGCAAACCTATCAATCTTGAAGAGTTCAGTAGGCACCAAGTAGGGGATTAGCTTCATCCTCTCGGTGAATGCGATGGCATACTCATCAACACTCATATTCCCTTTCTTTAGGTTCTAAAACTCGTTGTTTAGGTCTATCAGATCTATCTTCGAGCAGTACTGCATTTTCAACTGTTCCAAGAACTCCTCCCATGACATCCTTATGGCTTCTCCTCGTGGCCTCGTATCTGCCAATAGCTTCCACCAGCTCAAGACTCCAGTTTTCAGTTGTCTTACGACGAATACGGTCTTCTGTTTCTCGCTACAATCGCAGCTCTCAAACACCATTTCCATCTCGGAGATCCAATCCATAATCTCAACAGGCTTTGGGCTTCCTGAGAGACTTGGTGGTTTCGCACCCAAGAAATTCTTGTACATCCGCCCATCCTTGTTGCTCTCCCTTCTGGGCCATCCCTTTGTTCACCTTGAGTCCCTACTTGACTCACTTGGCGGCTGTAGTTCCCTTCCTTAGATTGCTCAGGAATCAGTTCGGGTTGCTAAATGGGCATAGTAGGTTCGTCCCTATTTAACATCTGCCTCATTTCTTCCCTTTGTTCAGCTAACATAGCCCGAATCATGGCTTGAACTCCAGCCATGGTGACTGGCTGAGGTGCAACTTCTTCTACAATAGGTATTTGCTGAACCGCTGGCGGTTGGTTTCTATTCCCATTCGCGTTTACATTTCCGCTATGGTTCCTTGCCATCTTGATTTATACACCGAATAAGGTGAATCTAGACCTTTACTTAGGATTGACGTTTAAATCATCCTTATCACTCTAAAACGTTTACATGCTAGTTCAAATATCGTGGTCGTACGTTTAGAATCCTAAACACATAAGGTTTCCAGATCCGGTCGGCAACAGACCATAGATCCGAAAAATTAACAACATATCATGCACAAAGCATTTAGCACATAAAAGTATTTTAGGCATAATTCCTAAAATAAGCTAGTGCTCACACCTCACAATCATCGCTTAGCATTCTAAGTTTAAGTCTAGAAATAAATTCATATTCCTAGTTCGCTTAAACTAATGCTCTGATACCAACTGTGACATCCCCAAAATCACGGCCAGAAAAGACTGATTTTGTTTATGCTTTATAAAAATCAGAGTCTTTATTTTAATAAAAATGTTGCGGAATTAGTTCCCAGAAAAACACGATAAATACGTTATTAAAACATTTTCGAAGAAACGTATTTTATTCATCTTAAAACGTTTGGGATGTCATCGTTAATACAGAAACATAAGCATAAATAGAACTTACATTTGTTTACACTAGTGATCTACATCTCTTTAAATCTCTCAGTGTAATGTGACTTCATATCAACACTTGTGATATAAATAAACTGAGTCGGTCAGGTTGGGAAACCTGGTGAGTACATAGGGTTTTCAACCTACAATAATACAATTATTATGTTAAACAATCAAACAATCAACCCAATTACCCATCCCCATTATCTTCTTTACTCTTAAGGATTTATCCTAAGAGTCATCTATCCTGCATTCGTTTATTCCGTAGTCCCTTACTTCCATGGTTATAGGACTGGCACTAAATCCATAGCTGCCAATGTTCGTTCGTAAAGCACTAATTCCATAGCTGCTATATTCAACTCATCGGGTACTAAATCCATAGCTACCAGTGTTCAATAGGTACTAAGTCCATAGCTACCAATACCTAACAGGTACTAAGTCCATAGCTACCAGCGTCTAACTAATAGGTACTAAGTCCATAGCTACCAATTCCTAACAGGTACTAAATCCATAGCTACCAACGTCTATAAGGTACTAAGTCCATAGCTACCGGTGTTCGTCCCATAGGCACTAAGTCTGTAGCTGCCAATGTATACTCACATCATCGTATATCTCTCATCATTCATCTACCCATGTCATACCCAACATATTCGTATATATAAAATACGTATACAGTATAAATCATTTAAAACATGTATAAAACGTTCATCCAGCATAGACAGCAAGTATTCAGACAATATGCATACATAGCACGTAGTTTATATAAAATACTTAATATCCATGTGTAAGATGAAAGGGACTATGCACTCACCTGAGTAGGTGGTGACTCAGTACTCGAACAGCGCTTCGATACTCTTAAAACAATTTTCCTTCGATAAAACCTAGTACCAATACCACTAGGGTTTAGTCTAACGATAACCGCGACAAATTAATAGTCTGACTATTATTAAGCGTTAATAACACTCAATGTAACTCATAATAATAGCCCAAATAATTATTTTAAGGACCTAATAATATTCGTATAATTATTTGAAAGCTATATTAAAAATTACGTAAGCGTAGCACACTTACAGCGAATTTTATCGAAAACTAGAACTTAATTGGAGCAGCGTTTCGAAACCGAAAGACTCTTTTTTTTCGGGACTCCGGGAGCCTCGGGGCTTCCTTAGGGTGCTAGGGGATCACCTAGGCTTAGGGGAGGGTTAAAACCCTTAGAGATAGAAAGAAATCTAGAGAGAGAAGGAAAATTGTGCAAGAAAGTTGGCAGCCTTCGCTGCCTTTTATAGTGCGAGCCTTCGGTCTACGCTGGGCGTACTGAAGGTTGTACGTTGCGCGTTCGTCGGATAAGACTGCCAGATGTCGAAGCTTCGGTGGGGAGACGTGGCTCAAGCTGGACCGAGGAGTGCAAAGCGTACGCGACGCGTACCTAAGCTCAGACACTGGGCGTAATGCGAGGGTGGTGTGTCGCAATCCGAAACGACTTCTGAGACCATCATCGGACGGTTGTGGTGCTGCCACGTCATCGATTCAGCAACAGTCTTCGCAAATTTCACTCTCGACTTCTAAAAATCGTAACTTTCGCATACGAGCTCCGTTTTTGACGTTCTTTATATCCACGTGAAGGTGGGAACATACTCTACAACTTTTGTTTAGACTTCGCTGGCTAATTTTAGCTCGATTTTAAATTTTATATTATTAACAGGCCATGACAGGATTGGTCCATTAAATCCTCATAACTTCTTCATCTGATGTCCGTTTTCGCCCATCTTTTTCTCGTTACGCTACTCTTAATGAGATATTTGATTCTCATTCAGGTCGTGTTGGCTAAAAACCGCTCGATCTAATATTCGATTTTCGGGATGTATACTGTTAGTCCGAAACATCGAAAAATCATAACTTCTTCATACGAAGTCAGATTTGGGCGTTCTTTTTATCGATGTTCTTAGTTTGACATATTATACGACTTTTGTTTAGATCACTAAGGCTAAATCTCGCTCTATCGCAAATTCACTATTTACGCTTCCCGGTGCCGTGTCGGTTCCGTCGCGAAACTTCGACGGGTCATAACTTCTTTGTTATAACTCGGATTTCGGCATTCTTTGTATGTACGGTAACCTTGTGACATATTCTACAACTTGGTTAAAATTATTTATTCTAAATAATATTTTTTCGAAAAGTCGTTTTCGACCCCTATTGCCTCTAAATTGACGAGCCCGGATCTACAGGCGTTACATCAAGCACTTGCCCGCAAAGGTTACAATCTCCTCTTTCATGTTTGGCCACCTAGAGCTGTTTAAGATCCAGATACATCTTATCTGAACCGGGGGTGAACGGAGTATTTCGTCTTGTGAGCCTCATTCATGACAACCTCTCTGTACCCACCGAACTTTGGGGTCCAGATCCGGTTCATGAAATAGTACACTCTGTCTCCCTTAACCTCTAAGTTCTTGTCCATTCCCCTCAATGCAGCATCCATCACTTTCTCTGGTTTCAAGGCTTCCTGTTGAGCCTCCCTGATTTGTACGGATAGATGGGAATGAACGGTCACTTTCAATGCCTTCACCTTTCGCCCGAAGTCTTCCTTTCGGTTGAGGGCATCTGCTACCACATTGGCCTTGTCGGGATGGTAGCAAATTTCGCACTCATAATCACTGAGTAGCTCTACCCATCGTCGCTATCTCATGTTTAACTCTTTCTGATCAAGGATGTGTTGAAAGCTCTTATGGTCGGTGAAGATAGTGCACTTGGTTCCATAGAGATAGTGTCTCCAGATTTTCAATACAAAGATAACTGCTCCCAACTCTAGATCGTGAGTTGTGTAATTGACCTCTTGTGTCTTCAACTGCCTCGAGGCATAGGCGATGACCTTTCCTTGCTGCATGAGTACACAACCTACGCCCTGATTGGATGCATCGCAGTAGACCACGAAGTCTTCCGTCCCTTCGGGTAGGGACAGGATAGATGCGCTACACAAGGCCTGCTTCAATGTTTGAAATGCATTGTCTTGCTTGACTCCCCAGCTAAAGGTTACACCTTTCTGTGTCAGGGTAGTTAAGGGCTAAGCAATTCTGGAGAAGTTCTGGATGAACCTGCGATAATAGCCCGCGAGGCCCAAGAATTGCCGGATTTCTATGGGTGTTTTAGGTGCAGACCAATTCTCTATCGCTTTGGTCTTGGAAGGGTTTATGTGAATACCTTCCTTGCTAACCACGTGCCCAAGGAAATTTACCTTCCTAATCCAAAACTCGCACTTCAAAAACTTCGCGTATAGTTTTTCCGCCCTTAATGTCTCTAACACCTGTCTCAAGTGGTGTTTATGATCACTCTCACTCCACGAATAGACAAGTATGTCATCGATGAACACGATCACGAACTTGTCTTGAAAATGGCGGCACACTTGATTCATCAGTTCCATGAATACTGTCGGTGCATTGGTCAAACCAAAGGTCATTACTACAAATTCGTAGTGTCCATAGCAAGTTTGGAATGCTTTTTTAGGCACATCATTCTCGTGGACTCACAACTGATAGTACCCTGATCTTAGATCTATCTTTGAGAAATAACTGGCTCCCTGAAGTTGGTCAAAGAGATCGTCGATTCTGGGCAAGGGATATTGGTTATCAGCACAATTTAAGGCTTAACCATTCCGTGCCAATTAGGATATCGAAGTTGATACGAAAATGATGAGGATAAGGAATAATCATCTGAATATATCTTATGATTCACGCTTTAAGGACAAAACAGTGATCGGACCTTGATAAAGTTGCATACTTTTTATGCTATCGGTCTAAGATATATTTTTGACAAGGAAAATCTTCAACTGAAATATGATAGTTTCCACCATTGTCGATATCAACATTACACAGAGTTTGGAAAAATTTGACCTAGGAATTGGTCTACCACATACCAACAGAGGAACAATTTGACAACATAAAGAACTAGTGACTCGGTACTTGCAAGACAAGAATGCCTACAGAGAAAGGAGCTACTTAGAACATAAATAGGAAAGCTATCCTTCAAACCAAGAGGAAGGACAAGCAGAATATTCCCTATTAGCGATGGGCACTTCTCGGGCGGAACCGTAGGTTAGTAAACTGGCGCCCCATTTCAAGCAACGACTCTCGTATACTGAATGGTGTGCTCGGAGCTCTATGACCTCATCTCGAGTTGCAGCTAGCTCTCGCTGTTGGTCTTCATGGTCTCTCGAAATCCTCCCATGATCGACATTGAGACTACGGATACGGTTTGTGTTGGCATCCAATTCTGCCTCGAGTTCCACAGCTCGGTGAATGGCCTCAATGTTCATTTCGAAATTGCGGGCCACTCGGCGGACTATGATTGGAAGGGCTCTATCTGCGGAGCCTCCTCCGTCCACATTGTAGAAATGGTGATCCCCATTGTACAGGCGGGGTTTGCCTTTTTTGTGACTCCACCTATCCAGGCTTCCGACCCACATAGGCGTTGGGCCTTCGAGTACAAGCTGAGGGTTGGGATTTGGTATTGGGGCCACTGGGGGTAAGTTCTCGACATCTGGTTTCGAGTCAGTCTCTCCAGGAAATGGTTCGGCCATGCCATCGTCAAAAGGGATCTAATGGTTTCCTTCTGGTTCTAGTTCGATCCATCTATCATCTCCTTGGTTAGGAAAGTACTGGTCGCCAGGAAGATGGAATCCAACCATGCTACCTACGCGAGGTGAGGGTAAAGGGATAGTTATTAGGCATCGAATCTAAAAATACTTCCAATGTATTATAGTTTCATGATTGATTCTCGAGGGATGGATTCGTGGGTAAGTTTCCGGTTCGGTCGTTATAGCATCCTAAAATACTCCTATAGTATTTTGGCCCTTATGTTTGACTCTAAAACTTTTCTGGTACCTAGGTAAGTATTAGACTTGCTGCGACACCATAGTTACTCCCAAGCACATGTTGGTCATGTATCGAATGAATATAGTTGATCAGGCTATATTGACCCTATACATGATTACATAACTGCCCAGGTTTAACCGCGATGTCCAACATCCAAATACTTTTGTTTTGTTCTACTTATGACACTGTTTCGGGTACTTAGGCATAATTGTATACTTTTTATAAAAATACTTAATTTTTGAAATTATACTTTTAGTTTAGAGTACTTAGGCCCCTTAGTATTTATAGTTGTATACCATGTAAGGTTCAGTATACTTAGTTCGCTATAAACAAGGGCTCTGATACCAATCTGTCACACCCCCAAACCGGAACGGCGGAAACGTTCGGGGGTGGAGGATGTCATGCGTAGTATCACAACAATTGTATCATAGCAAGCATAGTAAACACAAGCAGACATTGAATACATATGTGAAAAGGTTTACATTGTTTAATACATAGTTTTTATTCTGAGTAAAAGTAAATAGACAGATGCGACTCAAACTCCTCGTCTTCTCCGAACTCCTGGAAGTACCTATTTACTAATTCCTTGAGAATACAAGCAGTTTTGAAAATATATCAGCATAAAGCTGGTGAGTTCATAAGCGGTAGTTTGTAATGAAAACTCGTTGATGAGCTAGTAGAAATGTTTGTATTGTTTTAAGAAAATCTGATATTTTCTTTAGTGAAAATGTAGTGTTATCAATTCTGTAGTAAACCATGAATATCTGTATGTTTCAAAGAAAATCCGATATTTTCTTTAGTGAAAATCTAGTGTTATCGATTCCGTATAAAACCATGAATATTCGTTACTGAAAACTGTAGTGATATGCGAAAATACTACCTCGTGTGACTAGCTAAATCTAATCATGAAGTATAAGTATTTTGTATGTGAAGCCATTGCATAGTTGGTTCTGTTTTAAAACTCTAGCTTTGGCCAATATACATAGTGTGTTTTAGTTCTATTTAGTATAAATAAAACCGTTGAAGAGTGTCAGATTGTAAACTAAACGTGATTTATACATAATATGAGTCGTATAACCATACTCGATATGACTAGAGACCTTTCCAATGTTCTTCAGGCGTCGAGTTAAATGACATTTGTCACCCTGGGCATGCCTGCCCCACTATAGCTAGCAGTTCGGGTGTGGGATTGCAGTCCCGAATAGATCTATTCACAACTCTCACACTCTCCCTCCAGGAGACTCTTGTTATACTATGATAGGATTTATCCCTGTACACCTAAGGGTACAGTACTGAAGTAGCGCCTCACAGTATCGTACAATCTAGTTTACATGTAGTGTAGTAGCGTTCTACCTTAGTGAAAATCCGAATGTATACCGTTCGTAGTGATAATTACAGTTATGAAAACGCGATAAAATAATGATGCAAAATGTAAACTACTTCTATCTTAGTGCATACATTTAGTAGTGAAAGTTTCTATACTTGTTATGTTTAGAAAAATCCCAAACTATACCGATTATAGTTTGCATGTATAGTGAATAGCATGTTCGGAAACTATGCAATTTAGTGAAAACGTCCCTTATGCTCAACACAGTACAAAAGGGTTAAAGTATGAAGTTTTCATAAGTTTTGAAAACATTTATGTTTAGCTTTTATTCCCCCCTGAAAACATTAAAAATACGGAAAATGTAGGGGTATGAACTCACCTCGGGTGATTTGAATGAAGGATCGATACGGAAATGCGGGATGTTCAAGTGAAGCCTTGAACACGATTTGATCCTAATCAACAAGTAATCACACATAAAGGAGTCAAATGATGGTATTTCACCACTAGATGTGACGAAGAACCATTTTAAGAACTTGGGACTACTTGCACTAAGTGTTAGGACCTCAAAGGATTGCATGAGTGAGGTGTATGGCCACTTTAAAGGTGTTTTCAAGGTCCATACTTGCATCCATGACGTGTCCTAGGCCCATCCTTGGTTGTAGTACAAGTTTAGGGTCTTAGAAATGGGTTTGTGGTCCTATGGTGTGAGTGTATGGTCACACAAATGAGTGTGCTGCCGCGCACACGGGTGTGTTGCCGCACACACGGGTGTGTGGTCGTACTCCTTCAATGAGATGAATAACATGACGGGACTTTCATGATTCAAGGCCTAGATCAAGAGGTTCTTCAAGTATAACAAGCTAAGGGATGGATTATTCACGTTTTTGAAGCTTTGGAAGGTTCAAAGTTGGAGAAACTTGTGAGGAAATGATGTTGTGTGCTGCCACGGTGTTAAAGGAATGAAAGGAAGGGGGCTACCATTTATATAGGGGTAAAGGTGCTGCCCAAAAGTGAGTGTGCTGCCAAGGGAGTGGGGGTGCGGCTGCACACCTGTGTGTACGGCCGTACACTCCTCCAAGAGGTGTGTATGGCCCAATTTTTCACTATTCAACACTCCGACTCATTCCTAAACTCAACCTTGGTTATATATACAAGCTTAGAACACTTAAATGACCCCTTGAATAGCACTAGAAATCGACGAAACAAGTTGAATATTGATTGAATTGATTAATTGTACAAGATTGAAATTCTGGGTTGGCACAGATAGGTTGAGGAGGGAGATATACATGAGAATCTATCGGTCACACTAATGAACCCATATCTAGAACTGTGGATTCACTTTTCCTCAATGTGCGGATTTTGTCCTTAATTCCGGTTGGATGGGGTGACTGGTGAATTCCGATAAATTAGGTCTGTAGTAGGTTATTTTCTTTCTTTCTGTCTGTTAGTCATATGTTGCCTCCTCTACGTGATCGAAAGATCCAACCTGGACTGTAACATATGCAATTCTATCTCTCTGCATCTTCTCTCTATGCAATTCTTTATCTATTAGCCATATATTGTCTCTTTTGCGTGAGTCAAAATCCGACCTGGTACACAGTATATGCACCATTCTCTTCTCAGTCCCTCTAAAAACCTCAATTAGTCATATGTTTCATCCTTTGCGTGATTGGAAGAGATCCTACATGGATGTACAGCATATGCATTCTAAATCTATCTTCTCTCTTAATAATTGTCTGCTCACCCGGTGTAAGGAGTATTTTGGAAGTCCTTGATGGTTGGGGCCTATCAGGAAGCGGGAAACACGTTCTAGTACAATTAAATTTGAATACATACAAATTGTCTACAGATCTCTCTGCTCAATTTAGGTGGACAACAATATCCCTGGTTGTCGTCAGCTAAATGGTCCCTAAGAAATCTACTTAAGAATAAGGGCTAAAAATGTCATACTACTGGTAATTGTCCAAAATTATGTCACAAATGTTTCATGTTTAAGTGGACCACAATATTGTTGATCGATCAGACGAAGACGTGAAGATAAGGGTACCGACAAGTGGAATAGGGTTGTCCAACAACTTTGATCCCAACGTCACAAATCTATGTCACAAATATTTTTGTTTTGTTAAATTTGTTCATCGTTTTCCTCTATGCACAAATTTAGGGAGAGGATTAAAAAAAATTTAAAAAGAAAAAAAAATCAGAAAATTAAAAATCCAAAAATAGTGTTATTTCTATTTTGTTTTTGTTTTAAGTTTTCTTTTAGTTTTGTTTTGTATTGAAAAGTGAATTCAGGTGTAGATGAGACTCATGGAGTTTGTGTCGAAGATTTCTGAGCCAAGGCTTCATCCATGAGCATCGAAGAATTCTCATTCGAAGGAGCAAGAAATGAAGATTATTCTTTCAAATTCAATCTTTCAACCCCAGAAGCAAGGTGAAGCTGAAATTGAAGATTATGTGATGGATTGCATTGAAGTCTCCTCAATCAGTCTGCTGCTATCTTAAACCTGCTGAAGTGATCCAGAACATTTGTTCTCTCTGAAGATTCTCAAGCTGAAAGCTCTATCTTTCATGAATCAGTAACTCAAGCCTCCTCACCCAATGTAATTTCAATGTCAAATCTTGAAGAAAAGCTCAAGTTCTCAAGATGAAATCATTCATTGAAGATTCATCAAGTACATCTTGAAGCTGTGAAGAATTTGAAGATAAATGTTGAACCCAACCTCCCAATGAAGATTAAAAGGAAACTACTTTTTAGGGGGAGCTTGTTTGGTTATATAGAAAAGAAAGTTATAAACCAAGGGGGAGATTGTTGGGTCAAAAATATGGTTTATACTTTACTTTTCTAGAAAAATGTATTTTTGTGTCTTGGACCGTAAACAACTTGGTGTTTACGGTCATATACGTGTTTATGGCTGTGTTTACGGCCGTAAACAGTTTTACGGACGTAAACCCATTTACGGCCCATGTTCCCAAGCCCATATTCCCTTGTGTATATATATAGGTGTTAGGGGTGAGGAGTAGAGATTGATGAACAGAATAAAGAGAGACGGGAACTTAAGTGTGTGTGTGTGTGTGTGTGTGAATCTCATGTAATAGAGCGTCATTCTATTAATCAATACATTGAGATTCATATTATTCTGTAAGTCCCAAATTTTCCTGCGTATCAATCAGATCCGTTTGATGGTGCGGAATCCCAATCAAATGGATGATTCCAGATCACAATAAAAGAGAAGGAGAAGAAGAATATGTTGAATCTTGAATGTATTAATGATATAAATTAAGTTCCTTGCACAAAAGATTCACACACACATAAAAGCTCTTGTTTCTCTCTAGCAGTAAACTCTCTAGTGTTCATCAATCTATACTCCTCACCCTAACACCTCTATTTATACTTGGAATATGGGTCGGATAACACATGGGCCGTAAATGAGTTTACGGTCGTAAGGTGTTTACGGCCGTAAACTCAGCCGTAAAGTAGACCATAAATTCATAAATATTACAGAAAAATACAATTGCCTAGATTTTGGAAGTGAATTCAATAGCCTTTTGTTTGTCTCAGATTTAGACAAGAAGATCCCAGCTATATTCATCTCGGTAATAAGTGTAGTAAATCGCTGCAACTGAGTTTCGAGAGTTTCTCCAGGGATATAATAAAAAATGTTGAAATTTTGTCTTAACATATCTTGACGACTCTCTGTCATGTTTTCAAGACCCTCGTAGACCTTAAAATCAATTATAAAACACAACTACAAGCTAACATAAAACTTAAAAGTCAAAAAAAAAAGATAAAACTCAAAAGTCAACCTTGAAAAAGTCAAACCAAAAAAAATCAAACTTGAAAGTCAAGCCGAAAAGTTAAATTTGAAAATTTAATAAAAAATTAAACGAAAAAGTCAAAGTTTAAAGTCAAAGGTCAAACTTGGAAGTCAAAGTCAAAATTTAAGGTCAAAAGTTAAAAATAAAAGTAAAAAATTAAAATATAATTATATTTATTAATTTTAATTTAATTTATATTTTTATTTATTTATTTATTATTATGATTTTAATTTTGGATGAAAAAAAGGAATTTAAAGTTAAAAGAAATTGAGTTTTTGGGTTAAAATTGTCAAAATTTCGAAAAAGAAACCGAGAAAAACAGGTTATAGTTTAAATTTTGAGAGGTTGTAACAGATGATCAGCTAGCCGAGTTGGTAAAGCGTATGTGCTCTTGATCTGGAGGTCGCGGGTTCGAAACCCGGCACCCCCCCATTGTTTTAATTAAACGTTGTGCGGCTTGCTGCTGCTTAGCCGGCTTCCCTAGCCGCGATTCGAGCCGAGCCGAGGCCGCAAACTCCGATGCCGTAAGTTGTTTTCGGTCGAGAACTCCGATCGGCCGTAAAATCCAGTGAACCCTAGCCGCAAACGCCACCGCCGGCCGTGAACTGTTTCTGGCAGTAAGCTCCGGCCGAAAACCCTTCAACGATTACTCAAACGGATGATGCCAGATCACAATAAAAGAGAAGGAGAAGAAGAATATGTTGAATCTTGAATGTATTGATGATATGAATTAAGTTCCTTACACAAAAGATTCACACACACATAAAAGCTCTTGTTTCTCTCTGGCCGTAAACTCTCTAGTGTTCATCAATCTATACTCCTCACCCTAACACCTCTATTTATACTTGGAATATGGGTCGGATAACACATGGGCCGTAAATGAGTTTACGGCCGTAAGGTGTTTACGGCCGTAAACTCAGCCATAAACTAAACCATAAATTCATAAATAATACAGAAAAATACAATTGCCCAGAAAAGTAAAGTATAAACCATATATTGACCCAACATATTCTTCTTCTCATTCTCTTCTATTTGATCTGACATCATTCGTTTGATTGGGACTCGGAACCATTAAACGGATCTGATTGATACACAGGCAAATTAGGGACTTACAGCATTTGAGGGAGATCCTCGGAGTTCTGAGATCGGAGAGGCTTTATGCCAAATTCTCCAAGTGTGAGTTCTGGTTACAGGAGGTCCAGTTCTTGGGGCATCTCGTCAACCAGAATGGGATTTTGGTCGATCCGGCCAAGATTGAGCCTGCCATGAGGTGAGAGGTGCTGAGATCGCCCACCGAGATCAGGAGCTTTTTAGGATTGGCCGGCTATTATCGGAGATTTATCAGGGATTTCTCCAAGATCGTCATGCCACTCACCAGGTTGACCCGGAAGGGTGTTGCTTTTTCATGGGGTCCGGAGCAGCAGACCTCGTTTGAGACACTTCGTTAGAGATTATGCGAAGCCCCGGTGTTAGCTCTCCCGGAAGGGATGGAGGATTTTGTGGTGTATTGTGACGCATCGATATCAGGGTTGGGTGCGCTGCTTATGCAGAGGGGGCATGTGATAGCGTATGCATCGAGGCAGCTGAAGCCTCATGAGACGAGGTATCCTACCCACGACCTGGAATTGGGGGTAGTGGTGTTTGCCCTCAAGATTTGGCGTCATTATCTATATGGGGTTCAGTGTACCATATACACGGACCACAAGAGCCTGAAGTATTTGATGGATCGGCCCAATCTGAATATGCGTCATAGGAGATGGTTGGACGTGGTAAAGGATTACGATTGTGAGATCCTGTACCACCCGGGCAAAGCCAATGTTGTAGCTGATGCGCTGAGCCGAAGGGCGGTAAGTGCCCTAATTCGAGGTACTTCTATGAGATTATTAGTGATGACTCTGGTGTTGGACACCATTCAGGAGGCCCAAGCTGAGGCCGTGAGACCGGAGAACCGCAAGAGGGAGCGGGTGATTGGTCAGATACCTGGGTTTGTTACCGATAGTCGAGGGTTGATGACCTTTCAAGGTCGGATTTGGGTGCCATATGCAGGCGGGGCACGTACCATTCTGATGGAGGAGGCGCATAGATCAAGATTCTCGATCCATCCCGGGGCCACAAAGATGTATTTAGACCTAAAGAAAGATTATTGGTGGCCCTGTATAAAGAGGGATGTCGTGTGGTTCGTTGAGAGGTGCTTGACCTGTCGCAAGGTTAAGGCCGAGCACCAGCGTCCGCATGGCATGTTGCAGCTGCTTGAGGTTCCCAATGGAAGTGGGAACAGGTTTCCATGGATTTCATCACCAAATTGCCGAGGACCGCGAGGGGTGTCGATGCAATTTGGGTGATCGTCGATTAGCTGACAAAGAGCGCACATTTTCTTTCTATTAGTGAGAGCTCTTTTACCGAGAGGTTGGCAGAATTATATGTGAGGGAGGTGGTATCGCATCATGTGGTACCGATATCGATTGTGTCCGATCGAGATGTGCGTTTCACTTCCAAGTTCTGGAATAAGTTCCACGAGGAATTGGGTACGAGGTTGCATTTCAGTACCACCTACCACCCACAGACAGACGGGCAGAGTGAGCAGACGATTCAGACACTCGAGGACATGCTCCGAGCATGTGTGTTGGACTTCGGAGGAAGTTGGGACACGTATTTGCCGTTGGCTGAGTTTTCGTACAACAACAACCACCATTCTAGTATTGGTATGCCTCTTTTCGAGCTGTTGTATAGGAGAAAGTTTCAGACTCCCATTTTGTTGGGGTGAGGTAGGGCAGCGTGTGATGGGTAACACTGAGATAGTGCTTCAGAAGACAGAGCAGATACAACAGGTTAGACAGAGGTTACTGACGGCTCAGAGTCGTCAGAAGAGTTATGTGGATCGACGGCGATCCGAGCTGGAGTTCTAGGTGGGGGACTTTGTACTCCTGAAAGTATCTCCTTGGAAAGGAGTGATCCAATTCAGGAAGAGGGGCAAGCTGGTGCCCCGGTACATCGGTCCATTTAGGGTGACCACAAGGGTGGGCAAGGTAGCATATCGGTTAGAGGTACCTGCGGAGGTGAGCGAGATTCATGAAACCTTCCACGTGTCGCAGTTGAGGAAATGTATAACCGACGAGTCGGCGGTGGTATCTTTGGATGATATTTAGTTGGATGCGATTCTGAATTATGCGGAAAGGCCAATCGCGATCCGGGATCAGAAGATCAAAGTTCTGAGGAGCAAGGAGGTGTTACTAGTGCAGGTCCAGTGGCAACATCGGAAAGGGTCCGAGCTGACCTGGGAGCCGGAGTTGGAGATGCGGGAGCAGCATCCAGAGTTGTTGGTCGAGCGGTACTTCAAGGGCGAAGTCTGATTTTAGTGGGGGAGAATTGTAATATCCGGATTCCCAGGTATCCTATGTTAAGTATTTATATTGATTTATTAGGGGAACTCGGCGAGTAGGCGCTCTGACTCGCCGAGTGGGATCGCGCATTTTGGTCTGATTTAATGAAGGACTCGGCAAGTTCATGAGTAGACTCGACGAGTCCATGTTGTTTAATGAAATAGTAAATTCTCGGGTTTGGGACCTATTTAAGGACCCTTATAGCCACCATTTGCGGCTACCAGACCCTTTAGAAAAATCCTAATAGTGCCTGAGCGTTTGTGGGAGAGAAGAAGCCATTATTAGACCTTTGTGGGTTAATTTTGCAAGAAAGAAGGAAGGAAGACAAAAAAGGAAGATTGAGGAGCTCAGATCTATCCCCCAATTCACCAGAGGAGGCTACTAGAGGTACTAATCTGTGCTCAAACTCGTGTATTTGGTGTTCTAGTTGAATCTAGGGTTTTCTTATGCCTTCTTTGGCTTGGATTCGAAGTATGTGAGGCCCCAAGGTGGAGTTCCTCTTAGATCTGGACCTTAAGAGGTCCAGAGAGTCTCATCCATCTTGCTTTTTGCTATTCCATTTGAGTTATGGCCCTAGGTTGCCATTTTAGGGGCTATTTCACCCAAAGAAGCTTTATGGTCATTGCATGAGTGTAAAGGTCAGACCTTTACATGATTATAGTGGTTGGGAAGACCAGATATATGGATTAGAGGAACGGATCAAACCTCAGAAGGTCATTTGGGTTTGAACATGGCGGCAACTCGCCGATTCCATAAGTGGACTCGACGAGTCGAGTCGGGGTTGCCCTGCAATTCGTGTCAGATGTAACCCATCGAGTGGAAGGATGACTCGACGAGTCAAGAGAGGCTGAAAGGATTCATAGAAACCGCATGGACTCGCCGATTCGCCTATGTGCACTCAACGAGTCAGGTCAAAGTTTGACCATTGACTTTTGTTGACTTTAGGGTTTTGGTCAAGACTGATTTAGGAGAGTTCAAGATAGGGTAGAATGGCCTTCTACCCAGTTGTAGAGATGAGATCAAGATAGAATTCTGATCAGGATGTTATTTGAATAATAGGAGGAGGCTAAGTCGGGACGTCGAGCACGAGATTTTATCCAACTTCATTGAGGTGAGTCTTCTCACTATACTGTACCTGGAAAGGTACTTGTGTGTGACCGGAAGGTCTTATATGCTATCAGATGTATGAGCGATATGTTGTTATGTGATATGTATGTGTTATGAATGTTATGAATGTTATGTATGTTATGGACCGGAAGGTCAAGAGGTTATGGACTGGAAGGTCAAGAGGTTACGGACCGGAAGGTCGATACGCGTATGACCGGAAGGTCTACCAGGATTCGGGACGGAAGTCCCCTGAGACATATGGATCGGAAGATCCGGCTGAGTTATGGCCTGGAAAGGTGTATGTGTGTATGTGGTATTTTGGGGAACTCACTAAGCATTTATGCTTACATCTGTTGTGTTATATGTTTTAGGTACTAGCGAGGACCGTGGGAAGGCGCCGACATGATCCGTACACACTCATAGAGATTATGTTTGAGATTCTGGGAATTATTTTGTTATGATAACATTGGATACATTATATTTTGATATTGTTTTGATGATTAAAAGTGTGATTTAAAACTGAAAAATTGGTTGGAAAATTTACGTTGTTACAAAAAGCTCAACAATAATAAGTGAACGAGTTAGATAATTAGATACTTAGTTGCGAAAATGTAAGGAAATATAAATGACTGTAGGTGATATATCAAGTAAACACATAAGTTGATTCATAACATGGAATGCATTCAAACCAAATTAGTGAGTGAGATCAAGCTTAGTGATAAAGTCACGAATGGCTTGCTCCGAGGATGAATAATATCCAGTTATGTTCTAGAGAACTTTTAGGATTAAGAAGAGATATGAGGTGCATAATAGAGATGTAATTGATAGACTTGAAGATTGTTCAGATTCTTATTAACTGAGAACGAATGAGCTCTATATATAGAGACTCAAGAATTACATTGGATCACATCTCTAAGAGTAGCCATGCAAGGCATACTGGACAATAGAGAGTATTACAGAAAAGTAGATAAGATTAAACTAAGTAAAGTAAGTAAGACTGCGGTTGGATTGATGACTTTGAATGAGGCTGCTGATGATCGCTTGATTGTGGATCGATGAGGGCTGCGGTATACTAAGTTCAAGAGGGTCATTTCTATGATTCAACAAACTCTAAAGCCTGATTAAGCCATGCATGCACATAAAGTTGGCAAATTTACGTGATAAACCACCTTAGGGAAGTCAGATCTTGGTTTTGGGTTGACGTCTTAACCGATTAAGTGTTGAATGAAGAAGGTTGGTCAAGCTGAGGAGTACGTTGGGCATACAAGCTGGTATGTCGCGCGTACAAGCCTCAATGCGAGTATGCTTAGCGTACTAGCTGAGTACACCCCGCGTACTCAACAGTTGGGCCTCGGATGGATTGGGCTCATGCTATTGGGCCATGTTTGGACTATGAATGATTAGGGCCTTATTGGTCAATCAGAATATTATTTTGCTGCTAATGCTATTTTATTGGGCTTTTGGTTGAAGGCTCATGAAGGGGTTTGTGCCCAATTTGGAAAATTGGGCCATAATTGGGCTTTGTGTGATTATTTTGGAAATTGGGCCTTTGGACAATTGGATTGGGCCTTGGACTTGGGTCAAGTTAGGGAAAGGTTAAAAAGGTCCTTAGCCTAGTTTGAACTCTTAGGGTGAGTCAAGATGCAAGTATTAATTGCATTTTATTTTGTGAATGATAGTGCGGGGATTTTAGCGGGCCAGCAGCCAGAGATTTGTCTGTGGGATTCAACAGTCTGAGGGGAGTTTCCCCACTATGTTTAGTGGGGCCCGTTATGTGTTTATTTATGTATGGTATGTGGTAATTTGAGGAACACACTAAAATTTGTGCTTACGGTTTTCAGTTTATGTATCATGTACTTCTTGTTTCAAAGGAAAGAGTCTAGGATGACTGCAGAGCACACACCATTCGATTCCGCATTTTGTGATTTACTATAATAATGTTATTGTATTGATAAAATTTGATTACCTTGGTTTTATGACAATGATATGGTTTACAGTTTTATTAACTTAAAAATGAAAGATTTTGGGTCTTATTTTTTAGACGTTACAAATTCAATACATAAAATTGCTATGATATTACCATAGTCTAAGGTACCATTGCTATATTAAACTGTAGTCTTCTATACTGGTGCTATGGTACAAGTATAGTTTTATATGTATGTGTGTGTGTGTGTGTGTGTATATATATATATATATACATACATACAGAGAGAGAGAGAGAGAGAGAGAGAGTTAGGTTCATGTATATACCTTAATTATTGTGTGAATGTGTGAACCAATGAAAATTTAGAAAAACAATAAATAATTAATAAAAAAAATAAAAGTTACTTTTGGAAGTTTACATATAATTTTTTTACTAACCAAAAAAGGAAGTCATATATTTTCCTTAAATCATGGTTTCAGTTACAAATTTTATATAAATTTAACCCCTTTTTTTAACTATATTTGTGATATTAAATCATCTTCACCGCTTCACGTTGTCAAGCCTGGAAGTTGAATTTTGTTGAGTATAATTTTTTTAGGATGGGAAAGAGCGATGGCATTTTGAATTTGATGATTTTGATTGCAAAATTTCAACACATACCAAAATTTCATTATGTTATTATTGATCTTAACCCTCAATTATCTTAAATTTAATGGACACAATTTAGTAATACAATCAAATTATACTTATTATACTTACAATTCGTATTTAATCCTAACTATATATATATATATATATATATATATATATATATATATATATATATATATATATATATATATATATATATATATATATATATATATATATATATATATATATATCTCGAGAACTTGAAAATCCTAATAACCTAAGAAATTTTTTCCTATTAGATTTTTGATGTAAAATAACACAAGTGTGTATATCTACAAGTTTTTTTTTTTTTTTTGGAATGACTAAATTTTATAAAGACAAAGCTAACAAGACGTTAGAATATTACATAATATAATTCAAATATATACGAGAGGAACACTAATCATAGCAATCTAAGGACTTACAATTAAAAGAAATGATTTGTATATCGTATGCCGAATTCATTGGAAACCCGCAAACATACTCAAACACCAAATCATTACGTGCCTCGAATTCATTGGAAACCCACGACCATACTTAAACACCAAATCATTACGTGTCTGCCATATCAACAAAAATAAAATGTAGATCAAATACGAACATAATTTCCATTCCTTCTTGCTTAGATTCAAGTTATCCATATATACAAGGGTTTTAAAGAATCATTTCATGAATGTTGACGAAAAATGTGTGTATATGTACATTAAAAATACGTTATCTTTTATGATGTTCTCGACGTTTGCACTTTGCATGTACACAACTGTGCTGTTTTGATTAAAAGTTATTATCGACAATAAAAGCTTTTTTGTTCTAAAGAAAAAAAGTTTTTTGGTTCTCAAACATATGTGCACTGTTTCAATTATTTTTCAAAAGCTAGAAAGCGCGTAATATTATATTGCTTGAAAAAATAATTATTTAAAATCAATTCGGCTCGAGATTTTGTTGTAGAAATTATAACAAGTTTTATTTCAAAATATTGTTTATGTCCAATCGCATCAATATTTTTTGGGTAAACATAAGTTAATATTGTTATTGTAATTTGACTATGTTATATTTAACAGTTGCAAAAACTTAAGCAATAAACATTAAATATTATAGACTGTAATTAATTAGTTTTTGGGTTCATATATATATATATATATATATATATATATATATATATATATATATATATATATATATATATATATATATATATATATATATATATATATATATCTGTTCTATTCTTTTCCTGGGAAAATAAATTGTTTGCACTTCAAATAAGATCTTAGTTGTTTTTAAATACCGAAATTCAATTAGATTATAGCAAAAAGCTAGGAACAGTACAGATCGATACCCACTGCGGAAAATTGGTACATATTGTACTCTAAAGTTGCTCGTTTTGTCAGATGTAGTGTAATTCTCCTATTACCGGGGAAATTAAAGGAGATATATTTGCAACAAAAACTCAAATACTATTATATGATCGGAAATGTCAATCGCTTTCGTATTACCAAACCAAATTATTGAACCTAAACAGCTTCATTTATTCTGATAATCATCATTTCGATACAGAAACAATATAACATGAGGTTAGCAACCTAAAGTTGGATGATTTTCTACTAAACGTGGAATGAGAAGAACAAATCAGTAAAAAGCATAAATTTATCGATCTGCATGGTAAGCTTCACATATGCACGATCTAAACCATGAACGCAGGTTTGGACGTAAACCGTATATATTGAGTTCATGCTGCGACTTCAATGGTATGGTTAGGGACATGAGGTTCAACAACCAAATGATCGTGATCAACATCGTTGGTGTTCTCGTTTATTTTTGTAACAACAGGAATCGCACTAATTAAAGCGCTTAGCTTCGCAACGTCAATGATTTCTTGATCTTTCTTTCCTGAGATTTTCGGTTCTGCTGTTTCGACGCTCTTTACTTCTAATTCGGATACTTTTTCATCGCTAACTGGTTTCTTGTTTTTGTATACAAAGTAAAGGATCATTTGAAGAACACCAAACGTGATTCCAAGTACGTTCGGAATCTGTAAATACATAGAAAAAGGTTAATTAAAAAAAATATTTTTCATAAAAAGTGATACGTTTTCTTTAAGCATTTTCATACCGCGATGTTGAAGTCGCGAAGAAGTAGACCATAAAAGAACCATGTGATGGCATTCAGGGTGAGGGCCGCCGATAGTAGAATGGGCATATACTCCACGCTTTTTGTCTTAATTACTTGTCTCTACATAAAAGTTAGCAATAATTCATTAGATAATTTTATTGAACATATATCACTTTGTCTTAATTAATCTTTATACGTATATACGCACCAAAACCCCCAATGGTGCCACGAAAACACACAAGGCGAACACGAGACAAATCCATCCAACTATTGCGACACGAGTGGTCCCATTAGCAAGAAACTGAGTTAGGACAACAATCAATCCGAAGCCAACAACTATCATCAACATGATTAACTTTAGGCTTTCGATCTGCATTGAAAAAAAATATTTGCGTTATATATCGATCTTTTCATGAATTAAACTAATAGCTAAATTTTTATTAAAGTAAAGGTCACTATCACATACTCTAGCCTTCTTTGGTGCGTAAAAGAGAAAGAAGCAAATGTAGAAGGTTTGAATGACGCAACCAACGGAGTTTATGGTGATGAGAAGCATCGCATTTGCCTTAAGCAATGCGTAATATATCCAAAGCATGGCGCTAAATAACCCCACGACATAAGGCACTGATTGAAACCCTTCTGTTGATTTCTTTTTGTAAACTTTATAAAACGTTGGCCTGTGAAATGATTAAAAAGATAGTCAGTAAAAACACAACTTAAACTTATTTATTATAAAAAGATTGTATAGTAAACAAAGAGACTTACAATGGGGAAAGAAACACCATGAATGACACAACATTGCCTGCAACATATTTAAGAAGCATGATGTTAGAAAAGAAGACTTGATTAAAAACCACATATAACATTATTTACTAGGAAATAATCTACTGTTTCAATAAAAGAGCTATGATAACTTAAAGCTTTTTAGTTATAAGTCAGCAAAAGTGCATCAATCAATGGTCACAAAACTTCAAGAGTCCATAATAATTTCTTTTGTGAGAAAAGTAGGGAAAATACATTTTTGTATTTTTGTTAAGACATTTTCTGAATATATATATATATATATATATATATATATATATATATATATATATATATATATATATATATATATATATAGAGAGAGAGAGAGAGAGAGAGAGAGAGAGAGACCAAGAAGGCCAAATGCAAGTGTAAGATGAGCAAAGCTGTCTCCAGTCATCTTCTCTTCTAAGTTTCCACACACACTCAACACAGACAAAGAGATACAGAGAACTTTGAATTCTCTCTTTCTCTCTACTTTTGTTGTCTCTCTTTAAACCTCTTTGTCCTGATGGGTGGTGCATATAAAAGGGTCAAGTGAAGGGTTTATATAGGGCAAGATGTGTTGATAGTGGTGGGCCCATCAATATACACAACCGTGTTTCTTTACTTTAAAGTTATAATTAGTAGAAAGCAAGAAGCTCAAAATCTTTGTTAATATCGAGTGGACATACACAATCGCTTACAGGTGTTCATGGCCCTATACCATCGCTCATTCCCAACCTAAACTTTAAACTTTGCTTTTTGATTTCTAAATTCTAACCCTTCAATTTATTTTCATTTTAAGTTCTCAAAGTGGTCATAGAAACTTATTCATCGGTCTAAACTTTAAGATATAATTTAAAGAACTTATAGAAAAATAAGGTTTAATAAGCGGTTAAGATTTTTTCATAACATTTAAAAGTTAACACTTTATATAAACAGGGAGGACTTGCTTTTCCATATAGCAAAAATAAAGTTAAAACATATAAGTTCACTAATTTAAATGCCTCTTTAGATATTTTTCTAAAAATTAATGAAACTATTATACACTAAGACCCCGTTTGATAGACATATTTCAAAGTCTAACCAGATTTTTCTGACCGAATGGGCCGGAAATACTCTTTGATTTGTACAAAAAAATGAGTATTTCCTGATAAGATATATTTTTTCGAGAAAGCCCTAAAATCATATATTTCTGACTGAATAGTCATTTTTCATCATTTAGTACAGTCAGTCAGATATACAATCAAACAACATGGTTTCTTTCACAGTTAGTAAACTTTCTCAAACACTTTATTTACGTACATCACATTTCCAAACAACAATTATCAAATGGGTCCGAAGACTAGAGGGTGTATCCATTTTTCACCGCTTATTTTTTTTAGTGTTACATGAGGTTTCCACTCACTCACATTTCAATCAATAAAATGCAAGAAATTGTTATATTTCACTACCTTTCACTTTTTTTAAATAAAAATAATTTTATTTTAAGCTTATAATTAAAAAATAAATATAATTCCTTAAAAATGATTAATAAACTTAAAAATTAATTACAATAAAAATACTTGTTACTTAAAGAAAAAGATACATAAAAAAACAATCAAGATTAAAAGAACACAAAGAAAAGAACCAAGATTAAAAAAATAAAAAATACAAAAATAATAAAAATAAAAATAAAAACACTCACAACATAGAACCTAGATTTAAAAAAAAAACAACCTATAAAACATTACTAAAAATTACATAATATCCGAATTTGAAATAAAAAATACGTCATTCCGAATTGTCGTCTTCGACATTGTCATCATCATCTAAATCCTCGCCCGAATCCTCGACAAACATATCTGAATCTTAATCTGATTCATCAAACAAATCATTGTGCCAATACTCTGTCTACGGCTATATGCAAGACCTGTAAATGTGCTCTACCAAATCCGCATGAAGGGAGTGATGAATATTGCAATCATGTACTTCCTTTCTATTTTCTTTTACTCATGCATACCAATAGCTACTCCTGCGATGTTTGGCAAAACTTTGTTTTCGTCATATCTGCCTATAGCTTTTCCTTCATCTTATAAAATCATAATATGTAATATGATGTATGTGTACATTATGTGTTGTGTCACAACTAGCAATTTTAGCTAGGAAATTATATTCTCATGTAATCATTCAACTATTGTAAGGCATGTACTCTAAGTGAATATCACTCAATGCTCATTTAAATACATCTCACATGTTCAACTAAGGGTTGGAAACCCTAGAAATCCCGGTTCAAGTTTTTTATGGACTAGGACTCTCTTACTGGACTCAATTCATAAATTTATAACATTTTGGGCCATTTAAGTCTAGAATGATTCATCCTAACCCTAATGGGCCTTGTAGGGCCATAAATGATTTAATTACCTTAATAGGTCATAAACCCATTCCTTTTTACCATATTGGGCCGTGAATCTCCTAATGAGCCCAATGGGCCGAAAAATATTATTACGCTTCATCAATTCGAGTAAGCGAAGAAAAAGGAGCCCAAACCAATTCATTTTTATTCCTTATAGCCCAATTCTTAGCCCAAAGGAATTATTAGACAAAAAAAAGGGGAAATGAAGGATTTATGTAGCATTGACACCTCATGTTTGCATGGTGGGTATCCATGCAAACATCACCTTAATCTCTCTTCTCTTTCCCCCTCTTCTACTACCCTTGGCTGAAACCCCCACAACACATCTCTCATTTTATCCTTTCAAACATCTTCAAAACACTCTCTAGATCACCTCCCTTTTTCCTCCAAAATTTCGAGTTTTTGGGTGTAGCTTCAAGAGAAATCTTCTCCAAGAATCATAATCTTTGGTAAGTTCTTACTTAGACCTATGATTTAACTTCTTGATCTCTTCAAAAATCTCATCTTACACCCATATTTTTGTGGATCATGCTTCTTAGAACCCATCTAAGTCCAAAAACTTCTCAAGGAGCTTACTAGGGCCGAGAATCACATCACCTTCTTCCATTTCTTCTTCCAACCGAGAACAACAAAGCAAGGTGTGTTCATACCCACTATTTTCGATTTTTACTTGGTTTTCGGGGAGAATACAAGTTCTTTTGTGTAGATCTACGTATATACACATGAATATGTGTGTTTTTCATAAATCTAAAAATATGTTAAGAATATTAAGTTTATCACTTGGATCTACATGAAAACCTTGAGAAAAGTATGTGTTATCACATATAATACATGTAAACTTGTAGATCTAGGATTTATACACTTAAAATAGCAAAAAGTAATGTTGTGTTCAAAGATCTATAAACTAGACTCATAAATCAGCCCTTAACAAAAAAGTTTTGGTCCAATCTAGGACTGTTTTTTATCAACTTAATGATAATATTTTTCAAAACTGTCTTACATGCAAAAATTTCAGGTTTATACCTTTAAAATGACTACCCTCACGTTTTCATATAATTGTTCTACAATTTTTGGCAAATTTTACAAAACTGTCTATCATATTTGAAATAATTTTGGACCAGCCTGTGAAGGTGAGCAATTTCACACTTGTTAGAGGCCATTAAAAATTATGAGAAAAATTGTGAACAACGTAGAAAAAATTTTTAAACTTCTAGAATTTACGGATCCAAATTTCGGCTTACAATGATTTTTCTACAAACTTTCCAACAACTAGGTCGGAAAAGCCAAATACCAGAAAAATGAATATTTTCACAAAAATCAAGCCAAAAATGATATTTTTGACAAAAATGTGTTTAAAATGTTATTTTTACCAAAAACTAGCCATAAATACAAGTTTTGAGCAAAATGGGGACTAAAGTGTTATTTTTACTAAAATTGGGCCTTAATTGTAAATTTTTGGCTTATTGGGCCAACAACGTCATTTTTACAAAAAGTGGGCATTTTATGCTATTTTAGTGAATACTTGAACCTAAACCAACAATAAACTAACAAACAGATTAATTTTGATCATTTTTAGGTTAATAGGCCTTAGTGGCCTATTTATATGTTTGATAGGTCTTGAATATTATGCATTTGTTTATTGGGTCTCACTGACCCATTAACATGAGCAACGGATCTTGTATAGTATTTGTGTGCTATTTGGGCTTATAAATACCTTACATGTGAAATGGGCCTTAGTTGTCCTTTTATATATATTTCGGACCCATTTTATATAATCTCATTCATATTAGGTTTTGAAATGACTCACATGTTTAGCGATGTCCTAGTGGCTCACTTACATGGTTCGTTGGGCCTGGAATGAGTTTTATATGTTTATCTTCACGTAAATTTGATGAAGGATCTCGTGAGTTTTTTTAGTTGACACTTACTGAGTGTACGATCGTAGCCTATAGTTATAATAAGAGTCTCTTTGACGGAGAGCGGAGTTTTGTGTATAGATCTATACGGGGATGACACCCCACACCTGAGCTGTTCGCTACAGTTAGACTACATCGGTCTAGGGTGACTATAACCTTATTCTATTTTTCAGTCGGCATTCACAAACGCCAAGACAAGCGAAATTGTCATTGTTTAGTATGGTTATGATGGCTCACTTAGAGGAATTAACATTATGAAGTTTGCGGAAGACTATTTCCTTTTATGTTGGATTACTCGGAAACTTACTCACACTGGTACTCAACCTCGTTGTTGGTACGACAGCATTATCTATTCTTCTTTTTCGGGCAACATCGGGTTGTCTGAGGGCATTCTATTTTCATTTTCTTCTATCACTTTTGGCATTCTATTAAACAATAACACACATGCATTAATACAAGATCGAACATAAATATACCAAACTATTTTAAGAAAATATAGAATTTTCTTGTGATTACAAAGTTATACAAATCATTTTCTCAAATATACTTATGAACTCACCAACATTTTTATATTGACCTTTTTAAATTAACTTTTATTCTCAGGAAACCGTTGAAGTAGGTTGAGCAAAACAAACTAATGGATACTTAGTTGTATTTTGTGTTATCATACCCTGACTAATTTGGCATGTAATATTCGAATACAATACTCGATGTAAAACAATGAATGTTGTTATATTATGCATGGTGATGATGATGTTATGTTTCATTTATATTCACTGTAATGATATTACAAGATGAAGTCACACACAAGCCCCCGTACGTTTCCGTCGTCTGGTTCGAGGGTGTGACATGTTACAACCTTTTCACTTCATATGATTGTGCCCCGACTTGTAGAACTTGCCAATGCCTCTTGAGTACACCAAATGTTCGCTCCACATTCGAATATGTGAACAATTTCACAAGAAATAGATAAGGTAGGATATATCCTGTCAGTAAGATAGTACATGCACTTATATGCTACCCACTTTGCTTCAAACGGTACATCGTGAAACTTTCCAATGTAGATGTCGTTGAATACTGAAGACCGGTCTAGAGGATTGATGTTGTTGCTTGCACTAGTTGCACCAAAGAATGCATGTCGTATTCAAAGATCATGTGATGCAATTGCTTCTAGCACAATCGTCGACTCTCTATGATCGCCTCGTATGTACTGACGACGCTATGCGTTGGGGCACAATGCCTAAGATCAATGCATGCAATTGATACCACCTAGCATTCTTGGGAACCCATGCTTATTTTTATGTATCGTGTACATTTGGTGGACATCGTTATTGGTTGGTTTGAGCAAATACAATTGCACATAAACTAAACACTACTAGAAATTAGACTTTCAGCGACGAAATCAACGACAAACTAAATCCCTAGCTGAAATGGCGACGGAAAGTATATTATGTAAAAAATCATCAAACACAGCTTTTAGGTTGGGATCAACGACGGTTTCTCGATGGATTAGATAGGGAACGGCGACGGAATTATCCCTCGCTAATGTTTTTTAGACAATAAACCATAAGTCGATCGCTATTATATTTTCCCGCTAGCTTTTTCAATTCCCTCTCAATGGACGGTCTCATAAATTGATACCCGCTCCCCCTCTCCCCAAAACATTTGCTAGGTTTTATTTACCTCTCATTCACGTAAATGTCCCGCCTCCCACCTCTTCCTCTTCGCTTGGTTACATACCTCTCACTCCGTTCTAGTGTTCAAAATGGGAGTACATACCATCTTTATTCGTTTCTGTCTCGTATCTTCACGCCTTCCGCTCCTCTTCATCGTATCTATGTCGCCCTCCGCCTCCTCTCTGTGTCTAATCTTCTACCGTCATCACCATCACTGATTCATCATCCACCAGTGATCGAGCTGGCTGCTACCACTCAAGAATCGGCCACATCATCGTTGCTGCCCTACTTCGGCTGTCATTCTCCACCATCCCGCCATCTATTATCGTCTCCATCCACTCGGTTTTCTCTGCCTTGATTGAAGAAGGAAAACCCTAATTATTTAGGATCAATATAGGAATTAAATCAAGTTATTAGGGTGAAAAACAGGGCCAAGAATATTGATTTTTGTTTACTCTTCACAGCCAAGTGATGCTTCTGTTGATCACTTCCGAATGCGTTGTTGTTGTAGCTTCTATCTCTTTATCCTTAAAACCCCTAATTGTTATTATGTTTTAGTATAAGTTTGTTGGTTATGATGCACAAATAAGTCCCTATCATTATCGTTGGTAACCTTTCATGGGCCACATGCAGTAGATGCTCAACTGGATACCCTAAGACTGAAACCAGGAAATACGCGAGAATGAAGATGGTGCAACTATAGTTGACTCTAGCTTTCACCACATGTATAAATCTTGAAAAGGTTGTAGCCAATGTTGTAAGAAAGAGTTGTAACACCCCGTTTTGAAGAGTACCTTAGCGACGCTCTCAGTCGCACAGGGTATAAGCGATTCGGTCTTCTATGGGTCTCGGGATTTATTCGGAAGGTTTAAGCCATGGGTGTATAGCTAGGAGCGTAAGTCTTCTTGCCACCTTTTCGTGGATATAAAGTTCGTCGGAAACGGACTTAGAACAAAGAGGTTATAACACTTTGAAGTTATTGGCATAAATGGCCCCTAACGGAAATGTTTGGCAAGCAAGTCCCATGCATGCAAGGGAAGCATGCACGTGTTCGGCTGTGTACACCCTACGTAAGTTAGGAGTACGCCTAGCGTAGTAGAGTAAAATGATCGTGGGTGTGGGAGGAGTATGCCCAACGTACTCTCAGAGACGCTAAACCCTAATTTTGGAGACTAACCACTATGTAAGGAACATTATGGCTCAAACTGTAGCCCCTTATCAGTCTCCCCAACCTCAGAGAAACCCTAGAACGCCTCATCCCTTCATTCTTGTGTAATTTTGATCTTGAAAACACGATCTTGGTGGTTTTAAGCTTGGAAGAGGAAATAAGAAGTTGACAAGGAAGGACTTGGGAAGTTTGAGCTCATAAATTTGGGATAACATCATCATTTGGGACTCTTTATAGGTATAAAGTTCATAACTTTACATAAGAGTGCTTAGATCTGGTATAGTTTGGTTTTGAATTCATTTTGGTCCAAAGGATGAAGCTTTATAGTCCAAATCTGCTTTCTAGGCTAAGGGTTGCCACCCTCGGTGCTAAATGACTCCCTAGGTCAGAAAGTTGTCATCTTGGTGGTCTTAATGGGTTCATGTAAGAGTTGAGACCACTTTCATGGAAGTAGAATATCATTTTGGAGTTTGGACTTGTTTGGGACACGCAAAGTCACAAATTCAATGACTTTATGGATTAAGACGTTGAAAAGGACTTGGATCTGTGATTGTAGCTTCTGGATCTGAGTACAAAGCACTTAATTGGAAAATGGCTTATTAGGGGAGTATGTTGAGCGTACACACCATTTGGCTAGTAAGCTTAGCGTACATAGGAGTACGCCCAGCGTACTCATAAGATTTGGGTCTTGCGAGTTTTGGGCCTCAGTTTGGGTTATGCAAGGGATTTTGGTTCTTTGGGCCTTAGTGTGCCATCATAAGTTAAATAATGTGGGCCAAGAAGATGTTTGGACTTAGGGTAAGGCCCATTAGAGGGATTGGGCCTACTTTAGCAAATTAAGCGATTAATGGGCCACTAGTGGGTTTGGGAAGCCCATTTAATGTTGGGCCTTTTTATATTATGATTTTGAGCCTTAGATATGGACCAAGTTGGACTAGGAGTAAAATGGTCATTTTATCCTAAGGAGGATTATTGATTTGGACTAAGTGATATTTTGGTATTGACAGCTCGGGGAGTCGAGAGATCAACAGTTCGGGGATCTGCCAGCTAGCAGCGAGGTGTTACTCGTAGGAATCTACAGTCAACTTTACAAGGTGAGTTTTCTCCAGTAGGAACGGGTCTAAGGTACCATTGTCAGCTCGTTTATGTATGATAGTGTATACCGGATTTGGATCCGATGTCGGGGTTAGCCCGATGCAGTTTATATGTTCCGGATTTTGGTCTGATGACAAGTGGTACTCGAGGCAGTAGTGTATGTTTAATTATACTTGTTGTCTTTGTGATACTTGTATGTGCCTGTTAGGGAGGTGGGTGTGGGCAGGGGCCCATATCTCATTACTAGCTGAGTATGGACGGGGTTCCATATCTCATTAGTAGCAGAGTAGGGGCGGGGCCTTGAGACTAGCAGTTATAGTATATCAATTGTTTGTTATGTATTAGCATGCTTATATGTTATTATTGTATGTGTGTAGCGGGTGGGGCCCGGAGACAGGTGGGGCCTAGTAGATACAAATTTGTATACCAAGCGGGGCTCAATGCCAGGCGGGGCCTGATGCCTGATTCGTCCGATAACCGGGCGGGGCCTCGATGTAGCGGGCTAGGCCCAATGTTTGTAGTATGTGATTATGTATGGTATGTGGTAGATTGGGGAACTCATTAAGCTTCATGCTTACAGTTTTCAGTTTTGGTTTTAGGTACTTCTAGTAGCGGAGGGAAGATCTTGGGATGACTACTTGGCACACACCAAGAAGTTTTAGCATGAGATGTTTACTCTGATAAAAAGAACATGTTTGAGATGATAATCTGATTTGATATAACGATTTTGGTTTATGAATGAATTGGTTGATAATTATGGTTTTTATTAACTATTTAAAACGAAATTTTCAGACCGTATTTTTAGGATGTTTCACATTATTAATCTATCTTTCCCTTTTTACAACTTCCTTTTGTCTCTGAACCTCTTAATGTGCCTGCTTAAAAAGTCCTAAAAGTTTTATTGGATGTGAGATGAGATTTTTTCAAGTTTTTGATTTTGTGTTGTTGAACGTAATTGAAGTTATGCTTGATTTGAAACTGATACACATTGATTTGAAGACTGAAAAAATACTTCTTTTGTATCCAGAGTATGTGAAAGTGCCTGACTACAAGGTATAATTTATATTTATATCTTTGTGGGGTTTCATGGTGAATTTATATCTAGGAAACTTATTTTGTAAGAAAAAAAGTTTGTGATTGTAATTTTTTTAGGGTTCATTGAGGTCGGCAAAATATGCTTCTTTTTCTAAAAGAGTCTTGAAATTGAGTGCTATTAAGGTGAATGACTTTAGCACTGTTGTTGTGCTTATGGTCGTGCTTTTTGTGACACGTGATGTACAAGTTTGTATTTTCATATATTTATAATTTGGTTATAGATTTCATGTTGTAATTATTTTTTGTATTGATTGTGGTAGCTTACATTCTCAAATCTATCAGTGATGCTCCTCGATGTTTGAGTTTGAGATATACCATTCCATCTTGTGTTGCTGTTGCTGGTGTGGACATTGATAATATGTTAAGTTCAGATGAAGATATCACAGTTACCTTCTTGGATATTGCACTAGCAAGAATTTTATCTCAATGGTTCCAAATTCAAGATTCTAATTCATTAGCATGAATACATGATAGATAAAGTGGTGCCTTGCACCCGTGTGTGATTGTACGATTGAGTTTGAACATAGAAGTGTGTAAGTTGAGAGATTGTTTCAATACCAAAATATAATAACTAGGGTTACTTTTAGTTTACACCTTGTTCATCAAGGTAATCACAATAGAAGAAAAGATGAATAAAAAGAAACATGCAACAATAACAACAAAGTAATCTGATGTTACTCTCTGTACTGATGTAAATGTGAACCCACATATCAAGAACAGGGGACAGAAATGCGGAAGAAAGGTAACATGTAATAAAAATTATAGGCTACTGATTACACCTTATTCACTTAGGAATAAGTGAGATAATTAAACTCAATCTACATAGATACACACAGGAAGGAACAGGGAAACAGAAGACAAAAATATATTGGAAGAATACTTTTATTTTCAAAGGTAAAATGACTTAAAAATATCAATCTACTTGAACCTATTTATACTAAACATAAAGGAAACCTAGTGTAACACGTCTACTTGATAACAAATCCTAATCTAACACAAAAACATAAAATAGGAAGGCTTTCCCAAAATACCCCTAGACTTAAATTGTCCCATATTTCTGGATTAACACAACAAAGTAGAGGCGATGATGTAGCTTTCTGTTTCTCATACAACATTGTTGGAATGTAAGTATTATATATGAATCTTTATGTAATTTTTAAAAATAGGTTAGTTTATGTTTATACTTTATGAATGATAAAAGTTTTTTTATGCTGTTGTTGTTTTCATAGTGTATAGAAGGAGCTCATCGCCCTATGCACTATGAAACTATGTCCAAGTGAATGTTGTTTTCATAGGTTATTGTTGATTGTAATTGTGATGAGATGAGGGAAGAGCTTAAGGAAAAATGTGAAGAATTTGAGACAAACAACAAGAAATAGCCAAGATTACCCACCTAACTATACTTTGACACTTAACTTTTGTAATTTGGTTTCAATACTTTGAAAGTGAACATGCATTTTTTTTTGTTGATCAAATATTAATATTTATTATTGTAGTCAAATGTTAAACTTTTGATTTTGACGTATAAAATTTAAATTACATTTTTTGAATTCTTGTTACGGAATAGCGACAGATTTGAAACCTACTAGATCGTTGCTAAAACAAAAAGTTTGTTGGTTTACTAATAATAGCAACGAATTAGCGACGAACAACAACGACGGATTAACGACAGACTTTAGAGGTTCCCTTAGAAATTTGTGGCATCGGTAATCCATCACTAATCCATTGCTAAATCCCCCACAGAATCCGTCACTGACAATTAGCGACAAGGGTTTTTTCGATCGATAATTCTGTTGTTAATCCGTCGCTGATAGCCATCAGCGACGGATTAGTGACAAAATTTTCTGTCCCTGATACTTTAGTTTCTAGTAGTGAAATTAATAGCTTTCACGAACTTATACGCACTATCTCATGTGGTACGCTTAGATATCGTCAACTACTGGTCTTATTTATCTGCGCTCATGATGCATGCTAACTGAAAAATTGTGGTTGTTCATTTTTTAATTGGAGAAAACCCTTTTTTTACATGTTGCATCTCGCTTCCATTGGAAATATGGAAATCGGCTTACCAAATTGCCAACAATACGTAGAAATAACTTTTTCCTCATCCGTAACTGCCTTCGAAACTTGTCAGCGTGCACGACGTCATCTGTAAAATAGTTTTTTGTAAGTCAAGTGTGTCCAACATTGTGATTTCTCCTCAACGGAGGTCTTCTTATTTGAGGTCGTGAAACTGAACTCTGACCTTGATGGTTTTGGAAATACATAACTGTTTTTGCCATGATGTAACCGACAAATTATGCCTATTCTTGCGTCATCGAATCGGAGGACGAAGATAACGATGACGACATTGTGGTTGAGTGGGTTTTTGAGAGAATATGTAGAAATAAGTGTAAAAATTATGTTATGTTTATTCGGTATTTATAGAGTTGTAAATATATTAAAAAATATATTTCAAAAATATATAATTGTAGCTGTTGAAGTCAGAAAAAAAACCAAACTAATAAAATGAAAAAAGAGAGGGCGAGGTAGCCTCCCCTCACTTCCGATCCCACACTACCTTCCCGTCGACGTTGGTATTGTGTTCCGGTTGCAGCTTCTAACACCGCACCACCTTCCTTGCTACGCACCTTCTAGCCTAACAGTTTTTTTCTTTAGAACCTCCGTGTGTGTGTGTGTGTATATATATATATATATATATATATATATATATATATATATATATATATATATATATATATAGGCTTAGGGAATATATGGTTGTCATGTACCTAAGCTTATATATAGAACTCTCCAAACAATGAAGTTTTGATCCATTTATATCCAAACTAATCATTATATCTCTTTTACTATTCTTTCTTAATCATTTGACTTACTAAATCGATCAAATTAATGCTATTTTTTTTCCTTCATTGTGTTTAAGAACTTAAAGCATTAAAAGTCGTGACCATTTAATCAACCCTACTAAATTCTTAATGAAAACTAATCGAATAAAAGATAAAAGAAGAACATTTCATAACTCAATCAAACTTTTTACAAAATCATTGGATATAGTTTTTCAATTGAAATACAAAACAATTAAGTTATATTCGTTAAAAAAATAATGGTTTTTTTTTTTTTTTTTTTTTTTTTTTTTTTTTTTTTTTGTTTTAAACTTCAATAATTATTTGCAATAAAAAAATATATAATTGATCTTTTTTATTTCATAATTAAACTTATTCAATGGTATTATATTAAAACAAAACTAAGAGAAAATGAAATTTGAATTGTTTTGTTTAAAACTACATTGTTTAAAAGGTTATATATCTAAGCTTAGGTACATAACAACCACATGTTCACTTTTCTCTCTCTTTCTCTCTCTCTCTCTCTCTCTCTCTCTCTATATATATATATATATATATATATATATATATATATATATATATATATATATATATATATATATGACATAGAGAGTATGTGGCTGTTATATATCTAATACTAAGTATAGAACCATCAAAAACTAAATAGTTTTAACTGCATCAAATCTCTCTACCATTTTTCTTGTATCCTCTATTAGTCTAGATGATACGATTAGTACATATTTTTTTTTGAAGTTTTAAATATTTAATTTTGCACCACAAACGATATATAAGAATAAATTATCAACTACCTATAAGTCTGAATATTCAAATTTAATATAGAAAACTATAGTGAAAAAGTGAAATTGTTCATTAAATTTGAAGTTATAATAACTTTAAAAATTTGATATATCTCTTAATTAATAATTTATTTAAAATGACTTATTTAAAATAATTGATTAATAATTATAAATTTTTATTATAAAAGTTTAATTAATTTTATAACCGTGGTTCCCACGAGTTATAAACTAATATATATATATATATATATATATATATATATATATATATATATATATATATATATATATATATATATATATATATATATATATATATATACTCTTAAACTTTGATTGAATTTTGTTTTTCATAATTAACATTTGATGCTGTTAAATCATAAGTTCTTTGTTATTTAATTGTTTAATTGAGTTTGAATATAAATCAACGGTGAATATGAACTACTTTTTTATTTTGGCAGAAAAATAGAAAGCTAATTCAGGACTTACACAATGGGTACGAGGTACTAGCCAATCAGTTATCAAGATTTTTAAAAAATAAAAATGAAAAATGAGTGGCTAAAGTTTCCCTAATTTGAAAGTATTTTAGATTTTCTGAGATAAAAATAAAATAACTGTTTGATATACCTTATGGCTATGGGATATCATCCAATATGTTATCAATGATTTCGTTTATAAACGGATGACTAAAACTTCACTAATTAAAATATGTTTTTAGTTTTTTCAAATTTTGTTTTTCAGAAAAGTTTTAAAAAATTGCTTGATGTTTTATTATTCCCCACACGTTCATAAAAGGTTGCTCAATTGAAAATGGAAAGAATATTGAACCTATTATTTTTCTTGCGACAATAATAGTTCTATATTCATTAAACATATAATATAAGTATCCTCAAACTATTATATAATAATAACAATAATAATAATAAGAATTAGTCTTTAAGATATATTTTGTTTCGCGGGATATTGTAATAAAAATGCATGTTGTACGTAGTATAATCAAATGAGGTTTGTCGAAGTGGTCAACGACAAATTGTATTAAATTACTAATTTTGTGACCATTTTGTGAATCAATTTGCATCGTAGGCAGAAATGGTGCCTTGCAATGTCATTGTTGCTTGATCCATGGTTATACCATATTTTATCACCTTGTATTAGGGGTGAGTATTTGAACCGGACCAATTCTTAGACCAGACCGGTTACGGAGAATATTGTAGACCGTGGATCAGATTGGATGAGACTTACTGGGTCCAGGTTCAGGTTCGGGTCCATTTTTTCCGGATCTTGGACCTGTTTGGACTGATACAACTTTATATGCATATGGTACAACTTTAAAACACATTTTTTGGTTTTTGATACAACTCGCTAAAATGAATATGCTGTTGGGTTTGATACGTACCACTCGTTAAAGTGAATACTTTTTAGGGTTTGATATGGTACAACTCGTAAAAATGAATACGTGTTCGTTTATTATGTTTTTTAGATCGGTGAAACATTGATTATATATATTTTATACGATTTGTTTGAATAATTGTAACTAACTGAACATAACAGCAAAAACAACAAAATTATAATCTAAAATCATCTATAAACTCTAAATTACACGTTGGAAAACAGTGCAAACAGTATATGTCAATACGACTTAAAACGAATGAAATATTATTGTTTAAATAATTTCACAGAATACAAAAGTTTAAATTTCTTACTGAAAAGTTGAAATATTTCAAGTTTGATATCTCATATTTGAAGGATTGTAACTCATTGAATATAACACAAAAAACTACACAATTATAGTCTAAAATCATCTACAAACTCTAAATTACATGTTTGAAAAAACTGCATGTGAATCTGACTTAAAACGAATGAGATATGTTTGTTTAAAAAATTTCACATAATACAAAAGTTTAAATTTCTTGTTGAAAAGCTGAAATATCGATATCTCATCTTTGAATCATTGTAACTCATCGAATATAATATCAAAAACAACAAAATTATAGTTTAAATCATCTACAAACTCTAAGTTACACGTTAAAAAAAACTCACATGTTAATCTGACTTAAAATGAATGAGATATGTTTTTTAAAGAATTTCACAGAATACAAAAGTTTAAATTTTTTGCTGAAAAAGTGAAATATTTCAGCTTTGATATCTCATCTTTGAAGCATTGTAATTCATTGAATATAATACCAAAAACAAAAAATTATAGTCTAAAATTATCTACAAACTCTAAATTACTGTTGGAAAAAATCGCAATTCAATCCGACTTAAAACAAAGGTAATATGTTTTTTTAAAGAAATTTTACAAAATACAATTTTTTTAAAAAATAAGTCAATCCAAAACCGGTTTTTACCTAGAACCGGCAGCACCAGACCAGTTTTTTGCTGAAATACTAGAACCGAGAACTGACCTGAGAGTTCAAAAAAATGGTCCCATCTTTTTCACCGGTCCATCTCTTCAAATGCTTATCCCTTCCTTCTATATGTAGACTTTTCCAATTCGCTAAAACATTTAGCACATTTATTGCATTGTTTTCTTTAGCCCCAATGAGAGTTCAAACGGTTTGAAATGTTGCTAGATTTTTGGGTTTCGTTTTGTAGTCATTTCTTTGACCACCGAAATGTTGGTTGTCAAAGCTCCTCTTTCGAACGAAAAATTGTAAATGGCCACAATCATAGGTATTTATTTTAAACTAAAAAACTGTAGTACGGATATTGCAAAAAAAAAAAAAAAACCGCAATACTTTACAATTAGAATGATAAATATGATTGTGGTGAAGCTAACACAATTGATACCTATCTGGCTATCTATAATAAGCATAGAGTGGTAAAAGAATCATGTTGGCTTACAAACGGTCCTAATGGTTCTAAACTCATTAAGTATATAGAAAAAAATACAAAAGAAATATGTTTTCCAAATTCCTACGACGAGTACATAATATTGGTTGTAAGACTAGTTTTTGAAACCGGTTTTTCTTAGACCGGTACCAACCTTCATTATGATAACATGATATATAATTGACAGTTTGTAAAACGATTTGTTTTTTTTTTTTTTTTTTTTTTTTTCAAAAACCGATTTTTTTCTAAACTTATTTGAACCGAACTTCAAATAATCTTGAATCATTTTTTTTTGCTAACCTCAATATTAAGGTTACAATGTGTTGAAAAGTTCAACTTTAAATACGGTACATGACAATCAAGAACTTAGTCATGGAGAGAATCATATATATATATATATATATATATATATATATATATATATATATATATATATATATATACAGAGAGAGAGAGAGAGAGAAAAGAATGAATGATCTTTTAAGAACTCATTGTTCCCGAGAAACCGAAAACCAAAAGTGGAGCGTTAGATCAAAAAAACGGATGGTCAACATGCATTATGACATTTTTGTAAATAAGTGGAAAAATAAAAGGACGAAGACATCAAAATTAAATGGAATTAAGGGCATTTTAGGGTTATAGAAATTGACTCGTACACAATCACCATTCCTTATTAGATCTCTCTCTCTCTCTCTCTCTCTCTCTCTCTCTCTCATCTCCACTGTATCTCTTCCCCTCGTCTCCGTCCTCCCTCAATCGGCCCGCCTTGGTGCCTTTGACCCATTGGTATGGTGAGGAGACTCACCTCGATTGCAGAAGCTTCTTGAACGAAATCCCTAGCTGCTGACCCGACAACTTCCCGAGCTAATAATACCAAATGACACCTAATTAACAATTGGGTTCTAGCCCATAAATATAACTTCATACCCGGGGTAAAAGACCATTTTACCCATAACATATCCCTGTCCAAACTATGGCCCAAACTATAATCTGAAAGGCCCAAATGCCAAATAATCAACCAATGACCCAATTTTCCAAACTTGGCCCAAACCTCTATATGGGTCTTGCCATCAGGCCCGATCCTTCTTTTCAGTCCAACACACTTAGCATTCCGATGGTCCAATAACCCATAATCATCGAAACACAATTATAGCCCACTTATGGCCCAATTTTCCAAATTAAGCCCAATCCTTTCCAATAGGCCTTATCCTAAAGCCCAATAATTTCCCTAGTCCATAATCTTGTTTCCAATTGCCCCACGAAGGCCTACAACAACTTAGTCCAAGAAACGACCCAACTCGAGGCCCACATATGTGAAGTCCAATCAGACTGAGTACGCAGGGCGTACTCAGCAGTACATTGAACATACTCGTTTAATGGCTTGTACGCTGCGCGTACTGGCTTGTACGCCTAACGTACTTCCCTCTTAATCCCACTTTCTCCATTAAGCACTTAATGCTTAAACCTTAAGTCCAAACCACAGATCTGAGTCCCAAGTAACGTCTTAACCCATAAAGTCACTGACTTGGTGACTTTGCATGCCCCCAAAAGACCAAATAGCATTCTACTTTCATGAAAATGGCTCAAACTCCAACATAGATGGTCTTAAACTCTAAAGGTGTCAACTTTATGGACCTTGGACCTCAGAAACGGTAAGAGGGGCAACTCAAGGCTCCTGGAATGAAATCAAGACCACTAGATCTCAAACTTTGGACCAAAATGAACAAAATCCCATAAATGGTAGATCTAAGACACCATTGATCAAGTTCAAAGCTTTATACCTTAATCAACCTGAAAATGAGTCACAAAAGCCAGATCCATAAGCCTGTCCTTGATCCCTATCTTTCCATCAAACTCCACCTTCTTGGAAATGGACCAAACACTCCAAAAATGAACTCCATAAGCTCAAAATGCCACCATAAATGATTAAGGAGGATTTCTAGGGTTTTAGAGGGTGGGGGATGACTTAGAATGAAGATGAAGGCTTAACATTATGCTTATATAGGGTACAACTCTAAGATTAGGGTTTTCAGTCTGACCCTCGTACGCCCGACTTACCTTCTCGTACGCCCCGCGTATGAGGCCGTGCACCTCGATCTAACCTCCCATATACGCAGTGCGTTCCTCCAGCTATGCCTCACATAGTTCGTTCTCTTCGTTACGCCCTGCGTACCACTTTGGCACATCCCGCGTACTAGGGCTTTTCCCAAAACCCTAATTCTTCCGAAGGCTATAACTTACTCGATACAACTCCGATTCCAACCATTCATATATCCATAGAAAGGTATCGAAACGCTCAACACTATTATTGATTCCTGTCTGCCATAAAATATCCTGAACTAAAATTCACTTGCCATAAAAGTATGAGCTGACAAATTACCGAAATACCCTTTTACCCAAAAACTCAACTAAATACCTGAGTAGCCAAGATACATTATCTAACTCCGACTCGGTCCAAAACTCAACCCCCAAGGTATCCGTATCTTGATATAACTTAATCCTTTGATCACCAATTCAAAATGGGAACAAATCGAACAAGATGGTACAACTCTCCCCCACTTGAATTAGATTTCGTCCTTGAAATCCGTCCTTACCTTCCCCAACACATCTAACACTCTAGTCAATACCTCCATAACACAGGAATGATTACAGCCTTCCCAAGGCCACCGAAACCAATCCTAAACGGACTTACCAACCTGAAAAGGAACAAACCTTAAACCCTCTTGCATTAAACCACCTTTACCCTTCCAAAAATCAAAAATTCAAATTGACCTAGCATCCCGACGACCTGAGGCTTCCAAAAGAACAAAAACACCAGTCAAATGCAGCTACAGAACGCTCAACTTGTCAGGAGGCTCAAATAATCCTTCGAGTAAATGATTCACCCCTGCACAGTTTGACTCAGACGACAACTGCGCAACAAGGTCTAATAAGCTACTATGAGATTATTTAATCCAATTGTAAACAACTCCGCATATACTCCGAATAACAAGCAATTCCACACATGAATCCCACTTCGACCCTGGTCCCAACTTGTTTGCCCACTACCCGAAACATCGAATACCTAACCGATTGCTGAGCCAAAAGACACACACACACACAGCAGTCCTACACGTCTTCGGAAAAGAAAACCGACTGCCAGGACTTGATTACACACCTTGCCATCAAACTTATGCTAATAGAATGAATGCTACATGAACCATTACAGTCTTATCTCCTACCCGGTCTCCAACAACCCATCTTTTCCTTACTTTAAACATGCTATGGCTCTTTCACAGATAAAACCAACCTAAGACACAGCACAGTAACTCGAACTACCATCAACTAAACCCATCCATTACCCTTGAACCCTATGATTGATGCCCTCAGCATATAAATATGTCCATCCTTATCCCGCTAGAACGAAAATCATGCACAAAACATGCGCGATACCCGAATCGAGATCTTACCCAAAACCGATTCGATACACAGTCATAACCCAGCATCTACGAATCTGCACCTGCATCTCACACCACATCCTCCTGATTACCAACCCCTTTACTTAACCGATGAATTGGTATGCCCAAACTATCTTCAAGACTTCTAATCTCGCACCTAGTCCAACCATTAGGTTCCTAAGAGTCAACAACCAAGCTACCTAGCCTGAACCCCTCTGTGTCACACACTGGTTACCCGCATGTCCTGCAACACAAGGTCCAACCCTTGACTCAATAGTGTCTACTAGTTCCAACCTGGATTTCCATAATCACCCTAGCTCGCCCGCGAATCCCAAAGACCCTCATCCTAGAACAAAGAATAATTTCTTGACAACCCTGTCGGCATGCCCTAAAGCACGAGATAATTTCCCTTCCATGCTTGTGACCTACTCACAACCTTGCGAAGTAGCCTATCCTGGCCTAAGTCATCTGAACGAATCCGTGAATGCCATGGCTACACTGCAGTTTTTCTACACTTTCCACACTATCCGGACACTTGTGAATGCTACAGCTCCCCCACAGTCTTACAACACCTTCCATATTATCTGAACGTTTGTGAATGCTACGGCAACCCCTGTAGTCTTACAACACTTTCTACAATATCTAACTGCCTGTGCATGATACGGCTACCCCACAGTCTTACAACACTTCCCACACCATCTAACTACTAGTAAATGCTATGGCTCCCCCGTAGTCTTACAACACTTTCACCCCAAGAGACCATTAGTGAATGCTACGGCTCCCCTGTAGTCTTACAACACTTTCTCCCTAACGGAACAGTAGTGAATGCTACGGCTCCCCCACAGTCTTACAACACTTTCACCCTAACACAACTGTAGCCCAATGCCTTACCCCTAATCTATCAATTCGAATCGTACACAGAGTCAAGCACGCACTCGACCGAACACCTAAACTGAACTCAATTCATGACCGAAACCCCAACCTGATTCCCCAAATTCTGCTATCAAGCACCAAGAAGATGCGATTGACATGTTGGGGAGTTTTATTGAGCTCCCAACTCACACAACCCTCAAATCAAACAGCTGCTTGGGCTGCCTTCCTCCTTGATGGGGATGTGAAACTCATCCTAGTTTCATAACCGCTCCTACTCCTAAATACTTGAATGATTCTCCCCCACTTCGATTCGATAAGTTCTCACAGCACACGGGAATTGAGAGATTTCCCCAATCCTTCTTACCCCTAACGGCCTGTTGAACACTTCCTGAAGCCCAACAACACTATTGATCCCAAATACTTTAGATGATACTACACCCAACACTTGCAACCCTCAGAGCTGATGCCCAAACTAAACCTCAGCAATGGACCACCTCCCTAGTCGCCCCTAAACGCCAATCAACATGTCTAGAAAGACTACTAAAACCTAATGATATGGAAGAGTTAACCCGTTGAATCCTGATCATATAACCTCCACACAATGCCCTTGAACCGATCTCAACTACCACCCAACATGCAACTGAACACTTGGAGTTTGCTATATGAGAAATGAACCTTCAATAACCCACTAATGATTCACAACATGCAAAATACATAAGATACTCCCTGAAGATACAACCCAATGATGACATAATCATAACCAAAAGATAACGCGAACCCAACATATTATAAGATTCCAAGCAACAAGAAACCATTAGCAACCGAAAGAATCGTAAATGATAACACACCCGCCGAACCACCTATGGAGCACTGGCTTCCCTTTCCTCCCTAGGGAATAATCTCTATTGACATGATCAACATGCTATGCTCGTAGTAACCCATACTTCTGGATTGGCAAGCTCCACTTTCCCTTTCTCGCACGTGCTACACCGACCTCGACCCTGCTGGCCTCTCCAACCCTATTTAGAAATCTTGGGTCTCTTCCCGAGACCATCCACTAAATTCACTTCACCTAATCCTCTCTCCTTGATGTACCCCAAATCGATCTCCCGCCCTCAGACTTTGGGTTTCATATCATTCAGGGTTTGGCACCCTGACACCCTCACCAACTCAATCGTCAACAGCTGAACTGCAATAGTTGGAGCAAAGTCTGCCTTAACCTAGGCTACAAACTACTCCTAAGACATAATCTCCAATCCCGAAAGAATAATAGATCGCACAATCAATCCCCAACAACTCTTTTCCGCCCGATACAAGCGATCCAAGACGAACCGAACCTTAGCTCCTAAGGGGTAAGGACTAGTGCGGAAAACACTTTCCATCTCCTTAGTCCAACACGAACTCAAATCCATGGCATTCCTTCCACTAACTGGCTCACCACCGGAGCCAGGACCAGACCCTAGTCCTTCCCCATACATGTTCATCCTCATCCGGCAAAGCAACTATTCCCACGGTCCAAGCATAATAAAGAATTCTCCTTCCCATAAGTTTCTTAGATTCTCCAAGACTCTCACCGATTCGAGTATGGATCATGTGCTTTTAGTAGTACATGCTTAATACTACCTTCCACACCTATCCATACTTTCCTCAGCAATCCTCCTGAATCCTCTAAGTCACCTACTCCACTAATGCACCAAATATCCGCTAAACAGTAGCACGACACCTACCGAAGCAACTCCTAGGCTCCCCTTAGGATCCCAACCTCACCGAACCGCCCCACTAGCTCACTGGAACATATCCTAGGCTTTTCTAGGTTCCCAAACTCACCCTGCCATCAGCTAATGAAGAACTCATCATGATGCTAGCTATCCACCTCCTGAATATCATCATATTCATTTGGTGGCTGACTCCCATTATCCAAGAGTTCCAAAACGCCCAAAGAAAGAATCATCCGTGCAGTAACTCTCCAATCCATGAAACTATCATATAACATTAAGCCCACAAACCACAACTCATGCTATCCACATCCACCCTCACTGTCGGTTGCCTTATGCATGCAAATTATACACAGAACATGACCTAACATAATGTCGAATAATAGAGTCTACCCTAGGAATAGGATCAAAACCAAAGAAGGAACATGAAATAAGGCCAAATAAATTATTCTAGGGCTATAAGATCCTAACCGTATATAATTTTTAAAGCATACATTTAGTAGTTACCAATACAAATAGTCATTCCCATTCAAACATAGCATCCAATATTCCCAAGGCTACAAGCATCACATATCAAGCCAATCTATCGCTGACAACTCAGCACTGGCATGCAAGTCTACTAGCTCATACAACATATAAAGGCATTTCTCCTAGCCCTAACTAGCATGCGAATCTCAGATTCATAAATCAAGTCATAACAGATAGCATATATGGGTATTATGGGGAAACTTACTTGAGCTCGACCATTTGGATGCACCACACCCTTTCTTGTCTTAGAAAACTCTTTCCTTGAAAATATTATTCTTTTGGAAACTTTACAGATCCACAGCTTGAGTTCAGACACACCTGAAAGTATGTTTGAATCCCTCAAACCAAGGATCTGATACCACTTTGTAACGATCCAAAAATCTAGGGTAAAAATTTTATTTTTATTATAGTCAAAACACATATATCTTTTAAATCCAAGCATTCCAAAAACATTGCCAATTGAAAACATTTATCAGAGTTACATTCCAAAATCACCTAATATGGAAAACATGGGTGTGTGCGCTGTGATCAAGCCGAGCCCTTCCTTTCCAATCCAACGATACCTGAAACCATAAACAAAATGGTAAGCACCAAGCTTAGTGATTTCCCCATCGCATATCCCACATAATCCACCTAATCACATAAATAATATCAATCACATAAGCCATGCATATAAACATATAAGGATGTCGTGGGCTCCCCCAGGGTCTTACACCTATGTGTCATGGGCACCCCCATGGTCTTACTTGGAATTTCATGGGAACCCCCACATGGTCTTATAACCAAGTGCCATGGGCTCCCCCACATGGTCTTATAACCAAGTGTCATGGGCACCCCCATGGTCTTTACCTGGAATGCCATGGGTACCCCCACATTGTCTGACATCCAAGTGCCACGGGCTCCCCCCACATAATACATAATCAACTAGAATACCACATAACACATAATGGGCCGGCCTTGGTGCCTTTAACCCATTTGTATGGTGAGGAGAATCACCTCGATTGCAGAAGCTTCCTGAATAAAATCCCTAGTTGTTGCCCTGACAACTTCCCGAACTGATAATACCAAATCACACCAAATTAGCAATTGGGTTCTAGCCCATAAATATATCTTCATACCCGGGGTAAAAGACCATTTTACCCCTAATCTATCCCTATCTAAACTATGGCCTAAACTATAATTTGAAAGGCCCAAAGGCCAATTAATAAACCAATGGCCCAATTTTCCAAATTAGGCCCACACCTCTATATGGGTTTTGCCATGAGGCCCAATCTTTCTTTTTAGTCCAACACACTTAGCATTCTGATGGTCCAATAACCCATAATCATCAAAACCCAGTTATGGCCCACTTATGGCCTAATTTTCCAAATTGTGCCCAAGCCTTTCTAATAGGCCTTATCCTAAAGCCCAATAATTTCCCTAGTCGATAATACTGTTTCCAATTGGCCCACAAAGGCCCAAAACAACATAGTCCAAGAAATAGCCCAACCCGATGCCCACATATGTGAAGTCCAATCTGACTGAGCACGCAATGTTGGGTTTTGAGTACTATAACACTCATATGGTGCACATACAACCCTAAATGCTTTGGATCTATGTTTTCTCTAATTACAGATGCATATCTTCAATTTTCCATAGCATTGTTCTAACTAGCATACATTTGAACAATTGGATGATACAACTAGTGAGATGACTTATCTTTTAGAAGGACTTGTAGTTCTTGAACTTTGAAAGCTTGAGCACCCCAAGTGTGATGCCTCTAATGGTTCACAAACACCAATATGCAAGAGGAGGCTTGAGAGAATAGGTTACTTGCACAAAATCAACATCGCACTCTTAGAAAGTATGGTGTAACCGATTTTGGCTCTAAGGATCCATTTTACAGTGTAGCAAATGTTAGGGTTACACCTTGTAAACCCTAATGACCCATGACTTTCCACATTCTTATGCTCCATGGGTTTAACCTCCATGGACTATCCATGGATTAGTTTAGCCCATCTACATGATCATAGATCATTGACCCACAATATAAGAATCACTGATTTACATAATCAATCCCCATATATTTAATTAGTCTATTTTGACCACAAAATTAATTCCAAATTAATTTTTAAATAATACTAATTAAATAATATGATTTCGTATTAATATATTATACTTGTAATATTTTAATTGATGTGACCTGGCTCCGAACCACCTGAGCTATGGAGGAACGGCGTCCGGCTGGAGCATGAGAGGTCACAAAGAAAAGGACGGCGTCAGCCGTCGTCCGGGAGGAGGTCCCGGAAGAACGCTCCGACGGTCAAGTTATTAAGTGAAATGGGTGTATAGATGATGAAAGACGAGGTGAAGAGAGCTTACCCCGTCAAGGCCAGATGGTAGGCCTTTTATACTGAAGATCTTCCTCGGACCGTATGAGGGACAAGGACTGCGGTCCCGACAGGATTCGCCGCTCTTATTGGAGAGCCATGTTGCACGTTCGTGTCCGGTCCAACGATTGGTCCAGGCATTTTGCTCTGTCATGGCGTCTTGTCGCCTAGAACCGTTATCCTTGGACTGTAGCTAAAGGACAATGCTTGGCAAGGGTGAGCTTCTTACGCGGTCGCCGCGTAGGAACCCGGGGTTGTTTGGGATGTCTGGGTCGCCCGGTCGATTCCCTGCCGGTGGTGCCCTGATGGGGCTCGTCTGTCTCTAGCCCGCTCTAAGGGGCACGTCATCAAGTCCCCCAGTCCGGTAGTCATAGCGTATGCTAGCTAGCTATGGCGTTCTGGACTTAACTGTTGGTGTAGGCGTCATGCTTTTACTCAGTCGACACTTCATTTATGGTGATGTGACATTACGACGTGTGCGGCGGTTACGTCAGGTGTGTCAGGGATTTTCGTAAATCCCGCTTCCTTTTCCTTTTGTTACTCTCGAACAATTTTCTTTTCCAGTTTCTACCTTACCTCTTTATTCCCTCTTTTCTTCTCCCTATCTTGTTCTTTTCCATGGCATCTACTCAGAACTTAATCCCTAGTTCCTCCGAGTTCGACACCCTTCAGAAGGCTTAAGACCTATCTCTGGCTGGTAGGGTGGAGTTTCCAGTCTCTGGTTCTTTGATCACTCAACCTCCGCCCGGGAAGGTGGGTGTTTATCTGAAAACCTTCGACGCTAGTCTTCGCCTTTCGTTAACTGACTTTCAAGAAGAAATAATCCGACGTAACGGGTGTAGTGTTCAGATGCTAACCCCCGGTGCTGTTCATAATATTGTGGCCTTCAAGATGATTTGTCGGGCTAACGACATCGTTCCCGACTACTTCGTCTTCAAGTTCTTCTTTCGGTTTGCCGCTACCAACAACAAGTATACCTTGTCTGCCCGCCGGGGAGGCCATAATCTTGTCGTTGACAGTAAGCCCCCCAAGAACTGGCAGGATAAGTAGTTGTGGGTCAACCAGGAGCTGCTTGGCTGTGAGCACCTCTGGGCGACCGTGCTTTCCGATACCATCCCTAAACTGTTTCCCTACAACCAGGCGACTGCAGATATCTTGCGCACCCTCCAGGTGGACATTGATTTGATGTCGGAGTCTATACTTGCCAGTGTCGGGATGAGCCCTGGTTGGCGCTCTTGGGGGGAGATGTATGTGTTTTTTCATGGTGAGTCGCTCTTGCTTTTTCCTTTTGCTTTTTCTCTTCTCCCCCCTTATATATATACATATATATATATATATATATATATATATATATATATATATATATATATATATATATGTAAGGAGACCTCGTTCACTTTTGTTTTTTCATGGTTGTCTTCTCTGCTCTTTGGGCATGTGTTGAATGCTCTGTCTTTATGGATTATGTATTGCGGGGTCGTTACCGGGGTAAGTTGGAGCATCGCGTAGTGCCTTTGTACGAGACCTTGCCTCCTCCCTGTCGCTTAACTACTGCTATTGCTCGGGTGTCCCCACAACTGTGGGGAGCTCTACCGTGTCGTGAAGTCATCCGATTTCCTATACCGTTGTGACCCTGCCGACTACCTTCCGTACTCCTACTGCGCTGGCGACCAACAGTGTGGTGGACAGCAAGGTTGGGATTATGGATGGCGATCGCAGGTTGCGTGGAAAAGGAAAGATGTGCAGGCTATGAGTACTACGGCTCCTGAGGGTATCTCGGGACCTATCAGACAACGTGTGATGCAGTGTCGTGGTCTTATGTGCCTGTTTTCCTCTGCACCGTCCTGCCCAGGGGATGTGTTGGTGATACCCGATGATGACATTCAACAATATGAGGGTATCGAAGGGGTGTCTTATCAACCCCTTGTACCGGTTTCTCTAGGCGCTGGCATTAGCCCTTAGTCTTCGAGGGGTAGCCCTGAGCGGTTGTTCCAAGGGTCCCCTGCGGTGGAGGCGTTACGCAGCGCGCCTGTGTTTGTTCTAGGGTGGGGCTTACATTCTGATTCTCGTTTGTCTGTTCACTCTGTTTCCTTGGATTTTACTTGTCATGCTCTTCCTCCTGCCACCATGGATGATATGGATTCGATGAGCAATGCCGTCTTGGCTCATAATCTTGCGTATGTCGCTGCATAGGCCATGACATATCTGGATGCTGGGTCTCGTCATGTGCATTTGTTTGATGAGTTGGAGCATGTGCATTCTTCCCTTGTTGAGAGTGAGGTTGTTTTGAGGGTGAAGGTCACCGACGTAAGCACCGTCGTTGGTCGGTTAGAAGAGGACAACAAGTCTGTGGTGTCGGACAAATTGGTATTAGAGGATGTGCGTAGCATCTTGGAGGGTCAAGTGGGGTCTTTGACCCAAGCAAATGAAGGTTTGATGATTTAGAATGAAAGCCTGGAGCGGGACCTTGCCGATCGCGAGCGTGAACTGGAGATGCTGAGGGCAGACCGTAGTTGGCTCCTTCAGGTTGGGTTTGTGCGTGTGATGGACAAGGTTCTTGAGCCTCCCGAGTTCACTGGTGGTATTAGTCGTATTCACCATGCCGCGTTTGTTGCTGGGGAGGATTCAGGTTAGGCCGGCTTGAAAGCTCAGGTCGATGCTGGGACTTACGATCCTTCTGCTAGTAACTCGCGGTCCAGTCATACTTCAGCTTTGGATGACACTTTGTTGGCTTTCGCGACTATGGACTTTGTTGGTTTGCTCGGGTTAGGTCACTTGGATGTGGATAGGGTAAGAGCGTTATGCGCGTTTGATGAGGGTGTGGAGATGTTGGATGTGGGTGGTGTAGGGGCAAGTGGTGTAGGAGCGAATGCTGGGGCTGGTGGAGTTGGAGGTGATGGTGAAATTGGTGATGGCGATGGTCCTGTTGGTGGCGATGGTACTGGTGGCGATGATCCTAGTGGTGTTGTATGAAGTTTTTCAGAGCTACCCTTCTAGGGTTTTAAAAAATCTTGTTGAAGCTTTTTTTTTGTTGTCTTTTAGTCATTTTACGACCTCTGAGGCCTTTGTTTTGATGTTCTTAGCTTGTGGCCTCTAAGGATTTTGTTGTGTAAATAGACAATGGTCTCTTTTTAATCGATGAACTGTTATTCTTTTTATCAATCGTATCGAACCTTCTATGTAGGTTGATCATTTGTTAGACCTTCTTCTATATTATATTTTCTGCTTTTATGTATGTTATGTCTTGGATTCACTGAGTATCCTTTATGCTATATTTGGTAGAATGTTAGATGTGCTCACTGCATTACGTACTAAAGACAATGCATGTTGTTTTATTTATGTAGTTCTGATACATGGTTTTTTTATACAACAATTTCCTATTGGACTTCTCTGAGATTCCATCTATTGGTCCGGGTGATCAGTCCAGCCATGAGATGTTTTCCTCCTTTTCCCTACTTTTAGGGGTTTGTGACATTTTCTGGAGGTTACGTGCCTTCGTCTTCCCATCTGCATAGGGTTCTGTCATTGCTTAGACGTGGAACTTCCTCAAGTTCCTCGCATTCCATGTCCTGGGTATCTGCCTCCCTTCCAGGGTCTCGAGAGAGTATGATCCGTTGCGGTGCGCCTCGACCACTTTGTATGGTCCTTCCCACGTCTGGCTTAATTTCCCATGGGGTTGTGCATGGCTAATCTCATTTTTCTGCAAGACAAAGTCTCCTACTCGGAATGCTTTGTCCTTGACGCGTTGATTGTAGTATCTTTCTACTGTCTTTTTGTAGGCCGCCTGATGCATGCTTGAGCGCTCGCGTCATTCGTCTAGGAGGTCTAGGTTTTCTCTTAGATTTTCGCTGTTTGCTTGCTCCTGGAAATACTCTGTTCGTATTGATCCTATCATCATTTCCTCCGGTAGCATTGCTTCAGCTCCACAGGTTAAACAAAAGGGCGTTTCTTTTGTGCTGGTCTGCGGTGTGATCCGATATGACCAAAGAACTTCTGGTAGCTCGTCTAACCAATTGCCTTTTGCCTTGCCTAGCCATTTCTTGATCCCCTATACCAACATCCTGTTAGACACCTCTGTTTGTTCGTTGGCTTGGGGGTGAGCCATAGATGTGAATCTCTGCTCTATTCCCTTTTCTTTGAACCAGTCCTTGAAGGGATATTTTGTGAATTGTAAGCCATTGTCACTGATTATGATCTTAGGTGTTCTTAACCATGTTATGATGTTCTTCCAGATGAACTTGATTATCTGCCTCCCATTAATACACGCTAACAACTCAACTTCTATCTAGTCGACTGCCACAACTAGAAATTTCACCTTCCCCGACGCTTCTGGGAAGGGTCCGACAATGTCGACTCCCCATTGGTAGAAGGGCCAGAGGATGACTATGCTTGTTAGCTTGGACAGTGGTACTTCTTGTGTCGGCGAGAAAGTTTGGCATGCCACACAAGTTCGCGTTAGCTCGACCGCATCATGGTGTAACTCTGGCCAGTAGAGACCCATACGCAACACTTTTCCTGTGAGTGCTCCTGCTCCTTCATGGGCTCCGGTTGATCCTGCGTGGGCTTCCTCCAAAGCCAGCTTTCCTGTCGTGCCATCTATGCATTTGAGCCATGGGGCTGTGTGACCTTTTCTATACAACGTCCCTTTTAGAACTGCACAATGGGGGGCTCGCACCCTCGTTTTCCGGGCCTCTACGTGGTCGTCAGCTAGTATACCGTGTTGGAGATATTCCATGATGGGCATCATCCAATTGGGTTGCGCCACTAATAGGGAGTCAACTTGTCGCTCGTCGATGCTCCTTTCTTTTAGTATTTCCACCAACACTTCCTTCGAGAGGTGTCCGAAACATATTGATGCTAACTTGTTGAGGGTGTCTGCTCGCCTGTTGCTTCCCCTCGGGATTTGCTTTATCATCAACCTTTTTAGGGAACTTGTGATTCGTTGCACTGCTTTCACATACTTTTCCATTCGTTTGTCTTTCTCTTCAAACTCCCGCGATACTTGGTCGGCTGCTAAGCGCAAATCCGTCAAGGCTGTGACTCTTTCCACCCCTATTTTTACTGCTAGCCTGAGGCCGGATAGCAAGGCTTTGTATTCCGCCTCATTGTTGGAAGTACGGAAGTCGAAACGCAAGGCGTATGTGACTTCCTCTACCATGGGGCTTGTTAAAATCAGCCCTGTGCTTGACCCTTCTTTGCTGGAGGCCCCATCTGTATAGAGGGTCTACTGCTGGCTGGTATTCTTTGCTGAGCGTCCTTGTTGGTCTGTGTTGGTTACTTCTTGTTGGAGTTCCCCCGAGATTTCGAGCAAGAAAACCGCGAATGCTTGCTCATTGATGCTTACCCAAGGATGGTAACTGATGTCGTGCTCTCCTAGCTCTATGACCCATTTTGCCAGCCGCCTGGATGTCTCTGGCTTCAGTAACACCCGCTTGATTGGGCAATTGGTCAGTACCTCTATTTGGTGGGCCTGGAAGTATCGGCAGAGCCTTAATGCCATGTAGACTAGGGCAATCACCAGTTTCTCGATGGTTGGATAGTTCATTTTGGGTCCCTGCTCATGAAGTAGAACAGCAGCGGGTGTCCTTGTCGTTCAACTACCAGTACTGATGAGATAGCGTCTTTCAATGTGGACAAGTACACTTGCAGTTTCTCACCGGGTATCGGGCTGGCCAGGGTACGAAGAGTGTGTATTGCCTTTTTTATCTTCTGCAGTGCCGACTCAGCCTCTGTCATCCATTGGAAATTGTTTTTCTCTATGCATCCTTTGAGCGTGTTGATAAGCGGCATAGCTTTCTCGGCCGACTTGGAGATGAATCGACTAAGCGTTGTCTGTTTTGCATTTAAGCCTTGTGTGTCCCTCAGTGTACAAGGTGAGGGTGTTTCTTTGAGCTCATTTATTTTAGTTGGACTCGACTGAATTCCTTCTTTCGTCACACAGTATCCCAGAAACTGGCCCTCTTCGACCCCAAATGTGCACTTGGCGGGATTTAGTTTCATCTTAACCCCCTCCAATGTTTGAAGTGTTTCCTCCACGTCTCGTAGCAACTTACTCTCATTTAGGATTTTTATTACCATGTCTTCGACATAGACCTCAATATTTCAACCGATCTGATGGGTGAACAAGGAGTCGACGAGCCTTTCATAGGTCGCCCCTACGTTCTTCAGCCTAAATGGCATCTTTGTGTAACAAAAGGTGCCATTATCCGTGTAGAAGGCTGTCTTCTCTTCATCGTTTGTACTCATTAGGATTTGGTGATAGCCTTTGTATGCATCTAGGAAGTACTTCCATTGGAATCCTTGCAAAGATTCTACTTTTTGGTCTATTTCTGGCAGCGGGTAACAACCTTTGGGGCATGCCTTGTTTAGGTCCGAATAGTCAATACACATCCGCCAACTGCCATCATGTCTCCTTACCATTACCGGGTTTACGATCCATGTGGGTAAAATCGCTTCCCTGAGTATTCCGACATCTGTTAACTTTGTCAATTATGCGTTGATTGGTTTATTTCGGTCCCCCCGGACCTGCTTCATTTGTTTCACTTCCTTGGTTCCTGGTTTTATCATTAACTTGTGTTCTATGATTCCTCGGTCGAACCCCACCATGTCTGTAGGCGTGCATGCGAATACAAGCTTGTACTTTTGCAGTAGTTGGACCAACGCCCCCTCATTTCTGTGGGGAGGGTGATTCCCACTGTCACTTGTTGGTCGGGGTACTCCCTGTTGATTACTTCTCCTCCTAAGTGTACATGCAACCCTAAATACCTTGGATCTATGTTTTCTCTATTATACATAAAAATATGAATATCCAAGGTATTATCGTAACTAGCATACCAAAACATTGATACTAGGGTAATAAAATAGATAGAATACATACCTTGTTGATGTTGCTTGACTCCATGAAGCTTGAGAGCCTAGTGCCCTAAGTGTGACACCTCAAATGGTTCACACAACATCATGAACACTTGGAATAACCATGAGAAGAAGATACTCCAACCTCAAATTGACTAGCTGATCTCACATATGTATCACTTGTGTCAATTTCTTGAGCTAAAGGGGTTCTTATATAGTGGGCACCATAGGGTTACACTATGTAACCCATGACTTTACCCATTCCTTATGTTCCATGGGTTTTAACCTCCATGGAGTTTCCATGGGCCACCACATGAGTTAAACCCAACATAAGGAATCTTGGATCATAAGCCCACATATATAAGAATGAATGATTTACACAATCAATCTCCATATATTTAATTAGTCTCTTTTGATCATTAAATTAAGTCCAAATTAATTCTTGATCAATACTAATTAAATAACATGATTTCATATTAATATATTAGAAATTATAATATATTAATATGTCACAAATGTCTTCTTCTCACAAAACGGTCAATCCAAATGTCCTGATGCCATGCAACCCAAATGGACCATGCCGAGTCGGGTCAAGTCTTACCAATTATAGTTATGGACTTAGACACTAATCCAACAGTCTCCCACTTGGATAAGTCTAAACTATTATTGCGTATGACTTTAGGAACCAATCAGCAATCGTAGCTCTCAAAAGCCGCTGTCGAACTCTGACCTTGTCGATGAACTCTAACCTTTGTCAATGACTTGTACATTAGATAAGGGATCATATTTTCCTCCATTCTTTATATCATATGGACTGAGACATGGATTATAAATCATTCTCTCTGTCCATTTGTTGGTTCCCGATTTCCGATTCATGATGACTTACTGATTGAACAAATCAAATCAATCCTGGCTTGGCCAATCACTCACATGTGTCATCATTAAATAATCGAGGGGCCCACAAATATCGCTTTTATCCCTAAGGTAAAAGGAATGGATAAACTTCGACTCATATGGCTTGTTCTACTACTTGTTGGATCATACACAAAGGCACGTTTTATAACGTCGAGTTACCGAATTCGGTTTCATGCAATCAATGTACAACCAACTCATAGTAACAACTCATATCTCTAGGTTTGAAGAATATAGGATATTATCGTCTCATGATCACTCGTGATAAAATCCATGAAGTGATTCAAATGAGCGCGGGTTGAATCCAATACTCAGAACTTATGAGCACTCATGAGTGTTGTAGCACAACTTTGTCCACCAACTTGGACCTCTACAAGCCAACCCATGACAGTCTTGATTCATATCTACTTCTAACATATGATCGAATGTGGATGGTTTGAATAACTTAGTCATTCCGGAAGAATAACCTAGTTATTATGGAAGTAAAAACATGCAAAGTGAAACACAAGAATAAATGAATCAAATATGGTATCATACCCTATGAATATAAATAGGCCACTTTTATTTATCACCATACTGATTACTCATTATTCATTGTTTCGGTTTTATCAACTTTATACTTGAATTAAAAACACTAGTTGTCCCATGCTCCAAGCATGTACACTATGTTTTTCAAAACAATAGCTTTGCCATACACCAAGGTTGCACTCTATGATCCTTACTTTGTGAACTAGATCGATTGAACATAATTTCAATAATTCTCTTTGATGGGTTTTGGACATAAGAACTTTACCTATGTGCACATAGAACCCTATAGCTTGGATCTAGGTTTCACTAATTGAACATGCAACATATCCAAGACTTTCATGGCTAGATCTAATGTAAACTAACAATTGAAACATATGAAATAGATCTAGAATAGTACCTTGAATTACTTGTTTGAAAACCTTCTTTCTTCTTGGAGCTTAGAGTCACAAATGTCACTCCTCTAATGGCTTACAAACACCAACTAGCAAGAAGATGATTTGAGAGAGATGAGGAAGAGGGAAACCGGCTCTAGGGTTTCTCCAACCACAAAGGTACTGATTTCCTCAACCCTATGGGTCTATTTATACTGTGAGCTACTAGGGTTTCACCCTAAAACCCTAATTGGATAACTTAGCCTCAATGCAATCCAAATCCCTTCCTAGATAAGGCCTTGGAAAATTTCTTGGTGATCCATATCCCTAAAATCGTCCAACCCTATATCCATAAGGGTTATCAGCTCAAAATACAACTTTCACACATTTGACAATTTATACCCCTTTATTCAATTAATCTCTTTAAGTCACCAAATTAATTCTTAATTAATTTATGACTTATATTAATCAAATAATATTATTATTCTCTTAACATATTATTCTTATAATATATTAATAACAATATCTCTTCTCTCTAAATCATCCTATCAAATTGCTATGGTGAAGGCAACCCAAAAGGACCATGCAGAATCGGGTCAAGTACCTACCAAATATAGTTACAGCCTTAGACACTAATCCAACAGTCTCCCGCTTGGATAAGTCTAGTAACTATAAACGCAAACACAATCCGATTAGCATTCGTAGCTCTCAAAGACGCTGTCAACTCTGATCATATCAGTAACCTGTCCTTTAGATAAGGGATCGTACAGTCCTCTGTTTTGATATCGTGCAGACGATTTCATGAGACATTGTCATACTCATTGTCCAGCAACTATTTTCTCGATCTCAGATTTATTTGACATAGAACTTAACACATCAATTTAGTCCTGATCGGGCCCGGCACATAAGTCAAATCAAATCATCGAGCGGTCGTGATATCGCTTTTACCCTCTTAGGATAAAAGTAACAGATAAACTTCGACTTATATGCATTTACTTATTGACTAATCAACCATACACAACAATGCATTTTATGACATCAATTTACTAATGCGGTTTCGCATTATCAATGTACAACCAATTAGTAAATAATAAACCATATATTTAGGTTTTAAGACCATATGATATTATCGTCTTGCGATCACTCCAAGGTGATTCCAGCATGCGCAGGGTTATTCCAATGCTCAAAACTTGTTCATAAGGACTCATGAACGTTGCAGAAAACCTTTGCTATGTCTAATACTATTTAGACAATCTACACACCAATTCATGACAATCTTCATTCATACCTACTTCCAACATATGAACGATTGTGGACAGTTTGAATAATTCGATTATTCTTAATAAACTCAATTATTCTGGAAGTCAAAACATGAAAAGTGAAACAATAGCTAAACAATTAACATAAGACAATAACATTACTTATAAATAATACTCTTTTATTTAATCATCAAATGTCAATTACATTTATCTATCACACGTTTCTAATACTATCTAATCTAAACTAATATCATCCTTTAGCCCAATATTCCTAGCATGCTACAAGTGCTTAACCCTGCTCAGTCCCTTTGTAAGCGGATCTGCTGGGTTATCTTCTGATGATATCCTCTTAACCACGAGGTGTCCTTCTTCTACTTGATGCCTAATAAAGTGATATTTTTTTGTGTCAATATGCCGAGATCTACCATGATCCCTCGCTTCCTTGGTCAAGGCAACCGCTCCTTCATTATCACAGAAAATTGCCATGGGCTCCTTTATGGCAGACACAACTCCAAGATCACCAACGAAGTTCTTCAACCATATTGCCTCCTTTGACACTTCGCTCGCTGCAATGTACTCTCATTCGCACGTTGAATCAGCTACAGTTTCCTGTTTGGAACTTTTCCAAGTTACTTCTCCTCCATTAAGGGTAAAGACTCATCCCGACTGCGAACGGTAGTTGTCCCTGTCGGTCTGGAAACTGGCGTCACTATACCCTCGCACCTTTAAGTCATCACTCCCTCCGAGGACTAGAAACCATTCCTTGGTCCTCCGAAGGTACTTAAGGATGTTCTTGACCGCAATCCAATGCGCTCTACCAAGATTCCCTTGATATCTACTGACCATGCTTAAAGCAAAGGCCACATCAGGTCGAGTACAAGTCATAGCATACATGATTGAGCCAACTGCGGAAGCGTAAGGTACTCGGCTCATTTCAGCTATCTTGGCTTCGGTACTAGGACTTTGAGTCTTACTCAACTTTGTATTACTCTGTATCGGTAGTTCTCCTTTCTTCGAGTTTTCCATACTAAAACGTTTTAGTACCTTATCTAAGTAAGTATTCTGACTAAGTCCTATTAGTCTCTTACTTCTTTCTCTCACTATCCTTATTTCCAAAATATAAGAAGCCTCTCCGAGGTCCTTCATAGCGAAGCACTTCTCGAGCCAGGACTTTAACTCCTGCAGAGTCGGGATGTTGTTTCCTATGAGCAGTATGTCATCGACATACAAAACGAGAAAGCTAACCATGCTCCCACTAGCTTTGACATATACACATGATTCATCTTCGCTTCGTACAAATCCAAACTCTTTGACTTTCTCATCAAAGCAAAGATTCCATCTACGAGACGCTTGCTTAAGTCCATAAATGGACTTCTCAAGCTTGCACACTCTATTTGGATGCTTCAGATCGACAAAACCCTCTGGCTGAGCCATGTAAACATCCTCAGCCAACATTCCATTAAGGAAACCGGTCTTGACATCCATTTGCCATATCTCATAATCATGAAATGCGGCAATAGCTAGCATCACTCTAATAGACTTTATCTTCGCAACTGGTGAGAAGGTCTCATCATAGTCAACTCAGGGAGTTTGAGTAAAGCCCTTCACAATCAATCGCCCCTTGTAAGTGTGCACATTCCCATCCATGTCGGTCTTCTTCTTGAAGATCCATTTGCACCCAACCGTCTTACATCCGGGCACATTATCAACCAAATTCCAAACTTGGTTGTCATACATGGACTGAATCTCGCTGTCCATTGCCTCTTACCATTTTTCAGACTCCGGGCCTGCCATTTCTTCCTTATAGCAATTAGGTTCATCTAGATTTATTAGTGTACTATCACTAATATACGTGTCCCCTTCGGTAGTAATATGAAAACCATATAACTGGGGTTGAACTCTAACTCTTTCGGAATGTCTAAGAGTTAATGACTCGTGAATTGGTTCAACCGAAGTTTCCTCCTCGGGTTGAGCGCCAGCGGTAGAGGTTCCTTCATCGCTCGACTATTGAATCTCTTCAAGATCGATTTGCCTCCCACTGTCTGCTTGGCTTATGAGTTCTCTCTCTCGGAAAACCCCTCTCCTCGCAATGAAGACAACATTGTCACTCGGTCTATAGAAGAGATATCCAAAGGATTTCTGCGGGTAGCCGATGAAAATACATCGCTCACTATGAGGTTTGAGCTTGTTATGAGTTTTTTGTCTTACGAAAACTTCACAACCCCAGACCTTGATATGTGCCAACGAGGGAGCTTTCCCTGTCCACATCTCGTGAGGTGTTTTGGCAAACTTCTTTGTAGGGACTCGACTAAGGATATGGGTGGCAGTCTCTAAGGCATACCCCCAAAATGAGATAGGTAGTGAAACATGACTCATCATAGAATGAACCATGTCCAACAGGGTTCGATTGCAGCTTGCTGCCACACCATTTAACTATGGTGTCCTAGGTGGCGTCAATTGTGAAACTATTCCACATTCCTTGAGATAGTCGTGGAATTCAAGACTTAGGTACTCTCATCCTCGATCAGATCGAAGCATCTTGATTTTCCTGCCCAATTGATTATCCACTTCATTCTTGAACTCTTTGAACTTTTCAAACGTTTCAGACTTGTGCTTGATTAAGTAAATATACCCAGATCTACTATAATCATCGGTGAAAGTCACGTAGAAGCGGTTTCCATCCTTTGTGGTGGATCTAAAGGGTCCACATACATCGGTATGTATGGGATCCAATAAACCCTCACCCCTGTCACAAGTGCCAATGAAGGGTGACTTGGTCCTCTTTCGAAGTAAACAAGATTCACATGTGTCATCTTCCCTAAGGTTGAATGAATCCAACACTCCATCCTTTTGGAGTTGGGCTATGCGCTTCTTGTTGACATCTCCAAGACGACAATGTCACAAAAACGCTTTATCCATACTATTGGAAGAATCTATACACAACACATAATTTCCTAGGTTATCTACAACCATAACAGTTTCATAAATTCCATTACAAGGCATAGCTTCAAAGTATAAAACACCATTTAAATAAACATAAATAGAACCATTCATATTATTAAACGAATATCTAAATCCTTGTCTAAACAAACCATGAAATGAAATGATGTTTCTTGCCATATCTGGCGAGTACCAACAATTATTTAAATCTAGAACTAATCCATTACTTAGCACTAAAGAATACACTCCAATCTTGGTGACAGGCGACGATCTTCTGTTTCCCATGATTAGATTTATTCTTCCTTGCTCCACATCTCTATCTCTTCTTAGTCCCTGCAAGTCAGAACAAATGCGGTAACCACATCCTGTGTCAAGAACCCAAGAAATAGTGTGAGATGAATTACTAGATTTAGTTGTGTATATACCTGCAAAATATGGCTTTATCTTTCCATCCTTGATGGCTTGCAAGTATTCCGGGCAGCTTATCTTCCAATGCCCTATCTTGTGGCAATGATGGCACTCTACCTCCTTCGGGTTAGGGTTGGGCTTAGCGAGATCAACTTTGGTTCCACTAGAAGAGGAACAATCTTGGGACTTTCCCTTGCGGTTGATCTTTAAAGAAGCCTTCCTCTTCTTGCCCCTTCCCTGCCCAATAGCCAAAACAGGAGCAGCGGTTGGTGCAACAGACTTGTCCTTTAGGTTGCTCTCAACAGTCCTTAGGAGTCCTTGGAGTTTGCTTAGGGTGACCTCTTCTTTGTTCATGTGGTAGGTCATCCTAAATTGGTTTTAGCATGAAGGAAAGGAATGAAGAACAATGTCGATGGCCAAATCCTCCCCAAAGTTAACATGAAGGAAAGGAATGAAGAACAATGTCGTTGCATCTTTTTCAAGTGCACAGTCAACAATTCTCCATTTCCCATCTTAGCGGTGATCATGTTAGTGATGATCTCGTAGCGCTCTTGCCTCGCACTTTAGTGGTACCTCTCCATCAAGTCTTGATGCATTTCATACGGATACATGTCCTCATAGGACTTTTGGAATTCTTGGTTCATAGTGGCTATCATGATGCAATGAACTTTCGTTACATCACGTTCGTGTGTCTCAAAAACAACCATCTCTTCGGGACTAGCGATTTCCGGGTTGACCTTCTCGAGATTTTGGTCGAGGACATACTCTTTGTCCTTGTAGCGAGCAATGGTGCGAATGTATCTTATCCATTCGCTAAAGTTGGTACCATCGAAGGTCACCTTTTGGCAAAGACTCATTAAGGTGAATGAGTTAGCAGCAACGTTGTTTGCGTTCGACATCTACAAATAGAAAGGACAAAGTTTGATTAGAACTTGGATCCCTAATTAAACACCCAAAATGAAAAATTAGGGCTAGGACCCAACAACATTATTTACTTATTAGAAAAGGGATGCCGTAATCCAATCATGCAAATAATTTGGAGGTAAGTGAATGACGATTCACTAATTCTTCACCACGAAAACATAACCTTAAGTTTTATTGAGAATTCCTTGATTTTAGAGATTCATTGAAATTTTCAATGGCATGTTTAAATCTAGATATGCCCCTCTAGTTTGTGACTGGGATACCAAGGATCACAAAGCGGGTGTGAATTACCATGCAAATCTACATGGTGCCTTCATTGTTACAATCATCTATTCGATGTGCCGGTAAACCACACACGCTCCACCGAACTATGATAAACAATGAATCACCCTTTGCCACCTTTGCTTAGAACCAATTAGTGTGCCGATAAACCACACACGCTCCACTATCTTCTTATCAAGGGTGCAAAGTGCAATTTCATGGGATTGCATCAATTCGCTTTTCCTAAAGTAACTAAGATTGGGCATTTTATAAAATAGCTTTGTTACTTTATAGTTTCATTATACTTATTAATGAGGAGAGAGAGTTGCCCTATCCTACCCATTCGGCTAACGACCCTCCACCGTTCAAGCAAGCGGTGGGTGTGAGTGTACACCCATTAAGCGCCATTTTATAGGCAGCAACCTTATACCCACCTTATAAACCGGCTTCGTGAATGAGGCCTACTAACGGTAAGACTAGCATTTTAATTTTACTTATATATTGATTAAGATTTTAATAATATAATAGTATAGGGTTGAATTTTAAACTTGTAAAACTCTAGGGGTTGAAATTTAAATTCTTCTAAATTAAACTATCAATCACAAAATTCAAATTTCAAAACTTCGGGATAGAAATTGAACTTTTCAAAACAATAGGGATCAAATAACAAATAATTCAAATTAAACAATTAATTTTATAATTATCTATATTTGACCTAATCCAATTTTAGTCATTAGATAATTAGCAAATAATCTTAAATAGTCCAATATTTATCATATAAATAATAAATATTTAAAAGATTTGAAATTATCTATATTTATGTCAAGGATAATTATTAAATTAAGTTAAAATTCGGGCTTTTACATAATAAAACAATTTAGGTATCAATCCAAGACAAAACAGCAACAAAATCTCGAATTATCCTCTCTCTGACGCTCGGACTCGCCGAGTCAAGCTTTGGACTCGCCGAGTAGGGCCAACTTGCCGAGTCCAAACACTAACTCGCCGAGTTGGGTTGACAGAGGGCAAGAAAAAACGATTTTCAGCAAGCAAAACAATTAAGCATCATATTCAATTGAAACCAATCATGGCTCTGATACCACTGATGGGTTTTGGAGATAAGAACTTTACCTATGTGCACATACAACCCTATAACTTGGATCTACGTTTCACTAATTGAACATGCAACATATCCAAGACTTTCATGGCTAGATCTAATGTAAACTAACAATTAAAACATATGAAATAGATCTAGAATAGTACCTTGAATTACTTGCTTGAAACCTTCTTTCTTCTTGGAGCTTAGAGTCACAAATGTCACTCCTCTAATGGCTTACAAACACCAACTAGCAAGAAGATGATTTGAGAGAGATGAGGAAGAAGGAAATCGGCTCTAGGGTTTCTCCAATCACAAAGGTGCCGATTTCCTCAACCCTATGGGTCTATTTATACTGTGAGCTCCTAGGGTTTCACCCTAAAACCCTAATTGGATAACTTAGCCTCGAAGCAATCCAAATCCCTTCCTAGATAAGGCCTTGGACGATTTCTAGTGCTCCATATCCCTAAAATCGTCCAACCCTATATCCATAAGGGTTATCAGCTGAAAATGCAACTTTCACACATTTGACAGCTTATACCCCTTTATTCAATTAATCTCTTTAAGTCACCAAATGAATTCCTAATTAATTTATGACTTATATTAATCAAATAATATTATTATTCTCTTAACATATTATTCTTATAATATATTAATAACAATATCTCTTCTCTCTAAATCATCCTATCAAATTGCTATGGTGAAGGCAATCCAAAAGGACCATGCACAATTGGGTCAAGTACCTACCAAATATAGTTATAGCCTTAGACACTAATCCAAAACTCTTTTCACACTTCCAAATCCTTGTCGTAAATGTAAGAATTCCTAACATTTTCGAAATTTGTTTAGATTTTAAACTTATATGCACTGTTCTCTTGTAATGATTATGCACAAAGCCATAAAGACTTGGCAACAATCATTACCGAGTATTCCAATGGAGAGCAATTCTATGGAAACGATGTCTCAAATTCAAAGCGCATTGCTTTAAACATGCTTCATGCATTAAGTTTCTTTAACCTTACACAGATTGCTTCCACCTATGAAGACAACTCTATATTCCCATTTTGACTACCATTTCTGAACAAGAATTGCCTTTTTTTAGACTATGTCAATATGGTCCTTCCAATATTAATAGTATACTTCCAACTGTCCTTGAGCAACCAATCTTTGGTAAACCTTAGATTTTCCTCGACAATTGCTTAATCACTTTAGTCATATCCAATTCTCGACATTTTCCACCTTAATGCCCCAAGGCATTTGGAAAATTCAGAAAGGATAAATATTATAGCACATGTAATCGATCTTGTACCCAAAGTAAATGGGACACGATTCATGATTTTTCACATAAAGATATGGTTCTAGACCAGTCTTTTGCCATAATAATTTTTTGTTTGCCATATTCTGAAAATTTGACTATGAAAAGGGATGTCGTAATCATAATCGAATTTTGAGAACGCAATATATAGAATTTTCTTAATCGGAGAAAAAACTTATGACCCTCAGATTTTATGGTATATGTGTTGCTTTCCATGTGAATTTTTGTCAAAACCATAATCACAAGAAAAGATTAGTAACAATTCAAAATTCATATGGACTGAACTTGTGCAATCTTAAATTCTTGCTACCTGACAGCACAAGGGCCCGCCATTGCTTCCAAGTAGTTATGCAAACAATTGAGAACATGCAGAACTTCAAATGTATAGCCAACTTCAACTGGAATGGGCACAGAATATGTCAACACGATAGGTTATAAACCTTAATCCGTGTGCTAGTGAAGACCTTCAGGTTTTCTTCTTGATTAGTTATTGAAACTTTCAAGACCTTTAAGACTCCCACTGTCCTATTGAAATATAAGACTCTCTTGTCAAATATTCAAGAGATAGTGCAGATTTTTTTTTATCAAGACTAACACTTCACACAATTGGCCTAAGTTGGTCTCTGTTTTATCCAAAACATCACAACTTTCAAATTTCAAATGTACAAGAGTAGAAAACCTTTTACTCTTACATTTGACTAGTGTTAATAAACCTTCGTTAAGATGTGTCACTCAAGTTACATTTGTGGTGGGCTTGATCAGTGCACAAGAATGTGTACTCGATCCCTTAGTCCTTTACTGGACTCACACATCCATGTGAACAAGTAATTAGTCTTAATTTTCCAATGCTTGAAAGTTCTCATTCATCATACTATACAACTTGCATGATTCCAAGTTTCTATCCAACTGAAACTTGGGTGATGAAAATCTTTCCTTATTTGGAAAATTTAGACACTACCACAAATGAAAGAATCAAATTCATGTTTCCACTCTTGCTATAAATGGAATCATATAAGCAACAATTTTTTTTTCCTTTTCACAAATTCCATTGTAAGGATATTTTAAAATAAATAAAATAATTTTTTCCTTTTATTTAAAAACTTTGCAGAAAAACTATCCTTGCAGTGCAAAAGCACATGGAAAACTTTGTTGTTATCTATTCCTAAGCAATATATCATAACTCCTAAGCAACAACTTAAAATTCTGATCACATAACCATGCGATCGAGATCCATCTTCGTGATCAGAATCAACATATACTTCCTTTAAGTTTCTTCAATTTTCTTTGATTCTTAAAACATCAACATGTGACCCAGTCACATCATGTAACAAGTATCTCAGAATAGAAACTTAACAGAGTTAGATAGTGGACTTTACCTGAAGTAGAGTCAATGTTCTTAACTTCATCAACCTTATGATCTTTCTGGTAAATAGGCTGCTTCGCAATCAATTCCCCTTCCTTTGGCAAGAAAAACATAGGGAATCTTTGGGAATGGTACATGGGACTATCACAGACTTGCCTTGCTCTTTAGCATTTGGTTAACCGAGTTGATTATGGTCAATCCGTTTCCTTGGGAAGCAAAGGCTTTTCTAGATATCCATTGTTACCATTGTCAATGTCCATTAAAGGTTCAGAAAGTTGATCTACTAATCAACTTTGCTTTACCAAAGCTCCAAATCATTGTTGATTCAACAGTACCAAGAAAATAGATAAGATCATTAAGGGTCATGTCATGGTCTATTTCATAGTAGTCCCAAAGGAACTCACTATGTGACTTAGAAAGTGATTGAACATCCAACTATCTTTTGAAACCCAACTCTCCCAACTTGTCAATATGTGACTTCATCACGAAGATGTGAGTACACATAGACCTTTCTTGCCAATAGGGCTTGCGTGACCTTGAACTTGTGGGTAAGGGAGAATATATAGAGGAGGTGGAGGAAGTAAAGTTCCAAGATATTTGGGAATATCATATATGTTTGAACTAGACATCTTTTTGGGAGATATTCAAGATAGTTGATCTAAAGTCCTTAATATAATACCCAATATGAAATATTAAGGCTAGGACCCAACAAACTATTTTATAACTTGGAAGAGGGATGCCGTAATCCAAGCTATAAAATATTTGAAGGTAGGTGAATGACGATTGACCAATTTCCACCAAGATAAACGAAATGTATTATTTGGTTTTAATTGGTTTTGAAACTCCTAGATTCTTTTGAGATTCATTGAACTTTTCAAAGGCATGTTTCAATCTTGAGTGTGCCCTTCAGGTTTTGTGACTGGGATGCCGATGATCACAAACAAGGTGTGAATAACCATGTAAATGCACTTGGTACCCTTAATATTTACCCCTCAATCGATGTGCCGGTTAACCACACACGCTCCACCGATACTATGATAAACATTAAGTTACCCTTTGCCTACCTTGTTAAATCAAGCTAGTGTGTCGATTAACCACACACGCTCCACTAACCGACTTAAGCAAAGTGCAAAGTGTAACTTCATGGGTTAGCACAAAATTCACATTTTCCTAAGTAACTAAGATTGGGAATTATTAAGAGTTTAGTTACTTAGTATTTATCATTAATACTTTTAATGAAAGGAGAATTATAGTCCTTGTCCTACTCGTTCAGCTAACGACCCTCCACCGGTCAAAGAAGCGGTGGGTGAGAGTGGACACCCATTACACTGCCATTTTATAGGCAGTAACCTTATACCCCCCTTATAGACTGGCTTCGTGAATGAGGCCTACTAATGGTAAGACGAATTTACTCTTATACATATACATATATATATATATATATATATATATATAAATATTATTAACTCATAATATTATAATGTATAAGGGTTGAATTTTAACTTTTAAAATTCTAAGGGCTTAACTTGGAATTAAAGTATTCATAAGTGAAAACTTTACAAATTCCAAAACTTGAGGGCAAGTTTTTGAAACTATTCAAAACTTTTCATTTCATAACTTATGAGTTTAATGGTTCATTAAAATGAAGACTCTTCATATTTATGAAACCTCTTATTCTTTAATAACACTTTTAAAGAAGTGACTCTTAAACATCCATAACTTGAGGACGAGTTATGGAGTCATAATACTATTTAATGAAAAAAAACTCTTCATTTTTATGTAGCCTATGACATTTTACGAGTTTTAAGATTCATAAATGTGACCTTTTATGTAACTTGAGGACAAGTTACGAAAACACATTTTATGAACTACCTCTGGATTAATTAGGATTGAAAACAACTAAAACACAATTTTGTTTATTAATCTAAACTAACTCCTAAATCAAGGAAACATAAAACTTTTGGTAATCCATAACTTATGGAGTTAAATGCTTGTTTTATGATGAAAACTTTTCATGGTCCATAACTTAAGAATAAGTTATGGAATTCCTTAAAACATTAACACAAAAATTTGTAACTCCATAAAAAACTTTGAATCAAATTTTTAAAACCTTTTCATATCCATAACTTATGGAGGTTTCAAAACACTTAAGATCACAACTTAAAAAAAACTTTTGAGCTCCAAAATTTTATGAAAAAATTTGTAACTCCTTAAAACATTTAGATCAAACTTTTAAAACTAATAAAATAATCATACCATTTTATCTTTTACTAAATTTGACCTAATTCAACTCATATAGCAAATGATTCAAATTTTACAAATAATTAGTTTTTTTTCACAAAACAAGTAATTATCTTAAAATTTGACAAACTTCATGTTTTCTTTTTCTTTTTTTTTCAACATTGAAAATCAAACATTTGCATGAATGTAACAGAAAACAACCCATGGATCTGATACCAATATTGGGTTTTGAGCATTCTAACACTCCTAAGTGTACATGCAACCCTAAATACCTTGGATCTATGTTTTCTCTATTATACATACAAATATGAATATCCAAGGTAGTATCCTAACCAGCATACCAAAACATTGATACTAGGGTAATAAAATAGATAGAATACATACCTCGTTGATGTTGCTTGACTCCATGAAGCTTGAGAGCCTAGTGCCACAGGTGTGACACCTCAAATGGTTCACACAACATCATGAACACTAGGAAAAACCATGAGAAGAAGACACTCCAAGCTCAAATTGACTAGCCCTCACATATGTATCACTTGTGTCAATTTCTTAAGCTAAAGGGGTTCTTATATAGTGGGCACATTAGGGTTACACTATGTAACCCATGACTTTACCAATTCTTTATGCTCCATGGGTTTTAACCTCCATGGAGTATCCATGGGCCACCACATGAGTTAAACCCAACATAAGGAATCTTGGATCATAAGCCCACATATATAAGAATGAATGATTTACACAATCAATCCCTATATTTAATTAGTCTCTTTTGATCACTAATTTAAGTCCAAATTAATTCTTGATAAATACTAATTAAATAACATGATTTCATATTAATATATTAGAACTTATAATATATTAATATGTCACAAATGTCTTCTTCTCACAAAACGGTCTATTCAAATGTCCTGATGCCATGCAACCCAAATGGACCATGCCGAGTCGGGTCAAGTCTTACCAATTATAGTTATGGACTTAGACACGAGTCCAACACTCGTAACATTTGAGCTCCCTTAGGGGTGTGGCTAGAATTGTTCCCGGTCCATGGCTTGTGCTAAACTTGATTATCCTGTGGATTGTCGACAGGACCACCCCAAATCTGAGAAGGGCCGTCCGACTTAATATGATGTTGTGCTCTGACGGGTGCCGTATGACTACAAAGTCAATTAGGGCGGTCCGTTGCCTGGTTTTGTCTTGGCTAACTAGTGTGAACGGTAAATGAATCGTAATTAGTGGCCATAGGCTATGCCCAGTGGACCCTATGAGTTGGCCTGTGGTTGGCCTCAATCCCTCTTTCCATGTGTTCGGTAGTAGCCGAAAACAGTGTTCATAGAGGATATCCCCTGAGCTTCCGGTATCGACGTATACCCGGTGAACGATCACATCCCGGATCGACCCCTGAATGACGAGGGGATTGTCTCCATTCCACCCGGATGGGGTTGGGTCACACATAGAGAATGTCAGCCTCTGCATTTCCCTTGTAATATCTTGTGTGTTTTCTGCATGCTCTACTCTCCCCCTCTTATGGTTGATCGTCATAATTTCCAGTTTGCACTTTCCCTTCCGACAGTGTCTTTTGGGTTGTCTGCATCGAACTTAGCCCGTACACTTTTGGTGATTTCTATCATGTTTCCTTTTAGTTTCTTTTCTTTAATTTCCCTTTTTAGAACTGCGCAATTGATTGTGTCGTGTGTCCTGCTCTTGTGATACTCGTTGTATCGTGTTTTAGTGCCATTGGTTGTTGGCCTTTCGTCGACCGTGTAGACTTCTGCCCATCTTCCTCGCCTATCGTCGTTGTTAAAGGGTCTGAAACGCCCTGGCGGTCATCTGTCCCACCCCATGAAGCTGTTGTTCCCCCGAGATTCGGGGTGAGACGTAGGGTAGCTATTCTGCCTCCCGGTGGAGGTCGTCATGGCGTTGAGGTACGCCTGCTTGGATGCTTCACCTTCCTCCTGGCGTAGGAAATGTTCCAATCGCTCTTTTAATTCAGCCCTTGTTTTGGGTTGTTTACCCATAAGTTTTTGGGACAACGAACCTGGTAGCAACTCCCATGTCAATACACCTGCGATTAAGCCTTCGTCATGCCCTGGGACGTCTAACGTTGCTTTGGTAAACCGAGCAAAGTAGTCCTTGACTGTGTCACCCTCTCTTTGTTTGCATCTGATGATTAAGTGGAAGACACCTGTGTACTTCCTAAGCTGTATGAAGTTTGTGATGAAGAGATATTTCAGCTGGCTGAAGTTAGTAATGTTTCCCGGACGCAGCGTCTTGAACCATGTTCCTGCGTTTCCGTCTAAGGTAGTGGGGAAGTATGTACACCAAAACCGCTCATCTAGCTTGAGGGACGTCATGGTCCACTCATATGTGTCAATGTGGATATCCGGATCGGTAGTTCTGTTGTACGTCTGAAAGCGGGGAAGTTTGGCGGTGTCGGGGATTTCGTACTCCAGGAGTTCTTTAACAAATGGTGATGTGACGCTTCGTGATAAGCAGTCTTGGGTTGGAACTTGCTGGTTGAGATGGTACCCTGGCGATTGCATCGCCAGGAATGGTTGAACTAGCATGTTGTTATAAGCGGTGAGATCTGGTGCTGTTAGACCGTAGTGGCCAAGCGGTTGAAGCAAAGTGGGGAAGATGTATGGTATGGGCAACTGTTGCTGACACACAAGTGTTTGTTGTTGGGCCATGGGTGGCTGCTGTTGGACCATGGGTGGCTATTTTTAGGCCAAGGGTGTTTGGTGGTAGAACGTGAATGGCGGTGCTGGTGTACTGCCTGCCATTAGTAATTGGTGGTTCTGTGGTTGCGATACAATACTTGCGCCAATCATAGCGTTGTTTGCGTGTATGTTACTTGTAAAGGGTGTCACGGTTGCCATTTGAGCGTGATGGGAACCGACGCTGTTGGAGAAAAAGTGTGGCGAGGAGGGTATGGCTTGTCGGCTGGGTGTGGTATTGTATGGTAATGGTGGGATGGTCATGGGAGTTATGGTAGATATTGTTTGATTCTAGGGTAGGGCGGCCTGCGCAGCCATGGTGACGGGGGTTAGGAATAAATCTGGTAGAGGATTTGTCACGGGATACGATGGCGGGCGCCATGTCACACCCCCGAACCAGGCGGCGGAAACGTCCGAGGGCTATTGTGACTCAATTAAATACCATCACAATGAATATACATGAAACATAACATCATTCATCACCATGCATTGAAATATTACAACCGGTATTGTTTACATTTAGTACATTGTTTCAAAACATTACATTTCCAAAACGTAAATTGTTCGATACTAATTAAACAAACAACATGACATCACTGGGTACATTTTTCCTTCGATTTACCTGTTACCTGAGAATACAAGTATTTTGGAAAAACATCAACATATGAAATGTTGGTGAGTTCATAAGTAAGGTTTGAAAGAAATGATTTGTATAATTTTGAAAACCACAGAAAATCTGATATTTTCTAAAAAGAAATGTTGTATATAAGAAAAAGTGTGAAGATCCGTAAGTATGCTTGTTGATTATTGTGAATGTGAATAATTGTTAAACTTTGTATATATCACATAGTTAAGAGCGTTGAATTTCCCAGGAAAACCCGATGTTTTCCCAATACATTAAATTACGTGGCTGAGTTAGTATTATTCCGATACGACGTTGTTTTCGATAATTCCAGGTGACATTGGATTAATTACGGGTTGTGAGTCGTTATAATCACGCATTAATGAAATTGACTAGTTTACAACTATACAAACGATCCCTTAGGCGTCGTCCGTACTACTCACTTAATCCAACCACCCTGACTTCTCATAGCCCCACAACCGAGGAGAAAAGAGGGTATGAAGCCCCCTTTATTTCCATAAGTCGTTCAAGGCTATCGTGAATGCGAAAGGCCCTTGGCCCAACTCGCATTTGACTTCTTGACTTTGCTAGCAGTACCAAAGGACCCTTGGGGCCCAACAGCACAATAAAGCTATTGAAAGTCCTTTTACACGGAAGTAGGTCATATAAGGCCCAATAATATGTAAGCGTGTTCCCTTCGGGCCTAAAGATCATGTCATTGGGCTAGCTAGGCCCAACAAGCACGATTTGAAACTTTTGAGCCCAAAGATGGTGTATTTACTTCTCGTGAATTTTCCGCGTGTGTATTGAAGTACCATTGTTTTTTAATTTTTGATTCGTTATTGATTCGAGACCGAATCAATTCGTTTGATAACGATTTTGGTGTTGAAGGTGTATTTATTATTACGTTTCGTCGGTAGACGTAGTACTCGTATTTTAATTGTAAGGGGATTTGTTGTTTTAAGAGTTATAGTTTATTTTTTTAAGTCCTTTCTTGGATAAAATTTACACTTTTAACCCTTTGTGTATAAAAGAATTTCCATTTTAGTCCTTAAACTATTTTTCTTGACACTTTAGTATCAAAACTTATTGGAAAGACATTTTTAGCACAAATTTACTTGATAAACAGCTTTAGCAACCTTCCTTGGAAGATTTCGAACTTGGATGCTTCTTAGGTGCTAGATCATGAGTTTAAATGAATTAAGAGGTGATTTTTGGATGAAATGAAGTAGGTAGCTTAAGGATCTAAGAGATTTCTTACCTTAGATGATGATTTTTGGTGCAAAAGTCCCTTTGATTCCTTCTTAGATCTCGAAATATCGATGAGTTATGAGAGTGTTTCCTTGAGAGAAAAGTGAGTGAAATGTGTGTGTGTGTGTGTGTGTGCTTGAACTCGGCCGAGAGTAAGAGAGAGAGGGAGAAAAAGAGTGGCTAGACTTGGAAGTATGTGAGTGCATGGATGTTTGAGTCTTCATGCATGGATGTCCCATGAACAATTGTGAGGTGTCACTCACAAAGTCAACTCCCTTTTCTTTTGGGCTTGGGCCGAGAATGGGGAGGGTGAGAGGAGGTTTTTGGGCTTTTTGCCCTTAAGCCCATGTTATAGTTAGGTTGGATGATTTTTGGCCCTAAAAAAATATAAATATGATTTTTATGACCCTTTAGGTTAGATTAGGTTAATTATGGTCCAAAATGGTTCATATAATTAATCTATCTCATTCTAGGCCCAATATGGCCCAACATATGGAATTAAATGGAAGTAGGTCCAATTAGAGCTCATTTAAGAGTTCTAAGACCAAGATAGCCAAATTGGAAGCTTATTGGTCCATTGGGCCCAATAAGGAAGTCCTAGTCCAAAATGGACTTAAACAAGAACTTCTAGGGTTTCCAATTGCTTAATGACTATTTGAATTGCTTGCACGGGGTGTTTGATTGAAATTTTGCTGACATAGAGTATGCATCATACATGCTCTTATGTTTTTTTTGATTCATAAATTGGTTTAAGTGTTGGTTACAAGGCACAAAAATTCCTAATTGTGACACGCCAAAAGCCGATGTCGTTTCGGAAGACAACGACGGGTCACCAGATATTGGTGGTATTTCGGGTGTTGGTTGCTAACCACCGGAAGATGGCGCCGTCGGAGTGTCAGTTACTTCCAACGACCCCATCGGGTGTATTGGGCTGTGTGGTGGTTCCGATGGCTCACCCTTTGTCTTCTTCGTCATGTGTGCTTACGAGAGAAAACTAAGAGAAAGGGTATGCGTATCTAGTTTCACACAAATGGATGGCGCCAAATGATGCGACCTCGCTCCGAACCGCCAGAGCTATGGAGGAACGATGTCCGGCTGGAACCTGAGAGGTCACAAAGAAAAGGAAGGCGTCGACCGTTGTCCGGGAGGAGGTCCCGAAAGAACGACCCAATGGTCAAGTTAGTAAGTGAAATGGGTGTATAGAGGATTAAAGACGAGGTGAAGAGAGATTACCGTGTCAAGGCCAGATGGTAGGCCTTTTATACTGAATATCTTCCTCGGACCGTACGAGGGATAAGGACTACGGTCCTGACAGGATCCAACGCTCTTATTGGAGAGCCATGCTCCACGTTCGCGTCCGGTCCAACGATTGGTCCAGGCGATTATGCTCTGTCTTGGCATCTTATCGCAAGGAACCGTTATCTTTGGACTGTAGCTAAAGGACAATGCTTGGCGAGGGCAAGCTTCTTACGCGGTCGCCGCGTTGGAACCTGGGGTTGTTTGGGACGTCCGGGTCGCCTGGTCGATTCCCTACCAGTAGTGCCCTACTGGGCCTCGTCGTTCTCTGGCCCACTCTGAGGGGCACATCATCATTAATAAATCATAAATAACCTTATTCTCAAAAGGCCATCCTATCAAATTGCATTGGTGAAGGCAACCCAAAAGGACCATGCTTCAATCGGGTTAAGTACATCCCAATTACAGTTATGGGCTTAGACACCAAATCCAACAGTCTCCCACTTGGATAAGTCTAATAACTATTACTTCCAATGTGACTTCAGGATCCAAATTAGAAATCATAAGCTTTCAAAAGCCGATGTCGAACTCTAACCTAGTAAATGACGCGTCCTTCTGATAAGGGATCATATATTCCTCTGTTCTCAAGATATCTATGCGGACAAACACATGGAACATAGTCATACTTATTGTCCTGTAATTTGTTTCCCTATTTACGATTCATCTGACATAGAACATAACTGAACACATCAATTTAGTTCTGACCGGGCCCGAGACATAGTCAAAACAAAATCATCGAGGGGCCTAAGATATCACTTTTAATCCTCTTAGGATAAAAGGAAGAGATAAACCTCGACATTATATGCTTATACTAACTACTCATCAAATCATGCACAACGACACATTTTATAACATCAAGTTACTGATGCGTTTTCATGCCATCAATACACTACCAACTCGTAGTCAACAACTCATATATCTTTGTTTCTTGATTATATGATATTATCGTCTCACAATTACTTGTGATAAACTCCATGAAGTAATTCAAGTGAGTGCGGGTTGAATCCAATATTCAAATCTTATTTCAGGAGAACTCATAACTGGTGTAGCAAACTCATGCTATGTCTAACACCTTAGACAATCTACAAGCCAACTCATGACAGTCTTCATTCATACTTACTTCCAACGTATGATCGATTGTGGATGGTTTGAATAATTTTATTATTCTGGAAGTCAAAACATGCAAAGTAAAAAATAGTAAATAATTGCCACAATACAGTAAGTTTACTTATAAATAAAACTCCTTTTATTTAATCATCAAATGTCAACTACAATTTATCTATTATAAGTTTCTATTTATCTAACCGCTAAAACTAATATCGTCTGTTAGTCCAATGCCCCTCGCATGCTGCAGGTGCTTAACCCTAGTCAGTCCCTTTATAAGTGGATCTGTTGGGTTGTCCTCTGACGATATCCCTTTTACCACGAGGTGTCCTTCTTCTACTTGATGTCTTATGAAGTGGTACTTTCTGTCGATATGCCTGGATCTTCCATGATCTGTCTGTTCCTTAGTTCAGGCAACCGCCCCTTCATTATAACATAAAATCTACATAGGCTCCTTTATGGATGGAATAACTCCAAGGCCTACGATGAATTTTTTCAACCATATCTGTAACACCGTAAATTTGAAAACAATTTTTCGCATTTTATAAAAACATAAATCATTTAATATTCATAAAACATCAATGTTTGAAACTCAATCCATGCCATATAAAATCCCAAGATCTCATGACATAAAAATCCCGTGTGTGTGTACTGATCAAGCCGGCGCCTTCCCACGGTCATCACTAGTACCTGAAACAAATAACACCAAACACTGTAAGCACAAAGCTTAGTGAGTTCCCCAAAATACCACACAACACATTGTTGGGTCGTGTTTTGTTATGTATTGCGTCTATTGGGCTCACTTATTAATCCAGTTTTGTAACTCCGGTTTGGGCCTGTCCAACCGAGAGCTTGATAGGGTTTAGTATAAATATATATGCTTGCATGCATATTAAAAAAACAACGAGAGAAAACAATTATTACGATAGATCAGAGCATTATTTCTTTATCGTTCTTGTAACCCTAAATCCTCTACAGCGGAAGTTCTTTATCGAGCTCTGCTGAGGATTGTTGATCTAATCATTCGACACACTTTGATCCATACTTGTGTTATTTGCAGTTTTCGTATTCATTATTTTACCTGTTATAAAGATCCAAACGATCTTCAAGTTAGTTTTATAACTTATCAATTGGTATCAGAGCAGGAGGCTGTGTAATTCATACATTTCTTTTTTGTGAAAAAGATTGCAATTAGGGTTATTCCGCATTTACTGACATTTATTGAGCCGTCATCCCATAATTGACGTAACTCGGTATTTATTTGTTTTGCACTAATTTAATTCATTACAAGTTTGATCTTTTAAACAGGTTATTTGATCAAGCATGGACGAGTCACAATCAAATCCAATTAATATCTCAAACAGCATCGGATCAACGACAAAGATTCCCATTCTCTATACCCAGGATTACGAAGTCTGGGCGCATCACTTTGAAGACTATGTTATAGGATCTGAGGACAATGGATACCTCATCTGGGAAGCAATAGTATCTGGACCATTCGTTCATTCAGCAACTTCAAGAATTATTAAGACTCAGAAGGAGTATAATGATCTTTTGAAGGATGTTAAAGATATTGCTCAAGACGAAAAAGATAAATTTCAGTGCAATATTAAAGCATTGAGATTAATCAGATTTGCTCTTCAATCTGACACTTTCAGGCTGGTGAGTTCATGCACAACTGCTAAAGAAATATGGGATAGGCTGCGAGAGTTATATTCAACAGACGAAGATCTCGAGCATTCCATTCAAACCTTACTCCTATCCGAGTTTGGTGAATTTAAGCAGGGTTCAGAAGAAACTGTAACTCAAACGTTCGATCGCTTCAATCATCTTCTTAGAAAGATGATTAAACATGACATTGAAAGGAAGCTGATTGAACAAAAGGTCACGTTTTTAAACGGCCTTAGATCTGAATGGAGAGCTGTAGTGTCCACAGTTAAAACGCATGAGCAATTCAAATCTTATTCTCTGGCAAAACTGGTAGGCATTCTGAAGTCTCAAGAAAAGATCGTGTTACAGGAGAAAAATGTGGTTTCAAGCTTGGGTTCATTAGCCCTTCTGTCCAAAAGCAAATCCGTGACGGAAGATGAAGACCTCAACCTAGAGGATTATGACCTTACCTCTGAAGACTATGCAATGATGGTGTCAAACCCGAAAAGGTTCATCAAGAAAAGATTCCCCATCAACAAGAATCGAAATTGGCAGGGAAGTTATAGTTCTGAAAAGGTCAGGGAAGAACCGAAGACGGAAGAACCAAAGAAGGAAGCGAAAGCTGAAGGAAATTCGGGAGTGAACTGCTATTATTGTGGAGGAAAGAACCACTATGCAAAAGATTGTGTCCTCAAGAAAATGGCAGAAAAGGATGATGAAAAAGATGAAGAAGCTGTATTGTTGAAAAAGCTGGAAGAAATCAAGAGAAAGAAATCTACTGCTAACCCTTCTATGAATGCTTTAATTGTGCAGGGTTCGGTAGCGGATGATGAGTTCGGTGGCGTGGAGGTCTGGTCAACCGACTCTAAAGATGATGAAGTAAGGAAGCCTTCTCATGGAAAGGCTTATGTGGCGAAAGAAGAGAGTGGTGGTGGAAAATGCTTCATGGTGTCCGATGTATCTCAGATGAGGGGATACAACACAGATGGTGGGATTGAAGATGCAAAGGAGCGAGAGGACTTGTGCTTCACAGCAAAACCGCTCAGCGTACAGTTCAACGAACTTGACGAATTAATCAAGAAGGTACAATCCGTTTTTATTGCATTCAAAGTACCACAAAGCTCATATGGAAAAGAATTAAAAAATGTTAATTCAAGAATCTCTCATCTAGACAGCAGTTTAACTCAAACACGAGTCACCAATTCTAACCTAACTAACCAAATAAGCAGGGTATCTTCAACGAGTGAGGAAAGAAGGATGTGGATCGAACTGAAGGAGTCGGAGTTAATCAAAACCAAAGATGAAAACATTTATTTGCAAAGAGACAATTTAAAGCTTTTAAAACAGAGAAACGTTTTTTGTTTGATTGCTAAACGTCTTTATACTAATATCACTCAGCTTCATTGGACTGTGAAATAGGACAAAAGATTCATCGCATGATTTTACCCTTCTTTGAGTTTAAGGAGGATGAAATTGATGCTGAAGCGTATAATTGTGAAAGTGTTATTTCGTCTGAAGATGTTAATCCGACATATATGTATGGACTAGACAAAATCGAATCTTTTATAAAGTCCAAGGACCATAAGGACATGCTTAAAAACCTTTTGGATGAAAATGATAAACTGAAACTGAGGACCGAAACCATACAAAAATTTGACTCATTGAATGCCAACTTGAGCTCAGAAAATAAAATTGATGTTGAAAATGCATCTGAGCTTAATGAGGACGACAATATGAGTGAAATTTCTGTAGAGGACACAATTGATTGTTCAGAACTTGTCAAGAGCGAACCCAAAAACCACAAAAATCTCATTTCAGAAAATTCAGTGGAGTTTGCTCGTTTGTCCCAACAAAAGTCCCCGATTCTTGCAGAAAAGGCTGTAGTATACCAAAAGGTAAGAACCACTCCAAATCAGGTGTATAAGGTCACAGGCGTAACCGAACATCAGACCGCTGAACTCACAGCCATTGTAAACGAAGACAATGCTGATGGCTGCGACGAGTTCTTCTGGTCAGCTCCCATCGACAATGCTGATGAAACGATAGGTCTGTCTGAAAGGACTTCATGGAAAAGCAAAGGCAGATATGTGCCAGAACCATTGAATAAGCCTGATAGTTTCGATGTGCCAAGTACTAGTGGTACAAAAGATGCTCCTCAAGAAAAAGGAATTCCTGCAAAAGAAGTCACTTGTTTAAGCGAAACATCATCAGTTCAGAGTGAACCAAATAAAGGAAAACAGAAACCAAAAGCATATATCTATCATCAACCGAAGCAGATGAGAAATCAAAAACAACAAAGGAATCAGAGATACAAGAAGAATCTCTCTGAAAGAAAATAGTTTTGGCAATCTCAAAATGCCTATTTCTCATATCATGAAAGGAACTTAAAGTCAGAGAAAAAATCCTGTTAAATCACAAGAGAGCAATAACAACCAAAAGCAGAGGTTCGGTTTAGAAAATAACATCAACCGAAAGCAGAGGTTCGGTTCAGAGAACAACATCAACCGAAAGCAGAGGTTCGGTTCAGAGAACAACATCAACCGAAAGCAAATGTTCGGTTCAGAGAACAAAAGAGATCAAAATTCTAGGTTCGGTCCCACTAATGATCAAAAGCAAAAGGGTCACCTAGAATCTCAAGTCAAGAAATCATCTCAGTCTAAGTTCTCTCATTCTAACTCTTCTAATTCTTGAAATTCTTCTAATTCCTCTCAACCTAATTCTAAATTCCATTCTGTTCACTCTCAAAAACCTCAATCATCAACTGAACTAAAAGGAAAACTGAAGGGAAAACTGAAGGTTTCATCATTTAAACCAGAGTCCAAACGAACAACAACGAATCCCAATAAAATTAAGGTTTTCACCATCAAAAAGAAAGATGAAACAACACTAATAAAAAGAACATATCTTGTTGACATCTCTCTTACCATTCATGTTCCTGTGAAAGGCTCACGAGGACCCAAGAAACTTTGGGTTCCTAAATCTGCTTAATTTTTGCAGGTTACCAGTGACGAGCAGTTTGACAAAGAGTGGTACATTGACAGTGGCTGCTCGCGTCACATGACTGGAAGGAAAGAAGAGCTAAGGGAATATGGATCTCTGTCAAACGGTGGAAATGTCAAGTTCGGGAACAACTCCTTTGGCACCATCAAAGGCTATGCTATGATTACAAATGGTGATTTCACGATTAGGAAGGTTGCATACGTGGAAGGACTATAACATAACCTCATCAGTGTATCTCAACTTGTTGGAGGTACCAGTCTCAAAGTTTCATTCGACGATGAGGGTTCTGAAATAATTGAGAAGAAGACAAAAAGAGTTATTCTCAAATCGGAGCGTAAAGGTGAAATGTTTCCCCTAAACCTCAAACCTATCAAAGGGAACCCAACTATCTGCTTGTTATCCAAAGCACAATCTGACGAAAGCTGGTTGTGGCATCGAAGGCTCTCTCATCTCAACTTTAAGGATATTAACAAACTTGTCACTGGAGGACATGTTCGAGGTCTTCCATTGCTCAAATTCGATCGAGAACATTTGTGTGTTGCATGTGAAATGGGGAAGCAGAGTCGTCAAAGTCATCCATCTATAATGAACACTAAAGTTGTTGAACCACTAGAGTTACTACATATTGATTTGTGTGGTCCATCATCTATCGAAAGTATCGGTGGTAGCAAGTATATTCTTGTTATTGTTGATGACTTTTCGCGTTTTACATGGGTGTTCTTTCTGAAGCTTAAATCTGAAGCGACTTACAAGCTAAAGGTGTTCATTAAGCAGGTTGAAGTACAGCTGAAGAAAGTCGTTCGCAACATCAGGAGCGACAATGGACTGGAGTTCAAAAATAAAGAATTCGAAGAATTCTTGGCAGAAAAAGGAATTAGTCACAACTTCTCAGCTCCCTACACACCTCAACAAAACGGAATTGTCGAAAGACGAAACCGATCTTTGTGTGAAGCGGCCCGAACCATGCTAAGTTTCGCTTCCTTACCTTTATATTTTTTGGCTGATGCTATTTCTGCTGCTTGTTTTACACAGAACAGGTCATATCTCAATAAGCGCTTCACTCTCACTCCTTATGAGATCATCAACAACAGGAAGCCAAATGTCAAGTTTTTCCATGTATTCGGTTCACGGTGTTTCATCTTCAATTCTAAAGAACACCGCAACAAGTTTGATGTCAAAGCCGACGAAGGGATATTTCTGGGATATTCTCTCACTTCTAAAGCGTACAGGGTATTAAACAAGCATTCATGGAAAACAGAAGAAACTTATTACGTGACTTTTGATGATAGCTATGTCAAAAAGCTAAAAACCAACGAAGACACAGCTGGAGAAATCTTTCCTCAAACTGGCCAAGTCACAGCCTCAATCGCAAACCTCTTTGAGAAGTTCGTCGAGTTATTTGATGAACCAGAGAAGGCCACTCTCTCAGAAGCCAGCGCAGCTGACAACAGGGTAGATCATCTGAAGCAACTTGTCGATGATGCTGCAAAGAGAATGAATGAAGGAGGATCAAGTTCTGACGATCCTTCACAGCACAATGCTTCAGTTGAGGGGGAGGATCCATCTTCGTCATCACAGCCGAGCTCACATGTTGAGGGGGAGATAAGTTCTCAAGCTGCTCTTGAACGCACTTCACCAACCGAATGTGTCACACCAACCGAAAATGCTTCATCACCCGAAGGTGCATCAACACCCAAAAGCTCAGCACCACCAGAAACCTCTGTAGCTCTAGATACTCAAGAAATACCTGAAAGTTTATCTGTCGAGGGGGAGAATGTAGATATGTCTTACGACTATGAAAGTCAATCCAAACTAGAAGAGATGGTAAACGTTGAATTGGATCCAACCTTTGATCCAAACTACCTTCCTCTCGTCAAATGGACCAGAGATCATCCTGTCTCCCAGGTTGTTGGTGATGTGTCTGAAAAAGTTCTAACCCGATCACAACTCAAGGCAAAACAGACTTCCTTGTTTTCAAAAGTAGAATTCTATATGTTTAACTCCTTCGTCTCAAAAGTTGAACCAAAGACAGTTAACACTGCTCTTGATCACTCCGATTGGGTTCAAGCTATGCAAGATGAACTAAATGAATTCGAAAGGAATAAAGTTTGGCGTCTCATTCCAACTCCTCAAGATGCCTCAGTTGTTGGTCTCAAATGGGTTTTCAGAAATAAGATGGACAAGGAAGGCAACGTAATACGTAACAAAGCCCGTCTTGTAGTAAAAGGATACTGCCAGGAGGAAGGAATTGACTATGAAGAAACTTTTGCTCCTGTTGCTACGCTGGAATCCGTCAGAATATTTCTTGCTTATGCTGCTCACAAAAACTTTGAGGTCTACCAAATGGATGTCAAGTGTGCGTTTCTAAATGGTGAACTTGAAGAAACCGTATACGTGGAGCAACCTCCTGGATTCGTCAATGAAAGGTATCCCAATCACTGTTACATTTTGGATAAAGCTGTATATGGACTGAAACAAGCTCCAAGGGCCTGGTATGAAACGCTAACCAAGTTTTTAAAGATGTCCAAATTCAAACAAGGTTCGGTTCACCCAACCTTTTTTCGTAACAAGGAAGGTAACCACCTTATGATTGTTCAAATTTATGTCGATGATATCATCTTTGGCTCAACGAATCCTAGCTTAATGGCTGAATTCAGAAAGCTGATGGAGACTAAATTTGAAATGAGCTCAATGGGTCCAATTAACTTTTTCCTTGGTTTAAATATTAGACAGGGACCCGAAGGCATCTTTATTAATCAGGAAGCTTACACGAAGACTCTCCTTGCAAAATTTGGCATGATGGGAGATTCAAAAGTCAAAGTTCCCATGGCGTTCGGTACCAAGCTCACTCCATCCTTGGATAAGCCAGCAGTAGATATTACGCTATATCGCCAGATGATTGGTTCACTGATGTATCTTACTGCTAGCAGGCCTGATATCATGTTCTCTGTTTGTTATTGTGCTAGATTTCAGGCGAATCCACGTGAACCTCACATGCTTGCAGTCAAGAACATTCTTCGTTATCTCAAGCGAACTACCTCTTTAGGTCTATGGTATCCATCCAACTCGGGCTTCTTCGTTCAGGCCTACTCAGATGCAGACCTTGGGGGTTGTGGACTAGACAGGAAAAGCACCACTAGCGGCTGCCAATTCCTTGAAGGGAAGTTGGTTAGCTGGCAATCAAAGAAACAAACGTGTGTCTCTTTGTCTACAGCTGAAGCAGAATACATTGCAGCTGCATCCTGTACTTCTCAAGTGATTTGGATCCAAAGTCAACTCCGGGACTATGGACTCAATATGAAAAAGATCCCACTATATTGTGACTCTGAAAGTGCAATTAGGATCTGTCATAACCCAGTGCAACACTCAAAGACTAAGCACATAGCACTGAGGTATCACTTCATTAAAGATCATGTGGAAGATGGAAACGTTGAAATTCATTTCATTAGAACCACTGATCAACTGGCTGACGTCTTCACTAAAGCCCTTCCTGAAGCATCATTTAACAAAATTCTACAAGGGCTAGGCATGATGGAATCAGAGTCAGTACCACCAATCACCTCTCAAACTCAAAAGTAAGAAGCAAAATAGACCGAACGTTCGGGTTCGGTTTTTGTACTCATGTACCGAAATGAACCGAACGCTCGGGTTTGGGTAGATAATCTGCATTTCGATCATCAATCAAAGGTGGTTTTCTTGGTTGTAAATTTCATGTATAATTGTTCCTATTTCATTTCTTTTATTGTTAAAAGTACTCTTTCTTTGAAAATCCATTTTCTTTGGTAACTGAAATAAACCGAACGTTCGGGTTCGGTTTCTCAATTTTTTCACCTGAAATAAACCGAACACTCGGGTTCGGTTTCCCAAAGTTTTTCCCATCCAAAATAGACCAAACGCTCGGGTTCAGTTTCTCAAGTTTTTTTTCCAACCGAAATAGACCGAACGCTCGGGTTCGGTTTTTCAAATTCTCACAACCGAAATAGACCGAACGCTCAGGTTCGGTTCCAAAGTTTTTTTTAATTTTTTTTCTTTCCTTTCACTATTATTTTTCAAAAATTCCAAAAAAAATTTTCTTATATAAAATTTCAAAACTCCAAAAATATTTTGTTCTTTATTCCTTTTTGACATTAATTTTATTTGTGTGTTTGTTTATGGGGAAATTGTTGAATTAGTTAAGTGTCCCTAGAAGCATGCTGCTTTATGTGTCCAAAGCCTCATTTGATTCTGAATAATCGCCTTAATGACTTGGTATACACAAACCTTGTCTTCCCAATTAGGCTATCACATTTATTCTAATCGAGAGCTACCTAACTCTCTTCTCACAAGAGATAAGAGTTTTCTGCTTAGTCCTATCTTTCAATGTAGAGGTACTTTGCTTTCTTACACCATCTAAATTACACTTCTCCATTCCTCTCAGTTCATATACGTAACCCTTGAGACTCTCAACAATTACCACTGAGGTTTATGGTTACACAATAACTGCGTTCATGATCTTAGTTTCGTGCCACTACGAGCTGAGTGAAACCCAAAATTCGATACCCAATCTGAATTGACGGTGAACAATTATATTGCTCTAGTTTTCACTAATGAATTGACGGACATATCTTCATGAAGTCTCACATTTTTCTTTTGTGTGATTCCTATGAAATTGTTAAAAACCATAACATTTCTTCCCTTGGGATCCAGTTTTTAATTTTTGTTGAGATTTTATTTTTCCCAGCTAATTTAAAATTATTACCTACCTACTTGTTCAACAGACTACACCGGTCTCACAAGTACCTCGTTCACTTTCTATCTTATATCAAGATTAGAAATGTTGAATCGAAGCAAAAGCCACCCTACTAAGCCTAATTAAAATAAGCCTTTCAACACTTCTTAATAAGTGTTTGATCGTCATTCAACGGGAAACCAGACTAACACTTTAAGGTCTCTCTTGACCTTGAAGGAAGAGATTCATGCCCGGGATCATTTGTTTCATGTCTTTTTTGACATCACAATTTTTCCTAAAAAGGATTGCTTTATTTCTTTTCTTTTACACCCTTAGCACGGAATTTTTTGATTTTCCAAAACTCTGGTTCTAATAATTACAGGCTTTTTCATTGGATTGGTGGTTAATTATAAGCTGTGGTCAATTTTCATCCACGTGGGAGCATTGTTCAAAAGATACCGTTACACCTTAAAGGGATAAGATGAAGAGTTGCTGACTCAGGCAGGAGTCCAATCGATTTGATTTCAAATGGCGTAAAAGGGAACGCGTGTGGATTTGAAACGACTAATCTCCAAATGATGTCGCAGACGCGTGTGTGAATTTGAAACGGTTCTTCTCCAAATGATGCAAAGGCGCGTGTGAATCTGAAATGCTTCATATCTAAACGGCGCTGGATGGGAGGCGTGTTCTCAGGGGTCTGACATTCTCTCTCATGTGTGATCATCGGCAACCCCAACTGTCACGCATCAGTCAACTCCGAAAAACCCTTCCATTCTCAATCGAAGATTTGGGAAGATCTTTCTCTCTCCTTAACCCACAATATAAAAGGCAACATCCTCTACCATTTACCTCTTTAATGCAATTAAAATTCCCAGAGCGCAAGAAATCACTGAAACTTCCCTTTTCATCATCTTCTTCACTTTCTTCAAGCAATGGCAGATTCATCTTCAGTTCACGCAACATCCCACATTCTGCCCATACGCCCACAACAAAGCCTGATAATCGATTTATCTCCTCACGTTTACGACGCCTTCATGTTCCCAATAATCGAGTGTTTAAGGTTTTCGCCAATTGCTCTTGCACTTACAAGAGCAAAATCAGTTCCGATGGAGTTCTTGTCGCAGATCTTTGCGACTGCTCACTACGACAAGGTTGTGGATAGGATCTTCTTCGACATCTTTCAGCACAAAGCCTCAATTTCCAAGCAATGATTTTGCTCCCTGTTAGGGTTTGAAGCTGACTCTACAAGGATTAATCCTGAGACGATTCCCATGGGGCACTTGTTCAATATGTTTTACAACATGGGTTATACGGAGGTGCTTACTTCAGTTGCCAAGTTCAAGAAGTCGTGCCTACCGCCACAGTGGAACGGGATGTTCACTATTTTATTCAAAGGACTCTCTGAAAGAAGCTCTGGTTCTGATGGTGCTAGCCGGTTGTTCTTATCGATAATGTATGGTGTCTACAATGGCATCAACATGGATTATGGATCTGTTCTGTGGCAACAACTCATCCAGAGTCTCTCCTCTACATCCAGGCATTCTGAAATTTCATACGCCAGATTCTGGACTTTGGTTACGAAATGGGTGATGGACAAGTACAACGTCCCCATTGTCGCCGGTGCTTCGATGTCTTCGATTGGTACATTTCATACCACGAAGATCATCGTCTCAGATGCTTCCAAATTTCCCTTCAATGGTTCCATTCCGGAATCTATGTATGCTGACGTTCTAGCTGACAGTCGGATTATCAGAACCTACAAAGAATTCAAGCGTTCTGGTCCGAGAGATCTCACACCGGAGATGTTGAAATCGATTCATGAAGCCGACAAGCCTACTCCAAGAGGCAAGAAGGCTGACAAAGGGAAACAGGTGGCGAAAGGGGCTAAGGGCCCTTCTCCTAAGAAGAGTAAACCCACAAAAGCTGCTCAGTCTCCGCAGCATAAGAGGCGAAAAACTCAACCCAGGAGAAAGCTGGTTATTGCTTCCTCAAGCGAGTCTGAGGGAGAGAGTTCGGATTCTGAAGACTCTCCACAGGGCAACACTCCACCCCGATCACCTACCCCTGAAATTCAAATCCCTTCTTTTCCAATTCCCTCTCCTCCTAAAACTATTCATACTTCCATTCCCACCATAAACCCCTTTACACACATTCCAAACACTTCAATCCCAATGCCACCACCAATATTCACTAAAGCAACCACAACAACCACTACAGATGTTAGAGCCAACGTATCTGATACGGGGGTTCATACTGATGCAACCGAACCTCCACCAGCACCCGAAACCATAAACACAACCGAAACACAAAAAGAACCCGAACCTACCCCTACACCTACACCCGAAACAACCCAACCTGAACCTACCCATACCACTGTACCACCAGCTTCACCACCACCACCATCTCCTGGTCACACCTCTGACGGAGATGACACTTTCCTTGGCAGGGAAAACATGACGTTTGATTCGGTCTACTACAGTCCGTTTCAGGTGCAGAGCGATGATGATGATGACGCTCCGGTCACAAAGAAACATCTTAAGGAGCTCCATGACAAGGTCGACTTGCTTATTACCTCTTCTTCCACGTCTCAATCATCACTCTCTGAAGCTGCTATTCAGAAGATTGTTGATGCTTTCTCAAGGGCTCAGCAAGATTCTATCGCTTCTGCAACCTCCGCCATCGATGCCTCAATGAAAGCCTGTCAGGCTGTGACCGAAAAATTCGATAAACTATTTTCTGATGCCTCTACCCTGTTAAAGTCTTTACAAGAGAGTGCTAATGCTACCAAGACTACGTTGGAACCAATTGTTCAACAGTTGGCCACGTCTGTCTCTACTGAGTTGAAGTCCTTTGCTTCACTTCGTCAATCACTCACAGATGACAACTCAGCCTTCCGTGCTACCATTGACGAGCGTCTCTCAAAGCTTCAAGAAGATTTGGCAGCTGAGAACTCGTTGATGGATGTTTTGGCAAAGAAGACCACTGCCCTGAAAGTCAAGAGTGCTCAACTCTCCCATTCGCAACAGCAGATTGACACTCTTCGGTCCGAACGGGAGGTCATTAAGACGTGTGTTTCGGATGTCCACTCCGCCATCTCCAACATCATCGAAGCACATGATCCTATCCTTAACCATTCTGTGAGGCGTACCCTTGCAGAGAAGCTCGCTCCTGTCCTAGACCTATTAAGCAAAATTGAAGGGCTACCCGATTTCGTGTCCATTTCGAAACAAGGGGGAGAAAAGGAGTCTGTATCTCAACCACCTCATTCCTCAAAGGCAACTCACACAACCGAACCTCCTCCTGTAGGCCAAGCTTCCGGTTCGGGTGTGAAAGATAAAGGCAAGAAGATTGCTGAGGAAGAAGAGGAAGATGACCAAGAAACCATTGCCGACTTGTTGAAACGCAAAAGTCGACGTAATGAGGCTGATGATAGTGCTCGTGTGGAAGAAGAAGCTGAAGAAGCTGAACGCAAACAGAAGGAAGCCCACGACCTTCTCGAGAGTAGGAAAACTCTTTTTCCTCCTTGGACTCTCGAGAGGATGATAAAGGAAGCAATCGATACTCCGAGCATCTTGTGGCTGGAACCAGTTATTTCTTTTGACTGTTCAAATACTGTCGACTCTCAGTTCGACATGCCACTGACCAGAAAGGTGTTCATCTTTCACGCCTTCGCCAACGTTGCAGAGTTCCCTCATCCTCATCCCACGGTTCATCGGGAGTTAATTGAATTCTATCTGAAGGCTGCTCAACCCCAATATCAAACCTGGAGCGCTCAGAAGATTATCAACATTCAGGTCCTGAAACCGTACATTGAAGGGAAGTTCATTAACGTTCGGTTCAAGGTGCTTAGGGGATCTGCCAAAACCAAACATGCCATTTCTTTAGCAGATCTTCCGAACCTCAATCCCCATGATTGGATCATCCTGCACAACATCCTTCTGACCAATGAAGCTGAATATGGTCCGATCATTGACCATCTCAAGAGGATGTTGGTGTGCTACATCATGGAAGTTGCACTGATGGATCAGGAGATAGCAAGCGTCTTCAAGAAGAAACCAACAATATCTCCTGTTGGCTCGGCCAGTGATCTGAACCAAATGCAGATCGACAAAATTGACTTGAGGCGAAACTCAGTCATGTTCACTAGGAATGAAGGACATAAATGTCTTTTTGCCTTAGCTGATAAGCATCTCTACACCACTGCTTGCCTAGAGCATGTGTTGGGGATCATCCACAGATGCAAACAAAACACAGCAGATGATATCAAATACTTCGACGACATGATACAATGGTACATTCGGTTCAGATAGACGATCCTTGCGCTTATCTCACGCCTGTTTGAAACTGTCAAGAAGAAGGTTCCCGCTGCGGGCCCAAGCAAGAAGAATAAGTAGTCTCGCTCCAATTTGACGCAAAGGGGGAGATTGTTGGGTCGTGTTTTGTTATGTATTGCGTCTATTAGGCTCACTTATTAATCTAGTTTTGTAACTCCGGTTTGGGCCTGTCCAACCGAGAGCTTGATAGGGTTTAGTATAAATATATATGCTTGCATGCATATTAAAAAAACAACGAGAGAAAACAATTATTATGATAGATCAGAGCATTATTTCTTTATCGTTCTTGTTACCCTAAATCCTCTACAGCGGAAGTTCTTTATCGAGCTCTGCTGAGGATTGTTGATCTAATCATTCGACACACTTTGATCCATACTTGTGTTATTTGCAGTTTTCGTATTCATTATTTTACCTGTTATAAAGATCCAAACGATCTTCAAGTTAGTTTTATAACTTATCACACATATTAGCCAATCGAGGTTATAACTCTGTGGGTCCGTGCACCCATACTCTGTGAACCCTCAGGTTCTAACTCTGTAAACATGCATAGCATAAATCACATAGAATGATGCAGTGCAACACATAATATACATAGCATACAAATACTCTATCACATAACTCTGGTTACCTACTCAAGGTAAAGTATAGTGAGAATACTCACCTCGTGTATCTCGGTAACTCGCAAATCCCTGAAATCACTCGTGCTCGATCCCCCGATCTATAGTCCTCCTATAACACAATATATCTCTAAATAACACTTCATAACTAAGGTTGACTAACCCTATCAAGTCAACACAGGTTAACACTGGTCAATGGTCAACGGTCAACTTTGACCGGACTCGGCGAGTGCACTATAGCGACTCGGCGAGTCTATACGCATCCACTGATTCCCTGGGATCCTCTCTCGACACGTCGAGTATTTTCCTAACTCGACGAGTTCCACGTGGAATGAGTTGGGGGGGCACCACGAATCAACTCGCTGAGTCTCAAGAACAACTCGGCGAGTTCCAGCTTGACTCAGTCCTCCCGTCAACCCTCTCTGACTCTCCCTGACACACTGAGTCAACCCCTTAACTCGAAAAGACCACTCGCTGAGTGGTTATGGACAATCTTCATGCTACTCGCCGAGTTTGTTCTGCAGACTCGGCGAGTCTATGCCATGCATAAACTCAAACTCACTCCTGAGGTCAGATTCGTTCTAATAACTCATAGATCCAGTCCTTCCAAGCACATACATCACGTAAAGTTACTATCTGGTGCTCATGCAAAGGTTCAAAGGCCTTATTTGATGATATGGTCTCTAGAATAATATTCTAAGCTCATGGCCTCCATTAACACTCATAAAGCTTGAGGGAAAAGAGTCTCTGGACCTCTTTGGGTCCAGATCTAAAGCACTAACACGAGAAGAGGCCAATTACTCCATGGATCATTCCATAAAGAAACCCTAACTCTAAGATTTACACCAAGGACTGAGAAAGGAACGAATGGTTACCTCAAATGAAGTCTCTGAGCTTAGGAATCACTGGATTAGCACCTTCTTTGGTCTCCTCTTGCCTTGATCCTCTTCTATATGCAAAAACACCCACAAATAGTCAAGGATCTTCCTCTTCTCTCTCACAAAACGCTCAAAGACTCTTTAGGGTTCTCTCTGGGGTTGGTGGCCGCAAATGACAACCATAAGCCCCTTTAAATAGGTCTCATACCCTGGAAATTAGGGTTTCACTAAATAGCATGGACTCGCCGAGTCCAGACGCGAACCCATGCCCATAGCCGCGATCATACTCGGCGCGTTTGGGCTCCAACTCGCCGAGTCTCCTCACAAAACACCAAAATATATAAATGAATAATACCTGGGAATCCAGGCTGTTACAATTCTCCCCCACTAGAACTAGACTTCGCCTTCGAAGTCTTGCTCTGCAAATAACTCCGGATGCTGCTCACGCATCTCACGCTCCGGCTCCCAAGTTATCTCGGACCCCTTCCGATGCTGCCACTGAACCAAAACCAAGGGTACCTCCTTGTTCCTCAGAACCTTGATCTTCCGATCTCTGATTGCCACTGGTCTCTCAGCATAATTCAGGCTCGCATCCAACTGAATATCCTCTAATGGAACCACTGCCGACTCATCGGCTATACACTTCCGCAATTGCGACACGTGGAAAGTGTCGTGAATCTGCCCCAGCTCTGTTGGCAAATCCAGACGATAGGCTACCCTGCCTACCCTCGCGACCACTCGGAATAGACCAATGTATCGGGGCCCCAACTTGCCCCTCTTCCTGAATCGAATAACTCCTTTCCAAGGAGAGACCTTCAGGAGCACAAGGTCGGCGACCTGAAACTCAAGCTCGGACCGGCGTCTGTCCGCATAACTCTTCTGATGACTCTGGGCGGTCAACAACCTCTGTCTGACCTGTTGGATCTGCTCTATCGTCTGAAGCACGATCTCTGTACTGCCCATCACACGCTGTCCAACCTCTCCCTAACAAATGGGGGTCCGACACCTCCTCCCATACAACAGCTCAAAGGGCGGCATACCAATGCTCGAATGATGGCTGTTGTTGTAGGAAAACTCTGCCAAGGGTAAGTACGTATCCCAACTTCCCCCGAAATCCAACACACATGCCCGGAGCATGTCCTCGAGCGTCTGAATCGTCCGCTCACTCTGCCTGTCCGTCTGGGGGTGATATGCGGTACTAAAATGCCGCCTAGTACCTAACTCCTCATGAAACTTCTTCCAGAATCTGGAAGTGAAACGTACATCCCAGTCTGAGACAATCGAGATCGGCACCCCATGCCGAGATACCACTTCCCTCACGTACATCTCTGATAATTTCTCTGCGGAGGAGCTCTCACTAATAGCAAAGAAGTGGGCGCTCTTCGTCAACCTGTCCACAATCACCCAAATTGCATCGACTCCAATTTGGTGATAAAATCCATGGTGATCTGTTCCCACTTCCATTCGGGAACCTCCAACGGCTGCAACTTACCATGCGGTCTCTGGTGCTCGGCCTTAACCCTACGGCAGGTTAAGCACCTCTCAACAAACCATACAACATCCCTCTTCATACAGGGCCACCAATACTCCCTCCTCAGGTCCAAATACATCTTAGTGGCCCCAGGATGGATCGAAAATTTCGACCGATGAGCCTCTTCCATCAAAATGGTACGCGCCCCTCCAACAAACGGTACCCATATACGCCCCTGAAAAGTCATAAGCCCCCGACTATCGGTAACAAACTCCGATACCAACCCAACAACTCGCTCTCTCTTCTGGTTCTCCGATCTTACGGCCTCAGCTTGTGCTTCACGAATGGTGTCCAACACCGGAGCGATCACGGTCAATCGCAAACATACACCTCGTAATGGGGTGCTCCCCGCCCTACGACTCAGGGCATCGGCTACCACATTAGCCTTGCCCGGATGGTACAAAATCTCACAATCATAATCCTTGACCACATCCAACCACCTCTTCTGCCGCATATTTAGGTTGGGCTGATCTATCAAATACCTCAGACACTTATGGTCCATGTATATCGTACACCGAACCCCGTACAGATAGTGACGCCAAATCTTGAGGGCGAACACCACTGCCCCCAACTCTAGATCCTGGGTGGGATACCTCGTCTCATGAGGTTTCAGCTGCCTCGATGCGTATGCTATCACATGCCCTCTCTGCATCAGCACCACTCCCAACCCCAAGATTGATGCATCACAGTATACCACAAAGTCCTCCATCCCCTCCGGGAGGGCTAACACTGGGGCTTCGCATAACCTTTAGCGAAGCGTCTCAAAGGAGCCCTGCTAGTCGGGGCCCCATGAAAAAGTGATACCCTTCCGGGTCAACCTGGTGAGTGGCACCGTGATCTTGGAGAAGTCCCTGATAAATCTCCGATAATAACCTGACAACCCTAAGAAACTCCTGATCTCGGAAGGTGACCTCGGCACTTCCCAACTCATCACTGCCTTGACTTTGGCCGGGTCGACCAATATCCCTTTCTGGTTAACGAGATGTCCTAGGAACTGGACCTCTCGCAACCAGAAATCACACTTGGAGAATTTGGCATAAAGCCTCTCTGATCTCAGAACTCCGAGGATCTCCCTCAGATGCTCCTCATGCTGCTCCCTAGATCTTGAATATACCAAAATATCGTCGATGAATACAATCACCGACCGATCCAACATCGGCCTGTACACTCGGTTCATGAGATCCATGAACACTGCGGGGGCATTGGTGAGCCCGAAAGGCATCACCACAAACTCGTAATGTCCATAACGCGTCCTGAATGCTGTCTTCTGGACGTCCTCATCTCGAACCCTCACCTGATGATACCCAGACCCCAAATCAATCTTGGAGAACCAAGATGCTCCCTGTAACTGATCGAACAAATCATCGATCCTTGGCAACGGGTAACAGTTCTTGACTGTCAGCTTGTTCAACTCCCGGTAATCAATACACATCTGGTGTGAACCATCCTTCTTCTTGACAAAAAGGATAGGCGCTCCCCATGGCGAGCTGCTCGGCCGAATAAACCCTTTTCCCAACAGCTCCTGAAGCTGCGAGGATAACTCTTGCATCTCTGGAGGTGCAAGGCGATAAGGCACCTTGGCAATAGGCGCGGCACGCAGAACCAAATCGATACTGAACTCCACTTGCCTCACGGGAGGCACACCCGACAACTCCTCTGGGAATACATCCAGAAACTCACGAACTATCGGAACCTCCTCAACTGACCTCGGCCTCTCTAAATCAACCCTCGAATCCATCACATACGCCACAAAGCCCTTACAACCCTGCTGTAGACACTGCCTCTCCCTAGCGGCCGAACAAAATGCTGACCCAGAACGGGTACCCTCGCCGTACACCGTAAGAACTCCCCCACTAGGGTCTCGTATGGTCACCAGCTGTCATTCGCAGTCGATAACCGCACCGAATCTTCTCAACCAGTCCATGCCCACAATGACACAGACATCGCCCATCGCGATAGGAACCAGGTCAATCAGGAACTCAACCCCGAAGATCTCGAATACGCACCCGCGGATTACTTCCATGGCATATATCACCCTCTCGTCAGCTATGGAAACTCTCAGAGGCCGACTCAACGCCTCACGACTAAGACTGATCTGTTGACTAAAATCTAAAGACACAAAAGACCGACTCGCACCCGAGTCAAATAACACCAAGGCAGGTACAGAATTCATAAGAAAAGTACCTACGCATAACATAATATAAGCATGATATCTCAACATCAAAATAAATACACGAAATAATACATACCAGCCATGACATCGGGCGCTGCACGGACCTCCTCTGCGGTTAACTGAAAGGCTCTCCCTCGTGCTCTCGGCGCCTCGGCCTTCACTAGCCGACTCTCGGTAGCTCTGATGGCAGCAGGGGTAGATCCCTGAGGTTCTCCCTGAGATGATCCCCGCAATTGCGGACACTCTGCCTTCCGGTGTCTGGTCTGGTTGCAGTGGAAGCACACCGCAAACCCCTTGGGGCAGTCCTTGGCCATATGCCCCTCCTTGCCACACTTGTAGCAAGACCCCGCTCTACAGACTCCATCATGACCCTTGCCGCACTTCCCACAAGTGCGGCCGTTCTGGCTCCCTGATTTGGGATCAGCGGGCTTGGCCCCCTTGGCTGCCGGCTGGGACTGTGTCGGTCGCCAATCCCTCCCCTAAGACTCCGCTTCCTCCCTAGCCTGAGTCTCTGTCACACCCCCAAACCAGAACGGCGGAAACGTTCGGGGGCGGAGGACGTCATATTCAGTATCATAACAGTTCATAGAAAGGAAAGTACACACCACCATATATATATATATATATATATATATATATATATATATATATATATATATATATATATATATTCCAAAATGTTTACATAATCGTATTCGTTACTTGTTCAAAAGATAAATACATAAACATCCTTCAAAAGAAGTAATTAACGTCAGCACATTAATCCCCAAAAGTTGATTTCCAAATCTGCTTAGCGGTTCCCTGAGAATACAAGTTATTTCAAAGAAAAAGTGTCAACAATTAAGTTGGTGAGTTCATAAGTAGTGTTTTGAGAAAATGCACGCCATTCGAAAGTTCGTGTATGTTTTCCAGAAAACGCAGTATTTCAATTGTAAAGAGTGATGATTCGTTGTGTTGAAAATGAATGTATTAGATCCAGAAAATCCCATATTTTCCCTAATAGTTGAGATATGATTTGTTGTGTTTTCCAAGAAAAACCCTTATTTTCTTATAAAAGTATGAAATGCATATGAATGTTCGTGTTATAAGTTGTAAATGGTTGCACCAAGAAAATCCCTTATTTTCCTATTAGTTGTTTGGTTTGAATACAGGAAAAACCCTTATTTTCCTGTTAGTTGTTTGGTTTGTATACAGGAAAAACCCTTATTTTCCTGACATAACTGGCAGTCTCCAAGACCGAAAATCGCAAGCAACCGACGTGCTTGTAAGTTGTGTCATAGTTTTACATAGTAATGCTATACGAAGATCGCACTTGTTAGATGAAGAATAGTTTTAATAGCTACTCGTTCATAAAAGCATAATACCATAATAATTGTATATCCGATGAGTTTTATAACCATACTAAACATAATATGCCTGTAGCGACGTTCTTCAGGCGTCGTAGCGTTATGACAACTGTCACCCCAAAAGACGGACTGTAGCTAACAGTCAGGGCGCGGGATCATGACTTCCCGTATAGATCATACACATTTGACACGTTCTCCGAACGGGAGACTCTGGTTATAGACATGACTTGTAGCGATACCTTTTCTCAAAAAAAGCAGTGTTTGAAGATGTACACGTCTCACGGATTCTCAACTAAGTCTGTATTAAAGTAGTAGTTTGTATGCAAAGTTTATCCTTTTTCACAATGTTTGACAAAGCATAAATCATAAGTTCTTTGAATGCATAAAATGATTTAGTAAAGAATGTTACCCTTGATATGATGTATTTGTATGTAAACGTATAAATAAAACATATTTCTATATATAAACATATTGTATCCCAAGAGGGTAAAGCTGTGTTGTGAGGTGTTTTGCATCATAATAACTTCATAAGATAGTTAAAACAATAGTACGAAAAGTATAGCAAAAGATCGGTGTTTCACACGATTTTAGTCGTGTGTTTAGTTGTATTCCCCCCCTTAAAAGTGTATAAAAGCATTTACAAAACATTTGAAAGTGTAGATTATAGGGGTATGAACTCACTTGATTGATTGGGGAAAATGAGAAGAAAATCGAGCAGAACTTCGGCTCGTGAAATTCGATTTTCCTCGGGATTCTCGGGAATCTCGGGAGAGTAGAACCTTCCTTCGGAACTTGAGTGTGTGAAAACCGGGGCTTCGGGAGCTTAACCGCAGAGTTTCAGCACGAGGGAAGAATGGAGCACCTAAACCCGGCACCCCAAGAGTTCTATTTTTGAGTGCCACGTCGTGGCTAGGGTTGGCCACGTCGTGGGGAGAAAGTTCTATCCCCTTCCGTTGATTGGACGACCTCAGTCGCTTGCCGGGTCGTGGCCAAGCTGGGCCACGTCATGGGGGCCTGACAGCCTCAGATTTTGGACCCCGAACTTGTAAAATCCATAACTTTCGCATACGAGCTCCGTTTTCAACGTTCTTTATATGCACGCGTAGCTAAAAGCATGATCTACAACTCTCGTTTAGACTTCATCGGCAAATTCTGAATTTATTTTTAATTATTTATTTTTAACGGGCCGGGACACGAAATGTCCGTATAAAATCCATAACTTCTTCATCCGATGTCCGTTTTCGTCAGACTTTTCGCTGTTGCGCTACTAATGTTGACACCTTCGATTCTCATTTAGGTTGTTTTGGTCAAAAGTCTCTCGAGCTCTATTTCGAGTTTTTAGCTGTCTACTGCTATATCCGGATCTTGGAAAAATCATAACTTCCTCATACGAAGTCAGATTTGGACGTTCTTTTTGTGTACGCTCATGGTTTAATGTTATCTATAACTTTCATTTAGATACCTAAGGCTAAATGCTATCGTATTGAAACTTCGCGTTTTTTGTTTAATTGGTGTTGCCGGTTTTGTCGGAAATCTTAGAATGGTCATAACTTCTTCGTCATAACTCGGATTTTAGTGTTCTTTATATATTTGGAAACCTTAAGACGATATCTACTACATAGTGTACTCCAATCAGAGCTTTTGAATAATTCATTTATCGATGATATTCCTATTACATTCCAAAGAGGTTACAAGACTCGATTTATAATGCCCGGAAATAACGGGTTGTTACAGTCTCTAGCTCAATCTCCCTCTTCCGGGCATTTGCCTAAAGCTCGGAAAATGTCCGGTACGAGGAGTTCGCCACGAACTCCCGAATGTCTCGTCTCAAGATACTCAAATATCGGCTCATACGTGCCTGTTCAGTAGACACGTACTCAAGGCAAAACATCGCCCTCTCGTGGATCATCCTGGTAATCACCGTAACAGACTCAGTAGCCTGCTTGAGGGTCAGAAACTCCTGGGCCAAACGCTCCCTCTTCACCTGGGGAACGTACTCGTCTCGGAACATGGCAGTGAACCTCTCCCAAGTCACTGCCGCAAGCTTAGCAGGCATAAAGTGCGCCGTCACAAACTTCCACCAGTCCTTCGCTCCCAAGCGAAGCTGGTTCAGCGCGAACCGGACTCTCAAATGCTCAGGAGATGAGCAAGTGAAGAAACACCCCTCTATGTCAGAAATCCATCTCATAGCCGCCACCGGGTCCTGGGTCCCATCAAACTCCGGCGGTTTTGTGTTGCTGAACTCTCGGAACAGCAACGTATCACCACCCTGCCGCCTTGCGGCAGCAATAGCTGCGGTGGCCGCTGCAAGAGCAGCCTAAGAAAGAGCAACATAACGCTCGTCGACGGTTTCAATCAAAGTGGACTTAATAGACTCGAACATCTCTGGTATCTCTGCCCTGATGGCCGCAGCCACCTCGTCATGGATGATCCGGCGGATCTCCTCATCACTGGCCCCACTGCTCTCAGGCATAAGACGTGTCCTCACCATGATCTGCCTCTGAAATACAACATATGATAAATTAGAATCCATTCGAGCATACTCACACTCGACAACTCATTCCTCCTTGATCCTTGGTATTCCAAAGATTCTTACTTGGGCTGTACACCGCCCCGGTGCTTTCAGTAGTACGGGCCCAATACTACTGTCCGCATCATATCAGAATACACCCCAAGTCCTCCTTTTTGGATCCCAAATTCCAAGTACTCTATCATGCATAATCCACTCTCTAACCGATCTCTCATAAGCCCCTCGCTGCTACTTACTCACTCTCAAGCAGCTCATAGCAGCTCACCTCTCCCGAGGCTAAGGCATCACAAATCAGGCCACTCCAGTCCTGATAAGAGTACCTAGCCTACTCTAGCATGAGAATACATCATATCAATATCAATATCACATAACATGAGGGTACTTTGGGAAATCACCGTTTGGGCGCGGACTGATCGTACACACAACTTTGCTCTGCGTTTTTTCCAAAAATCTTTTACTCTTTTCGAAAATACTTCTCAAATCCTCAGTTTGAGTTCAAATACGCCCGAAGGTGTACTCGAATCCCTCAAACCAAGGCTCTGATACCAACTTGTAACACCGTAAATTTCAAAACAATTTTTCGCATTTTATAAAAACATAAATCATTTAATATTCATAAAACATCAATGTTTGAAACTCAATCCATGCCATATAAAATCCCAAGATCTCATGACATAAAAATCCCATGTGTGTGTACTGATCAAGCCGGTGCCTTCCCACGGTCATCACTAGTACCTGAAACAAATAACACCAAACACTGTAATCACAAAGCTTAGTGAGTTCCCCAAAATACCACACAACACATATTAGCCGCTCGAGGCTATAACTCTGTGGGTCCGTGCACCCATACTCTGTGAACCCTCAGGTTCTAACTCTGTAAACATGCATAGCATAAATCAAATAGAATGATGCAGTGCAACACATAATATACATAGCATACAAATACTCTATCACATAACTTTGGTTACCTACTCAAGGTAAAGTATAGTGAGAAGACTCACCACGCGTATCTCGGTAACTCGCAAATCCCTGAAATCACTCGTGCTCGATCCCTCGATCTATAGTCCTCTTATAACATAATATATCTCTAAATAACACTTCAGAACTAAGGTTGACTAACCCTATCAAGTCAACACTGGTCAATGGTCAACGGTCAACTTTGACCGGACTCGGCGAGTGCACCATAGCGACTCGGCGAATCTATATGCATCCACTGATTCCCTGGGATCCTCTCTCGACACGTCGAGTATTTTCCTAACTCGACGAGTTCCACGTGGCATGAGTTGGGGGGGCACCACGAATCAACTCGCTGAGTCTCAAGAACAACTCGGCGAGTTCCAGCTTGACTCAATCCTCCCGTCAACCCTCTCTGACTCTCCCTGACACACTGAGTCAACCCCTTAACTCGAAAAGACCACTCGCTGAGTGGTTATGGACAATCTTCATGCTACTCGCCGAGTCTGTTCTGCAGACTCGGCGAGTCTATGCCATGCATAAACTCAAACTCACTCCTAAGGTCAGATTCGTTCCAATAACTCATAGATCCAGTCCTTCCAAGCACATACATCACGTAAAGTTACTATCTGGTGCTCATGCAAAGGTTCAAAGGCCTTATTTGATGATATGGTCTCTAGAATAATATTCTAAGCTCATGGCCTCCATTAACACTCATAAAGCTTGAGGGAAAAGAGTCTCTGGACCTCTTTGGGTCCAGATCTAAAGCACTAACACGAGAAGAGGCCAATTACTCCATGGATCATTCCATAAAGAAACCCTAACTCTAAGATTTACACCAAGGACTGAGAAAGGAACGAATGGTTACCTCAAATGAAGTCTCTAAGCTTAGGAATCACTGGATTAGCACCTTCTTTGGTCTCCTCTTGCCTTGATCCTCTTCTATATTGTGACAACCCGAAATTTCCATTATGTACAAACTATATCACTTCAATAGAAGTTATGGCAGCCACAGTTAATTTTCAGACTTTTTCGCGTAAGTTTGAGTAATTCAGGGTTTACACTTCAGGAAATATCAGGAGAGTGGGTGCACTAGGGTTTTGTGCAACACTATTATTCCAACACTCAATTATATTAGAGATCATTTCTGGAATAAAAATATTTTCTGCCAAAAAATATCTCAGGACTGTAAATAGATTTCTGAACCAAATTCATTCATTATTCACATTTCCGACTAGAGAAAAGCCATTTTCTCTCTGACGGATCTTCGGGTTTTTATCCCAAATTGTGAGTACCCTTTCCTAGTAGTGTTAGAATGCTTATTATGTGTTTATAACATGATTTAGATGGCTAAATCATTAGATCTAGGAGTTTACTCCCGAAAGTGTTCTTGGGTGGTAAACTCCTGAAACGAAGCTAAAACCAACCCTTGTGTTATGCTAAAGCTTTAGACTGTTATGTATGCATGTTAGGGACAAGAAAACAACCAAAATCCAACCAAGTTTGGGGAGTTTACGGCCCTAGATTATCATAGGCCGTAAACTCCAAAATTCAAACACATAATGGTACTTTTGAGGCTCCTAAAGCCTTAGACAATTACCTAGACTTGTTCCCATTAAATCTAGGGCATCAAACACATCAAAGAACACAAACAAAGGAGAGTTTACGGCCCAAGTGTATCTTAGGCCGTAAACTCCATTGAAATGGACAAAAGGGTGTTTTCATGACACCTAAAGCCCTAGACCTTTACAAGAAATTGTTACCCACTTAATGGAGGGACCAAACCACATGAAAATCACTTAACAAAGTGAGTTTATGGCCAAGACATGGTTCTTGGGCCGTAAACTCCTAAAAAGGGCACCAAGGTGTGCCTAATGCCTTCATATGCTAGGAATAAAAGTCTAGAACATATACCACAAGTGCAAGAGGCTTGAAAGCAACAAAAAACAACACTCCAAGGGAGTTTACGGCCGTAAACTCCAAGGGGAATGGCCTTGAGGCCGTAAACTCCTATTTGGAGTGTTTCTAGACCTTAAACCCTTCCAAGGACTTAGCCACCAAGTTAGAATAATTCTAGAAAACATTTGGGACTTCAAAACACACCAAACACACATGTTTGGGAGTTTAAGGCCGTAAACTCAAGAGTTTACAACCGTAAACTCCATGTGTGATGGTTTATGGGGAGTAAACTCTCATATAGGGTCCTTTGGAACCCTAACCACAAATACCTTGTCCCACAATAGCTTAGATGCAATCCTTAAGGCTTAAAACACTTATATAAAGTGTTTATTATGTCTAGGATGTCTTAACATTATCAATTAGTCATTTGAGTCTAATTGAGTGCATATATGTGTGATTATAAGTTCATTAGGATCGTAGTGTGTGCACAAGTCCTCGCTTGACACCTAGCCATCCTATACCGTTCAGTTCATTCCAATCACCAACTACAGGTGAGTTCATACCCATAATCAATATTTTAAATGATTTTAAATGCTTTAATGGGGGGGGGGGGGGGAAGACAAGTAGAAACAAACATGTTATTAAATCATTGATATGTATTTTATAACTGTGTTTGTCATTTAACAGATTTTAGATGCTACAAAATGTGATGCATGAAATGGTTTTACATCTTAAAAGCACATTGTTACCAAATGTTTTACCTTTGAAATGTTTATTAAAATGACATCAAGTCATTGTTAATTATTGTTCAAAACCCATAAGATGTCTTACAAAAACCATTTTTCATTCTTGAACTAAACTATGCATATACACTTATATTCTTATATATGTATTGATGTTATAGTTTACATCTTTCATTTAGTTTCCCACACCCTTGAGTAGTAAGAGTGTACAAACCTACATGATCAACCAGTTATATTACAGTAAATTATCATAGGGATAATTTGAAGATATCAAACATTACTTCTATTACAAGGAATCACACAAGAGTCAGTTCATTCATGAGTCTATACTAGTACATTACCTGATACATGAGTACTTACAGAGGTTTACCTGATACATGAATATGTTTACATATACTTACTTGTTACATGGACACACATACATGAATACCATACAGGAACACTTTTACATAGGTGCATTATACTGTATTCACTTACCTGGATACTTGTACTTAGGACTACGCGGATGATTTATTAGTACTTACTGTGTAAATTGTCTTTCCTATCCCGGTTCATGGGATAGCTAGACGGGACTTACCATTCCGAACCCCACTGATTAGCACTAGTGGTCGATGACCATCTTCGGAGGTCTAAGGTTACTACTTATATCAGGAAGATCGATTAGGGACTAACCCTTCCACCCTCTTGCTGCTGCTACAGAGGACAATTGGACAATCTTCGGATGTTCATTAGGTTATACATTTCGCTTAATGCAATGTTGTGTTGGTACTAGTACCCAGTGACAACACTTATATGAGTACATTTTCCTGTTTACTTTATTTTGTGATACATTCACATAAACGATGAGTTAGACTAAGCACTTTTAGTACTAGTCAATACAAAGGAAAAACTATCATTTTACAAATAGAACATTCGGGTCTTGGTAGAAGACTACACTTCATACTTACAAAACATTCGGGTCTTGGTAGAAGACTACACTGCATACGTACAGAACATTCATGTATTGGTAGAGGACTACATTTCATACTTATAGAAAATAAGGGTTTTTCTAGGGATTTCATACTTACTTCAACATTTTCATTTAAAGGTTTACATGGCTTTCCAAACAGATTTTCACAAACAAGGTAATGACACTTATATACTTATGAATTCACCAGCTATAAAGCTGATACTCGCTTTCAAAATAACTTGTATTCTCAGGTCATCAGTAGACAGGTACGGAGGCCAGGTTTTGAGAACATGGAGCAGACAAGTCTCGTCTTTTATTTTGATTGTATATTTTGGTGTCTTATTACAATGAAAGAACACATGTATTAAACTTTACTTATAATGCAATGGATGATGTTGTTGCTTGTTTATTATATTACACTGTTGTGATACTGTACATGACGTCCTCCACCCCTGAACGTTTCCACCGTTCGTGGTTTTGGGGTCTGACAGATTGGTATCAGAGCATTGTTTATAGTGAATTAAGTATATCAACCCATAGAAGATATACTAACTATAAATACTTGGGATTAAAACACTCTGTCTCAGAGTTATACTTTTAAATAATAAAATATTTAAGTAAGTATACGTGCCTGCATTCATACTAAAATCAGTGTCACAACGACAAGAACAAAAGTATTACGATTGTTGAGTATCACAAGTAAGCCTGGGGATATATGGTCAGTCTTGGGAATGGCATAGCCTGATCAACTATGCTGGTCCGAGGAGTGATTAGAATATGCCCAAGAATTGTTGTGATATGGCAATAAGTCTAAGAACTTACCAACACAACCATAAAGAAATACCATAGGGGTATTTGGTCTTACTGTAATTATCTTAGTCAGTTCATCTATTTAGCTATTTCTTATATCCCTTTTCTCGCGTAGATTAAAATGGCTAGATTTCACCATGGCGATCCGTACTTCCCGAACCAAGGCAATGCTGGTTGGCTAGAGGCTGAACCAGAAGATGATCACCCAATTCCTTTGGATGATCACCATGCTGAAGGTTTTTCTGATAGTTCTGAATCAGAGCCAGAAGTCAACAACCTACCCCCAAAAGCTCAAAACCCAAACCTGAACCCTCGCCCTGTGTTTCAAGGACCCACACCGCTGTGGGCCACTAACTTGATTACATGGAGTCACGAACAGGGTCAGCCCATTCCCTACAATGGAGACCGAAGTTTCTACAACCTCTCTGAAGGAGGTTCTGCTGATAGAGTCCTACCAATCATGGTGCGTAGGATTTCTCGGAACTCGATAATAGCTCAGGCGACTATCAATCAAGTTTTGGAAGTTGACGCCTACTCTGGTGTTAACACTGTCCACATTCGCCAACTAGAGTCTGCTCATGAAAGGACTCTGGTCCGCAATGCAAATCTGCAGAGGGAACTTGCTGAAACTCAAGCTGAAGTTAGAGAACTTCGAGCTCAGCAAGCAAGGTCGAACATGCATATAAGGGACATTGAACGTCTACTGTCGGGATCAAGGACTCATGCTAGCAGTTCTCGTCGCCGATAGAATCTCGTTGACTCATCTTTTGGATATAACCTAGTTTATGTAAAACTTGGTCTAATTTCCTATCTGTATAAATCTTAGACCTGTTAGGTCTTGATCAAGTCTTAATTCTGTCAAAATTTTCCATCTTGTTTGATGTAAGGCCTACTTCTAGGCCATTTTTCCAGAACTTGTTACATCTGTAATTCTAGTATTATTGACGGGTATCTAATCTAATGGAAATTTTTATCCAAATGCTATCTTCTTCATTTAGTGATACTATTCTTTCTGTTGTTGGACTATGGGGATTTAGTCCATGAGACACATTCATTAATCATTTATTCTTATCCATTTCGTCATCTTTTAAACGTATAGTTAAAGATGCCGCCACGCAGGAATCCAAGGAGGAACCCAAACAACGAAGCACCAATACCACCACCTCCACCATCACCTGTACCTCTTCAACCACCAAATACTTTCGATGCCAATATGTTCCAGGCAGCTTTCACTGCAGCAGTTGCAGCTGTTGTGTCAGCAATCAACGCTCTTGCCCCTAGTGGATCAGGAACAGGTGCACCACCCTCGAACCACGGCGAAAGCCATGGACACCCTCGAGAATGCACCTACAAGGACTTCACTAACGCCAAACCCCGCAGCTTCAATGGAACTGGGGATGTTATGGTGTTAAGATAGTGGATTGAGAAGATGGAATCTGTCTTTGAGATCTGCGGATGCCAAGAGGGCAGCAAGGTCAAGTTCGCAGCTTGTACCTTCTCTGACCGAGCACTAACATGGTGGAACGGCCATGTTAACTATCTAACGTTGGTGGTGGTGTATTCCATTGGCTGGGAAAAGTTGAAAGACATGCTGATGAAAGAATACTGTCCTCGAGGTGAAATACAAAAACTCGAGCAAGAATTCTGGGGTCTACAAATGGTTGGATCCGACATCACTACCTACACAAATAGGTTATGTGATTTGGCAAACTTATGCCCTGATATGGTTGCTCTCCAGAGCAAAAAGATCGAGAGATATATCTGGGGACCGTCGCCCCAGATCCAGTCAAGTGTGATCGCTTCCAGGCCTATTACCTTTGATAGCGCCAAGTAACTAGCACAATCCCTCATCGATCACCGGAAACCTCAGAACACAACAATCCCTACTCCTGTACCACAAAAATCATACCCCGACTACCACAAGAAGGGGTGGAATAAGAGGAAAAGAGGGGCTCCGCAAGGATCCTCCAATAAGCAACAACTTGTGGCGATCAATGCTGCCACAGTGACTGTTGTTGCCCCTGCGAACCTCTTACCAGCAAAAACATACATGGGACTCTCCCGAAGTGCACTAAGTGCAACTTCCACCACCACGGACCTTGCAGGGAGATGCAGTGCTCTAACTGCAACAAGAAGGGACACACCGTCCATTCCTGCAAGACTCCAATAGCTCAAGCTACCCAGGTTCCTAACGCCGGTATGGGCCAAGCTTGCTACGGTTGTGGCGAAGTGGGCCACTACAAGAGGAACTGCCCTAAAGCAAGAATGGCTGGAGGAGTGGGAAGAGTTATGGCCCTAGGCCACGAGGAAGCGGTAGCTGATCCTACGATAGTTACTGGTACGTTCCTCCTCGATAACTCATATGCTTGCATACTTTTCGATAGTGGAGCCGAGAAAAGTTTTTTAAGTCACAAATTTGCACACCTGCTTAAACAAAAACCATGTGCATTAGATAATTCATTCACAGTAGAAATGGCTAACGGGAAAACAGAGAGTAGAAACTGCATATACGTAGGTTGTACCTTAACTTTAGATGGCCATACTTTCAATATAGATCTCATGCCAGTCACAATTAAATGTTTTGACGTTATTATCGGTATGGATTGGTTGAGTCTTCTTCGTGCCGACATTATGTGCTTCGAAAAAGCAGTTCGTCTTAACCTTCCTAACAACAAAACTTTAATTATCTATGGAGACAAACCTAGTACGAGCCTTCACATCATTTCGTGCATTCAAGCTCAGAAGTGCTTGCGGAAGGAGTGCCATGCATTTCTCGCACATGTCGTCGATACCAGCCAAGAACTGAAAGACATCCAGAAAATCCCAAAAGTACGCGACTTTCCCGACATATTCCGAGAAGAACTTCCCGGTTTACCACCACAACGCCAAGTCGAATTCAGAATCGACTTAGTGCCAGGGGCTACCCCCGTAGCTAAATCTCCTTATTGTCTGGCACCGACTGAAATGCAGGAACTTTCCAGTCAACTTAACGAACTTCTCAAGAAGGGATTCATTCGACCAAGCTTCTCACCATGGGGAGCACCGGTCTTGTTCGTCAATAAGAAGGATGGATTGTTTCGCATGTGCATTGACTATAGAGAACTCAACAAACTTACCATTAAAAATCGTTATCCCTTGCCCCGCATTGACGATTTATTCGATCAACTTCAAGGAGCCAACTACTTCTCGAAGATAGATCTACGATCCAGATATCACCAACTACGAGTATTAGAGGAGGATGTTCCCAAGACAGCCTTCCGAACTCGTTATGGACACTACGAGTTTGTAGTAATGCCGTTCGGATTAACTAACGCGCCCGCAGTATTCATGGATCTGATGAATAGGGTGTGTCGTCCTTACTTGGATCAGTACGTCATCGTCTTCATTGATGACATACTCATCTACTCTCGAAGTAAGGAGGAGCATGGTCAACATCTCCGTAAAATCTTAGAAACATTGCGATCGGAGAAGCTCTACGCGAAGTTCTCAAAGTGCAAATTTTGGATTCGACGAGTCGAATTCTTTGGCCATGTAGTTAGCGAAGAAGGTATACACGTGGACCCTTCCAAAATTAAGGCCATCGAGAACTGGTCAGCACCAAAGACACCAACTGAAATTCGTCAATTTCTAGGTCTAGCTGGCTACTATCGCAGGTTCATTCAGAACTTCTCCAGCATAGTGAAACCTCTTACAATCCTGACCCAGAAAGGTGTGGCCTTCGACTGGGAAGAGAAACAGGAAACAGCGTTCCAAACGCTTAAACGAGCCTCGTGCACCGCCCCGATACTATCCCTTCCCGAAGGAATAGAAGACTTCATTGTCTATTGCGATGCATCCAATCAAGGACTCGGATGTGTTCTGATGCAGCGAGCTAAAGTCATAGCCTATGCCTCGAGACAGCTGAAGACACATGAGGTTAACTACACAACCCACGATCTCGAACTTGGAGCAGTTGTGTTTGCTCTGAAGATTTGGCGACATTACCTATACGGTACAAAAAGCACGATCCTTACAGACCATAAGAGTCTACAACACATTTTCGAGCAGAAAGAGCTCAACATGAGACAACGACGGTGGGTCGAGCTACTTAGTGATTACGAATGCGAAATTCGTTATCATCCGGGTAAAGCCAATATAGTAGCCGACGCCCTAAGTCGGAAAGAATTTACTGGTCGTAGAGTCAAATCTTTGACTCTAACTATCCATTCACACTTGTCCACACAAATAAAGGAGGCTCACCTCAACGCTTTGAAACCTGAAAACGTGGCGGGTGAATCCCTTAGAGGGATGGATAAGAACTTGGAAGTCAAGGGTGGCGGAGCCTTATACCTCATGGATCGGATTTGGACACCGAAACACAGTGGCTTCAGAGACTTGGTCATGACCGAAGCTCACAACACTCGTTATTCCGTCCACCCAGGTTCAGATAAGATGTATCTGGATCTTAAAAAGTTATACTGGTGGCCTAACATGAAAGCAGGTCTTGCTACCTTCGTAAGTAAATGCCTTACTTGCGCAAAGGTCAAGGTCGAATACCAGAAACCCTCCGGTCTTCTACAACAACTGGAGATACCAGAATGGAAGTGGGAGCGGATCACTATGGACTTCATAACCAAGTTGCCCAAGACGACGGGTGGACTTGATTCCATATGGGTCATCGTCGATAGACTGACCAAGTCTGCACACTTCCTACCGATCAACGAAACAGACAAGATGGAGACACTTACCAGAACTTACATTAGGGAGATTGTAAGGCTGCACGGTGTTCCTTTATCTATCATCTCAGACCGAGATAGTAGATTCACTTCGAGGTTCTGGCAGTCATTACAAAGTTCCCTAGGAACTAGGCTGGATATGAGTACAACCTACCATCCACAGACCGACGGGCAAAGTGAGAGAACTATCCAAACCTTAGAAGATATGTTGCGTGCCTGTGTGATTGACTTTGGAAAAGCTTGGGATACTCATTTACCCCTTGTTGAATTTTCCTACAACAACAGTTATCATACGAGCATAAAGGCAGCTCCATTCGAGGCCCTCTATGGCCGAAAGTGCATATCCCCTCTGTGCTGGGCTGAAGTGCATGATACCCAGTTAGCTAAGGGACGAGTTCCCGAAAGCACTCTCATGGGTCCGGAGATCATTCGGGAAACGACAGACAAGATCGTTCAAATTCGTGAACGATTAAAAGCCTCTAGAGACCGACAGAAAAGCTACGCCGACAAGCGTAGGAAACCATTGGAGTTCCAGGTGGGCAACCGAGTCCTACTAAAGGTCTCACCCTGGAAGGGCTTGATACGCTTTGGAAAGCGTGGGAAGCTCAATCCAAGATACATACGGCCTTTTGAGATTCTTGCAAGAATCGGCCCTGTGGCTTACAACCTCAATCTACCGAAAGAACTCAGTAACGTACATCCTACCTTCCACGTGTCAAACTTGAAAAAGTGTCTATTGGACGAGACTCTTGTTATTCCACTCGACGAGATCGAGATCAACGAGAGCCTCAACTTCGTGGAAGAACCAGTAGAGATCCTAGACCGAGAGGTCAAGCAAACAAAGCAGAGCCGTGTCCCGATAGTGAAGGTGTGCTGGAACGCAAAGCGTGGACCAGAATTCACTTGGGAACGTGAGGATCAGATGAAACTGAAATACCCTCACCTTTTTGCTTAGTTATTTGTAAATTCTTACTTGCTTAAATTCTAATTTCGGGACGAAATTCCTTCTAGCGGGGGGATGATGTGACAACCCGAAATTTTCATTCTGTACAAACTATATCACTTCAATAGAAGTTATGGCAGTCACAGTTAATTTTTAGACTTTTTCGCGTAAGTTTGAGTAATTCAGGGTTTACACTTCAGGAAATATCAGGAGAGTGGGTGCACTAGGGTTTTGTGCAACACTATTATTCCAACACTCGATTATATTAGAGATCATTTCTGGAATAAAAATATTTTCTGCCAAAAATATCTCAGGACTATAAATAGATTTCTGAACCAAATTCATTCATTATTCACATTTCCGACTAGAGAAAGGCATTTTCTCTCTGACGGACCTTCGGGTTTTTATCCCAAATTGTGAGTACCCTTTCCTAGTAGTGTTAGAATGCTTATTATGTGTTTATAACATGATTTAGATGGCTAAATCATTAGATCTAGGAGTTTACTCCTGAAGGTGTTCTTGGGCGGTAAACTCCCGAAACGAAGCCAAAACCGACCCTTGTGTTATGCTAAAGCTTTAGACTATTATGTATGCATGTTAGGGACAAGAAAACAACCAAAATCCACCCAAGTTTGGGGAGTTTACGGCCCTAGATTATCATAGGCCGTAAACTCCAAAATTCAAACACATAACGGTACATTTGAGGCTCCTAAAGCCTTAGACAATTACCTAGACTTGTTCCCATTAAATCTAGGGCATCAAACACATCAAAGAACACAAACAAAGGAGAGTTTACGACCCAAGTGTATCTTAGGCCGTAAACTCCATTGAAATGGACAAAAGGGTGTTTTCATGACACCTAAAGCCCTAGACCTTTACAAGAAATTGTTACCCACTTAATGGAGGGACCAAACCACATGAAAATCACTTAACAAAGTGAGTTTACGGCCAAGACATGGTTCTTGGGCCGTAAACTCCTAAAAAGGGCACCAAGGTGTGCCTAATGCCTTCATATGCTAGGAATAAAAGTCTAGAACATATACCACAAGTGCAAGAGGCTTGAAAGCAACAAAAACAACACCCCAAGGGAGTTTACGGCCGTAAACTCCAAGGGGAATGGCCTTGAGGCCGTAAACTCCTATTTGGAGTATTTCTAGACCTTAAACCCTTCCAAGGACTTAGCCACCAAGTTAGAATAATTCTAGAAAACATTTGGGACTTCAAAACACACCAAACACACATGTTTGGGAGTTTAAGGCCGTAAACTCAAGAGTTTACAACCGTAAACTCCATGTGTGATGGTTTATGGGGAGTAAACTCTCATATAGGGTCCTTTGGAACCCTAAACACAAATACCTTGTGCCACAATAGCTTAGATGCAATCCTTAAGGCTTAAAAGACTTATATAAAGTGTTTATTATGTCTAGGATGTCTTAAAATTATCAATTAGTCATTTGAGTCTAATTGAGTGCATATATGTGTGATTATATGTTCATTAGGATCGTAGTGTGTGCACAAGTCCTCGCTTGACACCTAGCCATCCTATACCGTTCAGTTCATTCCAATCACCAACTACAGGTGAGTTCATACACCTAATCAATATTTTAAATGATTTTAGATGCTTTAGTGGGGGGAATACAAGTAGAAACAAACATGTTATTAAATCATTGATATGTATTTTATAACTGTGTTTGTCATTTAACAGATTTCACATGCTACAAAATGTGATGCATGAAATGGTTTTACATCTTAAAAGCACATTGTTACCAAATGTTTTACCTTTGAAATGTTTATTAAAGTGAAATCAAGTCATTGTTAATTATTGTTCAAAACCCATAAGATGTCTTACAAAAACCATTTTTCATTCTTGAACTAAACTATGCATATACACTTATATTCTTATATATGTATTGATGTTATAGTTTACATCTTTCATTTAGTTTCCCACACCCTTGAGTAGTAAGAGTGTACAAACCTACATGATCAACCAGTTATATTACAGTAAATTATCATAGGGATAATTTGAAGATATCAAACATTACTTCTATTACAAGGAATCACACAAGAGTCAGTTCATTCATGAGTCTATACTAGTACATTACCTGATACATGAGTACTTACAGAGGTTTACCTGATACATGAATATGTTTACATATACTTACTTGTTACATGGACACACATACATGAATACCATACAGGAACACTTTTACATAGGTGCATTATACTGTATTCACGTACCTGGATACTTGTACTTAGGACTACGAGGATGATTTATTAGTACTTACTGTGTAAATTGTCTTTCCTATCCCGGTTCATGGGATAGCTAGACGAGACTTACCATTCCGAACCCCACTGATTAGCACTAGTGGTCGATGACCATCTTCGGAGGTCTAAGGTTACTACTTATATCAGGAAGATCGATTAGGGACTAACCCTTCCACCCTCTTGCTGCTGCTACAGAGGACAATTGGACAATCTTCGGATGTTCATTAGGTTATACATTTCGCTTAATGCAATGTTGTGTTGGTCCTAGTACCCAGTGACAACACTTACAGGAGTACATTTTCCTGTTTACTTTATTTTGTGATACATTCACATAAACGATGAGTTAGAATAAGCACTTTTAGTACTAGTCAATACAAAGGAAAAACTATCATTTTACAAATAGAACATTCGGGTCTTGGTAGAAGACTACACTTCATACTTACAAAACATTCGGGTCTTGGTAGAAGACTACACTGCATACGTACAGAACATTCAGGTGTTGGTAGAAGACTACATTTCATACTTATAGAAAATAAAGGTTTTTGTAGGGATTTCATACTTACCTCAACATTTTCATTTAAAGGTTTACATGGCTTTCAAAATAGATTTTCACAAACAAGGCAATGACACTTATATACTTATGAATTCTCCAGCTTTAAAGTTGATACTCGCTTTCAAAATAACTTGTATTCTCAGGTCATCAGTAGACAGGTACGGAGGCCAGGTTTTGAGAAGACGGAGCAGAAAAGTCTCGTCTTTTATTTTGATTGTATATTTTGGTGTCTTATTACAATGAAAGAACACATGTATTAAACTTTACATATAATGCAATGGATGATGTTGTTGCTTGTTTATTATATTACACTGTTGTGATACTGTACATGACGTCCTCCACCCCTGAACGTTTCCGCCATTCGTGGTTTTGGGGTGTGACATATATGCAAAAACACCCACAAATAGTCAAGGATCTTCCTCTTCTCTCTCACAACACGCTCAAAGACTCTTTAGGGTTCTCTCTGGGGTTGGTGGCCACAAATGTCGGCCATAATCCCCTTTAAATAGGTCTCATACCCTGGAAATTAGGGTTTCATTAAATAGTGTGGACTCGCCGAGCCCAGACGTGAACCCATGCCCATAGCCACGATCATACTCTGCGAGTTTGGGCTCCAACTCGCCGAGTCTCCTCACAAAACACCAAAAATATATAAATGAATAATACCTGGGAATCCGGGCTGTTAAAATATTGCCTCCTTCGATGCTTCGCTTGCTGCAATGTACTCTGATTCGCACGTTGAATCAGCTACAGTCTCCTGCTTGGAACTTTTCCATGTTACTACTCTTCCATTGAGGGTATACCCTTTCACTCAACCCGAATAAGAGCATAAATTATCTCTGTCGGTTTGATAACTGGCATCGCTATACCCTTTCACTCTCAAGTTGTCACTCCTACCAAGGGTAAGGAACCAGTCGTTAGTCCTCCGCAGGTACTTAAGAATGTTCTTAACTGCAACCCAATGAGTTTTACCAGGATTCCCTTGATATGTGCTGACCATGCTCAAAGCAAAGGCCACATCAGGGCGAGTACAAGTCATATCAGACAAGATCGAGCCAACTGCGAAAGCATATGGTATTCGACTCATTTCTAGTATCTCAGCCTCTGTACTTGGACTCTATGTCTTACTTAGTTTGGTATTGGTTTGGAAAGGTAAGTCACCTTTCTTGGACTCCTCCACGTTGAAACGCTTCAACACCTTGTCCAAGTAGGTAATTTGACTATGTGCTATTAGTCTTTTACTCCTGTCTCTCAATATCCTTATCCCTAGGATGTTAGCAGCTTCCCGAAGGTCCTTCGTAGTGAAACACTTCCCATGTCAGGACTTAACCTCCTGCAAGGTTGGGATGTCGTTTCCTATGAGCAGTATGTCATCTACATACAATACCAGAAAGCTCACTATACTCCAACTAGCTTTGACATATCCACATGACTCATCCTCGCTTCTTGAAAATCCAAACTCTTTGACTTTCTCATCAAAACAGAGATTCCATCTGCGAGATGCTTGTTTTTATCCATATATGGATTTCTCAATCTTAAACACTCTATTAGGGTACTTTGCATTGACAAAACCCTCTTGATGACTCATCTAAACATCTTCAGCCAACTTTCCATTAAGGAAAGCAGTTTTGACATCCATTTGCCATATTTCATAATCATGAATTGCAGCTATGGCTAGCATAACCCTTATATATTTAATCTTCGCTACTGGTGAGAAGGTTTCATCATTGTCAACTCCATGAGTTTGAGTAAAGCCCTTCGCAACCAGTCGTGCCTTATATGTGTGTACTTTCCCATCCATGTCGGTCTTTTTCTTGAATATCCTTTTGCACCCGACTGTCTTACGACCTGATACATTGTCAACCAAGTTCCAAACTTGATTATCATACATGGAATGAATCTCACTATCCATAGCCTCTTTTTATTTTTTAGACTTGGCGCCTGCTATGGCTTCCTTGTAATTGTTAGGTTCATCCAGATTTACTAGTGTGCTATCACTGATAAATGTATCACCTTCAGATGTTGTATGAAATCCATATAACACAGGTGGAACAATAACTCTACTAGAACACCTGAGACGTATGAACTCATCAATCGGTTCAACCGGAGTTTCCTCCTCGGGTTGAGTGCTAGTGTTTGAGGTTCCTTCATCGCTTGAATCGTGAATCTCTTCAAGGTCAATTTTCCTCCCACCGTCCCCTTGGCATATGAGTTGTCACTCATGAAAGATATCCTTTCCTCGCGACGAAAACAAAATTGTCACTCGCTCTGTAGAAGAGATATCCAAAGGAATTTTGCGGGTAGCTGATGAAAATACATCGCTCACTCCGAGGTTCGAGCTTGTCATGAGTCTTGCGTCTCTCGAGAGCGTTGCAACCCCAAACTTTGATATGGTCTAACGAGGGAACCTTCCTTGTCCACATCTCGTGAGGTGTCTTGGAAACCATTTTGGTAGGGACTAGATTAAGGATATGGGTGGCAGTCTCTAAGGCATACCCCCAGAATGAGATAGGTAACGAAGCTTGACTCATCATGGAACGAACCATGTCTAGCAAGGTTCTGTTGCGCCTCTCAGCCACACCATTAAGTTGTGGTGTCCTAGGTAGCATCAATTGTGAAAAATTTCACATTCCTTAAGATAGTCAAGGAACTCGATAATAAGATACTCTCCTCCTCGATCGGATCGCAACATCTTTATCTTCCTACCCAATTGATTCTCCACTTCTTACTTAAAGTCCTTGAACTTTTCAAAAGGTTCTGACTTATGCTTGATTAAGTAGACATAGGCATACCTACTGTAATCATCAGTAAAAGTCACATAAAAGCGGTTAGCATCCCTTATGGCGGTTTTGAATGGTCCACACACATTAGTGTGTATGAGATCCAACAAACCTTCACCTCTTTCACAAGTACCAGTGAAGGGTGACTTGGTCATCTTTCCAAGTAAACAAGATTCGCAAGTGTCATTCGACTTTAAATAGAATTACTCTAACACTCCATCCTTTTGGAGTTGGGCTATGTGCTTCTTGTTGACATGTCCAAGATGACAATGCCACAGGCATGCCTTATCCAAATCATTGGAAGAATCAATGTGCAACGCATTATATCCTAAGTTATCTACAACCATCATAGTTTCATATATACCATTGCAAGGTAATGCTTCAAAATAAAATATACCATTGTAATAAGCATTAATACCACCGATTTCATTATTAAAAGAAAAAAGTAAAACCTTGTTTATACAAACTATGAAAGGAAATAATATTTCTCATCATATCGGCCAAGTAATAACAATTATTCAAATCTAAATCTAAACCATTACTAAGATATAAATAATAAACTCCAATCTTTGTTAGATGTGACACTTTCCGATTTAGCATGATTAAGTTTATCTTCCCGTGCTCCACATCCCTACTTTTTAGTCCCTGCGAATCATAACAAATGTGAAATCCACAACCTGTATCAAGGACCCAAGAATTAGCATGTGATGAGTTATTAGATTGAATAGTGTAAATCCCTGCAAATGAGGTCTTGATCTTGCCATCCTTTATGTCCTGCAAGTACTTGGGGTAGCTTCGTTTCCAGTGCCCTTTTTCATGGCGGTGGAAGCACTCTGCATCCTTCGGATTGGTAGAGGGATTTCTCAGAACCAACTTTGGTTCCACTTGAAGAGGATCCATCAAGAGACTTTCCCTTGTGGCTGTTGTATGGAGCCTTCCTGTTATTTCCCTTCCTATTTCCGATTGCTAGAACAGGGGTATAAGTAGTAGTAGGAGTAGACACAACCGACTTGCCTTTTAGGTTGCTTTCTCCCGTCCTTAACAGGCCTTGAAGCGTTCTTAGAGTGACCTCCTCCTTGGTCATATGATAGGTCATACGAAGCTGATCATAACAAGAAGTTAAAGAGTGTAGAATAATATCTATGGAGGCAATGATCTCATAGCTCTCATGCCGAGCACTTTGATGGTATCTTTCCACCAAATCTTGATACATTTCAAAATGATAGTAGTCCTCATAGGACTTCTGCAGCTCAGCAATCATGGTAGCGATCATTAGACACGATACCTTTGTCGCATCCCTCTCATGAGTAGTATGTTCAATGATTTGTTCGGGAGTATCAGTGGTGACATCAATCTCCTTGATCTCTTTATCTAAGACATATTCTTTGTCCTCATAACAAATAGCCATTCAGATGTTTCGAATCCAATCATTGAAGTTCGAGCCATCGAAAATGACCCTCTCACATAGGTTCATTAGGGAGAAAGAGCCAGAAGGGATTAGGTTGGAAGAATTGTATGGGATACACATCTGAAAAGAAGAAGAACAATGTTTAGGTTAGATAAGAATCCTTAATATTACACACAAAGGAAATATTAAATCTAGGATGCAACACAATATCCTACAATTGTGAAAAGGGATGCCGTAATCCAATTGTAAAATATTTGAAGGTAGGTAAATTACGATTTACCAATTTCCACCATGAAAAATGAAATAAATTATTAAGTTTTAACTGGATTGAAATTCCTAGATACTTTGAAATTCACTGAACTTTTCAATGGTATGTTTAAATCTCGATTGTGCCCTTCAAGTTTATGACTGGGATGCCGAGAATCACAAACAAGGTGTGAATAGCCATGCAAACTAGCTTGGTACACCCAATGTTACAGATCACCTAATCAATGTTCCGGTTAGCTACACATGCTCCATTGATCTATGATTAACATCAAGCTACCCTTTGCGACACATTGTCAGTCCCATATTAGTGTGTTGGTTAACCACACATGCTCCACTAACAACTTAACAAGGTGCAAAGTGTAATTTAAGGGATTAGCACCATTTTCACATTTTCCTAAAGTAACTAATATTGGGAATTTAATAAAAGTTTAGTTACTTTATATTTATCATTATACTCTTAATGAGGGAGAATTAATGTCCTATCCTACCCGTTTGGCTAACGACCTTCCACCAGTCAAGGAAGCGGTGGGTAAGAGTGGATACTCATTAAACCACCATTTTATAGGCAGTAACCTTATAGCCCCTTATAGAGCAGCTTCGTGAATGAGGCCTACTAATGGTAAGACCGACTTGTCGTTATATATATATATATATATATATATATATATATATATATATATATATATATATATATATATATTATTAAACTTATAATATTATAAAGTATAAGTGTATATATATATATATATATATATATATATATATTATTAAACTTATAATATTATAAAGTATAAGTGTTAATTTTTAACTTTTAAAACTCCAGGGCTTGGAATTAAAGTTTCATTAGTGTGACTTTAAAAATTTAAAAACTTGAGGGCATGTTTTGAAACTTGTCAAAACTCTTCATATTTATAATTTATGAGTTTAATGCAATTTTAAAGAAATGACTTTTCATTTTCCATAACTTGAGGACAAGCTATGGAGTCCATTAAAGGCATTTAGATCATTATTTTAATTAACACAATAATCAAATAATTCATTCATAAGCTAGTTAAACTCATAAGAACAAGATAATTCGTATAAGCATATAAACTAATACAAATCTTGAAATTATGACAATTATCTTTTTAATTGGATAAGCATGATCATTACCATATTAAAAACATATTTCATGGTTCAAAAAATAGTTTGGGGGTAATGATCCTAATCCAATTCTGGCCAAAAACTCGAAATTCTGTACATAAGGGCACCAACTCGGTGACTACATGAACTGGACTCGACGAGTTGGTCTATTACTGGGTGGACTCGTCGAGTAAGCCAATGGACTCAACGAGTTCACCAGTCAGAAGGCAGAAAATCAATTTTTTTCAACTTTTAAAACCATTAAGCATCTAGTATAACAAAAAAATAATCCTAGTCTCTGATACCACTGTTGGGTTTTGAGCATTATAACACTCCTATGGTGCACATACAACCCTAAATTATTTGGATCTATGTTTTATCTAATTATACATGAATAATTTCAGTTTTACAAAGCATTATCCTAGCTAGCATACAGTTGAACAGTTGAATGATACAACTAGTTAGACGACTTACCTTTTAGAAGGAGTTGTAGTTCTTGACTTTTGAAAGCTTGAGCACCCCATGAGTGATGCCTCTAGAGGTTCACAAACACCAATATGCAAGAGGAGGCTTGAGAGAATAGGTTACTGGCAAAAACTCAACTTCACACTCTTAGAAAGTATGTTGTAACCAATGTTGGCTCTTAGGGATCCATTTTATAGTGTAGCAAATGCTAGGGTTACACCTAGTAAACCCTAATCACCCATGACTTTCCACATTCTTATGATCCATGGGTTTAACCTCCATGGACTATCCATGGATTATTTTAGCCCAGCTCCATAATAATGGATCATTGGGCCACACTATAGGAATCATTGATTTACATAATCAATCCCCATATACTTAGTTAGTCTCTTTTGACCACAAAATTAATTCCAAATTAATTCTTGACCAATACTAATTAAATAATATGATTTCATATTAGTATATTATACTTGTAATATATTAATAAATCATAAATAACCTTATTCTCAAAAGTCCATCCTATCAAATTGCACTGGTGAAGGCAACCTAAAAGGACCATGCTACAATCGGGTTAAGTACATCCCAGTTATAATTATGGGCATAGACACCAAATCCAACACGCAGGGCGTAATCAGCAGTACGTTGCATCTACTCGCTTAATGGCTTGTTTGTTGCACGTACTAGCTTGTATGCCCAACGTACTTCGCTCTTAATCCCACTTTTTCCATTAGGCACTTAATGCTTAAACCTTCAGTCCAAACCACATATCTAAGTTCCAAATAACGTCTAAACCCATCAAGTCACTGACTTGGTGACTTTGCATGCTCCCAAAAGACCAAATAGCATTATACTTTCATGGAAATGGGTCAAACTCCTACATATATGGTCTTAAACTCTAATGGTGCCAACTTTATGGACTTTGGACTTCAGAAACACTAAGAGGGGCAACTCAAAGCTCCTGGAATGAAATCAAGACCGCTAGATCGCATACTTGGGACCAAAATGAATAAAAACCTATAAATGGTAGATCTAAGAAACCAATGATCATGTCCAAATCTTTATACCTTCATCAAGCTGAAAATGAGTCACAAAAGCCAGATCTATAAGCTTCTCCTTGATCCCCATCTTTCCAACAAACTCCACCTTCTTGGAAATGGAGAAAACACTCCAAAAATGTACTCCATAAGCACAAAATGCTACCATGAATGATTAAGGAGGATTTATAGGGTTTTAGAGGGTGGGGGCTGACTTAGAATGAAGAAGGAGGCTTAACATTATGCTTATATAGGGTACAACTCTAAGATTAGGGTTTTCAATCTGGCCCTCGTACTCCCAACATACCTTCTCATACGCCCCGCATATGAGGCCGCACACCGTGATCTAACCTCCCATATATACTACGCGTTCCTCTAGCTATGCCTTGCATAGTTCCTTCTCTTCGATTTGCCCTGCATACCACTTTAGTACTCCCCGAGTACTAGGGCTTTTCCCAAAACCCTAATTCTTCCGATGGCTATAACTTACTCGATACAACTTCGATTCCAACCATTCATATATCCATAGAAAGGTATCAAGACGCTCAAAACTATTATTAATTCATGCCTGCCATAAAATATCCCGAACTGAAATCCACTTTCCATAAAAGTCTGAGTTGAAAAATTATCGAAATACCCTTTTACCCAAAAACTCAACTGAATACCCGAGCAACCAAGATACATTATCTAACTCCATCTAGGTCCAAAACTCAACCCCTCAGGTATCAGTAGCTTGATAGCACTTAATCCTTTGATCACCAATTTAAATAGTGAACAACTCAAACAGAATGTTACATTACACATGCCTGTAACATATCCTCTAAGGGTTGGATAGCCCGCTCACTCTGACCATCGGTATGCGGATGAAAAGTTGTGTTGAAGTGCACTCACGTACCTAACTCCTCATGAAATCTCTTCCAGAATCTGGAAGTGAACCAAGCATCACGGTCAGGAACTACTAAGACTGCGACCCCATGTTATGACACCACTTCACACATATATATATATATATATATATATATATATATATATAGAGAGAGAGAGAGATATATATATATATATATATATATATATATATATATGTATGTATGTATATACACACACACATCTGGTAGGTTCTCTGCCGAGATGGTCTCTTGAATAGGAATGAAACGTGCAATCTTGGTCAATTGATTCAAAATGACCCAAATTCAATCCACCCGTCAAGCGGTCCGAAGTAGCTTCATGGTAAAATCCATAGTAATCTCTTCCCATTTCCAAATTGGAACAATCAACGACTCCATCTTTCCGTGAGATCGCTAATGTTTGGCGTTGACTTTCCTACAAGTCAAGCACCTATTTACATACCAGGCCATATCCCGCTTCATGCAGGGCCATAAATATTCAATTCAAGTGTCTCTATATATCTTTGTCGCACCCGAATGAATAGAAAACTTCGATTTATGTGCCTCCTCCATCAAAATCTACGACGTACATCTGAAATATGGAACCCAAACTCTCCAATGAAAGGTCAATAATCCCCAACTATCATAATCAAAGAGGACACCTGATCCACTATACACTCACACTTTCGGTGCTCCTCTTTCATAGCCTTAATCTGAGCCTCATGGATCTGCTCCAAGAGTAGGGTAATTAACGTCATCGTCAGACATGCATAACTGATACGAGTACCCGTCGCCTTATGGTTAAGAGCATCGGCCACCACGTTGGCATTTCTTGGATGATAAAGGATCTCACAATCATAATCCTTCACCACATGGAGCCACCTGCACTGCCTCATGTTCAAATTTGGCGGATCCATAAGATACCTCAAACTCTTGTGGTTCCTGTAGATGATACAATGAATCCCATACAAGTAATGACGCCAAATCTTGAGGTTAAAAACCACAAACCTTAGCTCCAAATCCTGAGGTGGATAGTTCGTCCCATGAGGCATCAGTTGCCTTGAAGCTAAGCAATCACATGACCCCTCTACATCAACACCGCACCCAGTCGGGTAATCGATGCATCACAGTATACCGCAAAATAATCCACACCATTTAGGCCCCTAATGGAAAGTAACCGACTTCTTTGTCAACCTGGTCAATGGAACTATAATCCTGGAGAAATTCTCAATAAACCTCTGATAATACCTGGCTAAATCAAGGAAACTCCGAATCTCAGATGGAGACTTTGGAACGTCCCATTACATCATGGACTCGATGTTGACTAGATCAACTAATATACCCTTCTGATTGACAAGGTGCCTGTTTAAATCGTTTTCGCACATGATTTAAGCATATAATATTTTCACTACTGGTTACACTAATGTAACATCCGAATGTGAGGTACTTCTAAATTTAACCCTAAAACATCCCAAAAATATAAGCCAAAAATTCGTTTTTGAAATTTAATATAAAAACCATAATCACCCATAAACATAAAGAAAACCAAGTGTCATGTACCTCAAAATCTCATATCCAATACTGTAACAAAACATATGTTAAAAATATTAGAGTCTCAATCAATCCCAGGCATAAAACTGTGGTGTGTGTCTCATCCGATCATCCCGAGCCCTTCCTTTTTCTAGTGGAAGTACCTGAAACCAAAATTGAAGATTGTAAGCACGGAGCTTAGTGAGCTTTCCCAAACTACCACATACCATACAATAACATATAAAACACATACTGGGGCCCGCCCGACATCGGACGAATTTGGCATCGGGCCCCGCCCGGCATCGGACGGAGGTCCGGTATAACTTAGGCCCCGCCCCTACATCGGGACCCGCCCGACATCGGAACAGAGTCCAATATAAATAAACTGAACACAACATAATCATAAACATATAACATAATAACATATCCTGCATCGGGCTTTCCCGGCATCTGACGGAAATCCAGAACATATAACACATAACATAAACATGCATGAATCACAAAGACATTAAGCATATATAACTACTTCTCGGGATCGCCCCGACATCGGACCGAAGTCTGAAACACATAAGCTACATCGGGCTACTCCCGTCATCGGGCCTATGCCCGACATCCTTTGACCCATTCCTACTGGAGGAAAACTTACCTCACACTGTTGAAGTCCTGCTGATAAAACCCTAGGTGCTGGATGACAGATTCCCGAATCTGTCAACATCAAAATAACACCCAATTAATAATTGTGTCATCAACACATATCCATAAGTCCATGCTTGGAGTAAAAGACTACTTTACCCCTAACTTAGCTTTACTCAAGCTCAAGGCCCATCTAAATATTCTAGTTCATATGGTCATTCTTGGATTTCCCAACTCAAGGCCCAAGTGGAATTACGGTTTCACATAAAATGACGATTAGGGTTAAGTGTTTCTCACTTAACCCATTAAGTCCATTACTCTACTAGATAATCATATGAAGTAATTAGGCTTAATACACAATCCAATCCTAATGGCCCAAAAGTGGGTCCCAATAAGTCCAAAGCCCACATATCTAAAATTAGGGTTTCCCACCTCATCATAGCCCAATTGGCGCAAAACCAAATGTTTAAATCCATTAGGGTTTCATTAGGTCAATTAGGGTTTTCTAGTCGGACACCACCCACTACCACCTCGAGTAGTGGCGGTTAACGGCGGCTCACGGCGGCGTCCACCACCTTACGGTGGTGGTTTTGAGTTTATTTTCATTATTATTTTTGCTAATTACAATTAAAAAGCTTTAATCCAAAATAAACACACACACACTAACTAACATAAACACACACACACACACAACCACCCTAGTAGTGGCCGACGGTGGCTCGTGGTGGTTGTTCTTGGTTTTCCATCCAAACAAACTTCTCACACAATACACCCTACAATAGAAACAAACACCCACCTGATTTCTTGCTTGCAAATGGATCCAACTACCCTCCTAGTGGCGGTTGGTGATGGGATAACCATGGAGAGGCTGCATCAGCGGTATTTAAGGTGGCAGGGGAGTATTCACGATGACAGCCACCATGGTTGGCTGCCATGGTGGCCTTCTTTAATTTTCCAGCCAACATCACACCTGATGATGAAAATCGAACACCATCATCCCTTCCCATCAGCCCTCATCTTTGCCGACAGCTAGGCAGTAGTGGAGGCGTCGCGATGGCTAGAATGTGGCGTTTGGGGAGCCCACGACTGTAAGTAGCGAGAAACGAAGTCGTCAGCTCCATCATCTATTTCTGACCTCTCTAACGGGCGCTACACCCACACGACACACACATCGCCGGCTGATGAAATACGGCAGTGGTGGTGATGCTTCAATTGCGAAGTGGCGAGTATTTCTTGGCGTCGAAGTTGGTAATGCAGCAGTGATATCCGGGTATCATGGTGGTAACACGGCGGCTGGAGGAGCAAGAGAGGATAGGGTGGCAGCCTGTGGTGGGAGTCATAAGGGTGGATGGCGGCTATAACATGGATTAGAGTTAGAGTGAGCAATGAAACAGTTAAATACCGTGCGCTATCAAACTTGCTTCCATAATGGCAGGAATGGCCCCTCTCCATAACATTTCCTTTCAATCTTAATCCAATATTTACCATTTAAACCCTGCCTCCATAATTCCTTTCAAATTCCATCCCTAATTTACCAAATAATGCCCTTAGCCCCAAAATCTCTTCAAATGAAGTCCCAGAAGTTACCATTTAGTCTCTGCCTTCATAAATACTTATAAAATAAATGTGAAACTTACACTTTCAACCCCCAACTTCTAAAATAGTAGCAATTAACTCCTCGAGACCAACACCGTGCTTTATAACTATTGATTTTAGGGCTACTATACATTTATTTATTTAATAAACAGGGTGTTACAAATCTCCCCCACTTAAATTAGATTTTGTCCTCGAAATCATTCCTTACCCTTCCTTACATGCGCAACCACTCTAGTGACATGGTCACCATCCTTGGAACACCCTATCCTTCCCAGGGTAACTGTTACTAATCTTCGCAAAGCCCTAAAATCCGCAGGTGAACGAATTCATCAAAACATGATTACCTCTACTCTGTATTAATTCAGTTGTGTTGAGATGGCCTAAATCCTCGAGAAACCACTCATACGGAATCATTATAGATGAATCCCGCCGTGGGTGACGTAACATTACTCAACAATTTGTTCCTCTAACCTTACTTGAAATCGTAAAATACCATTACTGCTTGAGACACTGAACTGTCTGAGGCACTGAGCTGCCAGAAACACCAAACTGCCTGAAACAATATGTTGCACCCTGGCTACCTTCCAAAATCTACCGAGACCTCCCTGGTCCCAATTCGTTCACCAGTCATCTGAAATACCAAGTTTCTACCTGCTTACTGAATCAAGGTTCCCACACAGTCGTCCCTCACGACTTCCAAGGGTAATCCTTGTTTGTCAATTGTTTTCATTAGATATCTTACCACTATAGCTCTAACAACCTCCCGATCCAACCAACAGGGTCCATACGCGAATCCTTACATCACCAAATCCAAGGTTAAAAGTGATTGCCACATGACCAAAGGTAGCGTTATATCACAAACGAACTTAAATGACTCATCGCTTCCTTGATACCCTCACTGCAGTGATGTTTCTACGGTCTTAGCACACGGTTAAACAAGTCTAATTCATCTGGGGAATCTGTAAACCAATACGTGGGCTTTCCATGTCATCACTGCCACAACCGAACTGGTGGGTACTCTTGTTCCTCCCGCATCCTAACAACGCACTCAAGCTATCTATCAACCTCATGTATGCTACAACTACATTTGCAGACTTACAACACTCTGTCATTATCTGGATTTTAGTGAATGCTACTGCTACGACTGCAAACTTACAACACCTTCTTACACTACCTGGCTGCTAGTGAATGCTATGGCTACACCTACAAACTTACAACACTTTCTCACACTATCTCAGTTGCCGATTACTAGTCAGAACACATCGAACGTCAAACATACACATAGCCTATCATCCTAAACTGAACTCATGTCCTGACTGGAATCACCAAGCTGATTCCCTAAGGCCTGCTATTATGTGACCGCGCTGCATCAGTACCGCACCCATGTCCGTGATCGAAGCGTCACAATAAACCACAGAATCATCTACACCCTCTAGCAAGGTTAGAATTGGTGCCTTGCATAACCGCTGTCTGAGAGTCTCAAAGGCTTCCTGCTGCTCAAGCCCCAGAGAAAGGTCACTGACTTCATGGTCAGTCGGGTCAAAGGAACTGCAATCTTGGAGCAGTCCTGAATAAAGCTCCGATAAGAACCTGTTAGACCCTGGAAACTCCGAATCTCGGTTAGAGACATCAGAATCTCCCACTACATCACGACCTCTATTTTAACCGGATTGACCAGTATACCCTTCTGGTTGACAAGGTGCTCAAGGAATTAATCCTCACGCTACCAAAACTCACATTTGGAGAATTTTTCAAAAATTCTCTCCCTCCTCAGAGTCTCTAACACCACCCTCAGGGGCTTCTCGTGCTGCTCCTCAGTCTTGGGATACATCAAGATGATGCTATACTCTCCCAATATTTCAATTTGGGAAATGATCTATCGTTATCCGCTAATAATTCTCGGTATGCAATTGGCATATGACATCTCTTGAAAATATAATTCAAACACAAATAGAGGATAACCCAAAGTTACACTCACTCAAATACATGGAACAAAAGGCTCCCTTGTGTAGTTTCCCGCAGGTGCTATACCGAATCTGGCCTTGCTCGCCTCTCAAAAGCAAATCCTAAATCTTGGATCTCCTCCCAAGACCCTTCAGTATTAACAACTGATCTAATTCCATCGTACCAACGATCTCCAAGTCCATATCCTATTCACGAGCTCTAGAAGTCATATTATTTAGGGTCTTGCACCCCGAGATACTCACGATCTCCCTACTATCATTCTGCAATATGTTCTGATACCTTACCTTCTGCATTTCCTCATTCGTTGCATATTATGGTACCATATAAGCTCTTTACCGATCTTGGAAGTGATCTCTGCCACAGTCTCAGCCATCTAGTAATGATCTAACAACTCTTGCGCCTCAATCGCCTGGGCACATACTACCCAAAATCTGGTCTAAAAGTCATCCCATGACATAGCATCAACCGCATCATCACTCAAACTTCTACGAACCTCTTCCCATCAATCACGTGCCCTGTTCTTCAGGAGACAAGAAGCAAGTCAGTCCTTCTCCCCTTTCGAGACTGCGGCTGGTATGAAAATAGTGGCGACGTCTGCCAATCACTTGCTTCTAGCAATGGCGTCCTTAGCCCCATGATAATCTGGAGCTTTTCAAGCTCTGAACTCCTGAATCATCAGCGTACGCATCCCTATCATGGTCGTTATCTCAGTGTAGAATGCACTCATCCTCTCATCACAAATCTCTAGAATACCATGCTTGATCATACTGAAGATCACAGGAGTATGGTCAATGATACTGCACGTACTCTCAGATGGAATGAACTACATCATCGGACCATCAAGTTGCTCGACTCCAGAGTCCGAGCCTGATACCTCGTCGGCAACAGAACCATCATCTGGTCTATCACGTAGCGTCACTATACTCGAAAACATACCATCACGATCATCATAATACTCATCATGCTCGAGGGATCTCCCACACTACAAGTTTCCCTGGTTTTATCTCAGCCTTCCTTGATTAGAGTATGGATCCTATGCTTTCAGTAGTATGGGCCCATAATACCTTCCACATATGCGTACTTTCCTCAACAGCTTCCTCGACTGTACCAAGACCCTTCTACTACTGCTGTTGATCTCATACTAAACTCTTCCTTGGCTTGCCCTAGGGTAACCACCAACCCACTCTCTGCTATCAGTTGCATAAGAAGTCCCTGTTATCTTCCCCTAACTAGCTCGTGAATACTATTACATATCAAAAAGACTACATAATTCTTCAAATGAGAGATCCTACTCTACAACAGTGGGACTCAAACAAGAGCTGTGCAGTAGAGCCAGACCTAACCTTCTGAATTTTTTTTAATACTTTTAATATGTAACGTAACATATTCACTTTCTAGTTAGTAAAAGATAACTAGAACTCCTAAAAGCACAAAGCAAGCAGCATTCGAGCATCGAGTAAACATAATTAAGCATATCTCTCTTAGACTATCCCTGACTAATCTGTACTAGCATGCAGTTCATAAAGCTAAGATACATATAACAGACACACAAGGCATCCTTCCTAAACCCTTAGTCCTAACTAGCATACAATTCTCTTAGGCCGATACACATAAAATAGGCACATAAGGCATCCATCATAGATCCTTAGTCCTAACTAGCATGCAATTCTCATAGGGTGATACACATACAATAGGCACATAAGGCATCCTTCCTAGATCCTTAGTCCTAAACTAGCATGCAGTTCTCATAAGCTGATAAATATAACATAACATAAACTTGTATGGGTAATTTGGGAGTACTTACTTGAGCTCGGCCGATTGCACGCATCACACACCTTATTCTTTTCAAAGTTCTTTCCTCTTTTCAAATTCTTTTCAAACTCATTTTTTTATAAAATGATTTTACTTTTGAAAATTTTCATACCATGCCCTTAGTTTGAGTTTAGACACACCCAAGAGTGAGCCCGAATCCCTTAAACCAAGGCTCTAATACCAACTTGAAACATCCCAAAAAATACAAGCCAAAAATCCGCTTCTGAAAGTTAATATAAAAAACATAATCACCCCTAAACATAAAGAAAACCAAGTGTCATGTACCTCAAAATCTCATATCCAATACTGTAACAAAACGTATGATAAAAATATCAGAGTCCTAATCAATTCCAGGCTGAAAACTATGGTGTGTGTGTCATGCGATCATCCTGAGCCCTTCCCTTTTGCTAGTGGAAGTACCTGACAGAAAAACTGAAAACTGTAAGCACAAAGCTTAGTGAGCTCCCCCAAAATACCACATACCATACAATAACATATAAAACACATATTGGTCCCCACCCGGCATCATACGAATCCGACATCGGAACGCGCCCAACATCGGGCCCCGCTCGGAATCGGACGAATCCGATATCGGGCCCCACTAGGCATCAGAGAAATCCTCCATCGGGCCCTGTCCAGCATCGGACCAAGGTCCGACATAACATGGGCCTCGCCTCTACATCGGGCCCCGCCTGGTATCAGAATAGAGTTCACTATAAATAAACCGAACACAACATGATCATAAACATATAACGTAATCACATATCCAACATTGGACATACCCGACATCGTACCAAAATCCGGAACATATAACACATAACATAACATGCATGAATCAAAAAGATATCAAGCATGCATAACTACTTCTCGGGACCGCCCCGACATCGGACCAAACATAGGAACACATAAGCTACATCAGGCTTCCCTTGGCATCGAGCCTAAACCTGATGTAACGCCCGTAGATTAGGGCTAGTCAATTTAGAGACGATAAGCGTCAAAAATGACATTTTGATAGAAGATTATTTAGAAGGAATAATCTTAACTAAGTTTTGGCATATCTAACAAGGATTTCGTACATATAAAGAACGCCGAAATCCGAGTTATAACGAAGAAGTTATGACCTGTCGAAGTTTCGCGATAGAACCGGCACGACACATCACGATGTAAATAGTGAATTTACGATAGAGCGAGATTTCGCCTTAGCGATCTAAACGAAAGTCGTAGAATATGTTAAACCGAGAGTGTGCATAAAAAGAACGTCCAAATCTGACATCGTATGAGGAAGTTATGATTTTTCTAAGGTTCAGTTGAACAGTATGCAGCCCGAAACTAAAATTTGAGATCGAGTGATTTTTGGTCGAAGCAATCTAAACAAGAATCGAAGATCTCATTATTAGTAGTTCCATGATAAAAAGACAGACGAAAACGGACATCGGATGAAGAAGTTATGAATTTATAGTGGAGTTTTCCTGTCCCGGCCTACTAAAAATAAATAATAAAAATAAAATCTAAATTAGCCAACAGAGTCTAAACAAAAGTTGTAGAGCGTAGTCTCACCTACGCGGGGATATAAAGAAAGTAGAAAACGGAGCTCGAATGAGGAAGATATGAACTTCAGAAGTTTTTAAATAATTAAAAAATATATATTCCAATTCGGATAATATCCGAAATCGAGGAGTCATCGGTCTTATCCGAAGGGTACGCCTAACGTACCTAGGAGTACGCCCCGCGAACAGCTGCATTGCTCGGTCCAACTTCGTCCATGTCGCTCCACCGAGACTTCGCCATCTGAAGTCCGATCCGAAGCGTATCCCAACGTAGGGCTTAGTACGCCCAGCGTACTCCAAAATTACGCCCAGCATAACCCCGAAGTTTAGTCCCTACAAATAGTATGCGAAGGCAGCCAATTTCTTTTGCTCAAACTCTTCTCTCTCTCTCTCTCTCATTTTTGCATCGTTATGCGTGCAAGAAATATCCCGAACCCCCGTTATCATTCTCGAGCCCCAAAACAAGTTCCGAAGCCCCGAGGATCCCGAGAAGTGAGATTCCCGAGCCAAAGCTCTGCTCGGGAGAAGCCAATTTTTGTCAACATCTTCCAGATCTACCTAACAATACTACTTCTACAAGCTGTAGTGCTGACTGATCATCTTCTGATCAAGTGAGTGAATATTTACTTTCATCTAACACATAAATACGAAGTATTTTCTATGAAATACGTGCTATGTGTATATATATTATTTGTCTATTTAAGATGGGCGTGGAATTGAAGTTTTATACACGTGTTAAATGATTTAAACTGTGTACGTATTTATATTTACGAAAATGTTGGGTAGAACATGGGTAGATGGGATAGTTGGTGACTATAGAGTTAGCGCCCATTGTATAAACCTTGGCGACGATGTGACTTCCTGCCTATTCGATGAACCTTGGCGACTATGGAGTTAGCGCCTGATAGCTATGGATATAGTACCTGATAGATAAACTTTGGCAACAATGGACTTCTTGCCAATTCCTTAGGTGAACCCTTAGGAATGAATGAATGAAGGATAGTTGGTTCTTAGGGTAAAACCTTAAGAAATAAAGAAGATAATGGGGATGGGTAATTGGGTTGATTGTTTGCTGATTAAATATAATAATTATATTATTGTGGGTTGAAAACCCTATATGCTCACCAGGCTCCCAAGTCTGACCCACTCAGTTTTCTTTGTATCATAGGTATCAATACAAAGACATATTTCACTGAGGGATTAAAGGAGATGCAAATCATTAGTTTAAATAAATGTAAGTTCTGTTTATGCTTATGTTTGTGTATCGGAACATGACATCCCAAAATTTTGTTATATAATGAAAATAATTTTCTTTAAGAAATGCTTTGATAAATTTTTATCATATTTTGTTTTGGGAACAAATTCCGCAACAATTTTCTTTAAACGATTACTCTGATTTTAAAAACAAAGCATAAACAAATCGGTATTTTTTGGCCATGAAATTGGGGATGTCACAATTGGTATCAGAGCATTAGTTTAAGCGAACTAGGAATTTTGTAGGAAATTTCTAGACTTAAACTTAGAATGCTAAGTAATGATCGTGAGGAGTGTGTCTAAAATATGCTAGGTAGTACACCTCAATTGACACGAGCACTAGTTTATTTTAGGAAAGTTTCCTAAAATTCTTTGTGTTAAATGTTATATGTTGCCATATATGATATTATTTGTTCGGATCTATGGTCTGTTGCCGACCGGATCGGGAAACCTTATGTGTTTAGGATTCTAAGTGTACGTCTACAATATTAGAACTAGCATGTAAAAATTTCGGAGTGATAAGGATGATATATGAATCTATCGTGAATGAGGATCTAAATTCACCTTATTCGGTGTATAGATCAAGAATGGCAAGAAGTAGAAGTGGAGTTGGAAACACAAATAAGAACATGAATCAACCACCAGTGATTGAGCAAATACATGTTGTAGCTGTAGCACCTGAGCCAATGACGATGGATGGTGTACAAGCAATGATGCAGGCGATGTTGGATCGTCAAATGGAGGAGACCAGGAGGCTGCTTCGACAGAATCATGAAGAGTTGTCAATTCAAATGGAAGAGCCCGAAGTAAATGGAGGGCATTCGGAAGGAGGGAACTGAAGTGGGACATTTGGTCAAGCCAACCCACCAATAGTTCGCCAAAACAACCAGGATGGAGGAAATGACGGACGTGGATGCAAGTACAAGGATTTCATGGCATCCAAACCACAGTGTCTTTCTGGAAGTCCAACACCGATGCAAGTCATGGACTGGATGTCCGAGATAGAGACAATGTTTGAAAGTTGCGAGTGTAGCAACATACAGAAGACCGCTCTTGCAATTCCTCTGTTAAAATCTGGAGTACTGAGCTGGTGGAAGTTATTGGTTGGTTCGATGCCGAAGGGGGAAGCTAGCAAGATGTCTTGGGAAGAGTTCGTGGTGCAACTGGAAATGCAATACTGCTCTAAGCAGGATCTTCTGGAAATCAAAAATGAGTTCCAGATTCTAAAGAAGGGAAAATTAAGCGTCACTGAATACGCTACAAGCTTTATGGAGAAAATGAAGGTTATTCCATAGGTAATTCCAACTGAACTTTCCAAGGTCAACAAATTTGCCAATGGATTACCAGCAGAATTTGGTCTGATAGTCTAACAAGCAACCACACTGAAAGTCGCCATCTGGGCAGCCAAGAATGTTGAGACCCAAATTAAAGAAAAGGGTCTGGAGAGAGCTGAAGTTGGAGAGAAAAGGAAACATGAAGGATATTCAACGATGAATAAAGAAGGAAAATTCTCAAAATCTTGAGGAAGAGATGAAGCTAAATGGTGTAAGAAGTGTAAAAAGAAACACTTCGGGAAATGTAGCGAGGAGATGACTTGCTACAAATATGGGAAGACAGGGCAATACGCCAACAAGTGTGCACCTATCAAGAAGGTGTGCTACGGATGTAACGAAGAAGGTCATATTTCTAAAGATTGCCCAAATAAAAACACACACCACAGCCAAGGGCATTCCACAAGCTCCTATATGTAGCAGAAAACGATGGGAGGATTAAAAGATGAAGACTTCATACCTATATCTAAAGTCTGTATCAGGAAGTGTATCTTATCAGAGGCATAGTATATGCTGAACTTGAACCTTTGTGTAATCGTTTCAAGAAATAATATAAACCCTGGTTTTGTTATCTGATGTGTTGAATGATTATATGATTTATGTATGATGACTTGGTTGACTGCGAGATAGTACTTGGGACGAGTATGAGTAGGTGTGAATGGTAGTAGAGATCTATACTACCGGAAGCACAAGACTCATGCTTGGATCAGGGAAAGTCACAAGGTTACCAAGAAGCTAGTAATTGATTCTGTTTTATTCAAGTATGTCATTACCCTTGTTTCGGTAATGGCTAGTAGGATGATGGTTATTCCGACCCTAGTGGTCATATCAAATTGACTCCGACTACGATGAGAGGTCATCGGGACACGACTCATCGGTCTGTTACAATAGATAAAGGAATGTATTTATCCTAAGAAGAAGAAGGAGTCCATAATAAGGATTTATTTTTTAACTTGAAGGTTACGTTTGAAAGTCCAACATTGTATGAAGAGCAGATGAAAGATTGAGCATCACGGTTATTAATTAGGATGGAAAGTTAACGTATGGAATCATTTTTCAAGCCCTGTTGCGTTGATGATTCCGAGACGTAATCATTCTAGGTGGGGGGGGGGATAATTGTAACGCCCGTAGATTAGGGCTAGTCAATTTAGAGACGATAAGCGTCAAAAATGACTTTTTGCTAAAACATTATTTAGAATGAATAATATTAACTAAGTTGTAGTATATGTAACAAGGATTTCGTACATATAATGAATGCCGAAATCTGAGTTATAACGAAGAAGTTATGACATGTCGAAGTTTCGCGACAGTAAATAGTGAATTTATGATAGAGCGAGATTTGGCGTTAGCGATCTAAACGAAAGTCGTAGAATACGTTAAACCGAGAGCGTGCATAAAAAGAACGTCCAAATCTGACTTCGTATGAGGAAGTTATGATTTTTCTAAGTTTCAGCTGAACAGTATGCAGCCCAAAACTTGAATTTGAGATCGAGTGATTTGTGGTCAAAGCAATCTAAACAAGAATCGAAGATCTCGTTATTAGTAGTTAAATGATAAAAAGATAGAAGAAAACGGACGTCGGATGAAGAAGTTATGAATTTATAACGAGGTTTTTCGTGTCAAGGCCTACTAAAAATAAATAATAAAAATAAATTCAAAATTAGCCAACGGAGTCTAAACGAAAATTGTAGAGCGTAGTCTTACCTATGCGGGGATATAAAGAATGTCTAATACGGAGCTCGTATGAGGAAGATATGAATTTTAGAAGTTTTTAAAAAATTAAAATATATTTATTTTAATTCGGATAATATCCAAAACCGAGGAGTCATCGGTCTTATCCGAAAGGTACGCGTAGCGTAGCTAGGAGTACGCCCCACGTACAGCTGCATTGTTCGGTCTAGCTTCGTCCACGTCGCTCCACCGAGACTTCGCCATTTGGAAATTTGATCCGAAGCGTACGCCCAGCGTATGGCTTAGTACACCCAGCGTACTCCGAAATTATGCCCAATGTAACCCTGAAGTTCAGCCCCTATAAATAGTATGCGAAGGCAGCCGATTTCTTTTGCTCAAACTCTTCTCTCTCTCTCTCTCTCACACACATTTTTGCATCGTTTTGCATGCAAGAAATATCCCGAAGCCCCGGTATCATTCCCGAGCCCCGAAACAAGTTTCGAAGCCCCGAGGATCCCGAGAAGTGAGATTCCCGAGCCGAAGCTCTGCCCGCGAGAAGCCAATTTTTGTGAACATCTTCCAGATCAACTGAAGAATACTACTTCTACAAGCCGTAGTGCTGACCGATCATCTTGTGATCAAGTGAGTGTGTAGTTACTTTCATCTAACTCATAAATACGAAGTATTTGCTATGAAATACGTGCTATGTGTATATATATTATTTGTATATTTGAGATGGGCGTGGAATTCAAGTTTTATACAGGTGTTAAATGATTTAAACTGTGTAAGTATTTATATCTACGAAAATGTTGGGTAGAACATGGGTAGATGGGATAGTTGGTGACTATGGAGTTAGCGCCTATTGTATAAACCTTGGCGACAATGTGACTTCCTGCCTATTTGATGAACCTTGGTGACAATGGAGTTAGTGCTTGTTAAGTGAACCTTGGTGACTATGGACTTAGCGCCTGATAGCTATGGATTTAGTACTTGATAGATAAACTTTGGCAGCAATGGACTTCGTGCCAATTCATTAGGTAAACCCTTAGGAATGAATGAATGAAGGATAGTTGGTTCTTAGGGTAAAACCTTAAGAAATAAAGAAGATAATGGGGATGGGTAATTGGGTTGATTGTTTGCTGATTAAATATAATAATTATATTATTGTGGTTTGAAAACCATATATGCTCACCAGGCTCCCAAGCCTGACTCACTCAGTTTTCTTTGTATCACAGGTATCAATACGAAGACATATTTCACTGAGGGATTAAAGGAGATTTAAATCCTTAGTGTAGATAAATGTAAGTTCTGTTTATGCTTATGTGTCTGTATCGGAACATGACATCCCGTGATTTTGTTATATAATGAAAATACTTTTCTCTAAGAAATGCTTTGATAATTTTTTTTTCAAATTTTGTTTTGGGAACAAATTCCACAACAGTTTTTTTAAATGATTACTCTGATTTTAAAAACAAAGCAAAAACAAATCGGTCTTTTCTAGCCGTGAAATTGGGGATGTCACACCTGACATATACTAACATACATAAATGGGCCGACATTGTTGCCTTCGACCCATTCCTATTGGAGGAAAACTCACCTCACATTGCTGAAGTGTTGCTGACAAAACCCTAGTTGCTGGATGACAGATTGTCGAATATGTCAACATCAAAATAACACCCGATTAATAATTGGGTCTTCAACACATATCCATAAGTCCATGCTTGAGGTAAAAGACTACTTTACCCCTAACTTAGCTTTACACAATCTCAAGGCCCAATCCAAAGGCCCAAAAGTCTAACCAAGTCCCAACTATGGCCTTCCAAATTGGGCCCAAACCCTCATATGGGCCTACCCTAAAGCCCATCTAAATATTCTAGTTAATATAGTCATTCTTGGATGGCCCATTATTGTCCCAACTACTAAAACCCAATAGAAAGGCTCAAGTGAAATTAGGGTTTCACATAAACTGGCGATTAGGGTTAAGTGTTTCTCACTTAACCCATTAAGGACTTAATCCATTAAGTCCATTACTCTACTAGACAATCATATGGAGTAGTTGGGCTTAATACACAATCCAATATCAATGACCCAAAAGTGGGTGCCTGTAAGTCCAAGGCCTACATATCTAAAATTAGGGTTTTTGTAGCACCCGGTTCCTAGTATGTATTTCATTCAAGTATTTTTCGCAATTTGGACTGAGACTCATCGAGTAGTAGCGTTTTGGACCCAGGGGTTAAGTGGCGGACTCATCGAGTCGATGGCGAGACTCGACGAGTAGACTATGGCTGGGCAAAACCCTAATCTGAGGGTTTGCACCCTATTTAAACGACCTTATACAACCTCCATCGCCCCTTTATGCTCCTAGAACACTCCATTCAGAACCCTAATCGTGTTGTGAAGATCTAAAGGCCTTTTTGGTGATTCTTATTGGTTTGTGGTGGCTAGAAGGAAGGAAAATCTTGAGGAAACAAGAGGTTGGTCAGATGAGTCAAGCTTGTGCATCATCTACAGTCCTTGGAAAGTATAAAGTCGAAACCTTGCTCCTTCTTGCATTAGATCCCTTTTTGGGGAGATTTAGGGCTTTTATAAGCCATTCTTGGTGACCAACCATGATTGCAAGAATGGTGGGGCATAAGGTTTCAGATCCAGACTCGTTAAAGGGTTAGAAGGCAGAAAGGGACTGCCTTCGCACTCATGGAAAGCCCTAAACAACTCAAGAGCTTCTTTTAGGGTCGTTTTAGCTCATAATCCCATGCATGCACGTAAAGTTCATAACTTTACGTGCTAGATTGATCGTACGAGCCTAGATCTATCATTTTGGACAAGTGTTGTACATCTGAAAGCGAGAAATGAGATTTAGACAACCTCGATTCAGCGAGTTGTTCTTCGGACTCGGCGAGTCTGAGGCTTGACTCCCTTTTTCCGGATAGGGTTCAAAGGAACCCAGTGAGTGTTAGAATGTTCTTAGAAGGGTCTGGGGGAGTGACCCAATGCATTGGACTTAGCCATAGACCTGGAGTTCATAGGACTCGATGAGTGCATGAGCAGACTCGGCGAGTCCAAGGCAATCTCCCAACTGTTGAAGATGAACTCGAAGAGTTGTTCATACAACTCGGTGAGTCAAGGACAAGACTAGTTTGTAAGACGAGGATGAACTCGACGAGTTTTTCATACATATCGACGAGTCGGATGCATATTCATTTGAGGTTGTTTTAGAAGGAGAACTCGTCGAGTCATTGCTAAACTCGACGAGTAGAAGCGTGAAGAAGGACATACGAAGGGTAGGGACTCGACGAGCTGGAGGCCCAACTCGGCGAGTCAGGTCAACTAAAAGTTGACTTTGACCTTGACTTTGACTTGGTCAGGGGTAAAATAGTAATTTTACTCTAAGAAGAATTATTAGTGTTTGACTAAGTGTTTTATGGGAATTATAGCCGAAGGATCACCGGAGCAGCAGTCAAACATCTGTCGATTAGCTTTTCAGCAGTCAACCTTTCGAGGTGAGTTACCCTCTAGTAGGGGTGGGTCTAAGGCACTAATGTCAGCCCACCAGTAGGTGATTATGGTTGAGATGGTTATCTTTGTTATAATTGTCTGGTTTCTATATCTATGTTGAGAGCGTGTTCAGTCGTAGTAGGGCAAGCTAGCCCTGGTTACCGGTTGAAAGATACCGAGGACGAATACCGGTTGAAAGATACCGAAGGGGGTGGATAAAACCCATGCATGTGTAGTAATATGATTATGGTATTTCATTATGTGACTCATTATGCTTATGTATGTTATGATGAAAGAAATATGTTTATGACCTATAATATGTGATAGTGATAGGGGATGAAATAGTTCCTAGATAATGATGGAAAGATACCGAAGTGAGGTTAGTTGCTAGGTACCGGTTGAAAGATACTAAAGGGGAGAGTAGCTCCCGGTTACCGGTTGAAAGGTACCGAAGGGGAGGATAGTTCCCGGATACCGGTTGAAAGATACCGAAGGGGAGGGTAGCTCCCGGTTACCGGTTGAAAGATACCGAAGGGGAGGGTAGCTCTCGGTTACCAGTTGAAAGATACCGATGATTATGTTCTATGGGTATGATGAGGGAACTCACTAAGCTTTGTGCTTACAATTTCAGTTTTGGTTTCAGGTGCGTCTTTGTCCAAGGGGAAGGAGTTGGCAGTGTAGCAGCACATCATAGACACATACATGTTTTTCGCATGGAGCTTCCTGGGAACGTACTCTGATTTTTTTTTTGACAAAATGGTTTTTATGGGGACATGTTTTGGATTATCGACACATTGGTTGTGACACGAAATATCTTGATGAATGTTTTTATACCGATGGTTTTATGATAAAATTTATTGAAAAAATGAAAATTTTGGCCTTGAATTTTGGGATGTGACAAGTTGGTATCAGAGCCCTGGTTTGAGGGATTTGGACACTCCCTCGGGGGTGTCTAGACTCTAACCGTGGGGCTAAAGGAATTTTTTTTCTTAAAAAAGAAATGGGTTTCTAAATCTAAGAAAAAGAGTTTGAGAAAGAACAAGGTGTGTCGTGCGTGCAATCGGCCGAGCTCAAGTTAGTTTTCCCCAGGATATCCATACTTGTTATGTTATGTTATATGATATATGACTTTGAGAACCGCATGCTAGATTAGGGCTAAGGATCTAGAAGGATGCCTTTTATGCCTAATATATGTTTCTGAGAACTGCATGCTAGATTAGGGCCGAGGATCTAGGAAGGATGCCTTATATGCTTGTTGTATGAGCTCCATGCTAGGACTACCTAGTCAGCAGTAGGATGGCCTGGTTAGGTAATGCTTGATATGTTTAGTCGATGCACAAATGTTGCTTGCCTTGTTCTATAGGGGTCCTGGCTAACTTCCACTAAGTAGTGAGCGGATATGTAACGATATCCGCAAGATAGTTAGGGGAGGATGGTGTTGGATTAATGTCTAAGTCCATAACTATATTTGGTAAGACTTGACCCGACCCGGCATGGTCCATTTGGGTTGCATACCATCATGCACTTGAATGAGAGAAATAAGACACTTATGGTTATTAATATATTATAAGTTCTAGTATATTAATAATAAGAATGATAAGATTATTTAATTAGTATTGATCAAGAATTAATCTAGGATTAATTAAGTGATCAAAAGAAGACTAATTAAATATATGGGTTGATTGTGTAAATCATCCATACTTGTATAGTGGGCTAATGCTCCATGGATAATCAAGTTGGGCTAAAACCCATAGGATGGTCCATGGATGCTCCATGGTGTATTTGTACCCATGGATCATGGAAATGAAAGGCCATGTCAATTAGGGTTTACATGGTGTAACCCTAACTATATAAGCATCTTATTCTTGACCAAAATCGGCACTAGTGGGTGTACTAGAAGGGCTAGCCGATTTCATGAAGTGTGGGTTTTCTCTCAAGTCATTCCAAGTGTTTTGATGATTGTGATTCCATTTGAGGTGTCACACTTGAGGCACTAAGCACTCAAGCTTCATGAAGACAAGCACCATCAAGAGGTATGTATTCTATCTTGTTATATTGATAATATTGTATGCTAGATTAGGATAATACCTTGGATGTTCATATTTGCATGTATAATAGAGAAAACATAGATCCAAGGTATTTAGGGTTGCATGTACACTTAGGAGTGTTAGAATGCTCAAAACCCAACAGTGGTATCAGAGCCTAGGCTTGTTTTCTTGTTATACCTGCAATAGAAGCTGAAAAAACGAATCTGGTGCTGTCTGGCCATCAGACTCGGCGAGTCCATCAGGAGACTCGACGAGTCCATGCCTTAAAAGTGATCAATTCGATCCAACTCGCCGAGTTTGTTCATGCACTCGACGAGTTGGACCCCCAGACAGCATATTTTCGAGTTTTTTGGCTAGAAATGGACTAGGAACATTACCCTAAGTTGTTTTTGATCTTATAAACTTGTTTTTGATGTGGTAATGTTCATGCTAATCCATTTTCAAAGATAATTGTCAATAGATTCATGTTTTGTATTAGTTTAAGGTTTAGACTAATTACATGAAAAAGTTTGATTTGAATTATCTTGTTCTTATGAGTTGCTTAGATTAATAGAAATGTTGAGTGAAATAGTTGTTTTCAATCCATTTTAATCTAAGAGTTGAGTATAAAATGTGTTTGTGTAACTTGTCCTCAAGTTACATGAAGAGTCACATTAAAGACTCATAAAACTCATAATAGTTGGCAATGGTTACAAAATGAAGAGTCTTGTGTCATTGAATAACCTTTTTATGACTCCATAACTTGTCCTCAAGTTATGAAAGTTCAAGAGTCACTTCATTAAAGAAAAATATGTAACCATAATTAAATCCATAAGTTATAAAATAAAGAAAAAGTTAGTTCTTTTATTAGTTTAAAGTCTTCCATAACTTGTCCTCAAGTTATGGAACTTGAAGAGTTTTTGGATTAAAACTACTTTAAACACATAAGTTATGGAATTAATTAGTTTTGAATAGTTTCAAAACTTGCCCTCAAGTTTTGGAATTTGAAAAGTTTTCAAGTATGAATACTTTAATTCCAAGTTAGCCCTTAGAATTTTAAAAGTTAAAATTCAACCCTTATACTTTATAATATTATAAGTTAATAATATATATATGTATAAGAGTAAAGTCAGTCTTACCGCTAGTACGCCTCATTCACGAAGCCGGTCTATAAGGTGGGTATAAGGTTGTTGCCTATAAAATGGCAACTTAATGGGTGTCCACTCTCACCCACCGCTTGCTTGACTGGTGGAGGGTCGTTAGCCGAACGGGTTTGACAGGACTAGAATTCTCCCTTCATTAAAAGTATTAATGAAAAATACTAAGTAACTAAACTCTTAATAATACCCAATCTTAGTTACTTAGGAAAAATGTGAATAAGGTGCTAACCCATGAAATTACACTTTACACTTTGTCAAAGTCGTTAGTGGGGCGTGTGTGGTTAACCGGCACACTAACTTGGACTTAACAAGGTAGGTAAAGGGTGACTTAATATTTATCATAGTATCGATGGAGCGTGTGTGGTTAACCGGCACATCGATTGAGGGGTAATTTATTAAGGGTACCAAGTGATTTGCATGGTTACTTCACACCTTGTTTTGTGATCCTCGGCATCCCAGTCACAAAACCTGAAGGGCACACTCGAGATTGAAACATGCCTTTGAAAAGTTCAATGAATCTCAAAGATCTAGGAGTTTCAAAACCAATTAAAACCTAATAATACATTTCGTTTATCTTGGTGGAAATTGGTGAATCGTCATTCACCTACCTTCAAATATTTTATAGCTTGGATTACGGCATACCTCTTCTAAGTTATAAAATAGTTTCTTGGGTCCTAGCCTTAATATTTTCATATTGGGTGTCATATTAAGGACTTTAAAATCAACTATCTTGAATATCTCCCAAAAGATGTCTGGTTTAGACACCTATGATCTTCCCAAATCTCTTGAAACAAGGTTTCCTAATGAAGATGATGTCCCATGGATATCATACTTCTTCACCTCTTCCAATTATTCTCCCTAACCCACAAGTTCTTGAAAAGTTTAAGGTCACTCAAGCCCTATTGGCAAGGCAAGGTCTAGGTGTGAGCACGTCTTGGAGATGTAGTCACATATTGACAAGCCGGGAGAGTTGGGTGTCAAAGTCTTGAGAAAGTTGGTGGTTCAATCACTTTCTAAGTCACATAGTGAGTTCTTTTGGAACACCTATGAAAAAGACTATGACAAGACCCTTAATGATCTTATCTATTTGTTAAGATCAACTTCTTAAAACTTTATGGACATTGACAATGATGACATTGGATATCCAGTAAAGCATTCTCTTCCCAATGGAAAGAGATCGGCTATAGTCAACTCGGTTGACCAAATGGTAAAGAGAAAAGCTAAGTCTGTGATAGTCCCGTGTACCATTATCAAAGGGTCCATATGTTTATATTGCCAAAGGAAGGGGCATTGGTTGCGAAGCTGCCAAATTTACCTAAGGATGTTAAAGTCAATAAGTTTGACTCTACTTCAGGTAAAGTCCACTATCTAACTCTGTTAAGTTTCTATTCTGAGATTCTTGATACATGATGTGACTGGGTCACATGGTGATGTTTAAGAATCAAAGAAAAGTGAAGAAACTTAAAGAAAGAATATGCTGAATCTGATCGCGTAGATGGATTTCTATCGCGTAGCTTGAAAAATCGGATTCTTGAGCTACTTCTTAGGAGTTATGAGATATTGCCTAGGAATAGATAACAACAAGTTCTCATATGGATTGTAAGGATAAGTTTTTCCGCAAAGTTCTAAAATAAAAGGAAATTTTTTGATTTTATCCTTACAATGGCATCTGTGGAAATTTTTTGTTGTTTATAAGATTCCATTAGTAGCAAGAGTGGAAGTATGAAATTGATTCTTTCATTTGTGGTAATGTCTATATTTACCAAATAAGGAAAGATTCTCATCACCCAAGTTTCAATTGGACCGGAACTTGGAATCATGCAAGTTGTATAGCATGATGAATGAGAACTTTCAAGTTTTGGAAAAATTAAGACTAATTACTTGTTCACATGGATGTGTGAGTCAAGTAAAGGACTTAGGGATCGAGTACACATTCTTGTGCACTGATTAAGTCCACCACTAAAGATCGATAAGAAGAATCAAATAAGGCAGAAGGATAAAAGTTTCTCAAATCTGAAAAGATGGGAGAGTACTTTAGTATCAGTTTTGTGATCATCTTAATGATTAAGAAACCATATCAAAATTAGTTCTCTAAGGAAATCTTAGTGCATTCTTATGACTAAGAAGAGGAACTTGAATTGTTGAAATGGTTAAATCAAGAAGATGAGTCATACTTCGTTCCAATACAAGACTTAGAGTCATACTCCAAGATTGTAACTTGAGTGACATGTCTCAAAAGAAGGTTTAAAACACTTGTCAAATGTAAGAGTAAAAGTTTTTCTACTCTTGTACATTTGGAATTGGTAAGTTGTGATGTTTTGGATAAAACAAAGACCAACTTAGGCCAATTGTGTGAAGTGTTTGTCTTGATTAGAATCCTCACTATCTCTTGGATATTTGACAAGGGAGTCTTATAGGTCAAGAGGACAGTGGGAGTCTTAAGGTCTTGAAAGTCTCAAGAACTAATCAAGAATAGAACCTGAAGTCCTTCACTAGCACACGACTTGAGGTTTATAACCTATCGTGTTGACATATTCTATGCCCATTCCAGTAAAGTTGGCTTTACTTATGAGTTCTTAGAGTTCTCAATTGGTTGCATAACAACTTGGAAGCAATGGTAGGCCCTTGAGCTGCCAGGTGGCAAGAAATTAAGATTGAGTTCAGTCCATATGAGTTTGGATTTGTCATTATCCTTTTCTTGTGACTATGATTTTGACAATTCACATGGATAAGAACACATACACCAGTAAATCTAAGTGTCATAAGGTTTCTCTCCGATTCATGAAAATGATGGTGAGGAAACACTTTCACTAAGTAGATTTTAGCTAGATAGCAATTGTGATATTTGCATTCTCAAAGTCGTTAGTGGAGCGCGTGTGGTTAACCGGCACACTAACCTGGACTTGTGAGAAGTGGCAAAAAGGTCTAACCATTATGATTACGGCATACCTCTTCATAATTGTTTAGACACACAAGTGTGCTATCTAAGGGAAGGTGTATGATTTTGATAAAGTTTTATCAAAACAATCTAGCATCAGAAATCTGAACTTTGGTAAGAAAGTCAATGAAATATTGATTTCTAGAAGTCCAGCTGATTTCTGAGTACATGTCAAAGCTAGTGGGAGCATAAGTGTTATGCTAATAATCATCATGTTAGTGGGAGCATGATAATTATGTTAAGTATTGCAAGCTAGCAATGTTAATTATAGAAAACAAAAGTCTCAATTGGGAAAGAGTTGTTTTGCTATAATTAAGGGAGAGGAAATTATGCTTCATCTCAAATCTATAAGCTTAGATCGTGAGGTTTTAATCATTTAGTCAAGGATATATATGAATTTCATGTTGGAATGGCTCAACATAAGGAAATTCTGTATATGGGTCCATTATTTGCGTTCTAAAATTCGATTATGATTACGGCATCCCTTTTCATAATCTGAATTATGAGAACTTGGCAAATTGAAATGGACATATTATAGCAAAAGACTGTTTTAGTCTTTATGTGAGACATCATGAATCGTGTCCCATATGCTTCGGATATAGGATCGATTACATGTGCTATAATCATCCGTTCTAAAATTTTCCAAATGCCTAGGGTATTAAGAAGGGAAAAAGGTTTAGAACTGGATATGACTAAAAGGATTAAACAATTGTCGAGGACAATCTAAGGTTTACCAAAGATTGGTTGCTCAAGGACAGTTGGAAGTATAGTGATAATTCTGGAAGGACCATATTGACATAATCTGTAAGGAGGCAACTCTTGTTCAGAAGTGATAGTCAAAATGGAATCTGGAAATGTTTCAAAGTTAGAAATTATTCAATCTGTGTAAGATTAAGGAAACTTAATGCAAGAAGGATCTTTCCAAGGAGATGATCTTCTTTGGAATGCTCTGTAATGTTTGTTGCCAAGTCTTTATGACTTTGTGCATAATCATTACAAGAGGATCAATGCATATAAGTTTAGAATCTGACAGATTCCAGTAAATGGCATGAATTTGGAATTCTTGCATTTGCAGTAAGGATTTGGGAGTGTGAAAAGAGAATCATTGAAGTTATGTTCAATGGATCTAGTTCACAAAGTAAAGATCATAGACAAACATAGTATGCATACTTGGTGTATGGCATGACTAGTGTTTGAGAAAAACATAGTGTACATGCTTGGAGCATGGGACAACTATTGTTTTAAATTCAAGATTAAAGTTGATAGCTGAAACAGTATACAATGAATAATGTGTAATCATATGGTGATAAATAAAAGGTGTTTTATTTATGTTCAAAAGGTTGATACCATATTGGATTCTATTATTATTGTGTTTCACTTTGCATGTTTTGACTTCCTGAATATACTGGGTTATTCTTCCGGAATGACTAAGTTATTCAAACCATCCACAGTCGGTCATATTTTGGAAGTAGATATGAATTAAGACTGTCATGATGGGTTGTAGAGGTCTAAGGTGTTGGACAAGGCTACAACAATCATGAGTGCTCATAAGTTCTGAGTATTGGATTCAACCCGCGCTCATTGGAATCACTTCATGGATTTTATCACGAGTGATCATGAGACGATAATATCTTATATTCTTCAAACCTAGAGATATGAGTTGTTACTATGAGTTGATAGTACATTGATTGCACGAAACCGCATTTGGTAACTCTGTGCTATAAAACGTGCCTTTGTGTATGATTCAACAAGTAGTAGAACAAGCCATATGAGTCGAAGTTTATCCGTTCCTTTTACCTTTGGGATAAAATCGATATCTGTGGGCCCCTCGATGATTTGATGATGACAAATGGAAGTGCTCGGCCGGGCCAGGACTGATTTGATTTGTTCAATTAGTCAGTCGTCATAAATCGGAAATCGGGAAACAACAAATGGACAGAGAGAATGATTATAATCCATGTCTCAGTCCATATGATATCTAGAATGGAGGAATATATGATCCCTTATCTAATGGACAAGTCACTGACAAAGGTCAGAGTTCATCAACAAGGTCAGAGTTCGACAGAAGCTTTTGAGAGCTACGATTGCCGGTTGGTTCCTGAAGTCATACGCAATAATAGTTTTAGACTTATCCAAGTGGGAGACTGTTGGATTAATGTCTAAGTCCATAACTATATTTGGTAAGACTTGACCTGACCCGGCATGGTCCATTTGGGTTGCATACCATCATGCACTTGAATGAGAGAAATAAGACACTTATGGTTATTAATATATTATAAGTTCTAGTATATTAATAATAAGAATGATAAGATTATTTAATTAGTATTGATCAAGAATTAATCTAGGATTAATTAAGTGATCAAAAGAAGACTAATTAAATATATGGGTTGATTGTGTAAATCATCCATACTTGTATAGTGGGCTAATGCTCCATGGATAATCAAGTTGGGCTAAAACCCATAGGATGGTCCATGGATGCTCCATGGTGTATTTGTACCCATGGATCATGGAAATGAAAGGCCATGTCAATTAGGGTTTACATGGTGTAACCCTAACTATATAAGCATCTTATTCTTGACCAAAATCGGCACTAGTGGGTGTACTAGAAGGGCTAGCCGATTTCATGAAGTGTGGGTTTTCTCTCAAGTCATTCCAAGTGTTTTGATGATTGTGATTCCATTTGAGGTGTCACACTTGAGGCACTAAGCACTCAAGCTTCATGAAGACAAGCACCATCAAGAGGTATGTATTCTATCTTGTTATATTGATAATATTGTATGCTAGATTAGGATAATACCTTGGATGTTCATATTTGCATGTATAATAGAGAAAACATAGATCCAAGGTATTTAGGGTTGCATGTACACTTAGGAGTGTTAGAATGCTCAAAACCCAACAGATGGTAAGGACTCCTGGTGCAGCTGATGGCAGAGAGTAGGTCGGAGAGTGCCCCAGGGAAGCCTAGGATGAGAATAGTTGGAAAGGGATATTGGTTAAGGGACTTGGTGAAGTCAAAGCAGTCCTTGAGGAAACTACGATTAAATGTGGAAGGTATTATGGGCCCGTACTACTGAAAGCAGAGGATCCATACTCGAGTCAAGGAGGGCCGAGATGGAATCAGGAATCTTGGATAATGTGTGAGACCTCTCCGGGTATGTTTAGATCCTGACATTTATGTTTTTATTCCCAGTATGGTGGGCACACGACATGGAGAAGGAGGCTCAGGATCTGGGTCAGGATCAGGATCGGGATCGGGCTCGGGCGTGGGATCCAAGCAGGTTGATAATGGATTACACGAGTTCATCCCATCTGAGATTACGAGAGGTATCCTTGAGTCGACCCCGGTCATTTTCGGTTCGATCAAGGAGGGGATCATCGAGCTAATTGAGGATCGCCTCCGAGCATTCAGGAGTGATTTGGCGTCTGGCCAGGAGAGTACGCACACACTGTCCTTCAAGGACTTCAGAGGGAGTGGCACGTCGGATTTTCACGGGGCGAAGGACCCCATTTCTGGCAGGAGAAGGATTGCAAACATTGAGTCTACACAGTTGACGAGCTTTTTACCGGAAGGGTCGAAGGTCCGCTTTGCGGCGGGATGTTTGAGAGACAGAGCTAAAGATTGGTGGGTGTCGGTTGGTGACTCATTGGGAGTCCCGGTCGTTGATGGTATGACCTACTCAAACTTTGTGACTAGATTCAGGGCAGACTTCGCGCTAGCTATAGAGCTTTAGCAGCTGGCCAGGGAGTTTTTGGACATGAGACCGACTACAGAGACTATGGCGGAGATCAACGCCAAGTTCCACGATAGGGCTCTTTTGGTGCCCCAGTATGCAAAAGACGGGGATATGAGGAGGACCCGCTATCACGACATGTTGAGAGCCGACATCCGGGAGTATGTCAGCTTCTCGGCATGCCCGACCTTGGAGTCTATGATTGCCTGGACACGAGAGAGGGAGATCGATTTGGAGCACCTTAGGAAGAGGAAGGCCGAGATTAGGCAGGTTGCAGGGGTTTCGGGGAAGACACCCAAGGTATTCGCCTCTAGGTCGAAGGGCCAGCAGGGCCAGGACCGTTGTGGAAAATGCAGTCGGTCACATGAGGGAGCTTGTCGCACTGCATCGTGTTCTGGCTGCTATAAGTGTGGCAATGCAGGGCATTTTGGTAGGGATTGTACTGCCCCCGCCCCCACAGTGCAGATTAAAGACATGATTTGCTTTCATTGCAATCAGAGGGGCCACAAGAAGGCCAATATCCCTAGATTGACAGCAGCGACAGCAACGGCGTCGACCCTAGCAGCAGCGCTGGTTACGGATGGCCAAAAGGCCAAGGTAGAGGCTCCAGTGGTGCGGAGCCAAGCATTTCAGTTAACAGCCGAGGTGGCACACACTGCACCCGATGTGGTGACAGGTACGGTTTCTTCTCTTACTTCTGTATGTTTTGTCTGTGATTTTGATATGTTATGTGTATGATCTGTTTAGGCTCATTCCATGTGAACGATATCCTGGTTTAGGTGTTGTCTGACTCGGGTGCTACCTGATCGTTTGTTTCTCTTGCGTTTAGCAAGAAGTTTCCTGAGTCTTCGGGCATGCTAAACTGCCCTCTAGAGGTCGAGATTGCGGACCAGCAGTCATTACGAGCATCAGTGGTCTACCTGGATTGTGTATTGAGGTTGTTGGAGGAACATTACTTGGTAGACTTAGTTCCCATACCTTTTCGGGGGAACAAGGTTATTATGGTATGGATTGGCTAAGACCAAATAGGGTAGTGATCGATTGTGCTCCGCAGTTGGTGCGAATCAGGACCCCTAAGGCGGGAGAGCTGGTAATCCAGGGCGAGAGGCGACAACGAGGACCAACATTATGTTCAGCAGTGAGAGCAAGGCGCTACCTCTAACAGGGTTGCATAGGATTTGTCACATATGTTATGGATACCCAGGAGGCGGGTAACGCGACAGTGGGCGATATGCCCGTGGTATGAGAGTTTGCGGATGTATTCCCCAAGGATTTGCCTGGGATACCTCCGGAAAGGCAGTTGGAGTTCATGATCGACCTCGTCCCTAGTGTGGCTCCAATAGCCAAGGCACTGTATCGGTTGGCTCCTCCTGAGATGCAGGTGTTGTCTACACAACTGTAGGAGCTGTTAGACAAGGGGTTCATTAGATCGAGCAGTTCACCCTAGGGAGCCCCGATTCTATTTGTGAAGAAGAAGGGCGGGTCGCATCGGATGTGTATAGATTACCGAGAGCTGAATAAGGTAACGGTGAAGAACCGTTACCCACTCCTGAGGATTGATGACCTCTTTGACCAGCTACAGGGAGCATCTTGGTTCTCCAAGATTGATCTGCGTTCATGATATCATCAGATGAGGGTTAGAGAGGAGGATGTGCGGAAGATTGCGTTCCGGGCGCACTATGGCCACTATGAGTTCGTGGTGATGCCTTTCAGTCTCACTAATGCTCCTTCCGTGTTCATGGATCTCATGAACCACGTGTGCAGACTGATGTTGGATCGGTCTGTGATAGTTTTCATCGATAACATCTAGTTTTATTACAAGACGTGAGAGCAACATGAGGAGCATCTGCGGGAGTTTTTGGATACTTTGAGGTGGGAGGACTTGTATGCTAAGTTCTCCAAGTGTGAGTTCTGGTTGTGCAAAGTGCAATTTCTTGGGCACCTTGTCAAACAAGACGGGATTTTAGTGGATCCGGCCAAGGAAAGTTGTGGCGCCAATCTTAGCCCTGCCAGAGGGCATAGATGATTTTGTAGTGTACTGCGATGCGTCCATCTTGGGTTTGGGCACGGTATTGATGCAGAGAGGGCATGTTATTGCTTACGCTTCGAGGCAGCTGAAGCCTCACGAGGCAAACTACCCGAGGTGATGGGTCGTTACCTTTATTGGGTTCGTTGTACCTGTTGGTTTTTAAGCATTCTAACACTCCTAAGTGTACATGCAACCCTAAATACCTTGGATCTATGTTGTCTCTATTATACATGCAAATATGAACTTTCAAAGGTATTCATCCTAACTAGCATAATATCATTGCTTCATATGAATATATCATGTTAGAATTGCATACCTCATTGATGTAGAATATCTTCATGAAGCTTGAATGCCTAGTGCCCCAAGTGTGACTCCTCAAATGGTTCACACAACACCAAATACACATGGAATGACTTGAGAGGAATTCACACTTCATAAACTCGGCTAGCCCATTTACATATACTCTAGTGCCGATTTTGTCACCAGTAAGATCTTTATATTGTGTCACAATTAGGGTAAACCCTAATTGTGATGGCTTTCCATTTCCTTGGATCCATGGGTTTAAATACACCATGGATCATCTTATGGGTTTTAGCCCAACTTTACAATCCATGGAGCACTAGTGTAACAACCCGTTATTTCCAGGCATTATAAACCGAGTCTTGTAACCCTTTTTGAATGTAATGGGAAAATCATCGATAAATGAGTTATTCAAAAGCTTTGATTTGGAGTACGCTATGTAGTAGATATCGTCTTAAAAGTTCCAAATATATAAAGAACGTCCAAATCTGACTTCGAATAAAGAAGTTATGAATTTTCAAAGAAATTCCTTAAAAACGATTAGTTATAAAATAAATAATAAAAATAATTTTTGGATTTTGCCAACGGAGTCTAAACGAAAGTTGTAGATCGTAGTCTCACCTACGCGTGGATATAAAGACCATCGAAAACGGAGTTCGTATGAAGAAGATATGAATTTTTGAAGTTTATTAAATAAATTAATTATTTATTTAATTCAAAATTCGGATATAATCCGAAGAGGAGTAGCGTCCTTCTCCGAAGTACGCGCTGCGTACTCCTGTACGCCCCGCGTAACCGAGAGGATTGGCCTCGGATCGTCCACGTCGCCATATCCGAGGAAGCCGACCCGTCCGACCCGTCCGACCCGTCCGAACCGACGTCCCATCCGACCCGGCGTCCCATCCGACCCACCTCCCCAGCAACCCGTCCCATCCGACCCGAGAACCCAACAACCCGTCCCATCCGAACCGAGGCAGTCGAGGCTTCGGTCATGCATGACGTACGCGTACGCAGCGCGTACGAGCGTACGCCCCGCGTACCGAGGCAGACTTGCCTTCCTATAAATAGAATGCGAGGGTTTCCAAAGAAAGGGTTCATTTCTCTTCTCTCTCTCTCAGTATTTCCTCGTTTTCCGTGTCCGTTCAAACCCGAAGCCCTGGTCTTTTTGGCTCAAGTCCCGAAGGCCGATCCTACTCCCGAGATTCCCGAGAATCCCAAGAAAAGTCAGTTTCCCGAGACGAAACTCTGCCCGGTTTTCCACCTCACAATCTTCAAACTATCAAGTGAGTTCATATCCCCTTCGAACACTCTTTAAATACATTTTAAATGTTTTATACTCTTTTTGGGGAGGAATACAAGTATACACATGACTAAAATCGTGTGAAACATTAACCTTTTCATATACTTTTCATACTGTTGTTTTAACTATCTTGTGAAGTTATTATGATACAAAACCCCTCACAACACAGCTTTACCCTCTTTGGGATATAATATGTTTATAAATAGAAATATGTTTTATTTATACGTTTACACACAAACACATCATATCAAGGGTAACGTTCTTTACTAAGTCATTTCATGCATTCAAAGAACTCATGATTATGCTTTGTCAAACATTGTGAAAGAGGTTAAACTTTGCATACAAACTACTACCTTATTACGGACTTAGTTGAGGATCCATGAGTCGTGTATATCTTCAAACGTTACTTTCTTTATTAGAAAATAATGCTACAAGTCCTGTCTATAACCAGAGTCTCCCGTTCGGAGAACGTGTCAAATGTGTATAGATCTATACGGGAAGTCATGATCCCGCGCCCTGACTGTTAGCTACAGTCCGTCTTTTGGGGTGACAGTTGTCATAACGCTACGACGCCTGAAGAACGTCGCTACAGGCATATTATGTTTAGTATGGTTATAAAACTCATCGGATATACAATTATTATGGTATTATGCTTTTATGAATAAGTAGTCATTAAAACTACTCTTCATTTAATAAGGGTTTTTCCTATATACAAAACAAACAACTAATAGGAAAATAAGGGATTTTCTCGGTACAATTAGTTGCAATTCACATCACGAGCATTCATATGCATTTCATACTTTTATAGGAAAATAAGGGTTTTTCTGGAAAACATTCAAACACTTTTGAATGGCATACATCTTCTCAAAACACTACTTATGAACTCACCAACTTAAATGTTGACACTTTTTCTTTGAAATAACTTGTATTCACAGGAAACCGCTAGCCAGGTAGCAACTACTTCTGAAGACTAACGCACTGGCGTTAGTAACATATTTTGGATCACCATTTTATATTTGATTTCTTTTGCAAACATGTAACACCTACAATCATGTAAACTTTTCAAACATATTTATATTATGGTGGTGTGTACTTTCCTTTCTATGAACTGTTATGATACTGAATATGACGTCCTCCGCCCCCGAACGATTCCGCCGTTCAGGTTTGGGGGTGTGACAGATTGGTATCAGAGCATCGTTTATAGTGAATTAAGTATATCAAAACCATTTTTTTTTATACAACTATAAACTCAACTGGGCAAAAGCACTCTGAGAAGAGTCATACTTTTGAAATTAAATCTATTTAGTTTTTGTAAAGTAAGCATGCATTCATTTAGTAATGAATAACAGTTCCACATCGTACCATATTAGAAGTATCATTAATGAGTTGTGCAGTACAGGTACGCCTTGGGACACGTAATCGGAACTGGGAAGGATATAGCCTGATCAACTATATTTGTCCGAGAACCGACTAACGCGTGCCGAGGGGTGTCTGCAGTGGACAACAAATTTTAAAAACTTACCAAACCGTTATTAGAATCAAACACAATAATTTAAATACTATAGGAATAATTGCTATTTAAACTAACTTACATGTTTTGCATGTTCCGACTTTATTCAAATCTTATAACCCTATTTCTCGTACAGTCAAATGGCTGGATTTCACCACCCCAATGACCCCTACTTTCCCAACCACGGCAACGGAGGATGGATCGAAGATGATCCAGAAGAGGATGAGGAACCCATAGAATTGGGTGATGACTCCGGCACTGACTCAGAACCTGAAGTGATCGATCCACCACCCATTCAACCTCCTGTCCATGTGAGGAACTTCCAAGGACCCACTCCCGTCTGGGGAAGTCACCTACATCATTGGAGCCAACAACAAGGCATACGCCCTCCCTACGGCATGTGTCGGGACTTCTACGATGTCCGCGGTGGCAGTTCGGCTGATCGAGCACTCCCGGTAATGGTTGGTAAGTTAGCCAATCAGTCCTATCAGTCCGGAGTACAAGCAAGCCGACTCCGGGATATCAACGTGGAAGTGCAGGTTCACACTTCCGATATCCGTAGACTGGACAAGATACAAGATAATGTCCAACTCCAGTCTGAGGCATTTCAGGCACAGATAATTGCAGCCCTAGCCGAGTTAAGGGAGCAACAAGCCGCTTTTGATCGACGCCTAATGGAATCGAAGCAATCAGATGCGGAGTCAAGCTCCAAGCGCAACCTACGTCGCAAGTAGTGCCTGCCAGGATTTCAAATTTTGTTATAAATTAGGACTTCGGATAAGAATTTCCTTTTCGTTAAAACTTTCTGTAATCGGAGACCTTTAGAAAGGTCAAAAAGTTTTGTCTAAACTCGGATGTAACACGACTATATGTTTTATATATATGGGGCATACCCCCCCCCTTCTCTGATTTTAAATATGTGTATTCCGTTCAACTCATAAGTGCATCCATTCAAACGTTATTAATAAATCAAGCTCAAAACCCATTGTTGATCAAACCAAATTCTTAATCTATTTAAGGCAGTTAACTCAATATCATTCAACTCACAACCACCAAAACTTATAATATCTCATTTTTCCTTTTGACAGAGCAATGCCTCCTCGTAGATCAGCACGTACCAACGCAACCCCACCACCACCTCCACCACTAACTTATGATCCGGCAATGGTCCAGGCTGCTATCACAGCAGCAGTAACAGCAGCCCTCTCTCAAATAAACTCCAATGCCAATGGAGGTACAGGAAGCAGCACGAATCATCCCAATAGTGGCACCGGCCAGGGCCATGTTAGAGAGTGTACCTACAAGGAGTTCTCCAACTCGAAGCCAAAGACTTTTAATGGCAGTGGCGGAGTCATTGCACTAATGCAATGGTTCGAAAAGACCGAAACGGTCTTCGAGATCTGCTCGTGCCAAGAAACAAGCAAGGTTAAGTTCGCTGCTTGCACCTTCATAGATCGAGCCCTCACTTGGTGGAAAAGCCATGTGAACTCAGTGACGCTCACCGTCGCTAACGCCATGAGTTGGGAAGAACTGAAGGTACTACTACTGGAAGAATACTGCCCAAGGGGTGAAGTGCAAAAGCTTGAGCAGGAGCTCTGGAATTTGAAAATGGTCGGATCTGACCTAGTCGCTTACACAGCTAGGTTCAACGATCTCGCTGCTTTGTGCCCTACCATGGTCAACCCAGAATCAAAGAAGGTCGAAAGGTACATTTGGGGGTTGTCACCCCAGATCCAAGGGCATGTCCTAGCCTCCAACCCTATCACCTACAACAGCGCTAAACGCCTGGCGCAACGACTCATCGATCACGGAGCGAAACAGAGTACCATCACAACAGCCGCAAATCCACCTAGGGAGGCTCAGGGACAGAGTAGGCCTTGGAACAAGAGGAGGGGACAAATCCTCCAGGAGAACCCTAAGAAACAACAAGTGATAGCGACCCACGCCATTACTGTACCTACCAACTCTGCCCCCACAAGTTCATACAATGGAAAGCTACCGAAATGTAACCAGTGCAACTTCCACCATCACGGTCTCTGTCATGGCCTTCAATGCACCAGGTGCAATAAGAAGGGTCATACAGCCCGCTATTGCAAGGAGCCAGCCCAACAATCCGCCCCCACTGCTAATACCGGAGTAAGCCGCGCTTGCTTTGAGTGCGGGAGCACAGGGCACTACCGCAAGGACTGCCCGAAGGCAAACAACAGGAATATCGGCGGGAGAGGCCGAGTTTTCGCAATGGGACAAGATGAAGCCATTGCGGACTTAATGTTGTTACGGGTACGTTTCTTCTCGATAACTCGTATGCATGCATTTTGTTTGATAGTGGAGCGGAAAGGAGTTTTGTGAGTCACGACTTTAAAAGCATGCTAAAACCATTACCACAATCATTAAGTGAACCGTTCATAGTAGAAATGGCCAACGGGAAAACTGAAAGCACTAAAGAGATATACTTAAACTGCACCCTAACTCTAAACGATAATCCCTTTCAAATCAACCTCATGCCAGTCTCGATTAAGAGTTTCGATGTCATCATTGGCATGGATTGGCTGAGTTCACATCGTGCGGACATTCTATGTTACGATAAGGCCGTTCGCCTTAATCTGCCAACCGGCGAAACCTTCCTTGTCTTGGGCGACAAACCTAGTACCACTCTTAGAATCATCTCAAGTATCCAAGCTCAGAAGCACTTACGAAAGGAGTGTCACGCATTTCTTGCACATGTTGTAGACGTGAAACGCGAAGTCCGGGACATCAAGGATGTGCCCGACGTATGCGATTTTCCCGATGTGTTTCCCGAGGACCTTCCAGGGATACCACCCGTAAGACAAGTCGAATTCAGAACTTCTCACGAATAGCGAAGCCTCTTACAACCCTAACCCAGAAAGGTGTGGCCTTTGACTGGGAAGAGAAACAAGAAAGAGCGTTCCAAACGCTCAAACGAGCCTTGTGCACCGCACCAATACTATCCCTTCCTGAAGGAATAGAAGACTTCGTAGTTTATTGCGATGCATCAAACCAAGGACTCGGATGTGTTCTGATGCAGCGAGGTAAGGTCATCGCCTACGCCTCGAGACAGTTGAAAACACATGAGGTTAACTACACGACCCACGATCTTGAGCTAGGAGCAGTAGTGTTTGCCCTGAAGATCTGGAGACATTACTTGTATGGAACGAAGAGCACTATCTTTACTGACCACAAGAGCTTACAACACATTTTCGATCAGAAGGAGCTCAACATGAGACAACGGCGATGGGTCGAGCTACTCAGTGATTACGAATGCGATATTCGCTATCATCCGGGAAAGGCAAACGTCGTAGCCGATGCCCTTAGTCGAAAGGAGTACTCAGGCCGGAGAGTGAAGTCATTAGCTATGTCGATCCATTCGCACCTATCAACGCAAGTCAAGGAAGCTCAATTAGAGGCCTTGAAACCCGAAAACGTGGCAGGTGAGGCCCTTAGGTGAATGGACAAGAACTTAGAAATCAAGAGTGACGGAGCACGCTACCTCATGAACCGGATCTGGACACCAAAGTTTGGGGGATTCAGAGAGGTAGTTATGAGCGAGGCACACAGGACCCCATACTCCGTACACCCAGGGTCAGACAAAATGTATCTAGATCTCAAGCAACTCTACTGGTGGCCAAACATGAAAGCGGAGATCGCTACGTATGTGAGCAAGTGTCTAACTTGCGCCAAAATAAAAATAGAACACCAAAAACCCTCAGGCCTACTCCAACAACCTGATATACCTGAGTGGAAATGGGAGCAGATTTCCATGGACTTCATAACCAAACTGCCCAAAACTCAGAGTGGCCAAGATACTATTTGGGTAATCGTCTACAGATTAACCAAATCAGCCCATTTCTTACCTATCTAGGAAACCGATAGGATGGAAAAACTATCAAGAACCTACATCCGGGAGATCGTACGACTTCATGGGGTACCAATGTCCATCATCTCAGATAGAGACAGCAGGTTCACTTCCAGATTTTGGCAATCACTGCAAAAATCCATGGGAACGAGGTTGGACATGAGTACAGCATACCACCCTCAAACTGACGGACAGAGTGAGAGGACGATCCAAACCTTGGAAGACATGTTGCGAGCATGTGTAATCGACTTTGGCAAGGCATGGGATATTCACTTGCCTTTGGTCGAGTTCTCTTATAACAATAGTTATCATACTAGTATCAAGACCGCTCCGTTCGAAGCCCTTTACGGCCGTAAGTGCAGATCACCCCTGTGCTGGACGGAAGTGGGCGACACCCAATTGGCAAAAGGTCTAGTCACTAAGAGCACCCTTACTGGCCCAGAGATCATCAGAGAGACTACCGAAAAGATCGTGCAAATACGAGAACGACTGAAGTCCTCAAGGGATAGGCAAAAGAGCTATGCCGACAGGAGACGTAAACCCTTGGAATTCCAGATTGGCGACCGTGTGTTACTGAAGGTCTCACCCTGGAAAGGCGTGATACGCTTTGGGAAGCGTGGAAAGCTAAATCCCAGGTACATTGGACCCTTCGAAATCATTTCGAGAGTTGGTCTAGTGGCCTACAAACTCCAACTTCCAATCGAGCTTAACAAAGTGCATCCAGTATTCCACGTGTCGAACCTGAAAAAGTGGTTGTCCGACGAAACACTTGTAATTCCACTCGATGAAATCGCGTTAAACGAAAATCTTAACTTTGTGGAAGAACCCGTCGAGATCATGGATAGGGAAGTTAAAAGGACCAAACAGAGTCGCATTCCAATAGTAAAAGTCCGATGGAATGCTAAGAGAGGACCCGAATTCACATGGGAACGGGAAGACCAAATGCTACAGAAGTATCCACATCTCTTCCTCAGCCCCTAAAACTCTTACCTTGTATTAAATTTCGGGATGAAATTCCCTCTAACGGGGGGATGATGTAACAACCCGTTATTTCCAGGCATTATAAACCGAGTCTTGTAACCCTTTTTGAATGTAATGGGAAAATCATCGATAAATGAGTTATTCAAAAGCTTTGATTTGGAGTACGCTATGTAGTAGATATCGTCTTAAAAGTTCCAAATATATAAAGAACGTCCAAATCTGACTTCGAATAAAGAAGTTATGAATTTTCAAAGAAATTCCTTAAAAACGATTAGTTATAAAATAAATAATAAAAATAATTTTTGGATTTTGCCAACGGAGTCTAAACGAAAGTTGTAGATCGTAGTCTCACCTACGCGTGGATATAAAGACCATCGAAAACGGAGTTCGTATGAAGAAGATATGAATTTTTGAAGTTTATTAAATAAATTAATTATTTATTTAATTCAAAATTCGGATATAATCCGAAGAGGAGTAGCGTCCTTCTCCGAAGTACGCGCTGCGTACTCCTGTACGCCCCGCGTAACCGAGAGGATTGGCCTCGGATCGTCCACGTCGCCATATCCGAGGAAGCCGACCCGTCCGACCCGTCCGACCCGTCCGAACCGACGTCCCATCCGACCCGGCGTCCCATCCGACCCACCTCCCCAGCAACCCGTCCCATCCGACCCGAGAACCCAACAACCCGTCCCATCCGAACCGAGGCAGTCGAGGCTTCGGTCATGCATGACGTACGCGTACGCAGCGCGTACGAGCGTACGCCCCGCGTACCGAGGCAGACTTGCCTTCCTATAAATAGAATGCGAGGGTTTCCAAAGAAAGGGTTCATTTCTCTTCTCTCTCTCTCAGCATTTCCTCGTTTTCCGTGTCCGTTCAAACCCGAAGCCCTGGTCTTTTTGGCTCAAGTCCCGAAGGCCGATCCTACTCCCGAGATTCCCGAGAATCCCAAGAAAAGTCAGTTTCCCGAGACGAAACTCTGCCCGGTTTTCCACCTCACAATCTTCAAACTATCAAGTGAGTTCATATCCCCTTCGAACACTCTTTAAATACATTTTAAATGTTTTATACTCTTTTTGGGGAGGAATACAAGTATACACATGACTAAAATCGTGTGAAACATTAACCTTTTCATATACTTTTCATACTGTTGTTTTAACTATCTTGTGAAGTTATTATGATACAAAACCCCTCACAACACAGCTTTACCCTCTTTGGGATATAATATGTTTATAAATAGAAATATGTTTTATTTATACGTTTACACACAAACACATCATATCAAGGGTAACGTTCTTTACTAAGTCATTTCATGCATTCAAAGAACTCATGATTATGCTTTGTCAAACATTGTGAAAGAGGTTAAACTTTGCATACAAACTACTACCTTATTACGGACTTAGTTGAGGATCCATGAGTCGTGTATATCTTCAAACGTTACTTTCTTTATTAGAAAATAATGCTACAAGTCCTGTCTATAACCAGAGTCTCCCGTTCGGAGAACGTGTCAAATGTGTATAGATCTATACGGGAAGTCATGATCCCGCGCCCTGACTGTTAGCTACAGTCCGTCTTTTGGGGTGACAGTTGTCATAACGCTACGACGCCTGAAGAACGTCGCTACAGGCATATTATGTTTAGTATGGTTATAAAACTCATCGGATATACAATTATTATGGTATTATGCTTTTATGAATAAGTAGTCATTAAAACTACTCTTCATTTAATAAGGGTTTTTCCTGTATACAAAACAAACAACTAATAGGAAAATAAGGGATTTTCTCGGTACAATTAGTTGCAATTCACATCACGAGCATTCATATGCATTTCATACTTTTATAGGAAAATAAGGGTTTTTCTGGAAAACATTCAAACACTTTCGAATGGCATACATCTTCTCAAAACACTACTTATGAACTCACCAACTTAAATGTTGACACTTTTTCTTTGAAATAACTTGTATTCACAGGAAACCGCTAGCCAGGTAGCAACTACTTCTGAAGACTAACGCACTGGCGTTAGTAACATATTTTGGATCACCATTTTATATTTGATTTCTTTTGCAAACATGTAACACCTACAATCATGTAAACTTTTCAAACATATTTATATTATGGTGGTGTGTACTTTCCTTTCTATGAACTGTTATGATACTGAATATGACGTTCTTCGCCCCCGAACGATTCCGCCGTTCAGGTTTGGGGGTGTGACAACTAGCCCACTATATTAGTATGAATGATTTACACAATCAAACCATATATTTAATTAGTCTTCTTTTGATCACTTAATTAATCCTAGATTAATTCTTGATGAATACTAATTAAATAATCCTATTAATATATTAGAACTTATAATATATTAACAAACCTTAAGTGTTATTTCTCTCATTATAGTCTCTCCAAATGGATGATGCCATGCAACCCAAATGGACCATGTCGGGTCGGGTCTAGTCTTACCAATTATAGTTATGGACTTAGACATTAATACAATAGTCTCCCACTTGGATAAGTCTAAAACTATTTTTGCAAGCATGACTTCAAGAACCGACTGAGACATGGATTATAATCATTCTCTCTGTCTATTTGTTGTTTCCCGATTTCAGATTTATGATGACTGACTAATTGAACAAGTCAAATCAGTCCAGGCCTGGCTGAGCAATTACATTTGTCATCACCAAATCATCGAGGGGCCCACAGATATCGCTTTTATCCCGAAGGTAAAAGGAATGGATAAACTTCGACTCATATGGCGTGTTCTACTACTTGTTGAATCATACACAAAGGCACGTTTTATAACATCGATTTACCGAATGCGTTTTCGTGCAAGCAATGTACAACCAACTCATAGTAACAACTTATATCTCTAGTTTTGAAGAATATAAGATATTATCGTCTCATGATCACTCGTGATAAAATCCATGAAGTGATTCCAATGAGCGTGGGTTGAATCCAATACTCAGAACTTATGAGCACTCATGAGTTTTGTAGCCCTTTGTCCAACATATTAGACCTCTACAAGCCAACCCATGACAGTCTTAATTCATATTTACTTCCAACATATTAGACCTCTACAAGCCGACTGTGGATGGTTTGAATAACTTAGTCATCCAAAACAATGACCTAGTTATTCTGGAAGTTAAAACATGCAAAGTGAAATACAATAATAATTGAATCCAATATGGTATCAAAACCTATGAACATAAATAAAACACCTTTTATTTATCACCATATGATTACACATTATTCATTGTATACTGTTTCAGCTATCAACTTTATTCTTGAATTAAAACACTAGTTGTCCCATGCTCCAAGCATGCCCACTATGTTTTCTAAACACTAGTCATGCCATACACCAAGTATGCATACTATGTTTGTCTATGATCTTTACTTTGTGAACTAGATCGATTGAGCATAACTTCAACGATTCTCTTTTCACATTGCCAAATCCTTACTACAAATGCAAGAATTCCAAATTTATGCCATTTACTGAAATCTGTTAGATTCTAAACTTATATGCACTGATCCTCTTGTAATGATTATGCACAATGTCAGAAAGACTTGACAACAAACATTATAGAGCATTCCAACGGAGATCAACTGCTTGGAAACACCCTTCTTGCATTAAGTTTCCTAATATTATACAGATTGAATAATTTCTAACTTTGAGACATTTCTTTATTCCATTTTGACTATCACTTCTGAACAAGAGTTGCCTCCTTACAGATTATGTCAATATGGTCCTTCCAGAATTATCACTATACTTCCAACTGTCCTTGAGTAACCAATCTTTGGTAAACCTTAGATTGTCCTCGACAATTGTTTAACCCTTTTAGTCATATCCAATTCTAGACCTTTTCCCCTCTTAATGCACCAGGCATTTAGAAAATTTTAGAAAGGATGAATATAGCACATGCAATCGATCCTATATCCGAAGCATATGGGACACGATTCATGATGTCTCACATAAAGAGTAAACCAGTCTTTTGCTATCATATTTCGATTTCAATTTGCCAAGTTCTCATAATTCAGATTATGAAAAGGGATGTCGTAATCATAATCCAATTTTAGAACACAAATAATTGACCCATATATATATTAGAATTTTCTTATGTTGAGCCATGCCAACATGAAATTCATATATATATATATATATATATATATATATATATATATATATATATATATATATATATATATATATCCTTGACTAAATATGATTAAATCCTCAATCTAAGCTTTTAGATTTGAGAAGAAGTATAATTTCCTCTCCCTTAATTATAGCATAACAACTTTTTCCCAATTGAAGCCTTTTGTTTTCTATAATTAACATTGCTAACTTTCAATACTTATCACAATTATCATGCTCCCACTAACATGATGATTATTAGCATAACACTTATGCTCCCACTAACTTTAACATGTACTCAGAAATCAGCTGGACTTCTAGAAATCAATACTTTATTGACTTTCTTACCAAAGTTCAGATTTCTGATACTAGATTGCTTTGATAAAACTTTATCAATATCATACACCTTATCTTAGATAGCTCACAGGTGTGTCTAAACAACTTTTAGAACTATGAAAAGGGATGTCCTAATCATAGTCTCAATTGGTTAGACCTTTGCCACTTCTCACAAGTCCATGTTAGTGTGCCGGTTAACCACACACGCTCCACTAACGACTTTGAGAATGCAAATATCACAATTTCTATCTATCTAAAATCTACTTAGTGAAAGTGTTTCCTCACAATCATTTTCATGAATCGGAGAGAAACCTTATGACAATTAGATTTAATGGCATATGTGTTCTTATCCATGTGAATTGTCAAAACCATAGTCACAAGACAAGGAGAATGACAAATTCAAACTCATATGGACTGAACTTGTGCAATCTTAAATTCTTTCCACCTGGCAGCTCAAGGGCCAACCGTTGCTTCCAAGTTGTTATGCAACCAATTGAGAACTCTAAGAACTCATATGCAAAGCCAACTTTAATTGGAATGGGCATAAAAACAGAAATATGTCAAAACGATAGGTTATAAACCTCAAGTCGTGTGCTAGTGAAGAACTTCAGGTTTTTATTCTTGACTAGTTCTTGAGACTTTCAAGACCTTTAAGACTCCCACTATCCTTTTGACATATAAGACTTTCTTGTCAGATATTCAAGAGATAGTGTGGATTATAATCAAGACAAACACTTCACACAATTGGCCTTAGTTGGTCTTTTTTTATCCAAAACATCACATATTAATTACCAATTTCAAATGTACAAGAGTAGAAAACTTTTACTCTTACATTTGACAAGTGTTTTAAACCTTTCTTTAAGGTATGTCACTCAACTTACAGTCTTGGAGTATGACTGTAAGACTTGTTTTGGAACAAAGTGTGACTTATCTTCTTGATTTAACCATTTCAACAATTCATAGCTCCTCTTCTTAGCTATTGGAATGCACTTAGAGGATGAATTGTGATAGGGTCTCAAAATCATTAAGATGGTCTTAAAACATGATACTAAAGTACTCTCCCATCTTTTCAGATTTGAGAAACTTTTATCTTTCTGCCTAAGTTGATTCTTCTTGTTCGCTCTGCCATACATTCGAACCTTTTCCAATGTCTCAGAATTACACTTAAGCTTGTAAGTAGAACCATATTTAATAAGCTATAGTAAATAATGACGAATAGTCTTATCGATTGTAACGACCAAAAATTTCAACCAATTTAAAATTTTCGAAAACAACCCGATTCCATTAAGATTATTACAGAAAGGTTTTCAATACAATTCATTTTACGTATTCCCAGAATCTTATCACAACATAAACACGAGGAGCGGTACGATCATGCCTTCGCCTTGCCACGGTCTCCTGAAGAACCTGAAAAACATGAAAACACAACTGTAAGCCCGAAAGCTTAGTGAGATATCCCCAAAATACCAACCACATATACCATACACGCATAACATGCCATAACATATCCGATCACAGAACAGCCATGCACTTCGGGTCTACTGTGTGACTGGTCCGCCGCACCGGCCAACAGTCCACCCGGTCCACCCTCTGAGTCTAGCCATATACATCGAGTCTGCAGTGTGATTGGCCCGCCCGCACCGGGCCTTCAATCCACCTGATCCACTCTCTGAGTCTACAGTATGACTGGTCTGCCCGCACCGGGCCTTCAGTCGGCCTGGTCCACTCTCCGAGCCTCGGCACGTCTGGTCCGCCCTCTTGGGGCCTACAGCCTATCCGGACCGCTCGCTGGGCCTTCAGGACAACCGGTCCGCCCTGGGTATCTTGGCCTACAGCACAAAGCAGGACCCGCCTCAACCCAACTCCATTCCAAACAACCATGTGAACATAAACATATAATCATATAACAATTCACAATCAACAAACCGATCAGCAGATCACATAACATATCATCCTCCTAACCAGGATACCGACCTAACAGGTCACTAGCATAGCACCACCCTACATATCAGGATACCGACCTTAACCAGGTCTCTAACATATACCATCCTAGCTACCAGGATGCAAACATATCAAGCAATAACATAACACAAATACCCGGATCTCAATCCGATAAAGGGCCGGCCTTGGTGCCTTAGACCCTGTCGATATAGTGAGGATAACTCACCTCGAAACTGCCGACAGATCAGATAACCCAAGCTGCTCCAATCACTGATACGATCTCCACCACTGGACAACCACCAAGGCACTGAACTCAAAACAATATCCATCAATTACCAAAATGCCCATGGAACCACTGGTCAACCCTTGGTCAAAGTCAACCCCTGACTGACTCTACTCGCCGAGTCAACCCGATGACTCGTCGAGTCCCCATGCTCAGAAATTCCCCAAATCCACGACTCAACTCGCCAAGTCACCCCGAGACTCGCCGAGTTCAACAACTCTGGGTCCACTCACACAAAACTCACCGAGTCATCCCTTGAATCACCGATTCATGGCTCAACCAGAAGAGATTGGGACTCTTCGACAAGACTCTCCGAGTCCAAGAACAGACTCGTCGAGTTGTTCTTCCAATTCGTCGAGTCCCAGCCTATCTTCAATCTACTCGCCGAGTTGTTCTTCCAACTCGTCGAGTCCCAGCCTATCTTCAAGCAACTCGCCAAGTCCACCCACGTGACTCGCCGAGTTCCACCGGTTCTGAATCCATACAAAGGCTTTCCAAGCCATGCAGATGATCCAAACCATAGATCTACCCTTCCTAAGGCCATCCATCACGTAAAGTGGCAAACTTTACGTGAATCCGAGGAGACCCAAACCATGCATTCCAACCCTTCTCCATTCCATATATGAGGTAGCAACCTCAGATCTAACCTCTAAACTCCAATACATCAAAAGACATGATATCTAACACCCCCAAAATGATGAATCTAGATAATAATAGCTCAAACAATGAAATAATACCTCAAAAGGAAGCTCCAAGAGAAGATTAACCCGAATCCTTGCAAATCCCTTTGACCAAAAACTCTTCTCCTTCAAGATTTCTTCATCAACCACCTCTCCAAGCTCCAATTCACTCAACAATGGGGTTTCCTCGTGAAATTAGGGCTTTTGGAAGTCAAGGGATGATAAGGAGGCTGGGGAACAAGTAGTTAGTCTTAATTTTTCCAATGCTTGAAAGTTCTCATTCATCATGCTATACAACTTGCATGATTCCAATTTTCTATCTAACTGAAACTTGGGTGAAGAGAATCTTTCCTTATTTGGTAAATTTAGACATTACCACAAATGAAAGAATCAAATTCACTTTCCAATATTGCTATCAGTAGAATCTTATAAGTAACAATTTTCCACAAACGCCATTGTAAGAATATATAAAATTAATAAAATCAAAAATTTCCTTTTATTTTAAAACTTTGTGGAAAAACTTATCTTACAATCCATATGAAAACTTGTTGTTATCTATTCCTAAGCAATATCTCATAACTCCTAAGATGTATCTCAAGAATCCGATCTTCAAACTATGCGATAGAAATCCATCTACGCGATCAGATTCAACATGTTCTTTCTTTAAGTTTCTTCACTTTTCTTTGATTCTTAAAACATCACCATGTGACCCATTCACATCATTTATCAAGAATCTCAAAATAGAAACTTAGAAGATTTAGCTAGTGGACTTTACCTTAAGTAGAGTCAAACTTATTGACTTTAACACCCTTAGGTAAATTGGCAGCTTCGCAACCAATGCCCCTTCCTTTGGCAATTTAACATATTGACGCTTAGGTAATGGAACATGGGACTATCACAAACTTACCCTTTCTCTTTACCATTTGGTCAACTAAGTTGACTATGGCCGATCCCTTTCCATTGAGAAGAGAGAGCTTTACTGGATATCCAATGTCATTATTGTCAATGTCCACAAGTTTTAGGAAGTTGATCTTAGCAAATAGACAAGATCATTAAGGGTCTTGTCATAGTCTGTTTCATAGGAGTCCCAAAGGAACTCACTATGTGACTTAGAAAGTGATTGAACCACCAACTTTATTAAGACTTTGATACCCAACTCTCCCGACTTGTCAATATGTGACTACATCTCCAAGATGTGACCACACATAGAACTTTGCTTGCCAATAGGGGTTGAGTGACCTTAGGGCTTGTGGGTTTGGGAGAATAATTGGAGGAGGTGAAAGAAGTATGATTTCCATGGGACATCATCTTCATTTAGGAAAGCTTGTTTCAGGAGATTTGGGAAGATCATAAATGTCTAAACCAGACATCTTTTGGGAGATATTCAAGATAGTTGATTTAAAGTCCCTAATATAACACCCACTATGAAATATTAAGGCTAGGACCCAACACAATACTTTTATAACTTGGAAGAGGGATGCCATAATCCAAGCTATAAAATATTTGAAGGTAGGTGAATGACGATTCACCAATTTCCACCAAGATAAATGAAATGTATTATTAGGTTTTAATTGGTTTTGAAACTCCTAGATCTTTTGAGATTCATTGAACTGTTCAATGGCATGTTTCAATCTCGAGTGTGCCCTTCAGGTTTTGTGACTTGGATGCCTAGGATCACAAAATAAGGTGTGAAGTAACCATGCAAATATACTTGGGACCCTTAATATTTACCTCTTAATCGATGTGCCAGTTAACCACACACGCTCCATCGATACTATGATAAATATTAAGTTACCCTTTTCCTACCTAGTATTTATCATTAATACTTTTCATGAAGGGAGAATTATATTCCTTGTCCTACCCGTTCGGCTAACGACCCTCCACCAGTCAAGGAAGCGGTGGGTGAGAGTGGACACCCATTAAACTGCCATTTTATAGGCAGTAACCTTATACCCTCCTTATAGACCGACTTCGTGAATGAGACCTACTAATGGTAAGACTGACTTTACTCTTATACATATATATAAATATTATTAACTTATAAAATTATAAAGTTTAAGGGTTGAATTTTAACTTTTAAAATTGTAACGGCTAACTTGGAATTAAAGTATTCATAAGTGAACTTTTCAAATTCCAAAACTTGAGGGAATGTTTTGAAACTATTCAAAACTAATTAATTCCATAACTTATGTGTGTAAAGTAGTTTTAATTAAAAGACTCTTCAAGTTCCATAACTTGAGGACAAGTTATGGAAGACTTTAAACTAATAAAAGAATGTAACTTTTCTTTATTTTTTTACGTATGGAATTAATTAAGGTTACACATTTTATTACTTAATGAAGTGACTCTTGAACCTCCATAACTTGAGGACAAGACTCTTCATTTTCGTAACCATTGCCGACTTTTATGAGTTTTATGAATTTTAAATGTGACTTTTCACATAACTTTAGGACAAGTTACAAAAACACATTTTAGAATCAACTCTTAGATTAAAATGGAATGAAAACACATAATCAATTAACTTATCTATTAATCAAAGCAACTCATATGAACAAAGATAATTCACATAAAACTTTTTCATGTAATTAACATAACTTTTAAACTAATACAAAACATGAATCTATTGACAATTATCTTTGAAATTGGATTAGCATGAACATTACCACTTCAAAAACAAGTTTATAAGGTCAAAAACAACTTAGGGTAATGTTCCTAGTCCAATTCTAGCCAAAACAGTAAACAGCAAACTGACAGCACCCAAAACTCATCGAGTTCCTTAAGAAACTTGTCGAGTTCATGCCGAAAATGATGAACTCGTCGAGCTTTTTGCATAAACTCGTCGAGTTTTATGGTCTGGACAGATTCAACTTTGAAAAAACACATTTACATCAAGTATAACAGAAAGCAAGCCTAGACTCTGATACCACTGTTGGGTTTTGAGCATTCTAACACTCCTAAGTGTACATGCAACCCTAAATACCTTGGATCTATGTTTTCTCTGTAATACATGCAAATATGAACTTTCCAAGGTATTCATCCTAACTAGCATAATATCATTGCTTCATATGAATATATCAAGTTAGAATTGCAAACCTCATTGATGTAGAATGTCTTCATGAAGCTTGAGTGGCTAGTGCCCCAAGTGTGACACCTCAAATGGTTCACACAACACCAAATTCACATGGATTGACTTGAGAGGAATTAACCCTTCATAAAATCGGCTAGCGCTTTTACATATACTCTAGTGCCGATTTTGTCACCAATAAGATATTTATATAGTGTCACAATTAAGGTAAACCCTAATTGTGATGGCTTTCCATTTCCTTGGATCCATGGGTTGTTGACCCTCCACGGTAGGGTGTGGGTCTCTTATCATGGAGGCGTGTGTCAGACATTGATGGAAGAGGCGCATAAATCCAGGTTTTCTATCCATCCTGAGGCGACGTAGATGTATAGGGATCTTCGTCTTGACTATTGGTGGCCCTGCATGAAGCGAGACGTAGCATGGTATGTGGAGCGTTGCTTGACCTGCAGGAAGCTCAAGGCCGAACATCAAAGGTCGCACGGAAAGATGCAGCCATTGGATATTCCCATGTGGAAATGGGAAGATATCACCATGGACTTCATCAACAAACTTCCCAGGACCGCGCGAGGAGCGGATTCCATATGGGTCATTGTGGATCGGTTGACCAAGAGCACCCAATTTATACCGATCCATGAGAATATATCGTTCGAGAAGCTGGCTGACGTCTACATTCGAGAGGTGGTGGCGTGGCACGGGGTGCCAGTGTCAGTAATTTTAGACAGGGACGTGCGGTTTATTTCTAGGTTCTGAAAGAAATTCCACGACGAGTTGGGTACTCGCCTCTACTTTAGCACCGCTCTTCATCCGCAGACGAATGGTCAGAGCAAGCGGCCCATCCAGACTCTGGAGGATATGCTGCGGCCATGTGTTCTAGACTTTGGTGGTAGCTGGGATACTTACCTCCCATTGGTTGAATTCTCCTACAACAAGAGCTACCACGCGAGTATCCATCGTCCTCCCTTTGATATGTTATACGGGAGGAAGTGCAGGACCCCGATATGTTGGGGTAAGGTTGGCCAAAGGGTTATGGGGAGCACCGAAGTGGTGCTCATGATGACAAAGAGGATCCAACAGGTCAGGAGCAGGCTCCAGACTGCACAAAGTCGGCAGAAAAGATATGCCAACAAGCACCATTCAGACCTAGAATTCCAGGTCGGGGATATGGTTGTCCTGAAGGTGTCGCCTTGGAAAGCTGGGCCCCAGGTATATTGGACCCTTCAGGGTTATAGCCCAGGTGGGAAGGGTGGCATATCAGCTCGATTTGCCAGCCGAACTCAGTCAGATCCATCACACTTTCCACGTCTCCCAGCTGCGGAAGTGTCTGATGGACGACTTCGCGGTGGTGCTCCTACAGGATATTCAGGTTGATGACAGCCTGAACTACATTGAATGACATGTGGCAATCCTCGACCAGAAGTCGAAGGATTTGAGGAACAAGAAGGTCGAGCTGGTGAAGGTGCAATGGCAGCACCGGAAGGGCTCGGAGTGGATGTGGGAGTCGGTGGACGAGATGACGCAACAGTATCCAGAGCTTTTTCAGGATCGAGTAGCAGACTTCGAGGATGAAGTCTAGAATAAGTGGGGGAGACTTGTAGCACCCAGTTCCTGGTATGTATTTCATTCAATTATTTTTGCAATTTGGACTGAGACTCGGCGACTTGATGGCCCAACTCATCGAGTAGTAGCGGTTTGGACCCGGGGGTTAAGTGGCGGACTCATCGAGTCGGCGGCGAGACTCGACGAGTAGACTCTGGCTGTGCAAAACCTTAATCTGAGGGTTTGCACCCTATTTAAACAACCTTATACAGCCTCCATCTCCCCTTTATGCTCCTAGAACACTCCATTCAGAACACTAATCATGTTGTGAAGATCTAAAGGCCTTTTTGGTGATTCTTAGTGGTTTGTGGCGGCAATAAGGAAAGAAAAGCTTGAGGAAACAAGAGGTTGGTCAGAGGAGTCAAGCTTATGCATCATCTACAGTCCTTGGAAGGTATAAAGTCGACACCTTGCTCCTTCTTGCATTAGATCCCTTTTTGGGGAGATTTAAGGCTTCTATAAGCCATTCTTGGTGAGCAACCATGATTGCAAGCATGGTGGGGGTTGAGGTTTCATATCCAGGTTCATTAAAGGGTTAGAAGGCAGAAAGGGAGTGCCTTCGCACTCATGGAAAGCCCCATGCAACTCAAGAGCTTCTTTTAGGGTCCTTTTAGCTTATAATCCCATACATGCACATAAAGTTCGTAACTTTACATGCTAGATTGATCTTAGGAGCCTAGATCTATCATTTGGACAAGTGTTGTACATCAGAAAGGGAGAAATGACACTTGGACAACCTCAACTCAGCGAGTTGTTCTTAGGACTCGGCGAGTTCGAGGCTTGACTCCCATTTTCCGGATAGGGTTAAAGGAACCCAGTGAGTGTTAGAATGGTCTTAGAAGGGTCCGGGGGAGTGACCCAACACATTGGACTTATCCATAGATCTGGAGTTCATAGGACTTGGCAAGTGCATGAACAGACTCGACGAGTCCAAATCAATCTCCCAAATATTGAAGATGAACTCGACAAGTTGTTCATACAACTCGACGAATGAAGGAAAGGACTTGTTTGTAGGATGAGGATGAACTCGATGAGTTGTTCATACAACTCGGTGAGTCGGATGAAGATTCATTCGAGGTTGCTTTAGAAGGAGAACTTGTCGATTCATTTCTAAACTTGACGAGTAGAAGCGTGAAGAAGGACCGATGAAGGGTAAGGAATCGACGAGTTGGAGGCCCATCTCGGCGAGTCAGGTCAACTGGAAGTTGACTTTGACCTTAACTTTGACATGGTCAGGGGTAAAATAGTCATTTTACCCTAAGAACAGTTATCAGTGTTTGACAAAGTGTTTTATGGGAATTATAGTCGGAGGATCACCAGAGCAGCAGTCAGACATCTGTTGATCTGCTTTTCAGTAGTCAGCCTTTCGATGTGAGTTACCTTCCAGTAGGGGTGGGTCTAAGGCACCAATGTCGGCCCACCAGTAGGTGATTATGGATGAGATGGTTATCTTTGTGATAATTTCCTGGTTACTATATACGTGCTGTGAATGTGTTCAGTAGTAGTAGGGCACGCTAGCCCTGGTTACCGGTTGAAAGATACCGAGGACGATTACCGGTTGAAAGATACAGAAGGGGTGGATATAACCCATGCATGTGTAGTAGTATGATTATGATATGTCATTATGTGACTCAGTATGATTATGTATGTTATTATGAAATAAATATGTTTATGACCTGTAATATGTGATAGGGATAGGGGTGAAATATTCCCAGATACCGGTTGAAAGATACCGAAAGGGAGGTTAGTTCCTAGGTACTGGTTGAAAGATACCGAATGGGAGAGTAGCTCCTAGTTACTGGTTGAAAAACACCGAAGGGGAGGATAGTTCCCAGATACCGGTTGAAAGATACCGAAGGGAAGGGTATCTCCCGGTTACCGGTTGAAAGATACTGAAGTGGAGGGTAGCTCCCGATTACCGGTTGAAAGATACCGATGATTATGTGGTATCGGTATGATGGGGGAACTCACTAAGCTTCGTGCTTACAGTTTAAGTTTTGGTTTTAGGTACCTCTTCGTCCAAGGGGAAGGAGCCGACGGTGTAGCAGCGCATCACACACACACACATGTTTTTCGCATGGAGTCTCCTGGGAACGTACTCTGATTTATTTTACTTTTGACAAAATGGTTTTTATGGGCACATGCTTTGGATTATCCACAAATTGGTTGTGACATGAAATATCATTATGAATGTTTTTATACCGATGGTTTTATGATAAAATTTATTGAAAAAATGGAATTTTTGGCCTTGAATTTTGGGATGTTACAGTTTTTAAACCCTAATTAGGGTTTCCCACCCCCATCATAGCCCAATTGGCCCAAAACCAAACCTTTAAGCCCATTAGGGTTTCATTAGGTCAATTAGGGTTTTATAGTCAGGCACCACCCACTACCACCTTGAGTAGTGGTGGTCAACGGTGGCTCACGGCAACATCCACCACCTTATGGTGGCGGTTTTGAGTTTATTTTCATTATTCTTGTCGCTAATTACAATTGCAAAGCTTTAATCCAAAATAAACACACACACTAACTTGTTGGATTAATGTCTAAGTCCATAACTATAATTGGTAAGACTTGACCCGACCCGGCATGGTCCATTTGGGTTGCATACCATCATGCACTTGGATAGACTATAATGAGAGAAATAAGACACTTGTGGTTATTAATATATTATAAGTTCTAGTATATTAATAATAAGAATAATGAGATTATTTAATTAGTATTGATCAAGAATTAATCTAGGATTAATTAAGTGATCAAAAGAAGACTAATTAAATATATGGGTTGATTGTGTAAATCATCCATACTTGTATAGTGGGCTAATGCTCCATGGATAATCAAGTTGGGCTAAAACCCATAGGATGGTCCATGGATGCTCCATGGTGTATTTGAACCCATGGATCCAAGGAGATGGAAAGTCATGACAATTAGGGTTTGCCCTAATTGTAACACTATATAAAGATCTTATTCTTGACAAAATTGGCGACTAGTATTATTCTAGAGAGGGCTAGCCGATTTCATGAGTTGTAGAATTCTCTCAAGCTATTCTAAGTGTTTTGATGATTGTGATTCCATTTGAGGTGTCACACTTGGGGCACTAGGCACTCAAGCTTCATGAAGACTTTCTACACCAAAGAGGTATGTATTCTATCTTGCTATAGTTATTGTTTTGTATGCTAGATTAGGATAATACCTTGGAAGTTCTTATTTGCATGTATAATAGAGAAAACATAGATCCAAGGTATTTAGGGTTGCATGTACACTTAGGAAGTGTTAGAATGCTCAAAACCCAACAGTGGTATCAGAGCCTAGGCTTGTTTTCTTGTTATACCTGCAATAGAAGCTGAAAAAACGAATCTGGTGCTGTCTGGCCGTCAGACTCGGCGAGTCCATCAGGAGACTCGACGAGTCCATGCCTAAAAAGTGATGAATTCGATCCAACTCGCCGAGTTGGTTCATGCACTCGACGAGTTGGACCCCCAGACAGCATATTTTCGAGTTTTTTGGCTAGAAATGGACTAGGAACATTACCCTAAGTTGTTTTTGATCTTATAAACTTGTTTTTGATGTGGTAATGTTCATGCTAATCCATTTTCAAAGATAATTGTCAATAGATTCATGTTTTGTATTAGTTTAAGGTTTAGACTAATTACATGAAAAAGTTTGATTTGAATTATCTTGTTCTTATGAGTTGCTTAGATTAATAGAAATGTTGAGTGAAATAGTTGTTTTCAATCCATTTTAATCTAAGAGTTGAGTATAAAATGTGTTTGTGTAACTTGTCCTCAAGTTACATGAAGAGTCACATTAAAGACTCATAAAACTCATAAAAGTTGGCAATGGTTACAAAATGAAGAGTCTTATGTCATTGAATAACTTTTATGACTCCATAACTTGTCCTCAAGTTATGGAAGTTCAAGAGTCACTTCATTAAAGAAAATTATGTAACCATAATTAAATCCATAAGTTATAAAATAAAGAAAAAGTTAGTTCTTTTATTAGTTTAAAGTCTTCCATAACTTGTCCTCAAGTTATGGAACTTGAAGAGTTTTTGGATTAAAACTACTTTAAACACATAAGTTATGGAATTAATTAGTTTTGAATAGTTTCAAAACTTTCCCTCAAGTTTTGGAATTTGAAAAGTTTTCAAGTATGAATACTTTAATTCCAAGTAAGTACTTAGAATTTTAAAAGTTAAAATTCAACCCTTATACTTTATAATATTATAAGTTAATAATATATATATATATATATATATATATATATATATATATATATATATATGTATGTATAAGAGTAAAGTCAGTCTTACCGCTAGTACGCCTCATTCACGAAGCCGGTCTATAAGGTGGGTATAAGGTTGTTGCCTATAAAATGGCAACTAAATGGATGTCCACTCTCACCCACCGCTTGCTTGACTGGTGGAGGGTCGTTAGCCGAACGGGTTTGACAGGACTAGAATTCTCCCTTCATTAAAAGTATTAATGAAAAATACTAAGTAACTAAACTCTTAATAATACCCAATGTTAGTTACTTAGGAAAAATGTGAATAAGGTGCTAATCCATGAAATTACACTTTACACTTTGTCTAAGTCGTTAGTGGAGCGTGTGTGGTTAACCGGCACACTAACTTGGACTTAACAAGGTAGGTAAAGGGTGACTTAATATTTATCAGATGGAGCGTGTGTGGTTAACCGGCACATCGATTGAGGGGTAATTTATTAAGGGTACCAAGTGATTTGCATGGTTACTTCACACCTCGTTTTGTGATCCTCGGCATCCCAGTCACAAAACTTGGAGGGCACACTCGAGATTGAAACATGCCATTGAACAGTTCAATGAATCTCAAAGATCTAGGAGTTTCAAAACCAATTAAAACCTAATAATACATTTCGTTTATCTTGGTGGAAATTGGTGAATTGTCATTCACCTACCTTCAAATATTTTATAGCTTGGATTACGACATACCTCTTCTAAGTTATAAAATAGTTTGTTGGGTCCTAGCCTTAATATTTCATATTAGGTGTCATATTAAGGACTTTAAATCAACTATCTTGAATATCTCCCAAAAGATGTCTGGTTTAGACATTTATGATCTTCCCAAATCTCTTGAAACAAGCTTTCCTAATGAAGATGATGTCCCATAGATATCATACTTCTTTCTCCTCCTCCAATTATTCTCCCCAACCCACAAGTTCTTGAAAAGTTTAAGGTCACTCAAGCCCTATTAGCAAGGTAAGGTCTAGGTGTGGTCACATCTTGGAGATGTAGTCACATATTGACAAGCCGGGAGAGTTGGGTGTCAAAGTCTTGAGAAAGTCGGTGGTTCAATCACTTTCTAAGTCACATAGTGAGTTCCTTTGGGACACCTATGAAACAGACTATGACAGGACCCTTAATGATCTTATCTATTTGTTAAGATCAACTTCCTTAAAACTTGATGGACATTGACAATAGTGACACAGGAAATCCCGGAAAGCATTCTCTTCCCGGTGGAAAGGGATCGGCCATAGTCAACTCGGTTGACCAAATGGTAAAGAGAAACGCTAAGTCTGTGATAGTCTCGTGTACCATTATCAAAGGGTGCATATGTTTATATTGCCAAAGGAAGGGGCATTGGTTGCGAAGCTGCCAAATTTACCTAAGGATGTTAAAGTCAATAAGTTTGACTCTACTTCAGGTAAAGTCCACTATCTAACTCTGTTAAGTTTCTATTCTGAGATTCTTGATCCATGATGTGACTGGGTCACATGGTGATGTTTTAAGAATCAAAGAAAAAGTGAAGAAACTTAAAGAAAGAATATGATGAATCTGATGGCGTAGATGGATTTCTATCGCATAGTTTGAAGATCGGATTCTTGAGCTACTTCTTAGGAGTTATGAGATATTGCTTAAGGAATAGATAACAACAAGTTTTTCATATGGATTGTAAGGATAAGTTTTTCCGCAAAGTTTTAAAATAAAAGGAAAATTTTTGATTTTATTTATTTTAAAATATCCTTACAATGGCATTTGAGGAAAAATTGTTGCATATATAATTCCATTAATAGCAAGAGTGGAAATATGAAATTGATTCTTTCATTTGTGGTAATGTCTAAATTTACCAAATAAGGAAAGATTCTCATCACCCAAGTTTCAATTCGACCGGAACTTGGAATCACGTAAGTTATATAGCATGATGAATGAGAACTTTCAAGTATTGGAAAATTAAGACTAATTACTTGTTCACATGGATGTGTGAGTCAAGTAAAGGACTAAGGGATCGAGTACACATTCTTGTGCACTGATTAAGTCCACCACAAAAGATCGATAAGATTATTCGTCATAGTTTACTAAAGCTCAGTAAATATGATTATACTTACAAGCTTAAGTGTAACTCTGAGACATTGGAAAAAGGTTCCAATGTATGACAGAGCGAATAAGAAGAATCAAATTAGGCAGAAGGATAAAAGTTTCTCAAATCTGAAAAGATGGGAGAGTACTTTAGTATTCGTTTTGTGATCATCTTAATGATTAAGAAACCATAGCACAATTAGTTCTCTAAGAAAATCTTGGTGCATTCTTATGACTAAGAAGAGGAACTTGAATTGTTGAAGTGGTTAAATCAAGAAGATGAGTCATACTTCGTTCCAATACAAGTCTTAGAGTCATACTCCAAGATTGTAACTTGAGTGACATGTCTTAAAGAAGGTTTAAAACACTTGTCAAATGTAAGAGTAAAAGTTTTCTACTCTTGTACATTTGAAATTGGTAAGTTGTGATGTTTTGGATAAAACAAATATCAACTTAGGCCAAATTGTGTGAAGTGTTTGTCTTGATTAGAATCCGCACTATCTCTTGAATATCTGACAAGAAAGTCTTATATGTCAAGAGGAAAGTGGGAGTCTTAAAGGTCTTGAAAGTCTCAAGAACTAATCAAGAATAACACCTGAAGTTCTTCTCTAGCACACGACTTGAGGTTTATAACCTATCGTGTTGACATATCTGTGCCCATTCTAAAGTTGGCTTTGCATATGAGTTCTTAGAGTTCTCAATTGGTTGCACAACTACTTGGAAGCAATGGCAGGCTCTTGAGCTGCCAGGTGGCAAGAAATTAAGATTGAGTTCAGTCCATATGAGTTTGGATTTGTCATTATCCTTGTCTTGTGACTATGATTTTGACAATTCACATGGATAAGAACACATACACCAGTAAATCTAAGTGTCATAAGGTTTCTCTCCGATTCATGAAAATGATGGTGAGGAAACACTTTCACTAAGTAGATTTTAGCTAGATAGCAATTGTGATATTTGCATTCTCAAAGTCGTTAATGGAGCGCGTGTGGTTAACCGGCACACTAACATGGACTTGTGAGAAGTGGCAAAAAGGTCTAAACATTATGATTACGACATCCCTCTTCATAATTGTTTAGATACACAAGTGTGCTATCTAAGGGAAGGTGTATGATTTTGATAAAGTCTTATCAAAACAATCTAGTATCAGAAATCTGAACTTTGGTAAGAAAGTCAATGAAGTATTGATTTCTAGAAGTCCAGCTGATTTCTGAAGTACATGTCAAAGCTAGTGGGAGCATAAGTGTTATGCTAATAATCATCATGTTAGTGGGAGCATGATAATTATGTTAAGTATTGCAAGCTAGCAATGTTAATTATAGAAAACAAAAGTTTCAATTGGGAAAAAGTTGTTTTGCTATAATTAAGGGAGAGAAAATTATGCTTCATCTCAAATCTATAAGCTTAGATCGTGAGGTTTTAATCATTTAGTCAAGCATATATGTGAATTTCATGTTGGAATGGCTCAACATAAGGAAATTCTGTATATGGGTCCATTATTTGCGTTCTAAAATTCGATTATGATTACGGCATCCCTTTTCATAATCTGAATTATGAGAGCTTGGCAAATTGAAATGGACATATTATAGCAAAAGACTGGTTTAGTCTTTATGTGAGACATCGTGAATCGTGTCCCATATGCTTCGGATATAGGATCGATTACATGTGCTATATTCATCCGTTCTAAAATTTTCCAAATGCCTGGGGCATTAAGAAGGGAAAAGGTTTAGAACTGGATATGACTAAAAGGATTAAACAATTGTCGAGGACAATCTAAGGTTTACCAAAGATTGGTTGCTCAAGGACAGTTGGAAGTATAGTGATAATTCTGGAAGGACCATATTGACATAATCTGTAAGGAGGAAACTCTTGTTCAGAAGTGATAGTCAAAATGGAATCTGGAAATGTTTCAAAGTTAGAATTTTCAATCTGTGTAAGATTAAGGAAACTTAATGCAAGAAGGATGTTTCCAAGGAGTTGATCTCCTTTGGAATGCTCTGTAATGTTTGTTGTCAAGTCTTTCTGACTTTGTGCATAATCATTACAAGAAGATCAATGCATATAAGTTTAGAATCTAACAGATTACAGTAAATGGCATGAATTTGGAATTCTTGCATTTGCAGTAAGGGTTTAGGAGTGTGAAAAGAGAATCATTGAAGTTATGTTCAATGGATCTAGTTCACAAAGTAAAGATCATAGACAAACATAGTATGCATACTTGGTGTATGGCATGACTAGTGTTTAGAAAACATAGTGTACATGCTTGGAGCATGGGACAACTATTGTGTTAAATTCAAGAATAAAGTTGATAGCTGAAACAGTATACAATGAATAATGTGTAATCATATGGTGATAAATAAAAGGTGTTTTATTTATATTCATAAGTTCTGAGACCATATTGGATTCGATTATTATTGTGTTTCATTTTGCATGTTTTGACTTCCCGAATAAACTAGGTTATTCTTTCAGAATGACTAAGTTATTCAAACCATCCACAGTCGGTCATATGTTGGAAGTAGATATGAATTAAGACTGTCATGGGTTGGCTTGTAGAGGTCTAAGGTGTTGGACAAGGCTACAACACTCATGAGTGCTCATAAGTTCTGAGTATTGGATTCAACCCGCGCTCATTGGAATCACTTCATGGATTCTATCACGAGTGATCATGAGACGATAATATCTTATATTCTTCAAACCTAGAGATATGAGTTGTTACTATGAGTTGATAGTACATTGATTGCACGAAACCGCATTTGGTAACTTTGTGCTATAAAACGTGCCTTTGTGTATGATTCAACAAGTAGTAGAACAAGCCATATGAGTCGAAGTTTATCCGTTCCTTTTACCTTCGGGATAAAAGCGATATCTGTGGGCCCCTCGATGATTTGATGATGACAAATGGAAGTGCTCGGCCGGGCCAGGACTGATTTGATTTGTTCAATTAGTCAGTCGTCAAAAATCGGAAATCGGGAAACAACAAATGGACAGAGAGAATGATTATAATCCATGTCTCAGTCCATATGATATCTAGAATGGAGGAATATATGATCCCTTATCTAATGGACAAGTCACTGACAAAGGTCAGAGTTCATCGACAAGGTCAGAGTTCGACAGAAGCTTTTGAGAGCTACGATTGTCAGTCGGTTCCTGAAGTCATACGCAATAATAGTTTTAGACTTATCCAAGTGGGAGACTATTGGATTAATGTCTAAGTCCATAACTATAATTGGTAAGACTTGACCCGACCCGGCATGGTCCATTTGGGTTGCATACCATCATGCACTTGGATAGACTATAATGACAGAATTAAGACACTTATGGTTATTAATATATTATAAGTTCTAGTATATTAATAATAAGAATAATGAGATTATTTAATTAGTATTGATCAAGAATTAATCTAGGATTAATTAAGTGATCAAAAGAAGACTAATTAAATATATGGGTTGATTGTGTAAATCATCCATACTTGTATAGTGGGCTAATGCTCCATGGATAATCAAGTTGGGCTAAAACCCATAGGATGGTCCATGGATGCTCCATGGTGTATTTGAACCCATGGATCCAAGGAAATGGAAAGTCATGACAATTAGGGTTTGCCCTAATTGTAACACTATATAAAGATCTTATTCTTGACAAAATTGGCGACTAGTATTATTCTAGAGAGGGCTAGCCGATTTCATGAGTTGTAGAATTCTCTCAAGCTATTCTAAGTGTTTTGATGATTGTGATTCCATTTGAGGTGTCACACTTGGGGCACTAGGCACTCAAGCTTCATGAAGACTTTCTACACCAAAGAGGTATGTATTCTATCTTGCTATAGTTATTGTTTTGTATGCTAGATTAGGATAATACCTTGGAAGTTCTTATTTGCATGTATAATAGAGAAAACATAGATCCAAGGTATTTAGGGTTGCATGTACACTTAGGAAGTGTTAGAATGCTCAAAACCCAACATAACTAACATAAACACACACACACAACCACCCTAGTAGTGGTCATCGGTGGCTTGTGGCGGCAGCCACCACCTCATAGCGGTGGTGGTGGATGTTCTTGGTTTTCCAACCAAACAAACTACCCACACAACACACCCTACAACAGAAACAAACACCCACCTACTTTCTTGCTTGCAAACGGATCCAACCACCCTCCTGGTGGCGGTTGGCGACGGCAGAACCATGGAGAGGCGACAACGGCGGTCTTGATGGTGGCAAGGGAGTATTCACGGCGACAGTTACCATGGTTGGCTGCCATGGTGGCCTTCTTGCATTTTCCAGCCAACATCACACCAGATGCTGGATTCGTCTGATACCAAGTGGGGCCCGATGCAGTGGGCGGGGCGCCATATGTGTTTTATATGTTATTGTATGGTATGTGGTAGTTTGTGGGAGCTCACTAAGCTTCGTGCTTACAGTTTTAGTTTTGGTTTCTGTTACTTCCATTAGCAAAGGGAAGGGCTCGGGATGATCGCATGACACACACCACAGTATTCAGCTTGGGATTGATTGGGACTCTAATATTTTTATCATATGTTTTGTTACAGTATTGGATATGAGATTTTGAGGTACATGACACTTGGTTTCTTTATGTTTAGGGTGATTATGGTTTTTATATTAACTTTCAAAAATGAATTTCTGGTTTGTATTTTTGGGATGTTTCAACCCCCCCCCCCCCTTAATTCATTTATATTGCATTTGGTCCCATAGTTCAAGAAGTGGATTAAAAGAGGGCCTTAATGGTATTGTTGTAAATTTTGGACTTTGGAGTATGCCATGCGTACGTGTGTACATTGGGCGTACTTGCTAAAAGAGGAAACCCTAACTTTTAGGGTTTGGATGGTATTTAAGCATCCTTATAGCCTTATTTCCCTTCACCTTATCAATCTCCACCCTCGCATTCGTGTTTGTAACCCTAATGCAACTTGAGAAGCCATTTCTAGCCTAAAAGAGTGTGTTTGTCTACTTAGAAGAAGAAGGAAGGACGCTAAGCTCATCTTGTAAGAGTGAAGCACTTTGGATCTAGGACTTATTACTCATTTGCAACCTTTCAAAGGTATAAAGCTTTCAACTTTATCTTTTAATAATGTAGATCTAGAAGTGGGTGTTTTAATGATGCTTTTTGGTCCCAAATGTCTTATCTTGAGCATGACATGTTCTTGACAATTTGAGCTTTCCTTTCAAACCTTAGGAGAGGTCCTAAGTTATAAAAATGAACTCCCAATGGTTAGTTTTGCTCCATGCATCATGTAGAAGGTCATAATGGATTAAGACCTTGAGTTAAGCACTTAATGGACATGCAAAATCATAAAGTTGGAAACTTTATGACTCTATTGTGTATTTTAACTTTGGATCTGAGATATGGATGTAAGTGATTAAGCCATTAAGCACTTAATGAGTTATGAATGTTGTGAGAGTACGCCCCGCGTACTCGGAGTATGCCCCGCGTACGAGGTTAACCACCCCAATGGTGGTCAGCATGCGAGGCTCGAGTACGCTCAACGTACAACTGAATTTCGCCCTGCATACTCGCACTGGGTCAATCTGGTTGAGTTGGCTCGATTGGGTTGACTTGGCTGGGTTGACTCAGTTAACTTAGTGGGTTTTGCCATATGACTTTGACTTTGACCAAGTTTAACTTTGAGGGTATTTTGGGATTTTGATGGAAATTGGTCATTTAGTCGGAATAGGTGTCGGTTAGAGAACTGAGATTCAGATTCGAGACCTCATCAGCTTATGTTTAGTTTGTGAGGTGAGTCTTCCTTACCGTACTTTTGGGTTGAAGGCACCAAGGCCGACCCATTGGATTGTTGTCCTGGTTTATCATGTGTTAGTATGCTGTAGTGATTTGTTAGACCTATATCCTGGTATATAGGATGATGTTATGCTTAGTGATTTGTAATATATGTCTAATTGTCTGGTAACTGGTTATATGTATGCTTATATGTTATTTATATGTTGACACAATTATGTATGGTTGGGTTGCGGCAGACCGGTGTAGACTGAAGGCCAAGGGACCCAAGGCGTCCCAGATAGGCTGAAGGCCCAAGAGGCATACCAGTTAGGTCGAAGCCCTAGTGAACGTTCTAGATAGGATGAAGGCCTGCTGAGGCGTACCAGTAATGCTGAAGGTTTTGCGAGCGTACCCGATAGACTGTAGGCCGGTAGGGTGTTCTAGTCAGGCTGAAGGCTTTGTATGCATATTGTCGGTGTTATGTTTATGTTATGTGTTGGTACTTTGGGAGGTCTCACTAAGAGTTAACTTACTGTTTTGTGTTATGTTTCAGGTACTTCAGATGATCGCGGGAAGGCGAAGGTGTGACTGTATACATCCTCATGTAGAGTCAAAATATCTTGTAATATGTCGAAGTTTGTGTATTTGTTTTTCGTATGTTTTCTATGTATTTTCTATGGCATATTATAACGAAGCGTAATATCTAACCTTGGTACTTTTTGTACTTTCAGCCTCCTATAAATAGGAGCTGAACATAGAGTTGATAGTAGAGTTTTCCCATTTTTACTATCGTTTTGTACTCGTTTTCTTTGAAAATAATATGAGTTGAACCAGATCTTATTTACTTCGTGTGTTCATATTACATCTTTTACTCTGATTTGATTCTAATACTCGATTAAACACTTCTACAATTGGTATCGGAGTTGGAATCAACACTGCGTAGATCTGATTTTCAATTGAATCTCTAGTTTTTAAGTCGCGAGTTTGTCTCAAAAGTTTCCACACTGTTTGATTATGAATATCATCTCTGATCTACAGTTTTGATTTGATTCTGCGTTTGACCTGTGGAATCGAGTAATCTATTTTGTGTTTCTGATCAATTCGCTCATTTAATTTCAAATTTCTTCAAGTTTTTCTGAAAAATCTCATAGGTACGTTAATGGCAAATTTCAAAATGAACACGATGACTTCATTTTCTCAACTGTTATGATCTTCTACAAAGATTCCTATGTTGATTCCAGAGTATTATGATTAGTGGGCAGATCGAATGGAGGATTACTTGAACAGATTGGACAAAGAAGTCTGGAGGTGGATTACATGAATCGCTCAACCTCCATCAAATGTTCAAACTATTGGATCATATGGAACAACACCTACTGTTACTGGTCAATCCACCAGGCTGAAGAACAACGAAAAACGTTGTTTGAGAGATTTGCGAGGTGCATTGCCACCTGTTGTTTACAATTACATCCGTGGTTGTAAAACTACAAAGGATATTTAGAACAAACTTAAGGAAAAGTATCAGGGAAGCAGGAAAACGAAGATAAATTTTGTTAAGCAGTGTCTTGTGGAGCTGAAGGAGTTCAGACAAAAAGAGAATGAAACGATTGCATTTTACTATTATCGTCTTCATGAAGTGATCTATAGATGTAATCGTTATGGAATCACACGGTCATCAAGGGAGTTCAATCTCACTTTTGTGATGGGACTTCGTAAGGAATGGAGGAGTGTCAGTATGATGGTGAAGAATCAACAAAGCTTCGATACTTCATCTCTGAATGATTTGTATAATCAGTTGAAAACTCACGAAAGTGAAGTGAATGTGTAGCACCTGGTTCCTGGTACATAAAATTTATCTTAGTGTTTTTCATTTTTAGCCTTGGACTCGGCGAGTTGTAGGTCCGACTCGCCGAGTAGAGACGGGATTCGGAACACGCTTAAGTTGGCGACTTGACAAGTCCATATTCTGGACTCGGTGAGTCCCTGCTGTCTGATGAAACCCTAAATTTCAAGGGTTTGCGCCCTATTTAAGCCCTCTTATCCGCCCCCAAGCTCGCTCCCTTCACCCTTAGAGCTCTCTACTTCGTTCAAGCGTTGTTCCTTGTGAGATTGAAGCATTTTCGTGTGTTTTCTTGAAGATTTGGAGAGGGAAGGAGAGTAAATCAAGAAGAGAAGAAGGAGGCCAGGCATCTTTGTGTTATCCCAGTGATTTCCTTGAGGTATAACTCAGTTTCCCTCTGTTTTCATGCTTATTGTCCCATGTAGCTCCATGAAAGTCCTTCTTGAGCCTTCCCCAAGCTTGTTTGTGTATTAGGGTTCTTAATAAGTGGTTTAGCCTCTAGATATAGGCATGATTGAGCTCCAGGAGCTTGGATCTACTGCCTTTATGGAGCCATATTGCATGAAAGCCCTAGATCTACTCTTTTAATGCATTTTAAGCCCTACAACCTTCATTGGTGTTTATTTACACGTAAAGTTGGAAACTTTACGTGTTAACCAGGCCCTAGAAACCCAGATCTATGTATGGTATGAGCTAGATTCAAGACGAATCACGTGTATAGTATTTGCATGTGGCAGACTCGGCGAGTCGTTCATCTGACTCGGCGAGTCGAGTCGCGAGTCCCCGAGTTTTTCCCCCTTTTTGTGTTGCGGGTTGGAGTAGTGAGTCATATGGTGGAACTCAGTGGGTTGGAATCCAGACTCACTCATGTAGTAACTCGGCGAGTCAATGCCATGACTCGGCGAGTTCAAGGCAATCTTCTTGCCTCAGGAACAGACTCAGCGAGTTGTTCATACAACTCGACGAGTCTCAGCAAAGAGTGTTATATGGATGAAGACGAACTCGACGAGTTGTTCATACAACTCGGCGAGTAGGATGAAGGACGTTTGGTCATCAGTTTAGAAGGAAAACTCGTCGAGTCGATGCCAAACTCAACGAGTAGAGACGGGACAATGGTTAGACTAAGGGATAGGGACTTGGCGAGTTGGCAGGCCAACTCGGTGAGTCGGGTCAACTGGAAGTTGACTTTGACTTTGAGTCTTGGTTTGGTTACGGGTAAATGGTAAGTTTACCCTGAGGTCGGTTAGCAGTATTTGACTAAGTGTTTGGTGGGAATGGCAGCCGGAAGATTTCCGGAGCAGCAGTAGCAGAAAGACCGTTCCCACGCAGATCAGCAGCTACTACGAGGTGAGTTACCTTCCAGTAGCGGTGGGTCTACGGCCAGAATGCCGGCCCACCAGTAGGAGTTGTAAGTTAGATGATTGTCTTTGTGATATCATTTAGGTTTATTACTACCTAATATGTTTATATGCTGGCATGATATGTATATGTGATAGTAGTAGAGTTCGGTTGTTAGGACCGAAGTGTAGGTGAGACACCCCAGATATGTCTGACAGTATGCGATGATATGATTATATGCTGGCATTATATGTTATATGTGATAGTGGTAGTAGGAGGGGAACAATCCCCAAGTTCGGTCGTTAGGACCGAAGGGTAGATCGGACACCCCAGATATATCTGATAATATGTTATGTTATGATATATGTGATAGTAGCAGTAAGGGGTGAAATAGTCCCTGAGGATCGGTTGTTAGGACCGATGGGTAGTCAGCACCCCAAAACGGCTTGACACGGGTAGTCAGCACCCCAGAACGGCTTGAAACGAGTAGGCCGGCACCCCATAATGGTCGTACCGGGTATGTCGGGCACCCCAGAATTGCCCGACAGTATGTACGATATGTGATTGTATGGTATGTGGTATGATGGGGGAACTCACTAAGCTTCATGCTTACAGTTTCAGTTTTGGTTTCAGGTACCTTTTCTTTGAAGGGGAAGGAGCTGGCGCGGTAGCGGCACATGACACACACGCTTTGTATTCCGCACTATGAGATCTTCTTAGGGATTTGTACTCTGACGTTGTTATATTTTTATAAACTGGTTTCCAGACACGCACATCTGTTATGAAATGATATGATCGGTGAATGTTTTATTTCTAATGTTTTGGCTAATTATGTGTTTTAAAAATGAAATTTTTGGCTCGTAGTTTTGGGACGTTACAGAATCAGATGGCTGAAGAGTCGAAACTTAGTTTGGGAGGCCTTTTAGCTCTGGTTTCAAAAGTGTCTGAAAAAGAGGTAATTGAAAAGATAATTCTGATGAAGAAGGCTTTCTAATGAACTCCGATGATGAAGCGGTTGCTTTTTACTCAAACAACCGAGTTAAAAAATTCTTTTAGAAACCATTTCAACCCCAAAGTGATGCAAGGTGATGCTACAACAAGTTTCATGAATAAGTCTGTGGGTGAGGAGAAGAAGAAATTCGAGAGGAATGATGTGAAGGCAACAAAAGCCAAAAGTGAGAAGAAACTTAATGGAGATTCGGGCATTGACTTTCATTACTGCAATGGAGCAAATCATTTGGCTAATGATTGCATGCTTAGTAAGAAGGAATAGAAAAAGAATACGGTCAAGGACATGTAGAGAAATTGGAAGAGGTACGAACAAAAGAGAAAGGGATGTCATTGGTTGCAAGATGAGAAGGTGAGGAAGATGGCACGTATCAGATCTGTTCTTTAGGATCTGATGACGAAAAGATGCGTAATCCGACACATGGTGCTATGTTCCCATAATTTGAAGAGGATGAGGACGAAATGGTGACTGGTCATTGTTTCATGACCAAATCTGGAGACAAAACACCGATGACAACGAAGGTACATTCTATTTTTCAATCTTTTAACATTCCTTTACATGCTTATGATTATGAAATAATTGCATTTAATGATATTGTTGCTTACTTTGATACAATTGTGGTGTCTGCTAGTAATGAAGCTAAGAAACTAAACATTCAATTGCTAGAGACCCAAAAATTCCTAGATTCTAAACGAAGCAGGGTAGAGTATCTGGAATTGCAATTGAATAACGTGAATAATGAAAGGAAATGTCTAAATAAGGAGGTTCAAATGTTACTTGCTCAGAGAAACATTTACTGTAATTCAGCAAAAAGATTATATGCTAAATTGACTTCATTGCATCATTCATCTGAAATAAGCAATGAACAACATAGGAAGTTATTGCCTTCTCTTGTTTTCGAAAGAGAGAAAGTTGATAGTTTGTCCTATGATTGCGAGAAAACTATAGCAGAATTCGATAAAGTTCCTGATAATCGATTTGCTTATGGTATTGTTAAGATAGACGAATATTTTAATGATGATGAACGTGTTGAGATAGTGAATGAAACTTTGACCAAAAGTAAACAAATCAAAATTTTGAAAAGAACTGAGAATTTGAAACTTGACTCTCAATCTCCATTTGCTGATATCGATGATAATTCTGATAGTTTTAGCGAAATCAGTGAAATTGAGGAGGAGGAAAGTATCGATTGTTCTCAGTTATCTTTCATTAATGTCACATCTAAGTCACAAGGAAAGGAAATTTGTAATGATTCGATGGTTGAGGATGACACTGATAGACCCTCTACTTCGAATGTTTGTGACTTTGATCATGTGAGTATAAGAGATAGTCAAACGGATAGTAGTGATGATGAGAATGAAGACGAAGTGTCAAAAAATTATGAAACAGAAAAGCATGTTTCAAATGAAACAACGAATAAACAAATTGTTGTTGACCAAGTCTTTGGAGACACTAAAAATTTTGAGAAGGTGTTATCTGAAAAAGGTGCTCATTTTATGGAAATAAACACTGTGGTGTACCAAATTTGAAGTGTTCAGATGATGTGGTATTTCCGAATCAAGAGTTTGTCACCACTGGGAATGTTGAAAACATCAAACCGGAGTTCAACAAAATAATTGAACAAGATAACAAGAAAACATCAGACGAAGGATTCTTTTCAAATCAAAGCACTGTCGAAAATAATCTCACAAAGAATTCGTATGTTTTTCAAAGACAAAACCACAACGAAAATGGGTTGAAAAACAACAAAATACAAAAGAGATTTTGAAACAAGAATCAAATGAAACAAATGAGAATATGAAACTAAATTCACAAGAATATAAGGATCTTGTTGAAAAATTTTTGAGTGATAAGGGAATTTCAAAAAGACAAGCTCGAAAGAAATTTTTTGGCAAGTTGTGTCAAATGAAAAGCAATCCAAAATACCAATCAAGAAAATGTCCGAAAAAGGGTTGTCTAAATCTGCACAAACAAAGTTTTCAACTTATTCGGATAAAAAGGAAAATCCCGCTCAACCAATTTCGTCTGATTCTCAAAATAATTCAACAAAGTTTTCAAAATCATCATCTTCAAAGACTTTTCAAACAAATGCTCAACAAAAGAATTTTCATTCAAAAAGCCAACAAAAGTTTCCAACTTCAAATTCATCTTTTCCAAAACCGACAAACGATCAAAATATATTTTCTTCAGATAGAACGAATCGGCATTTTGCTAATGTTCGTCATTTTGAAAATGTTCAAAAATTTAAGAATGTTCGAAAATTTGAGAATGTTCGAAAATTTGAGAATGCTATAAAATTTGAAAATTTTCGAAAGTTTCCAGACGATCAAACATTTCTGAATGATACACCCAAAACATCAACATCTGTAAAGTTTACTCCACAAAAACCAAACTTTCCGAATCCATCTGCACACAAAGCCACTAAAGTTTCATACACAAAAGGTTCATCTGGGGTGGAAACAATAAATCATTGGCTTGAGGAAAAAGGGGAAAAGTATCAATTGGGAAGGTTTTCTCAATATCAAGTCAAGCAGGCCTATGAATAGTGTTTGAATGATACTTCATCTGGAAGTTCATCTTCTAAAGAATCAAATACTCCAGTTCAAAAATGGCAACTGATCTCAAAAGTACAACATACTAAGAGGCACGAGAAGAAAGTCAGTATAAGTCCAAAACTATCGAAAAATTATGTTTCGATATCTCTAACTGATGATGTCGACTTAATTGATTCTTTCAAAACAAAAGTTTGGAATTGAGCTTTAAGTTCTAAATTTCATTCACTTTTTCAAACTCATAACCAAGGACCCAAACAGCCTTGGGTACCTAAATTCTTTTAATGATTGTAGGTACTGTGTGATGAGCAATATGATGAGAAATGGTACATTGATAGTGGTTGCTCACGTCACATGACTGGAAGAAAGGAGAATTTGAGAGATTTTAGAAGTTTGGAAAATGTTGGTGTTGTGAAGTTCAGGAACAATCACAAATATCAAGTAAAAGGATACGGGAAAGTAACGAATGGACAGTTTACTGTAAATCGTGTTGCTTATGTAGATGTTCTTCAACTTGTTGTGGGCACTGGCAATCAAGTTGTGTTTAATGAAGAAGGAAGTATCATTTCCAATGTTGAAACGAACGAAGTATTGCTCAAATAAAAAAGATATGGCGATATGTTCACTCTTGACATCAAACCTATTTTTGGGAAACCCTCAGTTTGTCTACTTTTGCAAGCTCCATCTGATGTTAGCTGGTTACGGCATCAACATTTATCTCATTTAAACTTTCGAAATCTGAATAAGTTGGTAGAAGAAGATTTTTTTCGAGGTTTACATGTTCTAAAGTTTGACAATGATACTTTATGTGAAACTTGCGAACAAGCAAAACAACATCGGAAAGGGCATCCAATTGTCATAGATTCGAAAATTGTTGAATCGTTGGAATTTCTTCATATTGACCTTTGTGGACCTTCAACTATTGAAACACTCAACAAGAAATGGTACATTTTGGTTAATGTTGATGATTTTTCATGATTCAATTGGGTGTATTTTCTCAGGTTAAAATCTGTAGTTGCTCAAACTATGATCGAATTTATCAAGAAAATGAGAATGGCCTAAAGAAGACAGTTCGAAAAATCAAAAGTGATAATGGTTCCGAGTTTAAAAACAATGAGCTAGATTCATGCTTAACTGAGAAAGGAATTTGGCATAATTTCTCATCGCCATATACACCACAACAAAATAGTGTGGTTAAAGGGAGGAATAGGTCTCTTTGCGAAGCAGCAAGAACAATGTTGACATATGCGGATCTTCCTCAATATCTATGGGCAGAAGCAATTTCGACAGCATGTTTTACTCAAAATCGATCCTTTATTCATCGTCATTTTAATATTACTCCTTATGAAGTCTGGTCTACCTTGCGTCTGGAATTTTTTGGTTGGAATATACCTTCGTTGCTTAACTGGGCGAAGTGTAGGGCTTGGCAAATGGAGAATGGAAGTTTATGCTATGGTAGCAGGATTGTATTATGACTTAAATGTAGATTTTGTTGTTCATATGTGGAAGGAGTTCGTTAAAAGCTTGGAAAACACAAACATGGTGAAAGAGATTTCATGTGCTCCTTACTAGAGTTTAATCCTCAAGAAGATTTATGAAAAAGAACAAATTCAAGTTCATGCAGATGAGGAAAATGCAGAGTTCATGAAGTATCATTTTCCAAAGACTGTTGAAGATGATTAAGAAGTATTCTCTAATGTTGCTCGAATTCCTGATGGTATGTTGAAGAAAGTTGATCCAACAAACTCGGTATTGGTGTCATACTTGAAACATGTTAATCCTTCGGTTGAAACTTGGATTTTGCTGAAAATCAGTGATGAAGGATCATCTAAGAAAGTTAAAAAATTGAAGAAAGGATCTGATGATGTTGTTCATGAAATCCCTAAGAAACAAGCTAAGACTAAGTCTCCAAAGAAGATTACAAACAAAACTGAGAAGCCTAAGGAGAAGGTTGTTGATGAATCTTCGAAGGAATTGGTCCCTTCAAAATCCGGTGTATTCAAAAGGGTGAGGAAATTATCTTATACGAAACAAACTTCATCAGAAGATCAATCTCCTATTATTCACAAACCTAAGCTTAACAGAAAAAGGATGAAAGTTCGTGAGATTCCTGCACCAGTTTCACCATCCTCAAAGAAGCGAAGAGTTAAGGATGTGGTGAAGCACATCAACAAAAAGATAAATAAACAAAAGCTAGTGATTCATGAAGGGTCATTAGATAGTGAGATTTTCCCAGAAACACCTTTGGGTTCGAATTCCCCAAAACTCTCACAACCACTAATCCTCACAACTCTTTCACTGCCATCAACAACAGTTCCAATCGAAATTGTTCTTATCAAATAAAATACTAAGGAGGTTCCAATTTCTAACATTGTTGCAAACGTATCTGATACGGGTGCACATGTTTATGTGAGTGTTGATCAATCATCTCAAGGTATTCCTAATCCATCTATTTCCGAACCTATTTCAAGTACTTTTGCTTTAGTTCCACCTTTCATTCAACATATTTCAACCACTACTAATTCACCTACTTTCGATAACATATTACAACAACCCATGACTACGCTTTTCCAAACCCAATCCACCGATCCACCAAAACCAAATTTCGATGATGAAACAGATGAAGGAGGTTTCGGAGGAACATTTGCTGATTTGGAATTTGATTCCGAAGAGGAGAACATACCCGATCATATGCTGATGTCGGGGAAGTAGTTCAAGATTCTCAATCGAAAACTCAATTCTATCCTTCAATCACAAGCTGATTTTAGAGCCAAGAATTTGGTTTCGGGGATAGAAGTTGATGTGATGCTCAAGGATGTCGAACTAAGAATGCAAAGGCATATGGATATAGTTGATAAGAATAATGAGTTATGAGTCAAAGCTCAATCTGATTTGTTTGGTTTAGAAATTAAGGAGCTTCTAAATGTTGCAAAAGAACGTCATGTTCTTTTTGTACAAGATGTTAAGAAAGTTCGTGAAGATGTCAATCAAAAGCCAGAAGAGTTAAAGGTTGATGTATCGAAATAATTAAACACTTTGAGTACTAGTTACTCATCCATTATTTCGAAGGTTGACATCATAGCAGGAGCAGTTACAAATTTTGTTCAGACTTTTCAGTTGATTATTCCTTCTTTCGAAGCCAAGGATAAAGAGGTTAAGGCTCAGTTCGACCAATTGAAGGTGTTACTTGGTGAACTTAAAGAAGTTGTCTCAAAGCCTGCTCCACATTCCTTCTTAAATCTTGAATTTTTAACTCAGAAGTTACATGGTTTGGATCAAGCTATTTAGAAGGCTATTGCTTCAATTACGAAATTTTCCAACATGTTGCCAACTGGTGCCCCTCCTGTTGTCACAGGGGTGAAATGGGGAGAAAAGAAAGTTAAAGATTGCAAATCTTCGAAAATTACAAAATGGGTTGATAAGTCGAAAAATATTGAGAAGGTTGTAACAACTGGTGATTTAACGAAAGTTGTATCTACTCAAGTCCCAACTTCTATAGTTCCAGAGGTGATTACAACAGAAGCCATCAAGACAACCAAAAAAACCTATTCTTAAGGGAATTGTTATTTGTTCTTCTACTGAACAAGGAAGTTCAGGTTTGTCTAAACCAAAACCTTATGATGATGATGATGGAAAAGGGAAGGGGATTGTGATTGAAAAATTGAAAGAAGAGAAGAAGGCCGAAATTGAAGCTGAAATGGAGAAACAAAGGCAGATACAGAGCATACTAAGACTTTGTCAAAGTGATCCACCTAGTATGGATAAGGGAGATCCAAAGAAGTTGTACAGTTATGAGAATATTGAAGCAAGAGTTGCTTACAATTGCATGTATGCATTTCAGAAAAATCCAAAGAAAAGTTACTCTATCACTAACACCGATATGAGTCAGCTTGATATTCCAGTGAACGAAATGATGTTTATCATGGCTCAGTACAAGATTGTTGAGAAGTTCGAAAATGTGGATGATTTTATCCATATGAAACTTAGGTTTCATGTAGTTGTGGGAAAAGAACCAGAAGAAATATGGTCATTGGTGAAGATAAAGAAGGTTGTCACCATAACGAAAGATGTATTCTTCGAGAATATGATACAGAATTTTCGATATCATGTTGTAAGGGAGAACAATAGAGTTTGTGATTTCTTAGTTGCTGATTTTCCTTATTTAACTTGAATGACCTGATTCAAGTTGTATTAATCTTGAAAGACATGGAGGCTTCGCAAATTCAAGGGACTGACAAAGATGTTTTAAGGCTTGGTCTTGCTCATATAGACAATTACTATGATTGTCTAGCATTGACTGATGAGGAGTTAGCATCAGCAATGGGAAGGGAAGTGAAAGTTGCTATGGAATTGTCAAAGACCCACGCTGAACTGAAGAAATATGTTGATGGGGAGATTTGCTTAAAACCTTTTGGATTGGTCTTTGCAGGAAAAGATAAGAATGGCAAAGCTAAGAGGTTTTTGTTCCAAGCAAGTGAAGTGGAAAGATACACTACTTCACAATATACGAACTTCATTGTTCGTATGAATAATTGCAAGAAGAATAATGATGGTGATAAAGCTGAGTAGAAAAAGATTTTGACATGGTACTCAGAGATACGAAGGATGATGCCCTTTGCTGCACAGATTCTCACGAATTGAGAAGTTCGACATGATTACAAAGGGGGAGATTGTAGAGTCAAAATATCTTGTAATATGTCGAAGTCTATGTATTTGTCTTTTGTATGTTTTCTTTGTATTTGCTAAGGCATATTTTAACGAAGCGTAATGTCTAGCCTTAGTATTTTTTGTACTTTCAGCCTCCTATAAATAGGAGCTGAACATAGAGTTAATAGTAGAGTTTTACCATTTTTACTATCGTTTTGTACTTGTGTTCTTTGAAAGTAATTTGAGCTAAACCAGATCTTATTTACTCCGTGTGTTCATATTACATATTTTACTCTGATTTGATTCTAATACTCGATTAAACACTTCTACACCTCATGTTTTGACTTATGATTTTGGGAGACTCTGATGTTGAATATGTTTTGGAAACTTTGTGTATAAACAATTTGTGAAACTGGTTGGTTTTAAAAAGGTTAAATTCATCATGATTTTTATGAGTGTTACAACTAATGGGTAGCACAGGGAAGCATCATCGAATCCTCAGGGACATAGCTTAATGATCAATGCCTCTTTATGTAAGGCACATTCTAATCAAAACAGAAAATATAAAAAAAGGGTTTTTGATTATAAATAAATAATAAAATTGCAGTGAAAATAAACTAAATAAAACTCAGTAATAAAACGATTTCAACTCTACTGTGACTTTCCTAATCATACAATCGGCTCAGATCTGGTTATTCGAAATGTGTTCTATCTAAGTAGGTACTTATAAAAGCAAACAACCTCTAGTATATTCTCTTTTACCTATTTAAATTATACAAAACAAGTTCTTCAGTTAACCTTAACTTTTTTAGTCTAATTAAACAAGTTCTTAATTAAGATCAGAAAAGTTCCATTAGGATCTGTGTAAAATTTTCAGCAATACCCAATACTTCTCACTAGCTCGGAAGCATAAAGTTATGAAATTTCAGTTTATATCATAGTTAAATCCCAACACGGAACAAATCTAATAGTTGTTACTTATTATCAGTTGACAAGAAAAATTACGGATTCTATTAACTGATTAGCTGGAATGATTAAAAGATTGCTTGGTGATCAGACTAACATGAATTAAAAATCAAAAATTCATTAAGTTCAAAACTGAAACAACTAGATAGCAGCACACAATGAAAACCAAGTCTAATAATTGATCACATGAAAAGTACTAGTCTATTATAGAATTAAAAACTAGGTTTAGCCATAAATGGATAAAATCTGATAAAAACTAATAAAGAGAAACATTAAACTACTGAATATTACTAAACTAAATATAGGAGATGATTCACAGCCTTCAGAACATCAGAAATCATTAAATTGGAGAGAAATTGTTACAACCGTCAAAATTCAAGTCAGTTCTAGATTTTACTAAACTTAGTTGCACATATAGGCACAAAACATACTAGACTTAGTAACTAGATGCTAAGTTATAACCTAATAGAAACTTGGAAACAATTAGAAACAGTGGATAGTGTACTTAGATTTTCACAATGATTTGTGAATTCTACAACTACTTAACTGTAGTGACTATCCATATTCGGGTTGCTCTTTGACTCGAATACCTTTTCATGAATCATATACACACATCATGCACTTGACCTAGTGGTATAAATTAGGTCCAAGTCTCTTAGGAACTTAAGTTAAAGTTGAAAACTAGGGCTAGTATACCTGATTCCTCAATTTCGCTTGAATCTCGAAATCACTACATAGAATGTCAATAAACCAATAAAAATAAGTTACAAACATTATTTCTAATTTGAATAAGAGTTATGAAATTCTAAAACAGTTTGAAGTCTCAAAGATTCTATTTATTTAAATATCCAAAGACTTACAAACTTTCAAAAACCCTAAAGGCCCCAAAAACCTAAATTCATAAATTTAACCCTAAAAATTCTATAAAAATAGTTATGAACCTTATAATTTGATTTCATAATAATTAAAATTATGAAAATGCATTCACAGAAAATACAATTTAACTCATTTACATTTACCCTTAACTTATAAATAAAAAATGAAGAGTTTTATGCACAAAAAGTTGGTTAAGTAGCATATTTTATAAATAGTTGCATATTTTTATAAAAGATTTAAATTTTATAAATAAAAAAAGAGAAAAGATGGTAATAAACCTCCTAAATTCGGATCTCTCTCCTCTCTCACTTACTTGAAAACCCTAATACTATATATCCCCGAAAATATAAATCATTTCTCTTTTTCTCCACACTTCACTCTCTCTCACACTCTCTAACACCAACTCCATTTTCTCTCTTCCTCTCTCTATAACCATGAAATTTCCCAGCAAACAAACCTAAGACCACTCCTCAAACTTGAAATCTTCATCATATTGTGGTGTTCTTGAAGGTAAAATCGATTTCTACTTCACTATTCCTTCAATTTTTACTATTTCTTCTTCAAACACTTTTCTTTGAGATTATTCACATGCATGTTCATAACCATGATTTTTATGATTATGGTGATATTATTACACCCAAAAAACAACATGCATGTGATGATCTTCAACCTTAGAGGCTTGATCATCAAAGTTTGTTGTTAAAAAAACATTCAAATAGGTTCATAAAGGATTTATTCTCAAATAAATATCTAAAACTTATTTTCTGATCAAATCCGATTTTTCCCAAAATTCCATCAACAAAATGAGATGTTCTACAAATTTTTAGAAAATAATTCATTTTTCTCAAATTATTATAATTATTGCAAGAAAATAGAGCAATAATTCATATAAAATACTTTCTGAGGTCTATAAATCCTAGGTAAATTCTTTCATGACTCCCAAAGTGAATTATGACATCTTAGTGAGTTTCATCGATATTTGTTACTGTTTGCTATGGTTTTGAATTTTCTTTTTTTTTAATTAAAATAAATCATAAAGCCACTTTAAGGAATATGAAAAGAATATATATGATTTTTCCTGGATCCTACCTCATGTAGTACTCAAAAAAATATTTTCTGAATTTTTCATAATGCATTCTTATTTTTCCCCGATTTTTGTATTTATAATGGACTAATAATGGGAAAAATATTTTTACTCATCCAAAATTCATGAAAAATTTACCATATGACCTTAAAATATATTATAACTCTAAATACAGATTGTGATTATTTTTCTGTTCAGTATACTATTTTTTCCTATTTTCTAAGATTAAATACACTTAAATCCACAAAATCAGATTACAATATATAAAAATCACGATTGGTATTTTTTCCGGATTATATACACTGTAAATGGAGTTAACAAAAATTTTGGTAATTTACTTTAACTATTTCGTAATTATTCACTATTTAATGATTATTCACGGGCATAAAACAAAGAAAAATATCAAAATTAAATGAAAAATATGTTTTATATTTTTAACAGCTTCTATATGTATTATAACAGTGCTAAAAACTGTTTGGGAAATTTTGGAAACTATCTTAGATTTATTTCCATTTTTGTTAGAACAAATGCATAAAAATCATAAAATTGAGATAAACTGTTTAGAAACCCATTTTTATATTTTTCTTAGCTTACGTATGTTTAGTGGCAGTAATATAAAAAACATTTAGATTTTTTATTATTTGGATACTATTTTTCACAAATTTATATTGTTATGAAGGCTTAAAATTTTGGAAAAATAGTTAATCACGTCAAAAATTTAAGAGAAAATTTTTGGAAGACATCTACTATAATTGGAAAAAAAATGTAAATTTTGATGAATTTTGGAAACTGTTTGATAATATTTTTGAATTTTTAGGAGTTTAAAACACCTTTAAATGTATTGAAATACCCTCAATTAATATTACAAAAAATATGAAAAATAATATCCAAAATTATCTTAATCACATGAGTTATAAAATTATACCATTTCAGAAAAATGTTTGTAACTTAACAATATTAGATTTTGACACCATATTGGCATAATTCTATTCTAGTAGTAAGTATACTAGTCTTAGATTTCCATTACAGACTCACTAGTAAATACCATTATTGTAGGAATCAGTAGTGGTACAAGTGGAACGTAGTTGAAGGCACCATTTACATCATCTCAATATATTGTGAATATTCACGCACTCCCCTATTTTCCGTTTTTATGTTTTGGGGTGGAAAAACATGTCAAACTATTTATGGTCTTTATATTTAGTTGACTCATATAAACTTGATTATTTTATTTTGCATATTGTGAGTATTCACGACTTCCTCTATTTTCGGTTTTTATGTTTTGGGGTGGAAAAGCATGTCCGAAAAACTATTATTTGTTCGTTGTATTTAAATTCATTTGTATCAAACTGGATTGCTATATTTTGCTATATTTCTCTATTTATGTCTATGCAACACGAAACATGAGGCCTTATCATCTTAAGTCCCTTCCCTTACACTTTTCTCCAACCATTAACTCTTTGATCCAATGGTCATTAGGAATAGCGCTATTAGGAATTGACAACTCCTCACTCGCCCGATTGTTGGGGTGCATGATACCATATAATCTATGGAACGATAATCATAGATCTTGATAGGGCATCAGTCATAGGCTTGGTTGGGAACTCATTGTTTTCTCATACACACACAAACTTGTTACTTGTTATAGCAATAAACTTTGTATCTCATTATAACAACGAACGTTTATTACTGGAAACTTATATACATGTTTTAGCAATGAAATTGTTTGCTCCTTGCAGAAATGAAATTGATTGCTCATTTTAGCAATGAAACTTGTTTACTTGTTTGAGTAACGAACTTTATCTTCCATGAGAATACCACGTTGCATCTCATTTGGGCAACATACTTTATCTCTCATGATGACAAACAACTTTGTTTTTACAAACTTATTTAGTCATTTTAACAATATACTTTTATTATTGGAAACCTATATCAAAATTTTGATTTCAATTCATGGAAGAAATATTATTTTGTTTATCTGTGAGGACTCACCAACTATTTTTATAGTTGATCCTTGTTTTACATGCTTTTTCAAGAATCATTGTAATTTATTTTAATAGTTGTTCAAACCATTGTAAATTTGTAATGATTTTAAATACTAAGGTTGGTGTTGTCTTTTAACTCTTGCTATGAAACCCTTTATACTACCAAACCTCGTGTTTCCTCTTTAGCGGGGTGCGACAAAAATTGCCTAAGAAATCATCTTTTTCGTTGTCTGGAGCTGGAGGAATCGACTTGGCATCAAACTAATCAAAAGGGTTGTATTTATATCCAAGCAAGAAACTTCTTGAGCAAAATAGCCAAAAATACGATCACAAATATATAAAATATGATCGCATTTTTTCACAAAATCTCTAGATCTATCAGTTAATGAAGTACAAAGCTATTTCTTACATTTTTTGAACCTGGACACAAAAATGTGATCATTTATTTGGTTGCATTTTTGCCCATATGATCACATTTTTCTAATTTTACGCAAACATGAAATTCGTTTGAAATTTTTCTAGTTTATGGAAAATTTTGAATCTCATCAATTGGAGTTACAAGTCATGATATATGGTTAGAATATTGAAAAGGGGTCAAAGCTATCAACGACATCCTTTAGGCTTTAGAATGTAGCAATCCATCTTCGTAGGATCAATTCAATCGAATTTTTATTGAACAAAACAACTTCCAAGAATTCCTTAGAATCCTTTATAAGTTCCAAGCTCCAATTAATTCCAACTCTCCATAAACGCATCCAAATCTACTCCCAAAGTACTACTCCATTCGAATTATCTAAAAATAACATAAAAACATGAGTACTCTGGAAATTCTGACGATAAGCATGAGTTGAACATTATTTAAACTAATGACATGTAGATGTGTAAAATATGATGCTAAATGTTAATAAAAACTACCACAAAAGATGCATAAAATGTTATCTATTAGTGCCCTAGAAACTACACCTCGTGCAACAAGAATTTGCACTTGGAGAATTTGGCATAAAGTCTCTCCTTCCTTAGAGTCTTCAGAACCTCTCGTAGATGATCCTCATGTTGCTCCTTGGTCTGAGAATAGACCAAGATATCATCAATAAACACAATGACTGACTGATCCAGCATTGGTCTGCAAACCTTGTTCATGAGATCCATGAATGATGTTGGTGCATTGGTGAGCCCAAACGACATCACCACGAACTCGTAATGACCATAACAAGTAATGAAAGCTGTCTTCTGAACATCGTAGTCCGTAACCTTCATCTGATGATAACCTGAACGCCGATCAATCTTAGAGAACCAAGACACACCCTGTAACAGGTCGAAAAAATCATCAATTCTCGGAACCAGATAACATTTCTTCATCGTTAACTTGTTCAACTCCCGATAATCGATGTACATCCTGAAGGTGCCATCTTTCTTCTTTACAAAAAGTATCAGTGCTCCCCAGGGTGAGCTACTCGATCTGATAAACCCCTTGTCCAACAACTCTTGCAGCTGTGTAGACAACTCCTGCATCTCCGACGGTGCTAAATGATAACGTGCATTGGCTATCAGAGCTGCACCTAGAACTAGTTAAATACGGTACTCAAGTTGTCTCTCCGGAGGCACTCCAGGAAAATCCTCTGGGAACACATATGGGTAATGTCAAACGACTGGCACATCATCAATCGTATTCCTTCTCTCCTCCCTGGTATCCAATACATAAGCCAAAAAACTAGAACAACCCTGTTGTAGATATCTCCTAGCTCTCGCACTCGAACAGAGAGTTGGTCCACGTTGAGAACCCTCACCATGAACAAATAGTTCTCCCCCACTTGGGGTTCGAACCTAAACTAAATGGTGCCCGGAATCAATCATCTCCTTATTAGGGCTCAACCAATCCATCGCTAGAATCACTTTGTTCTTGCGCAAAGTAATAGGAACAAAATCAATCGGATACCTTTCGCTAAATAACTCCAAAACACATCCCTGATGAACCCTTAATACTCGCACAAGATGCTCGTCGACGATCCCTACCTCTAACAGATAATTAAGCTCTTGAGGAGCGTCACCGAACCTCTTGTTGAACGCAAGAGATACAAACGATTGGGTGGCAGCAGAGTCAAATAGAACTAAAGTTGGAACATTGTTTTCTAGGAATGCTAATAAATAACATAATAAATATAATAAGCATAAACATCAAAGAAATAAATGAAATAGGGAAAATACATACCCGTAACCACATCAGGCGCTATGTGAGCCTCCTCATCCAACAGTTGGAAAGCTCGATTCCTCACAACTGGGGCATCCGCCTTGCCCTGGCAACCGTCGGTGATCCTCAACATAGCTAGAGCGGGTGTTACAACTGCTCCCCCACCAAACTCGTTCAATTGGCCTTCTTGTGGTCCTATGATTGCAATGGAAATAGATCAAATTAGATGCCTGGGTGGTGGGGCAATCCCTTCTGAAGTGACCAGTCTTGACGCACTTGTAGCAGTCAGACCCATCCATCCTATAAACTCCATCGTACGCCTTGCCTCACCTGCCATAGCAGCCCCGATCCTGTTGGCCTCTCAAACGCGAATCAAAAAACTTGGGCTTCTTACCCGAGCCCTCCAATACTTGCACTTGAACCAACTTCCTATTCCTCACTGTCTCTAGATCAATCTCCCGCTCAGGATCTCGAGCTATGATGTCCTCGAATATCTTGTTGTTGAACATGCTCACAAGATCCGAATGTCATCCTTCATCATATCATGATACCTGGCCTTCTTCATCACTTCGTCCGCCACATATTGCATAACCAACAAAGCGCTCTCTCAGAACATGGCGATAATTTCTGCCACTGACTCAGTAGTCTGGTGAAGGTCCTGGAACTCCTTCGCCAGCAGCTGAACCTCTATAACTGGTACAAACTCAGCCTTGAATCTCATAACAAAGTCATCCCAAGTCATCTCCTGAACATCCTCGCCTTCCAATGCCTGACCTACCTCCTCCCACCAGTAACAGGCTCTATCTTTCAAAAGACAAGATGCAAGTCTGGCTTACACCTCTTTAGGCAAAAGGCTAGACCGGAAGGCATTCCCGATGTCCACCAACCACTGTCTACTAGAAATGGGGTCCTTCTTCCCTAAGAACTCATGATCCCCACATGCTCGAAACTCTCAAAATGTCAAAGAGTGTGTACCCACCATAACCACCATCTCAGTACAGAATGCGCCTATACGCTCATCCATGAACTCCATAATTCCCTCCTTGATTGAACCAAATATCAATTGAGCCTACTCCAAAATGCAACAAGTAATCACAGACGAAATGAACTCTCATATCTGATCATCCATGTGTCTGGATCTAGAGCCCAAACCTGATCCCTCACCAGGACCTAAACCAACTCGAGTGACCACCATACTGAAAATAAACAATAAAACCATCAGAAAACTTGAATAATTTCCACACCTAGTGAGTGGTTTAGTATCCACGTGACTTCCCTTGCATTTAGTACAGATCATGTGCTTTCATTAATACGAGCCCAATAATACCTTCCACATATATTCGTACTTTCCTCTAGGGTCGTCCTGATTCTTTTAGGTGTCTCCCTTGCGACCAAACATTTTCCATTCCTACTATAGAACACATCTGCTAAGCTAACATACTTCCTACATTCTCCTAGGATTCCCTTCCCACCACTCTCTGCCATTAGATGCAGAAGAAACCCCCACTAAGAGTCGCTAATTATCTTATGAATATAATTACATGGAACTGACACTAGTTAATTCTTTAACTGCAAGGTCTCAAAATACAACGGTTGGACTCAAACAAGAGCTGCAAAATAGAGCTAAGCCTGACCTTCTAAGATTATCTAATTTCTGTAACATGTAACCTCGCATATTCGCTTGAGAGTTCATTGGTATTAATAGTGGTTCCTAAAAGAAAAAAGCAAGCATCATTCGAGTATTGAGTAATCCATACTAGCATGCAGTTCTAGAGGCTCATACAATAAGCTTACAAGGGAATCTCTCCTAACATACAATTATGAGCATATCCTTAGCCCTAATTTAACATGCTAATCACTTATTCACATATTGAATCAATTAAAATGTAGTTATATTTTGGGGATACTTACTTTTCGGCTGATTGCACACATCACACCCTATTTTATAATAATCCTTTTAGAAAATCTTTTTCTTTTTATCAATTCCTCAGTTTGAGTTCATACACACCTGAGAGTGTGGCCGAATCCCTCAAATCAAAGCTATGATACCAAATTCTTGTTGGATTACGTGTCTAAGCCCGTAACTATAATTGGTATGTACTTGACCCAAGAGTAGCATGGTCCATTTGGGTTGCCTTAACCAAGATAATTTTATGGATTTTTTAGAAGAGCTTATTATGATGTGTTAATATATTATAAGTTAAAATATATTAATAATCATATAATTTAATTAGTATTGTTCAAGAATTAATTTGGAAATAATTTTGTGATCAAAAGAGACTAATTAGATATATGGGGATTGATTTGGTAAATCAATAATTATTATAGTGTGGGCCAATTGTTATGGGCTAAACCAATATGGTGGTCCATGGATAGTCCATGGAGGTTTAACCCATGGAGCCTAAGGAAACGAAAGGTCATGGGCATTAGGGTCTTACATGGATGAAACCCTAGACCTTGTCACACTATAAAAAGGACCCATAGTCACCAAAATCGGCACCTATGCATTCTAAGGGGGGAGATAGCCGATTTTTTGTGACAAGAAGCTTCTTTTAAAAATTCATCTTTTGTTCATGGTGTTTGTGAACCATTTGAGGTGAAACACTTTGGGCACTAAGTTCTTAAAACCCAAAGTCTTTCAAGCAACACCAAATACATCAAGACTTCAAGCAACATAAAAAGTATGTTACTATAACTAGTATCTTGTATTGTTTATGACAAACTGCATGCTAGTTATAGGTTTAATGCCATGGAAACCATTTGCATGTATAATTAGAGAAAACATAGATCCAAGGTATTTAGGGTTCTATGTGTACCATAGGATGTTGCAGTATACTAAAACCCATAAGTAGTATTAAATCCATGGCTTGTTTTCATGTTATACTTGCTGAAATGGCTGAAAATCGAAGTTTTTTGCTGTCTGGACAGGGGACTCGACGAGTCCATTGAGGGACTCGACGAGTCCATGTACAAACTCATCCAACTCGTCGAGTTTGTTCTTGCACTGGGTGAGTTGGAGCCCCTAACAGCATATCTTCAAGTTTTAAGGCTAGAATTGGACTAGAATCATTACCCTAAGTTGTTTTTGAACCTATAAACCTGTTTTTAATGTGGTAATGTTCATTCTAATCCAATTCAATAGATAATTGTTCACAGATTCATGTTTGGTGTTAGTTTAATGGCTAGGCTAATTACATGAAAATTGTTTGATTTGAATTATCTTATTCTTATGCGTTGTTTAGGTTAATAGAAAACTTATGTGATAATTTGTTTTCAATCCAAATTGATCTAAATGTTGTTCATAATATGTGTTTTTGTAACTTGTCCTCAAGTTATATGAAAAGTCAAATTTATGATTTTTAAAACTCATAAAATTTCCATAAGTTATAAAAAATGAAGAGTCTCATTTTTAAATGTTTTAAAGTCTTCCATAGCTCGTCCTCAAGTTATGGAACTTGAAGAGTTTTTCCATTAAAACTACTTTAAACTCATAAGCTATGGAATTGAAAAGTTTTTTGAATTGTTCAAAACTTGCCCTCATGTTTTGGAATTTGTAAAGTTTCCCCTCATGAATACTTTAATTCCAAGTTAAGCCCTTAGAATTTAAAAAAAATTAAAATTCAACCCTTATAATATTGTAATATTAATAGTTAATAGTTAATAGTTATATATATATATATATATATATATATATATATATATATATATATATATGTGTGTGTGTGTGTGTGTGTGTGTGTGTGTGTGTATAAGAGCAAATTCAGTCCTACATTAGTAGGCCTCATTCACGAAGTCGGTCTATAAGGGGGGGGGGGGGTATAAGGTTACTGCCTATGAAATGGCTGTTTAATCGGTGTCCACCCTCACCCACCGCTTCCTTGACTGGTGGAGGGTCGTTAGCCGAGCGAGTATGACAGGACTCTAATTCTCCCTTCATTAAAAGTATAATGATAAATAATAAGTAACTAATCACTTATAAATTCCCAATATTAGTTGCTTATGAAAATATGAATTTGGTGCTAACCCATGAAATTACACTTTGTACCTTACCAAGTCGTTGGTAGAGTGTGTGTGGGTAACCGGCACACTATCATGGACTAGTAAGAGTGACAAAGGGTGAGTTAATGTTTTATCATAGATCAGTGGAGCGCGTGTGGGTAACCGGAAGATCGATTAGGTGATAAATATTAAGGGTACCAAGTCAATTTGCATGGTTATTCACACCTTATTTGTGATCCTCGGCATCCCATTCACAAACTTGAGAGGGAACAATCAAGATTTAAACATGCCATTGAAAAGTTCAATGAATCTCAAAAGATCTAGGAGTTTCAAAACCAATTAAAACCTAATAATACATTTCTTTTTCATGGTGGAAACTGGTGAATCGTCATTCACCTACCTTCAAATATTTTATAGCTTGGATTATGGCATCCCTCTTAAAGGTTATAAAATATTGTGTTAGGTCCTAGCCTTAATATTTCATATTGGGTGTTACATTAAGGACTTAATCAACTAACTTGAAATTCTCCCATTTTAGATGTCTGGTTCAAAAAACTATGGTCTTCCCTAATTCCTTGAAACAAACTTTCTTAATGAAGATGATGTCCTGCGATTTGACCATGGAAATCATACTTCTCTTCCTCCACCTCCTCCAATTATTCTCCCTAACCCATAAGTTCTTGAAAAGTTCAAGGTCACTCAAGCCCTATTGGCAAGCAAGGTCTATGTGTGTTCACATCTTGGAGATGAAGTCACATTTTAACAAACCGGGAGAGTTGGGTGTCAAAGTCTTGAGAAAGTTGGTTGTTGACTAGGTTCTTCAATCACTTTCTAAGTCACATAGTGAGTTCCTTTATGACTACTATATGACAGACCATGACATGACCCTTAATGATCTTGCCTATTTTCTTGATGTTGTTGAATCAGCAATGATTTGGAACACTGATAGAGCAAATTTGATTGGAAGATTGACTTCCCAAACTTCCAAGGACATTGAAAATGGTAACATTGGGAATCTACAATAGCTTTCTCTTCCCAATGGAAAGGGATCGGCCATAGTCAACTCGGTTGACCAAATGGTAAAGAGAAAGGCTAACTCTGAGATAGTCTGGTGTACCATTCCCAAGGAATCCATATGTTTCTATTGGCAAAGAAAGTGGAATTGGTTGTGAAACTGCCCAATTTACCTGAAATATCATTAGGATGGTAAAGTCAAAAAGTTTAACTCCACTTCAGGTAAAGTCCACTATCTGACTCTATTACATTCCTATTTAGAGATTCTTATTACATGATGTGACTAGGTCACATGTTGATGTTTTAAGAACCAAATAAAAGAGGAAACTTTAAGGAAGAGTATGTTGATTCTGATCCCGAAGATGGATTTTGATCGCATGTTTCGATAATCAGAATTTTGAGTTGTTGCTTAAGAGTTATGATAGATTTCTTAGGAATAGATAATAACATGTTTTTCATATGTACCTGCATTGTAAGGATAAGTTTTTCCGCAAAGTTTTAAATAAAAGAAAGGTTTTTATTTTATTTATTTTAAGTATCCTTACAATGGCATTTGTGAAAAATTTTTGTTTATCTGGTTCCATTCATAGCAATATTGGAAAAAGGATTTGATTCTTTCGTTTATGGTAGTGTCATAATTTACCAAATAAGGAAAGATTCTCATCACCCAAGTTTCGGTTGGATAGAAACTTGGAATCATGCAACCTGTATTGTATGATGAATGAGAATTTTCATCTGTGGAAAATCAAGATAGACTCCTTGTTCACATGTATATGTGAGTCAAGTGAAGGACTGGGAGATCGGGTACACTTGGTTGTGTGTTGGTCAGGTCCACCACAAAGATGGATAAGGCCATTTGTCATGATTTAGTAAAGTTTAGTGAATGGTTATACTTACAAGTTTAAGTGCAATTCTGAAACATTGGAGAAGTTGCAATGTATGGTAGAACGAATGAGAAGAATCAAATTAGGCAGAAAGATAAAAGTTTCTCCAACCTGAAAATATGGGAGAGTACTTTAGTATCGTGTTTTATGATTATCTTAGTGATTATGAAACCATATCACAATTGATCCCCTAAGGACATCTTAGTGCATTCATATGACTAAGAAGAAGAATCGTGAATTGTTGAAATGGTTAAATCAAAAGGATGAATCATAGTGTAACACTCCAAGATTGTAACTCGTGTGACATAATCCTTTAGAAGGTTTAAAACATTTGTTAAATATAGAGTAAAATTGTAACATCCGGATTCCCGGGTATCTTATTTTAAGTATATATCTTGAGTTTTAGGGAGGGACTCGGCGAGTAGGTGCTCAGACTCGCCGAGCAGGATCGTGAATTTTGTTTGGATTAATGACCGGACTCGACGAGTCGATGAGTGGACTCGACGAGTCCGCACAAGTAAAACCCTAAATCTCAGGGCCTGAGCCCTATTTAAAGGGCCTTATGGCCGTCATTTGTGGTGATTACTCCCCTGTGAAAACCCTAGAGAGCAAAGAGAGCTTAGAGAGCATTTTGGAGGCTAATTCTTCATCCTTTGGTGTGATCTTGCAAGAAGGAGTGGGGAAATCCAAGCTAGATCAATTTTGGAGCTTCGATCTGAGTTGTTCACGCTGAGATTCACGTTTTGAGGTACAAGTTCCCTCCCATTTTCGTGTATTTGATAGATTCCTTGAATCTAGGGTTTCCATTGTGCCATTTTGAGTTGGATTGTGAAGCATTTGAGGTCCCTTTGGGTATAGATGATACATCTGGACCTTGAGAGGTCCAAAAGTTCCCAAGCTTCCAGCTTTATGAGGTTTCATGTGAGCCTTGAGAGTTGAACCCCATTTTAAAGGTTATTTGTCCATTTTTTGTCTTATAAGCATTGCATGAACGTAAAGTTTGAACCTTTACGTGACTTTCCAGTGTTAGGAGGTTAGATCTACTGGTTGGTGAAGCAGATCTGAACTCAAAGGATCGTTTGAGTGTTTTCATGGGAGGAACCCCCCAAGCCCATAATGGAATCGACGAGTCGAATCGGGTTGCCCCGCGATTCGCGACCTATGAAGACCCGTTGAGTGTAGGGTTGACTTAGCGAGTCGAGTGAGGTACAGGGGTGAAGAGGACATTCATTGATTCGCCGAGTCGCACGAGTGCACTCGACGAGTCTAGTCAAAGTTTAACCGTTGACTTTTGTTGACTTTTAGGGTTTGGTCAACGATCGGACTTGTGGACCATTTGAAGGGTAAAATGGTCGTTTAGCCTTCTTAGGGAACATGGAAGAGACTAGTCTATCCTGGAGAGCTATTATTGATTTCAGATAATTGTTATGTGTTTAGGCGGAGGCTAGATCAGTTTATACGTGTGCGAGATTATCCGAGATAGCCAAGGTGAGTCTTCTCACTATACTGTACCTGGAAGGGTACCTATGTGTGACCGGAAGGTCTTATATGTGATATATGTGTTGATATGTGATACGTATGTGTTATGTATGCTATGTATGATAAGGACCGGAAGGTCAAGATGACATGGACCAAAATGTCAAGAGGACATGGACCGGATGGTCAGGAGTTTATGGACCGGAAGGTCGATATGGGTAGGACCGGATGGTCTACCGGGATTTTGGACGGAAGTCCCCTGAGACACTAGGACCGGAAGGTCCCACAGAGTTATGGCCTGGAAAGGCATATGTGTTGTATGTGGTATTTTGGGGAACTCTGTTAGAACAAAGTTGTTTTAGGATCGTATGATTCTAAGCAGGATATTAAATAAGAACGTAATAAAGAACACAAGAATGGCACTGAATATGTCGTATGATTAATGTGATAACACCTCAGAAGAGCTCGATAAAGAACTTTAATATGTAGAGGTGTTTAGGGTTACAAGAATCTACGTAATTAATCACCGTTATCAATATACACATACATGCATGCATATATATACAATAACCCTAACAGCTAATCTAGATAGACATGGATGGACAAGCCCAATCCGGATACAAAATATAGGTGGCCCAAGACGCAACACAACTGGACTCAACAATCTCCCTCTTTACGTCTTTGGAGCCGAAACCTCATTCCTTTTTAACAACAGGAGGCTTCTTCACAGTTTTGAACACCTTCGGTATAACTGCTAACATATGATGACGAAAAGTAATATACGAACGAAGCATGTCGATAAAGTTCTTCTTATCAGCCGCTGAGTTCTGCTTGCATCGGTGTATGATATTGATGATATGCTCCAAACAGTCCATTGAAAACAGATGCTTATCAGCCAGAGCAAACAGAAACCTGAGTCCTTCTCCTTTCGTGAACATAACAGTTAGATTTTCTGAATCTATTTGTCCCAATTTCATCATGTTTACATCACCTGGTTGAGGCGTCGGCTTCACATTCGGCTTCTTATTCATCACCTTTGCTATTTCCTGATCCATAGTTGCTAGCTCATGGATATAGGAGGCCAACATTCTCTTAAGATGATCTAGAATCGGCTCATACTCCCAAGGATCAGAGAGCAGCATGTTGTATAGCAGAATCCAGTCATGGGGATTGAGATTAGGAAGATCTGCTAGAGAGATTACAGACACCGTGTTTGCTGAACCACGGGTGATTTTGAAACTGACATTTACGAATCTCCCAGCAGGTGAAGGATTCAGTGCCTTAACTTTTACAATCTTCTGAGCACTCCAAGTTAAGTACTGTGGTTGACCATACTTCAAGTAAAAATCGATCAATTCCCTGTCAACCTTCGGATGTGGATGTGGAAACTCAACAGTCGGCTCAAAGCAGTGAAACGTAAAAGCTTTTCTGGTAATAGGCATATCGAACTGCGAGTCTTTAGAGTTATCACAATCAAACGAAGCAACTGGTTCCAACCAATAAACAGAAGGAAACTCAATAGCTTGAATTATAAGTGTGTCTCTGTTCCACTCAGGAAACAAAGCCTTCTTGCATTGCAAGACATCCTCTTCTTCCTTGGTTCTCTTTTCCTGCTCCTCTGCTTCATTAACCACTTTCATTGTTTCATCAAGCTCTCTGTTTGTTTTCTTTCGTTTTAGAGCATCGGCTATAGTTTCATCAACATCACTTTCACTATCATCATTAATCCCTTTCTGCTTTGATTGAGAACCAGAACCCAAAGCTAAATTAACCTTCGGTTCTGTTGTGACTTTCGGTTGTTCATCTTCTGTCTTCACAACTAGTTTCGATCGAACAAAATCTGTATATGTTGCTGCTCCTTTGCTTGTAGTATCGGAACCACCACATCGTTCTGCCAAACCCTTAATCAGTAGAGTGAGCAAGCCATTCCACTGAGATGGTAAACAAGATTTCTTCACTTTGGTGATGGTAGTCAGCACATCGGTATACCCCATCTCGTACATCATCGAAAATAGCTGAGATGTGGTAATGAAGTTTGGCGAGATAACAGAAGAATCTACTGCAAGATTTAAAATCGAATAGAACTTCAACTTTGAAACGGAGGCCTTCTTGTCATGGATGGTGAAGTAGATACGATCTTTGTTTTTGTCATAAGTCGCCGTGGAATAAACCTGTGATAACAGCGACATTGGGACTGCTTCAACCTGGGTTAGGGCTAAAACCAGGGGGAATATTTTAAACATTCCACAACCTGCAACATATATGAATCATATAAGAACGGATTAAGTTCAATGATCATATTTTGGTTGGGTCTAATGGTAAGCAAGGATGATGATGCTGTCTGTTCATGTACTGAAGAGAAAGTCGCCATTGATGAATGAAGAAGATGATGAACACTGTTTACTCGTCGTTTGAGAGACTTGAATGCTGGTAAGCTTGAGAGAATTGAATGCTGATAAAAGACAAATAAGATGTTCAACCCTTTATATACCATTGCCTGGAGAGAGAAAATCGTAATGATTATGATGAGATCACTAAACGTCGCCTGAAAAATCGCGATGTGACAGGGTGGTTATTCCCAGATATACGTCAGCACGCATGGCTTTAGAAACCGTTCAAATTCACGCACCTTAATCTTATCTTCAATCGGCGTTTAAACTTCCACAGTAGCCCCTCGTTTGGTTACAATTAATAACCCAAAACTCAAACCAAACAGTAACCAGAATGTTGGAAAATAAAAATTTTCGTGCATAAGAGTGACAAAGATAATGAAATAAATCAAATGTGTATGGGATGTAAGTGATGTATTATAATTAGACATAAAGCAGAGGATTCCGGGCAAGAATCACTTCCTTCAAAGTCAAGAGAGATTTGAAGTGCTTGTGTGGTTTCCAGAAAAATACGATCAACTGTTTGTTAATAAACATTGAAAGACTTCTTTTAATCATAGGCTTAGGGTAGCTTATCTTCAACCGAACTTCGAGTTTCAACATAAAACCGAACGTTGGAAGAAGTACCTGTGAGACCGATGTGGTCTGTAGAACAGGTAGGTGGGTTTTATTGTTTTAGTGACGATAGTGAAATCAGAAATCTCAAAAAAATAAACTAGATCTCTTTGGGAAGAAATGCCTTGGTAGTAGACAATTTCATAAAAGATCACACAAAAATAAAAAGAGAGATTTCTTCAGGTAACCAGTAAGTTCTTGAATTTATAATTCACCGTCAATTCATTTTTGGTGTTGGATATTGGGTTTCACTTAGCACGTGGTAAACGTATCTAAGATCACAAACACAGATGTTGTTTAACCATAAACCTCAGTGGTAAAGACCGAGAGTCTCAAGGGTTACGTTGGTGAACCGAAAGTAGATGGAGAATATAAGGAGGTGGCTAAAGAACCAAATGTACCTTCTGCTAGATAATCATGAAACAGCAGAAAAACTCCTTACTCATATGAGAAGAGTAAGGTAGCTCTAGACCGAGAATATAAATTAGCCTGATTTGGAAGAAACGGTGGGTGTTAATCGAATCATTAAGGCCTGCTCAAGATCGTAGAGGCTTAAGACAACATGCAACAGCATGCTTCTAGGGACCCTTAACTAGTTCATTTTGAAATTGAATCTTACCTTCCTTAGATCCACAGTCGATTATATGGGTATTTATATCACCTACAAAAAGTAAAGAAACACACCAAACAAGCCAAAAAGACAATCATACGAGACAAATAAAATAAAAAAAAATTAAAAAAATAAATCAGAAAGATAAAATATTTTTGGAATTTTTGAAATTTTCTAAAAAAGAATTAAAAACAGAAAGATAAAATATATTTTTTTTGGAATTTTTGAAATTTTCTGAAAAAGAATAAAAACAGAAAAATAAAATAATTAAGTTCAAATCAAAAGAGAGATATGTACAAATATACAACCGAAACCCTATTTTAGATTAGTGAAGCGAAATAGACCGAGCGTTCGGTTCATTTCGGTTCCAGAAAATTACGAAGCCGAGATAGACCGAGCGGTCTGTCCATTTCGGTTCCCTAAAAGTCTAGAGCCGAAATAGACCGAGCGGTCTGTCCATTTCGGTTGTCTAATTTTAATGAGAGTTTTGAGGATTCGGTACCGACTCTCCTTCCATCATGCCCAAGCCTTGTAAGATTTTGTTAAAGGTTGCTTCTGGTAAGGCTTTAGTGAAGATGTCAGCCAGTTGATCAGCAGATCGTACAAAGTGTACTTCCACGTTCCCGTCTTCTACATGATCCTTGATGAAATGATACCGAAGTGCAATATGCTTGGTTTTTGAGTGTTGCACTAGATTATGACAAATCCTAATTGCACTTTCAGAATCGCAGTAGAGAGGAATCGTCTTCATACTTAGCCCATAATCTCTTAGTTGACTTTGAATCCAAACCACTTGAGAGGTGCAGGATGCTGCAGCAATGTATTCTGCTTCGGCTGTGGATAATGAAACACAGGTTTGTTTCTTGGACTGCCAACTAACAAGTTTCCCGTCAAGAAATTGGCATCCACCTATAGTACTCTTTCTGTCCAGTCCACATCCTCCTAGATCAGCATCAGAGAAGGCTTGGATGAAGAATCCAGATCTTGCAGGATACCAGAGACCGAGAGATGAAGTTTTCTTCTGATATCGAAAAATGTTCTTCACAGCAAGCATGTGAGGTTCTCTTGGATTGGCTTGAAACCTGGCACAGTAACAAACAACAAACATAATATCTGGTCTACTAGTTGTTAGATACATAAGGGACCCGATCATTTGACGATAAAGTGTTATATCCACAGTAGGTTTCTCCAAAGATGGGGTTATCTTAGTGCCAAATGCCATAGGAACCTTCACTTTTGAGTCACCCTTCATTCCGAATTTTGTCAGTAAGTTTTTGGTGTATGCTTCCTGGTTTATAAAGATACCTTCTGGTCCGTGTCTAATATGCAAACCAAGGAAAAAGTTAATTGGACCCATTGTGCTCATTTCAAATTTAGTCTCCATCAACTTCCTGAATTCAGCTGTTAAGCTAAGATTCGTGGAGCCGAAGATGATATCATCAACATAAATCTGAACAATCATCAAATGTTCGCCTTCCTTCTTATGAAAGAAGGTTGGGTCAACCGAACCTTGTTTAAATTTTGACAGTTTCAAGAAGCGAGTTAGCGTTTCATACCAGGCTCTCGGTGCTTGTTTTAGCCCATAGACAGCTTTATCCAGCACATAACAGAGATCTGGGTATTTTTCATTCACAAAACCAGGCAGTTGCTCAACATAAACGGTTTCTTCTAATTCTCCATTTAAGAAAGCACATTTGACATCCATTTGGAAAACTTCGAAGTTCTTGTGAGCAGCATATGCAAGAAAGATTCTGACAGATTCTAACCTTGCTACTGGAGCAAAGGTTTCTTCATAATCTATCCCTTCTTCTTGACAATAACCTTTTACAACTAACTAAGCCTTGTTACGAATGACATTCCCTTCTTTGTCCAGCTTATTTCTAAACACCCATTTCAGCCCAACGACAGAAGCATCTTTCGGTGTAGGAATCAACCTCCAAACTCTATTGCGTTCGAATTCATGGAGCTCATCCTGCATTGCTTGAACCCAATCTGAATGATCAAGTGCAGCATTTACAGTTTTCGGCTCAATTTTGGAAATAAATGAATTGAACATACAAAATTCCACTTTAGAGAATAATGCAGTTTGTTTCGCCTTTAGTTGAGATCGAGTAAGAACACTTTCTGAGGTTTCACCAATAATTTGTTCTTTGGGATGGTCTTTTGTCTGTTTCACTAACGGAGGATAGCTTGGATCATATTCTGCATTCAATTCAGCTTCTACTTCTATTTTAACATCTGACAGATCACCCTCACCTTCTTCAGTAGAACTATTACTTTCTTTCTCCTTCTCCCCCTCGACTGGCGAAGTGAAATTTCTGTCAGCATCATAGTCTGCATTTCTTGTGGAAGTTGGTTTCTCCCCCTCGATTTGACTATCACTTGGTTGTTTTGGATCAGTGTTTGCCCTATCATCTGAACTTTTAGATGTAGGATCTGAACTTGGATTCTCCCCCTCACGAGAAGCTCTGCTTGTCTATGAGGTTGTAGAGCTCTCCCCCTGGAACGTTGAATCGTTGTTTGGAGAGCCTGTTGATGAGTTAGTACTTGGTGGTTCGCTTTCCATCTCTTTAGTAGCTTCATCTATGATCTTCTTGAGAGTATCGAGTTTGTTATCTGCTGTCGTTGCCTCTGAATGAATTGGCTTTTCTGGTTCATCAAATAGCCGAATGTATCCCTCAAACAGGTTGGATATTGGAGCCGAGACCTGTCCAGATTCTGGGAATATGTCTCCTAAGGCACTTTCAGTCCTTTGAACCTTCTTGTAACAGCCCGGAATCTCAGGTATTATTAAAATTATGTTTTTGGGGTGATTTAAAAGGGGACTCGGCAAGTTGGAGCCTAGACTCGCCGAGTAGGATCGCGGACTTGGTCGCGGGTCCGCGACTGGACTCGACGAGTCCAGATATGGACTCGGCGAGTCGACGCTGTTCAGCAGAAACCCTAACCGTTCAGGGTTGGGACGTATAAAAGGGGTCCATTGGCCGTCATTGTTCGTTTTTGCCTTCTGAGAAGAACCCTAAATCGATTAAGTGCAGCAGGAGCAAGGATCTTAGGCCATTGTTGGTTATAGAAGAGTGGGTGTGCAAGGAAGAGGGAGGATTGGCTAAAAGAGCAGCAAGGGGGTCACATTCTGAGGTTGGGAATACAGAGAACACATCATCCAGGTAAGAATTCGTGTTTGCTCTGTTATTTTGATGTATTTATGAAATTAGGGTTTATAGAACCCATTTAGTGATTTGATGAAGTAATGCCTTGTTACCCCACGACTTTAGTCTTGTAGTAGGACCTTTAGAGGTCCAGAAGGTCCCATGAATGTGTACTTCGGGACGAGACCTATCTCAGGAAGCAGTTACTCGTCTGCATGGCATGGACTCGCCGAGTTGTTCTTCAGACTCGGCGAGTAGCTTGAAGATTTACTGGGACTCGCCGAGTTGTTCATCAGACTCGGCGAGTGGAGTCGGGGTGGCCCCGCGATTCTTCCACGAGGACCTCGTCGAGTCAAGAGGGATACTCGACGAGTAGAAAGGGAATATTCAGGAATCTGTGAGGACGACTAGACTCGCCGAGTCGCCATGGTACTCGCCGAGTCCAGTCGAGTTGACCATTGACCGTTGACCAGAGTTGACCTAAGTCTGACTTCTTAGGGATAGTCACACTTAGATGATATGAGTGTTAATGAGTTATGTAATGTTATAGGAGGGTTGTAGCTCGTTGGTTGTGCGCGAGTGATTTCAGGAGTTGCTAGCTTTCAGCACTTACGAGGTGAGTCTTCTCACTATACTGTACCCGGAAGGGTTTGACTGTGTGACCGGAAGGTCGGATATGATATGTGATATGTATGCTATATGTGGTATGTTATATGCTATATGTGCTATGTATGTTATGGGCCGGAAGGCGATATGATGTGTGATGGACCGGAAGGTCGGCGTGGGTAAGGCCGGAAGGTTTACCCAGCAGGGACGGAAGTCCCCAGAGACACATGGACCGGAAGGTCGGGCCGGAAGGCAATGTTATGTGGACCGAATAGTCCGGGCCAGAAGGCGTATGTGCGTAAGTTGTATATTGGGGAACTCACTAAGCATTTATGCTTACAGTTGTTGTGGATGTATGTATTTCAGGTACTAGCGAGGACCGTGGGAAGGCGCCGGCATGATCGATACACACTGAAGATTGTTTTAGGATCTTGGGAGTTTGAATAATTGTATTGACCGAATAATTAAACTATTTATGCCTTGTTTTTAATGGAAAATATTATGTTTTAAAAATGAAAAATTTGTTTGAAAAATTTGAGTTGTTACAATTGGTATCAGAGCCTTGGTTTGAGAGATTCGGGTGCACCTTCGGGGGTAACTGGACTCAAACCGAGGATTTGAGAGAACTTTTCAAATAAAGGCATAAACTTTTGTAAATGGTTTTGTGGTAAGCAAGAAAGAAGCAGTGTGTACGATCAGTCAGCGCCCGAACGGTAAAGATCCCCAAAATACCTTACAAATTATATGATATGAATTGTTATGCATGCTAGAAGACTAGGTATTCATGATAGGACTAGAGTGGCCTGATTTGTGATGCCTTAGTCTAGGGAAGTTGCTTATATGAGATGCTTTGCTAGTATGCGGGTAGATAGAGCGTATCAGAAGTAGAGTACTCACTATCTGGAGTCTGGGGAGGAGGACTTGGGATGAACGTTGATGCGGTGTGGTCGGTAGTATTGGGCCCGTACTACCGAGGACACCGGGTCAGTGGGAGGCCCAAGTAAGAATCCCTGGATATCTGGGATTGAGTAGGGTTGCGTGTCGAGTACGATTATACTCGGTAGAATCTCTGATAGTTTTATGTTGTATTTCAGAGATATCATGGTTAGACCGCGGCACGGGGCAAGTTCGAGCGGTATGAGTGACGAGGATATTCGTCAGATGATCCACGAGGAGGTGGCGGCGGCGATCCGGGCTGAGATCCCGGAGATGTTTGGGTCTATCAAGACCACCCTGATGGAGACGTTCGACGAGCGGTACGCCGCATTGACTGAGGCTGCAACCGCTGCAGCTACCGCAGCTGTGGCCGCTGCTAGGCCACAGGGGGGTGATTCATTGCTGTTCCGAGAGTTCAGCAACACGAAGCCACCAGAGTTCGATGGGACGCAGGATCCGATTGCTGCGATGAGGTGGATCGCAGATATAGAGGGGTGCTTCTATACTTGTTCATGCCCGGAGCACCTGAAGGTACGGTTCGCTTTGAACCAGCTCCGTCTGGGAGCGAAGGACTGGTGGAAGTTCGTGACAGCGAATTTCACGTTGGCAGAGACTACAGCGGTGACATGGGAGGGGTTTACTGCCATGTTCAGGGATGAGTACGTTCCCCCGGTGGAGAGGGAACGATTGGTGCAGGAGTTCTTGACCCTCAAGCAGGGTACCGATTCTGTTGCGGTGATTACACGGAAGTTCCATGAGAGGGCGATGTTTTGCCCTGAGCTGGTGTCCTCAGAGCAAGCTCGGATGAGCCGATACTTGGGTGTCTTGAGGAGGGATATTCGGGAGTTTGTGTCGAACTCCACTTACCATACTTTTGCTGAGCTTCAGGCGAATGCCAGGAAGCGCGAGATCGAGTTGGAGACTCAGGCTAGGGAGGAGGCCGAGTCTCAGCGGGTGGATCGGCGACCGGCCCAGTTCCAGCCGGCAGCCAAGCGGGCTAAGTCCGCTGATTCGAGGACAGGAGGTTCGAAGGGTCGCACTTGCGGAAAGTGCGGCAAGAGTCATGATGGAGTATGTCGATCTGGTGCTTGCTACAAGTGTGGCAAGGAGGCGCACATTGCTAGGGAGTGCCCCAAGGGATTTTCGGTTTGCTTTCATTGCAACCAGACTGGCCATAGGAAGGCCGAGTGCCCCCAGTTTCTTCAGGGATCTGCACCTGCTGCCGGAGTTACTGCGACTCGACCGGTGAAGGCCGAGGCCCCGAGGGCTCGGGGAAGAGCCTTTCAGCTGACTGCGGAAGAGGTCCGCGCTGCGCCCGATGTTGTGGCAGGTATGTTGTAATTCATGTAATTATTTTAAATGTCGATATGTTATGCTTATGTTATTATGCGCGTAGGTACTTTCCTTGTGAACTCTGTGCCTGCCTTAGTGTTATTTGACTCGGGTGCGAGTAGGTCCTTTGTGTCCTTGGCCTTTAGTCAGCATATTGGCGTTAGTCGTGAGTCGTTGAGTCGACCTTTGAGAGTCTCTATAGCTGACGAGAAGGTGATTTGTGCTACGGAGGTTCTTCGGGGATGTGTACTAGAGATTTTCGGGGTTGGATTCCCGATTGATCTGATTCCTATCGCGATGGGGGATGTCTGTGTCATCGTGGGCATGGACTGGCTGAGCCGGTTCGGCGCTGTCATCGACTGTGAGCGTCAGTTGGTGACTATACGAGACCCTAGAGGGGGAGTTCTTTCGGTGTACGGCGAGGGTACCCGTTCGGGATCAGCTTTTTGTTCGGCCGCTAGGGCGAGGCAGTGTTTACGGCAGGGCTGTAAAGGTTTTGTGGCGTATGTGATGGATACGCGGGAGGTTTCTGAGAAACCGAAGTCAGTTGAGGAAGTTCCGGTGGTGCGTGAGTTTTCAGATGTCTTTCCCAAGGAGTTGCCGGGAGTACCGCCTGTGAGGCAAGTAGAGTTTAGTATCGATCTGGTTCCGGGGGCAGCGCCTATTGCCAAGGTGCCCTATCGTCTTGCACCTCCAGAGATGCAAGAGTTGTCGTCGCAACTCCAGGAGTTGCTGGGAAAGGGATTCATTCGGCCGAGCAGCTCGCCATGGGGAGCACCTATTCTGTTCGTCAAAAAGAAGGATGGTTCACACCGGATGTGCATTGATTACCGGGAGTTGAACAAGCTAACGGTCAAGAACCGTTACCCGTTGCCGAGGATCGATGATTTATTCGATCAGTTGCAGGGAGCATCTTGGTTTTCCAAGATCGATCTGAGGTCAGGATACCATCAGGTGAGAGTACGGGATGAAGACGTCCAGAAGACAGCGTTTAGGACGCGATATGGACATTATGAGTTTGTGGTGATGCCTTTTGGACTCACCAATGCCCCGACTGTGTTCATGGATCTCATGAACAGGGTATGCAGGCCGATGTTGGATCGGTCGGTGATCGTATTTATCGACGACATTCTGGTGTATTCGAGATCGAAAGAGCAGCATGAGGAGCATCTGAGGGAGGTCCTTGAGGTATTGAGGTCGGAGAAACTTTATGCAAAGTTCTCCAAATGTGACTTCTGGTTGCGGGAGGTCCAGTTTCTAGGACATGTGGTTAATCAGAAAGGGATATTGGTCGATCCGGCCAAGGTGGAGGCGGTGATGAGTTGGGAGGTGCCGAAGTCACCCTCTGAGATCAGAAGTTTCCTTGGGTTGGCAGGGTATTATCGGAGAATTATCAAGGATTTCTCCAAGATCGCAGTGCCACTCACCAGATTGACCCGGAAGGGTGTTACGTTCTCATGGGGGCCCGAGCAGCAGACCTCCTTTGAGACACTTCGCCAGAGATTGTGCAAAGCCCCGGTATTAGCTCTCCCAGAAGGGATGGAGGATTTTGTGGTATATTGCGACGCATCGATTTCGGGATTGGGGGCAGTGTTGATGCAGAGGGGTCATGTGATAGCTTATGCATCGAGGAAGCTGAAGCCTCATGAGGCGAGATATCCCACGCATGATTTAGAGTTGGGGGCAGTAGTGTTCGCTCTCAAGATTTGGCGTCACTACTTGTATGGGGTTCGATGTACGATATACACGGACCATAAGAGTTTGAAGTATTTGATGGATCAACCCAACCTAAATATGCGTCAGAGGAGGTGGTTGGATGTGGTCAAGGATTATGATTGTGAGATCCTGTACCACCCAGGCAAGGCTAATGTGGTAGCCGATGCACTGAGCCGCAGGGCGGAGAGCACTCCATTGCGAGATGTGTGCTTGAGACTGACCGTGATGACTCCAGTATTGGACGCTATTCGTGGGGCCCAGGCAGAGGCTATACGGCCAGAAATGCAGAAGAAAGAGCGGGTTGTGGGGTTAATCTCAGAGTTTGTCAAGGATAGTCGAGGCCTTATGACGTTTCAGGGTCGGATTTGGGTACCGTTCGTGGGCGGTACGCGTATTACGTTGATGGAAGAGGCTCATAGATCGAAATTCTCGATCCATCCCGGTGCTACAAAGATGTATTTGGACTTAAGGAAGGAATATTGGTGGCCCTGTATGAAGAGGGACGTGGCATGGTTCGTTGAGAGGTGCTTGACCTGTCGTAGGGTTAAGGCTGAGCACCAGAGACCGCATGGCAAGTTACAGCCATTGGAGATCCCCGAGTGGAAGTGGGAACAGATCACTATGGATTTTATCACCAAATTGCCAAGGACTGCTAGGGGAGTAGACGCAATTTGGGTGATCGTGGATAGGTTGACAAAGAGTGCACACTTCCTTGCCATCAGTGAGAGTTCTTCGGCGGAGAAATTGGCGGAGATATACGTGAGAGAGGTGGTGTCTCGGCACGGGGTGCCGATCTCGATTGTGTCAGACCGTGATGTGCGCTTTACTTCCAGATTCTGGAAGAAATTCCATGAGGAGCTGGGTACTAAATTGCATTTTAGTACCGCATACCATCCCCAGACAGACGGTCAGAGCGAGCGGACAATTCAGACACTGGAGGACATGCTCCGAGCGTGTGTATTAGACTTCGGGGGTAGTTGGGATGCGTATTTACCATTGGCAGAGTTTTCCTACAACAACAGCCATCATTCGAGCATTGGTATGCCGCCTTTCGAGCTGTTGTATGGTAGGAGGTGTCGGACTCCCATTTGCTGGGGAGAGGTGGGACAGAGAGTGATGGGCAGCACGGAGATCATACTCCAGACGACAGAGCAGATTCAACAAGTGAGACAAAGGTTATTGACTGCCCAGAGCCGACAGAAAAGTTATGCAGACAGGCGCCGATCCGAGCTTGAATTTCAGGTCAGCGACTTCGTTCTCCTGAAGGTCTCTCCTTGGAAAGGAGTGATTCGGTTCAGAAAGAGAGGCAAGTTGGGGCCCCGGTATATTGGGCCATTTCGTGTGATTGCAAGGGTAGGTCGGGTAGCCTACCGGTTGGAGTTGCCAGCGGAGTTGGGTCAGATCCATGACACTTTTCATGTGTCGCAGTTGAGGAAGTGCTTAGCCGATGAGTCGGCAGTGGTTCCATTGGAGGATATTCAGGTGGATGCGAGCCTGAATTACGCGGAGAAACCAGTGGCTATCAGGGATCGGAAGATCAAGGTTCTGAGGAACAAGGAAGTACCTCTGGTGTTGGTTCAATGGCAACACCGTAAGGGATCAGAAATGACGTGGGAACCGGAGCGCGAAATGCGGGAGCAGCATCCGGAACTATTTGCAGAATGAGACTTCGAGGGCGAAGTCTAATCCAAGTGGGGGAGAATTATAACAGCCCGGAATCTCAGGTATTATTAAAATTATGTTTTTGGGGTGATTTAAAAGGGGACTCGGCGAGTTGGAGCCTAGACTCGCCGAGTAGGATCGCGGACTTGGTCGCGGGTCCGCGACTGGACTCGACGAGTCCAGATATGGACTCGGCGAGTCGACGCTGTTCAGCAGAAACCCTAACCGTTCAGGGTTGGGACGTATAAAAGGGGTCCATTGGCCGTCATTGTTCGTTTTTGCCTTCTGAGAAGAACCCTAAATCGATTAAGTGCAGCAGGAGCAAGGATCTTAGGCCATTGTTGGTTATAGAAGAGTGGGTGTGCAAGGAAGAGGGAGGATTGGCTAAAAGAGCAGCAAGGGGGTCACATTCTGAGGTTGGGAATACAGAGAACACATCATCCAGGTAAGAATTCGTGTTTGCTCTGTTATTTTGATGTATTTATGAAATTAGGGTTTATAGAACCCATTTAGTGATTTGATGAAGTAATGCCTTGTTACCCCACGACTTTAGTCTTGTAGTAGGACCTTTAGAGGTCCAGAAGGTCCCATGAATGTGTACTTCGGGACGAGACCTATCTCAGGAAGCAGTTACTCGTCTGCATGGCATGGACTCGCCGAGTTGTTCTTCAGACTCGGCGAGTAGCTTGAAGATTTACTGGGACTCGCCGAGTTGTTCATCAGACTCGGCGAGTGGAGTCGGGGTGGCCCCGCGATTCTTCCACGAGGACCTCGTCGAGTCAAGAGGGATACTCGACGAGTAGAAAGGGAATATTCAGGAATCTGTGAGGACGACTAGACTCGCCGAGTCGCCATGGTACTCGCCGAGTCCAGTCGAGTTGACCGTTGACCGTTGACCAGAGTTGACCTAAGTCTGACTTCTTAGGGATAGTCACACTTAGATGATATGAGTGTTAATGAGTTATGTAATGTTATAGGAGGGTTGTAGCTCGTTGGTTGTGCGCGAGTGATTTCAGGAGTTGCTAGCTTTCAGCACTTACGAGGTGAGTCTTCTCACTATACTGTACCCGGAAGGGTTTGACTGTGTGACCGGAAGGTAGGATATGATATGTGATATGTATGCTATATGTGGTATGTTATATGCTATATGTGCTATGTATGTTATGGGCCGGAAGGCGATATGATGTGTGATGGACCGGAAGGTCGGCGTGGGTAAGGCCGGAAGGTTTACCCAGCAGGGACGGAAGTCCCCAGAGACACATGGATCGGAAGGTCGGGCCGGAAGGCAATGTTATGTGGACCGAATGGTCCGGGCCGGAAGGCGTATGTGCGTAAGTTGTATATTGGGGAACTCACTAAGCATTTATGCTTACAGTTGTTGTGGATGTATGTATTTCAGGTACTAGCGAGGACCGTGGGAAGGCGCCGGCATGATCGATACACACTGAAGATTGTTTTAGGATCTTGGGAGTTTGAATAATTGTATTGACCGAATAATTAAACTATTTATGCCTTGTTTTTAATGGAAAATATTATGTTTTAAAAATGAAAAATTTGTTAGAAAAATTTGAGTTGTTACACTTCTGCATATAATTGTCATCAAAGGTGACATAATAAGTCTCTTCAATCGTTTTGGAACGCTTATTCAACACCCTGTATGCTTTTGATGACAGAGAGTAACCCAGAAATATGCCCTCATCGGCTTTAACATCAAACTTATTTCGGTTCTCTTTAGAATTAAAAATAAAGCACCTTGAACCGAAGATATGGAAAAATTTAACATTCGGCTTCCTATTGTTGATGATCTCATAAGGAGTTATTGAGAATCTCTTGTTGAGCAAGGACTGATTCTGAGTATAGCATGCAGTGGCAATTGCATCAGCCCAGAAGTATAAAGGTAGAGAAGCGAAACTTAACATGGTTCTAGCTTCTTCACATAACGAGCGATTTCATCTTTCAACAATCCCATTCTGCTGTGGTGTATAAGGTGCCGAAAAATTGTGAGTTATCCCCTTATCAGCCAGAAAGTCCTCAAAATCCTTGTTCTTGAATTCCAAACCATCGTCACTTCTGATGTTTCTAACCGTTTTCTTTAGTTGTACTTCTATTTGCTTGATCAATACCTTCAGCTTGGGAGTTGCATCTGATTTCTATTTAAGAAAGAAAACCCAAGTGAAGCGTGAAAAATCATCTACAATAACAAGAATGTACTTACTTCTACCAATACTCTCTATAGCAGAAGGTCCACATAAATCAATGTGTAACAGTTCAAGTGCTTCTACTATCTTAGTATTGATGCGTGTAGGGTGGCTTTTTCTGCTCTGTTTACCCATCTCACATGTTGTACATAAATGCTCCTTTTCGAACTTGAGAAGAGGAAGGCCTCGAACGTAATCCCAATCACTAATTTGTTGATTTCTTTGAAATTCATGTGTGATAGACGACGATGCCATAACCAACTTTCATCGGTGTTTGCCTTTGACAGCAGACAGATAGCTGGTGTCCCTCGAATTGGGTTAAGATTCAGAGGGTACATCTCTCCCTTTCGTGCAGATTTCAGCAGTACCTTCTTGGATTGTTTTTCCACTGTCTCAGACCCCTCATCATCGAATGATACTTTCAAACTCGTGCCAATAACTAATTTTGACACGCTGATGAGATTGTGTTGCAATCCTTCTACATAAGCCACCTTTCTGATCGAGAAGTCTCCATTTGTTATCATGTCGTATCCTTTGATTGTTCCATAGGAATTGTTTCCAAACTTCACAGACCCACCATCTTTTAGGGACCAAAACTCTCTTAGCTCCTCCTTCCTTCCTGTCATATGACGCGAGCAGCCACTGTCTATATACCATTCGTCGTCAAACAGCTCGTCACTGATTACCTGCAAATTCAAGCAGATTTAGGAACCCAAAGTTTCTTGGGTCCTGGTGAGTTTTTCACAGAGAAAGGAATAACTGCAGGAACATTAACTAAAAAGGTTCGTTTAATGAGAGTGATTTGATCTTTTCTTTTAATGGTATACACCTTGATTTTAGTTTTGTCTTCTTTAAATTTTAGTGTATCAGTTGGGGTTGTTTTTGATGGTTTAAAATTTGTCGTTTGATTCCCAGGTTTAGTGGAGGATTTCTTATTATCCTTCACGAAGTCTGATACCAGCTTTCCTTTTCCTTTGATGTCCTTTAAAGAATTTGTTTGAACTTGGGACTTGGAGGATCTATTACTAGGTTTGGGAACGAATCTAGATTAAGGACTGAATCTAGATTGAGGACCGAATCTAGGTTGAGGACCAAATCTAGGTCGAGGACCAAAAGTGGGTTCAGGACCGAGACATGACTTTCGGTTCTGGGATTTGGAATGGTAGGAATTTGGACTGAAATTTTCCTTCAACTTTTCCTTTCCCTTGTTCATGGATTCTTTCCTGAGAGGCTCATAGTTGGGGTTTTGAGAATTCCAAAGCTTTTTCCTTTCATTCAGATTCGTGGCATATCTCTGATTTCTCAAGCGTTTCTGTTCAGCTAGCTCCTTCTGAGATTTGTGAATATTGAAGTTGGCCTTTGGTTTCTCCTTCTGAGTTGCAGTTGTCTTACTTTCCATTTTAGATTTTGTGTTCTTCTTAGTTTGAACTTTCAGTTCTTCCTTCTTGATTGGAACATCAGGTTCAACCATTGGTTCGTCAGGAACATCTTTGGTTCCACTTGAGCTTGAAATATTGAAACTGGAGGGTTTGTTGATAGGCTCTGGTATGTATTTACCTTTGACTCTCCATGTGGTTTTATCAGATAGTCCCACAGTCTCGTCTGCGTTGTTAATAGGAGCAGACCAGAAATAGTCTTCGCATCCTTCAGCATTATCTTTGTCAACTATGATTCTTAATTCTGCCATTTGCCTTTGAGTGACCCCAGTCACAGCATAAACCTGATTTTGCACGGTCTAAACCTTTTGATAGACCACGGCCTTTTCCTTGAGTTTTGGTTTCTGTTCTTTTGACAGACGAGCAAACTCAAAGGAGTTTTCTGATATAAGGGGTTTTTCATTCTCGGTTTCATGTTTCATAAACTTCGAGCAATCAACTTCATCATCTACTGAGATTTCACTCATCTCGCTTTCCATATCAAATTTAGACGAATTATCTCTGTTTATTTTATTATCTTGAACAATTTTGGCATTTGACAAATCGAATGTTTGTATAGTTTCAGTTTTAATCTTTTTCCTATCATTTTCATCTAAGATATTTTTTAACATACTCTTATGTTCCTTAGAATCGATGAAGGTTTCTATTTTATCCAAACCTAACCTATACGAACTTGATGTCTCTTCAGAGGACACCTCTGATTCACATTCTGCTATAACTTCATCTTCCTTAAATTCAAGAAAGGGCAAAATCATTTTATGAATTTTCTTGCCAATTTCACAGCTTAAATGTAATTGAGCAATGTTAGTATAAAGACGCTTCGCAACTAAACATAAAACATTTCTTTGTTTTAATAACTTTAAATTGTCCGTTTGCAAATATATACATTCATCCCTAGCTCTAACTAACTCTGCTTCCTTCAGCTCAATCCACATTCTCCTTTCCTCACTCTTTGAAGAAACCCTGCTGAGTTGGTCAGTTAGGTTAGAATTTGCTAAGCGGGTTTGCATGAGGCTACTACTTAGGTTAGAAAATTTAAAGTTTAATTCATTTAATTCTTCTTGATAATCAGTTTTTGAGATTTTAAGAGACCCAAGGATAGAATGTACCTTTTTGATCAATCGATCACAGTCGTTGATCTTCTCACTCACCGGCTTGGCCGCAAAGCACTTGTTATCTGTTAGGTTCGGTTCCGTATCAACACTTTCAGTTGATGGACCAACAGTAACGATAAAGCACTTTCCACCCGAACCTTCATTCTTTGCCACATATGCCTTTCCATGAGTGGGCCTTCTTACCTCCTCGTCTTCAGAGTCGGTTGACCAGACTTCTATGCCTCCGAACTCATCTTCCCTTGCATTCTCCTGTACTATTAAGGCATTCATCGAGCTGTTGGATGCCTTTTTCTTCTTTACTTCTTCTAATTTTCGCATATAATACGCCTCATCATCTTCACCCTCTCTTTTCTCAGCCATCTTTCTCAACATGAAATCTTTGGCAAAATGGTTCTTGCCGTGACAATAGTTGCAGTCGTATCCAGAGTCTCCTGCAAGCTTGCTTTCCTCTTTCTCTTCATCCTTTTGAGGGGAGACTTTCGGTTCATCCTTCATCTTTTCAGAACTATAACTTCCCTGCCAGTTTCGGTTCTTGCTGACGGGAAATTTTCTCCTTGCAAATTTCTTTGGATTTGTGATCATCAAGGCATACTCCTCACTTGTAAGGTCGCATTCTGACATGTCTGACTCTTGTTCTTCTTCTGCAGTACTTTTTCCTTTAGAAACAAGAGCCAACGATCCCACACCAGAGATTACTTTTGCTTCCTTGGTTACAACACTTTCATGAGACTTTAGTATACCAACTAATTTCGCCAGCGAGTATGATTTGAACTGTTCATGCGCCTTCACAGTGGAAACCACTGCCATCCATTCTGGTCTTAGCCCGTTCATGAACGTTACTTTCTGCTCGATCAGCTTTCTCTCTATCCCATGCTTGATCATCTTACTGAGGAGATGATTGAACCGATCAAAGGTCTGTATAAGCTTCTCTTCAAGTTTCTGTTCGAAAACTCCAAATTCTGACAGCAACAGAGTTTGAATGGAGTGTTCCAGGTCTTCATCAGTTGAGTAAAGTTCCTTCAACCTATCCCAGATCTCTTTAGCTGTTGTGCATGAACCTACTAGCCGAAAGGTGTCAGATTGTAGGGCGAATCTTATCATTCGTTGGCTTGAACGTTACACAAGAGCTTGTCCTTCTCATCCTGTGGCATCTTCTCAACATCCGTCACCAGCTTGTTGTAATCCGTTTGCGACTTAACAGTCGTGTTTGTTCCCGAATGTACAAACGGTCCACGAGTGATAGCTTCCCAGATGAGATAGCCATTGTCTTCAGATCCAACCACGTAATCTTCAAAGTGATGAGCCCATACATCGTAGTCTTGAGTATAGAGTATGGGTACTCTGGTTGTTGATCCGATGCTGTTTGAGATGTTTATGGGGTTTTTATGCGAATCATCGTGAGACATGGTGAGCTGCTAGAATCAAACCTGTAAACTTGAGATTAGGGTTTTATCAAAAATAGAGTTGTCGTCGATATGAAGACGACGGCTTCTATTTATACGATAAAAGCGGAAACCTTAAAGTATTATGAATACAGAAGTAATGTGTATTGATCACACAATCTCCTGCTCTGATACCAATTGTTAGAACAAAGTTCTTTTAGGATCGTATGATTCTAAGCAAGATATTGAATAAGAACGTAATAAAGAACACAAGAATGGCACTGAATATGTCGTATGATTAATGTGATAACACCTCAGAAGAGCTCGATAAAGAACTTCAATCTGTAGAGGTGTTTAGGGTTACAAGAATCTACGTAATTAATCACCGTTATCAATATACGCATACATGCATGCATATATATATATATACAATAACCCTAACAGCTAATCTAGATAGACATGGATGGATAGGCCTAATCCGGATACAAAATATAGGTGGCCCAAGACGCAACACAACTGGACTCAACAAACTCACTAAGCATTTATGCTTGCAGTTGTTGTGTTGAGTGTTTCAGGTACTAGCGAGGACCGTGGGAAGGCGCCGGCATGATCCGTACACACTGAGAGGATTTATGTATTTGATATCTTTTGAGATTCTGGGATTTGTTTGTTATGATGACATTGGATAAAGTTGTTGGATATTGTTTTTGGTGATTGAAATTACGATTTAAAAATGAAATAAATTGTTTCGAAAAGTTACATCGATACAAAAATGTTTCCTTACTCTTATACATTTGAAATTGGTAACATGTGATGTTTTGGATAAACCAAAGACCAACTAAGACCAAGTTTTTGAAGTGTTTATCCTGATAAGTATTCGCACAAACTCTTGAATATTTGATTTGACAAGGAATGGTTCTTGACAAGAGAATCTTATATGTCAAGAGGTCGGTGGGAGTCTTAAAGATCATTAAAAAGTTTCAAGAACTAATCAAGAATAAAACTTGTTTTTTATCACTAGGACACGACTTGAGGTTTGTAACCTATCGTGTTGACATATTTTTATTTCTATGCCCATTCCAGTTAAAGTTGACTATGCATGTGAGTTCCATGAGTTCTCGGTTGTTTGTATAACTACTTGGAAGCAGTGATAGGCCCTTGTGCTGCCAAGTGGAAAGAAGTTAAGATTAAACAAGTTCAGTCCATATAGATTGGATTTGTCATTAATCTTGTCTTATGATTATGATTATGACAAATTTACATGGATAGGAACACATACACCATAAAAATCTAAGTGTCATAAGGTTTCTCTCCAGTTCATGAAAATGATGGTGATGAAACGCTTTCACTAAGTAGATTTTAAGTAGATAGAAATTGTGATATCTGTATTCTCAAAGTCGTTAGTAGAGCATGTGTGGTTAACCGACACACTAACATGGACTTCTGAGGAATGGCAAAGGCGTAAACAATTGAGACTATGAGTACGACATCCCTTTTCATAGTTCTAAAAATTGTTTAGACACACATGTGAGCTATCTAAGGAAAGGTGTATGACTTTGATAAAGTCTTATCAAAGCATCTCGTATCAGAAATTTGAACTTTGGTAAGAAAGTCAATAAAGTATTGATTTCTAGAAGTCCGGTTGATTTCTGGATACATGTCAAAGCTAGTGGGAGCATAAGTGTTATGCTAATAATTATCATGTTAGTGAGAGAATGATTATTATGTTAGGTGTTGCGAGTTAGCAATGTTAATTATTGAAAACAAAAGTTTCAGTTTGCAAAATATGCTTTGCAGGGTTGTAAAAGTTGTTTTGCTATAATTAAGGGAGAGGAAATTATACTTCATTTCAATTCTAAAAGCTTATATTGAGATTTTAATCATCTTTAGTCAAGGATATATATATATATATATATATATATATATATATATATATATATATATATATATATATATATATATATATATATATATATGAATTTTATGTTGGAATGATTCAACATAAGGAAATTCTATATATATTGCATTCTCAAAATTTGATTATGATTACGACATCCCTCTTCATAGTCGAGTTATAAAAACATGGCAAAAAAAAATATTGTAGTAAAAGACTGGTCTAGTATCATGTCTTTATGTAACACATCATGAATCATGTCTTGTATGTCGGATATAGGATCGATTACATGTGCTGTAATATTCATATGCTCTAAATTTTTCTAAATGCCTAGGGTATTAAGAGGGAAAAAGTACTAGAACTGGATATGACTGAAATGATTAAGCAATTGTCGAGGGCAAATCTGAGGTTTACCAAAGATTGGTTGCTCATGGACAATTGGAAGTATAGTGTCAAATTTTGGGAGGACCATATTGACATATTCTGAAAGTAGGCAACTCTTACACAGAAGTGATAGTCAAAATGGAATGTGGAAATGTTTCCATAGGTGGAAGTTATTCATTAAATCTGTGTAAGATTAGAAAACCTAATGCAAGAAGGAATGTACTTTGAATCTGAGACTCCATTTCCATGGAATTGATCTCCATTGGAATACTCTATAATGTCTGTTGACAAGTCTTTGTGACTTTTGTGCATAGTCATTACAAGTGGATCACGGCATATAAGATTAGAATCTAACAGATAACAGTAAATGGCAAGATTTTGGTATTCTTACATTTGCACAAAGAATTTGGGATTGTGAAATGAGCATCATTGAAATTTTGTTCAATCGGTCTATTTCACAAAGTAAAGGTCATAGACAAACATTGTGTGCATACTTGGAGTATAGCACAACTATTGTTTGGACAAACATAGTATGCATGCTTGGAGCATGGCATGACTATTGTTTTAATTCAAGTATTAGGTTGATAGATCGAAACATTATACAATGAATAATGTGTAATCAATATGGTGATAAATAAAAGGTGTTCTATTTGTATTCATAAGTTCTGAGACCATATTGGATTCGATTATTCTTGTGTTTCACTTTGCATGTTTTGACTTCCAGAATAACTAGGTCATTTTTACCGAATGACTAAGTTATTCAAACCATCCATAGTCGATAATAATTTGGAAGTAGGTATTAAGGCAAGACTGTCATGAATTGGGTTTGTAGATGTCTAAGGTGTTGGAATAGCAAGAGTTGCTACAACATTCATGAGTGCTACTAGAATGAGATTCGAGTATTGGATTAAACCCACGCTCATTTGACTCACTTCATGGATTTTATCACGAGTGATCATGAGACGATAATATCTTATATTCTTCAAACCTAGAGATATGAGTTGTTGACTATGAGTTGGTTATACATTGATTGTACGAAAACACATTGGTAACTCGATGTTATAAAACGTGCTTTTGTGTATGATTCACCAAGTAGTAGAACAAGTATATGAGTCGATGTTTATCCATTTCTTTTACCCTTGGAGGGATAAAAGCAATATTCGTAGGCCCCTCGATGATTTGGTGATGACAAACGTAAGTGCTCGATCGGGCCTAGACTAATTTGATTTGTTCAATTAGGCAGTCCTCATAAATCCAAAATCAGGAAACAACAGATGGACAGATAGAATGATTATAATCCATGTCTCTGTCCATACGATATCTAGAATGGAGGAATATATGATCCCTTATCTAATAGACACGTAATTGACTAGATTAGAGTTCGACAACAGCTTTTAAGAGCTACGATTGCTAGTCGGGTCGTACTTGCAATAATAGTTATTAGACTTATCCAAGTGAGAGACTGTTGGATTAGATGTCTAAGCCCATAACTATAATTATTATGTACTTGACCCGAGAGTAGCATGGTCCATTTGGGTTGCCTTCACCAGGACAATTTGATGGATTTTTGAGAAGAGCTTATTATGATTTGTCAATATATTATAAGTTATAATATATTAATAATCATATAATTTAATTAGTATTGATTAAGAATTAATTTGGAATTAACATTGTGATCAAAAGAGACTAATTAGATATATAGGGAATGATTTGGTAAATCAATAATTCATATAATATGGGCCAATTGTTATGGGCTAAACCAATATGGTGGTCCATGGGTAGTCCATGGAGGTTTAACCCATGGAGCCTAAGGAAATTAAAGGTCATGGGCATTAGGGTTTTGCATGGATGAAACCCTAGACCTTGTCACACTATAAAAAGGACCCATAGTCACCAAAATCGGCACCTATGCATTCTAAGGAGGAGATAGTTTATTTTTTTGTGACAAGAAGCTTCTCTCAAAAACTCATCTTTTGTTCATGGTGTTTGTGAACCATTTGAAGTACAACACTTGGGTCACTAAGTTCTTAAAGCCCAAAGTCTTTCAAGCAACACCAAATACATCAAGACTTCAAACCAAATAAAAGGTATGTTACTCTAACTAGTATCTTGTATTGTTAATGACAAATTGCATGCTAGTTATAGGTTTAATGCTTTGGAAACCATTTGCATGTATAATTAGTGAAAACATAGATCCATGGTATTTAGGGTTGTATGTGCACCATAGGATGTTGTAGCATACTAAAACTCATCAATTGTAACATCCCAAAAGTACTAAGTAAAAAACTTTGTTTTTGAAGTCAACCTACACCATTCATTTCAAACCATCAAAAGTATGACAATGCGGAATAATACTTATCAGAGTACAATCCCAAATCATAAAATGATAAACATTGGTGGATGCAATGCACTCATGATGGGCCCTTCCTTTTTGAAGCAGGAGTACCTGAAAAATATTTAAACATAAACCATAAGAACAAAGCTTAGTGAGTTCCCCAAAATACCACATAACTACATACACATCATATATACATATCAGGATAAAATTATAACAGGTTTATTTCACCCCTGAGTTCCTTTCGATTTCCTCGGTATCTTTCAACCTATACTGGTCTATTTCACCCCTACATCTAAGCATATAGTCTTATTAGCAAGATTCACAAAGAAAACAAGCACATACAGGCATGTCAGTAAGTGTCACAAAGACAACTATCATCCTACTACATAATCTAATGGACCGATATCGGTGTCTTCGACCCACAAGTACAGTGAAGTGACTCAACTCAATCTGATGATAAACAAATCACACACTCGAGATACTGCTACCATGACTCCTCACACTGAACATATCCAAAATCAACCCTAATTAATAATAAAGGTAATGACCCATAATTAAAGGTCCAAATCATATTATATCTTACTAAGGATAAAAGACCATTTTACCTTTCCCATCCAAGACCCAACTATTCATGGCCCAAAACTCAATATGATCCAAAGCCCAAAAATGTCGCAAATTGGCTTCTTGGAGTATGCCATACGTACTCCATAATTATGCCCAGCGTACTGGGTAATGAAAGAAAAGGATTTTGGGCCAACCTGTTATGCCATGCATACTAGGAGGGTACGTCCGACGTACCCACTTACTCAAAAATAAGATTTAAGCTCTTAATTCTTTAAAACCATATGTCTAACTCATAGATCTTATGTCACACCCCCAAACCAAGGATGGCGGAAACGTCCGGGGGTTGAGGACTTCATGTAGAGTATCACAACAACGAGTATAATAGTGCTCAAAGTAAATACAACCATCATAAATATAATTGAAAAAGTTACACCAAAGTATATGTTTACATGATTTGAGTCGATTACATTATGATACAAAATGAACTGTTTGACGATTTATCGTTCCATCCTCAAAACGTTGTTGATTTACTGTTTCACTGAATTCCTGAGAATACAAGTAGTTTTGAAAAGTGTCAACACAAAGGTTGGTCAGTTCATAAGCTTTTGACAGTAAGAGTTTGAAAATAGATCTTTGTAAAGAGATGTATGTTACCAAGAAAAAATCCAATATTTTCCTTATAAAAGTTATGTGGTCCTAAATACCAGGACCGAAAATGAACAAGTATTTGTCATACTTAAAGATATAAAAGTGGTTTCAAATTGGCGTAAAAACCCTTTCTGATTTGAGAAAACTCCTGTAATGAATGGTGTGTAGTCTTAAATACCAAGACTGAAAATATACAGGGATATCTGTAATTATTGATATAAAAAGTGATTTTAAATCGACATAAAACCCTTTTTGATATGAAGACGTACAAGTATTTTTCAATACTTAAAGTAATTTCAATGAGCTAAATCGACATAACTCACTAAATTAAAGTTAGAACCCGTAAATCTTATGATTTGTTAATACCACATGTGAGCTGATCATAACCATACTTGACTTAGACGGCCTTGTAATAGCGACGTTCTTCAGGCGTCGCGAAACTGAAATGACACTTGTCACCATAGACCTGCCGGTCTAGCTGTTGCATGCAGCTTAGGTGTGCGTTTGTCAAACCCAATATAGATCTATACACAACTATCACGTTCTCCCTACAAGAGACTTTGCTTACAATTTACAGGACTTTTAGAATTGGTTACTTTGGAAGTAACCCGAAGCGAATGACTCACAAATTTATTCATTAACAGATTTACGCGAACTAAACTGAAAACCTTTGGTAAATAAGTTTGAGAAGTAAATGATACATAAACTATACTTATTATAGTTTATCCAAAACGTTTGTAATGTATAAGAATTCTTTTATGAAAATGCCTTAATGTTATGAATCCATAAACTATGCTCATTTTAGTTTAATATACGTGTTCTAAATGAATGAATAATCTTATCATGATTGACTAAGTTTCAGTTTATGATGATAAACTAACAAGGAAACACATTCAATATTTAGAACTTATTGCTATACACTTTGCTCAACATAATACAAAGTGTTATGAAGGTTATATACTGTAAACTACATTTAACCTTTCTGCGCTGTTTTAGAAAGGTCATAGAAAAATCATACGAAGTCGAAAACTAAATCCGTAAATTGTGAGAGTTCCCAAAATGTGTCTAGTTTACTCATAATTTTTATCATGATTTTTAATGACCTCCAACTTGGGTGAAAAAGTCCATAATCATAGACTGGTCCGGATTGGTGTTTGAAATGATAGGCAGTTTTGTAAAAATCACCATAAATTGTAAAAAAATCGTATGGAGATGTGCAAGTAGTCATTTTAAAGCTAAGAAATGGAGCTACTTACACCTAAAATAGTTTTGAAAAACAGTTCGTGAATGGAGTTGAACTTTTCTGATGAAGGCTGTTAGAAAAGTTTAGTTATGTTCTTGGTGTTTTAACTTGTATTCCCCACCTAAAAACTTGAGAAAACATGAAACTGTAGGGGTATGAACTCACCTTGAGTGATTTCAGTAGATGAGTGTTGAAGAAGAGAAGTGTTCAACTCAAGAACACTTGAAGAATCACTTGAAGATTCGAAGATCTAACAAGAATGTGATGATGATAGAGAGGATGAATTATACTTACCAAGAGTGTGAGAAAGCTTGATAATCAACATTGAATCTCGAATTTGAGGGAGGAAGTTTGAGACGAAAAGAGTTTGGTCTTCTTAGTGAAAGAATGAGAAAATGAGAGATGTGTGAGGAGAGAGGAGGGTTTTCTTACCCTTGACCAAGTGTGTGGCTAAAAATGGTGGGAAAAATACCATGAAACGACTAGGTATGGGCTGATGGTGAATAGTGACATGGAGTGGGTATGAGAGTGGTTGTTTGTGTCATAGAATAAAGAAAAGTCAACACTCCACCTCTTGTACTTCACCCACTCTTATTGGATAAGGTTTATCCCCAAAAACGTGGATAATTAATAAATATGGAGCCTTATATGTTAAAATAAAGTTTTGGGTGAAAATCTCGTGTTAAAACAATTAAAAACGAGGCTATAACGAAGTCGTAGTCGAAAACCGGGAAGAAAAAGGCTAACAGCGAGGCTTCTCGAAAGGGGGCCGGAGGTTCGGTCCCTTCTGGTGCTGGGTCCAAAGCGAACTGGGGCGAGACAGCAAGGAGCGAGGGTCAAGTTCGGTCCGAAAGTGTCAGAGGCGAAATAGACCGAAGTGAACAGTGACTTCGGGCTCGGGCATGTGCGAGGTTTGGTCCTGAGAGGACCCTTCGGGTTCGGTTCAGGAGCCTTCGGGTTCGGTTTAGGAGGGTTCGGTCCCTAAGAGGACTTTCGGCCCTAAGAGAGGTTTTGGCTCCTTAAGAGGGGTTTCGGGTCCTTAAGCCTATTTTACTCGTTCTTACTCCGTTTTAAGCGGTTTTTGACCCGGTTAAGGGTCGGAATGACCCGAATGACTTCAAAAAGTTACGGAACCTTTTGAGAGAGATTTGGGAGAGACTTGGGAGAGATTTCACATTCTTAGAGAGATTTCTCATACAAAGAGAGATTTGGGAGAGATTTCACATACTAAGAGAGATTTGGGAGAGATTTCACATTCTTAGAGAGATTTCTCATACAAAGAGAGATTTGGGAGAGATTTCACATACTAAGAGAGATTTGGGAGAGATTTCTCATACAAAGAGAGATTTGGGAGAGATTTTACATTCTTGGAGAGATTTCTCATACAAAGAGAGATTTGGGAGAGATTTCACATACTTAGGGAGATTTGGGAGAGATTTCAAAATAGAGAGAGATAGAGTGAAAACGATTGAGAGAGGTTTCATTTGTGAACTTTTTGATTGTCCGGCTTCGCAATGCAAGGTCCGTAAACCCTGTTAAGCCTTGTTTAAGGATGTTACACACTCCTGATGAGTATGCAACATTATTTTATCGGTTTGGCTCGCCACGTACCATAGTTTTAGGTTAAAGAGATCTAGATGTATGCACTTTTCGATTTATGATCTCTCATTAGAATAGCGAGTTGTTTAGAAATTACATAACGTAAACACTAGTACCCACAGGCAAATTGAGTCGAACGGTTTGACTTGTTGACTTTAGTTGACTTTGACTTGACCGGAAATTGATAGTTGTCACATCATCCCCCGTTAGAGGGAATTTCATCCTGAAATTTGAATTTAGGCAAGGAGTAGGCATGAACAATCGAGCCAAGAAGTGGGGATACTTCCTAATCGACTGATTCTCGCGCTCCTAAGTGACTCCAGGTCCTTGGTTAGTATTCCAGCGAACTTTCACTAATGGGAAGCGGCGTTGCTGCATTCGCTTGACCTCTTGGTCCATGGTCACTACGGTTCTTCCACGAAGGTGGGGCTCTTGTGGAACTCGATCTCGTCGAGGGGGATTACAAGAGTCTCATCGGATGGACACTTTTGCAAGTTCGAGACGTGTCGGGTAGAATGTACTTTACCAAGCTCGTGGGAGTAGATTGAAGTGGCGAGTTACAGGGCTGGTTCTAATAAGAATTTCGAAAGGCATAGTTATCTGGGGTTTTGGCCGAAGCGTACTAAGCCTTCCCATAGTGAGGCTTCCAGAGGAATTTGGTCTCTTATTCTAGAGTTCTAAAGGTTTCTTCCTCTTGCTTCTCTTCCCAGTCAAGAGTTGCTCCCTTCCAGGTCAAAGTCGTAAGGGTGTTCCGTAATTTTATGAGAAGTTCTAAAGGAACTAAGACTGTAGGTCAGCAAGACCCAGAATTTTGGCGTAGTCCTGCTGAGGCCTTTGGTGCTGACTGTTTCTCAACGGTTTTGATCAATTGAAAGGGTCCTTAAGAATTTCCTCATTGATAATGATGTGTCTTAGGAATTCGACTCCTCAATTCCAAAACTCGTATCTAGAGAACTTCGGGTAAGGCTTCTATGATCGTATTGCTTCTGCGGTTTGTTGTAGCTACTCTCCTTGGTTTCCTTCTTACTACGAAGGTAGATGAGCAAGTCATTTACAATGACAATGACGAACTGATCCTAGTAAGAATGGCATGTCCTATTTATTACGTTCATGGACACTACGAGCGGGTTGGTCCAATCTGAGGGGTATCCCTACGGACTTGCAACGTCCGCATCGAATTTGGAGGATTGTCCTCGGACATCCTTCTCTAATACTCGCGACTGGTGATATTCAGATCTTAGGTACAATTCCTGAAGGGTACCTCGTTCCTTGCGGTTGGTCGGCCTATTCGTCTATGCGAGGTAGATAGTAAAGGTTTCTACTAGAGATATTGTCGGGGCCTCTGAGGTCGATGGAACTACGAGAAATTTGCCTTTCTATTTGAAGAATAAGACCGGAGCTTTCCAGGGTGAGAAGCTTGGTTCTTCAATTTCATTGTTGAGTAGCTCGATAGGAAGCATGTGGGTTTGGTTTACGCGACTAGGCCTTTTCGGATGGTAGGACATTTACTCGTCCTTCTGGGCAACCTTGGCCCGAATCTCATGGCAGGACTCGTACCTGGTTCATCTATCATTAACTTGCGCATATAGGTCGTATGTGCTTAAGATTGGAAAGATAGTTGGATGGGTGACTCTGCCCCAAGTCCACAACCAGACATGGAACAAGAAATAGGGCGAAAGCACACATCCAATGCCCATAGAATCTTAATTATACATTATCCTCGCGTATACACGTAGTAGTGGTAGACTAACCGTATCCGTCCCAAGCTTCTGTGCTTGAACCTTGTCTGTTGTACGCGTGACATTCCTGAAGGTCTCCTATAAATACATGTGATAAGGTTTCGTGAAGTATAACACCCCTCTAGTTCGTGTTTTGGAGTTTTGCAGCAAGAGATGACCCGGAGATCCGTGTTGGACGCGTTTATGGGAGGCAAAGGTTCCGATATTTGGGGGGTTAGGTGAAGGGTCCTTTTATAGACGTTAAATCAGGAAGATGAGGATTATACTAATCGAAACTGAATGGTGACAACCGAATCTTTTTAGATAACATGAGTTAAGCTGTATTCATAAGAAGAGATCACTAGAGTGATAGAGTATCTTTTGTTTCTTTTTTGTGTGTTCCGTTTTGTTTGATGTTATTATTACTGTAGGTGATTCATACCACGGTGTCTAGCACTGGTAGTGGGTGTGTTTCGATAGCCAGTAATGATACTTGATATCATGATCCCTGACAGGTCTCCCTACGATCAAGTGGTATATGACCGTCGTATATAAGTTGATGTTGGTGAAATCGTCGAGTGGGTGGCCCCACTCAATTCCTACTACTAGACATGGAATAGGAGTCAGGATGGAATTATTTGTTTCAAGACTTCTATATTTTGATTATAATTAACCCCGATGTATGTACAAAGTCATCACATCTTACAGGTAATGATCCTAAGATCATCTATGAATGTCTTTGGTTTGATTTGAACGAGAGAGTATTTTAACTATTTTTAGAAAGACGGTGACTTTAGCAAGCATACCAAATTCATTACAAACATATGGTACTTAAACATTTTTGTCGTTGGAAACATTACAAAAGTCCTAATATGGTTCCCTGTTACCCTTGTTGGTTCGTTTGTCACACTCCTCCGGCTCCCCCGTCATTCTTCTTAGTTGGACATTTTCTCTTGAAGTGTCCTGTTTCGCCACATCGGAAGCACACTGGAATTACTTTGGTATTCGGGGTTGAAGCGATGTACTGAGTCGGGGCCCTACAGAAACGGACGGTATGCGCTTTCTTGTCGCAGTTTTTACAGTGTATCTCCCGGCAATCCCCATGGTGATGGAAGCCACATCGATTACACTTTGGGAGTGATCCCTCATATGGTATGGCCGACGTTTGGGTGGCAGACCCCGTGGCTAGTGTCGCGGCGTTCGTCGTGACTGCTGTTGTAATGGAAGGTGCAGCTACGGATTGCTTTCTTCCAGCGCGTTTTTGAGGTAGGTTACACTTCTTTTTGTCCCAGAACTTTCGCTTCTTATTCGTAGGTTTGTGGCCTGAGGTATTTTCGCTGGCGGACAACCGTTGGTGACTCTGATTGTTACCACAATCTGTATTGTCAGTACCGCTTCCATCTCTGCTGGCGTTGTTAGTATTGAATTGCGCCATGACGGCTATCACGGCTGCCGTGACTGCAGCCTGAAAAGTAGCAGAGTCTATCTGCAGGGTTGGCGCCTAGCTAGTTGGTTGGTTGCCTCTTGGTGAAGACATAACTCTGTTTCACGATGAAAAACGACTTCGTTAGTGGAAATGGTTATCTTAAGTGCATCCTTACGATTTATACTTACGCATATAAATTTTTGCACATTACTGTACTATTCCTAGTGTATTCCGCTAACATTCCTGAGATGGAGTTATGGCAGTGGGTAGGAGTAGGTTTCATACGGGCGTTAAGCTTTACTCATCTTAGATTCATGTTTGTCCGAACAAACTTGGCTGAGGAGTTTTGATGGGACCCGGTGTATTAGTTCCTGAACGATCGCACCCCATAGGTCTACGAAGAAAGCATCCCCTCAATCATAAGGGTTAAGGGGAGAAATGGTAACGAGTCTTTAGAATGGCTATACGTTGTGAGTTTTCTAACTAAGTTTATCTTATGTCGATTTGTAACGTAATTCGGTTGTTAAGGGTGTTCTGAAAACAATTCATAACGAGAGTCTTTATATGGTAAACTCATGTAGTTCAGTAGTTCTGTATCCAAGTGAAACCTTATACTTGACCCAAGCTAGGTCCTTATTATGACCAATTGAAGTATGCCTAGTTATATAACTAAGACTAAATAGACCTTCGAGTCTGTTAGGTATATCCTATGCCCATCTTGTTAATATGATTCTAGTAATTCTAGTTTCAACGAAAATTTTTAACCTAGATGTAGGTTTACCTCACATCCGTGCATGGAAAAGTTTTGATAGCAACTAGATCCCTCATTTAGTATGACCGCTTAAATCACAGTGTCGTGCTTACGCCTAGAATAGAGTAGCACCAACGCATACTCACGTACCGAATTTACAAGGTCTTGTGAGCGGTATGAACTCAACTTACGACGATCTGTCCCTTGCAATGCCCGAGGAAAAGTCGATGCACCTTGCAGCTCTATCAATCGATGCGTGGCTGCAATCCTCCTCTCTTTCAATGTCGTGTGTCTACCCCGTTACTCTCTTTCCTCTGCCTGAGTGGCGATAAGGTCCTAAACAGAGAGTTGGTCTTCAAAATAGTAGTCTCTTTCCGAGTCTCGGGTACGTGAGACAGTAGGGTCTGTAGTAGCGTGCAGTTTCCGAACTCGGGTTGTAGTCTACCTACTTTAATCCCCGATGTTCGCAATCTGTCGGGTCTTCGCCAGGAGGGCTCTGTCCAATCGGTCCCCCGTGGTTGAGGTCATAGCACCCTCGTTGGTCTCCACATGGTGGTTGTTGTCATTGCTGTCGACATTCAACCCTCGATCACGATTGCCCAACGACGCACAGGTTCGATGTAGTCGAAATGGTTCGCGGAAACCCTTTCTAGGCATGGAGGATTGATTACCTCTAGTTCCGCTTCTGATTCTTCTCATAACTATTCACCATTTCTCGGGTTCGGATTGGGAAAGTAGGGGTCGTCTGGTAAGTAGGATCTTGCTATGTTGTACTTGCGAGAATAGGAGTGGAAGAGGTAATAACTAGGCGTCTAACTCTATAATTAATTACTTATAGGGGTGATCCTTATTATTTACTTCTATAATGACATAGTGCATACTAATTACATATAACAAGATATGATAGACCTTCGAATAAGTGATTCTACCCTAGATCCACATCCAAACAAGGAAAAGGTAGTAAGGCAATGACAACAAATTCTAAGTCTATGATTTCTAAGTTATATAATACCTTAGGGTATCCACTTAGGGACTATAGACCTATTATTAAGGATCTATTTAGTTTTCATATAAGTTATGATATTACAAAATACTCCTATAGTATTTTAAACTCGTGTTCTGTTCTAATGTTCTCATTGTGGTAGTCTTGGTAAGTATTTAGACTTGTTGTCATATCACAACCATTCTTGGGCATGTGCTAATCACTCCTCGGACCAGCATAATTGATCAGGCTATGCCACTCCCAAAACTGACCATACATCCCCGAGCTTACCTGTGATATCCAACAATCATTACTTTTGTTTTGTTCTAGAATGATGCTGACCTTAGTATGTATGCATGCATGTATACTTTTAATAAGAAACTATTTATTTCTAAAAGTATAGTTGTTTTGAAAATTTTAAATCAGAGACTTTAGTCCCAATGCATTTATAGTTTGTATATCTTATGTGGTTCGATATACTTAGTTCACTATAAACAATGCTCTGATACCAATCTGTCACAACCCCAAACCAAGGATGACGGAAACGTCCGGAGGTGGAGGACTTCATGTAGAGTATCACAACAACGAGTATAATAGTGCTCAAAGTAAATACAACCATTATAAATATAATTGAAAAAGTTACACCAAAGTATATGTTTCCATGATTCGAGTCAATTACATTATGATACAAAATGAACTGTTTGACGATTTATCGTCCCATCCTCAAAACGTTGTTGATTTCCTGTTTCACTGAATTCTTGATAATACAAGTAGTTTTGAAAAGTGTCAACATAAAGGTTGGTGAGTTCATAAGCTTTTGACAGTAAGAGTTTGAAAATCGATCTTTGTAAAGAGATGTATCTTACCAAAAAAAAAAATCAAATATTTTCCTTATAAAAGTTATGTGGTCCTAAATACCAGGACCGAAAATGAACAAGTATTTGTCATACTTAAAGATATAAAAGTGGTTTCAAATTGGCCTAAAAGCCCTTTCTGATTTGAGAAAACTCCCGTAATGAATGGTGTGTAGTCTTAAATACCAAGACTGAAATTATTGATACAAAAAGTGATTTTAAATCGACATAAAACCCTTTTTGATATGAAGACGTACAAGTATTTTTCCATACTTAAAGTAATTTCAGTGAGCTAAATCGACATAAATCGCTAAATTAAAGTTAGAACCCGTAAATCTTATGATTTGTTAATACCACATGTGAGCTAATCATAACCATACTTGACTTAGAAGGCCTTGGAATAGCGACGTTCTTCAGGCGTCGCGAAACTGAAATGACACATATCCCCATAGACCTGTCGGTCTAACTGTTGCATGCAGCTCAGGTGTGGGTTTGTCAAACCCAATATAGATCTATACACAACTATCATGTTCTCCCTACAAGAGACTCTCGTTGCAATTTACAGGACTTTTTGAATTGGTTACTTTGGAAGTAACCTGAAGCGAATGACTCACAAATTTATTCATTAACAGATTTACGCGGACTAAACTAAAAACCTTTGGTAAATAAGTTTGAGAAGTAAATGATACATAAACTATACCTATTATAGTTTATCCAAAACATTTGCAATGTATAAGAATTCTTTTATGAAAATGCCTTAATGTTATGAATCCATAAACTATGCTCATTTTAGTTTAATATACATGTTCTAAATGAATGAATAATCTTATCATGATTGACTAAGTTTCAGTTTATGATGATAAACTAACAAGGAAACATATTCAATATTTAGAACTTATTGTTATACACTTTGCTCAACATAATACAAAGTGCTATGAAGGTTATATACTGTAAACTAAATTTAACCTTTCTGCGTTGTTTTAGAAAGCTCATAGAAAAATCATACGAAGTCGAAAACTAAATCCGTAAATTGTGAGAGTTCCTAAAATGTGTCTAGTTTACTCATAATTTTTAATGACCTCCAACTTGGGTGAAAAAGTCCATAATCATAGACTGGTCCGGATTGGTGTTTGAAATGTTAGGTAGTTTTGTAAAAATCACCATAAATTGTAGAAAAATCGTATGGAGATGTGCAAGTAGTCATTTTAGAGCTAAGAACTGTAACTACTTACACCTAAAACAGTTTTGAAAAAAAAATGTTTAGGTTGTTCAAAACAGTCCGTGAATGGAGTTGAACTTTTCTGATGAAGGCTGTTAGAAAAGTTTAGTTATGTTCATGGTGATTTAACTTGTATCCCCCCCCCCCTAAAAACTTGAGAAAACATGAAAATGTAGGGGTATGAACTCACCTTGAGTGATTTCAGTAGATGAGTGTTGAAGAAGAGAAGTGTTCAACTCAAGAACACTTGAAGAATCACTTGAAGATTCGAAGATCTAACAAGAATGTGATGATGTTTGTGTAAGGAATCATTGATTTGAGAAACAGGGAAGTGTAATAATCATAGAGAGGATGAATTATACTTACCAAGAGTGTGAGAAAGCTTGATAATTAGCCTTGAATCTCGAATTTGAGGGAGGAAGTTTGAGAGGAAAAGAGTTTGGTCTTCTTGGTGAAAGAATGAGAAAATGAGAGAAGTGTGAGGAGAGAGGAGGGTTTTCTTACCCTTGACCAAGTGTGTGGCTAAAAATGGTGGGAAAAGTACCATGAAATGACTAGGTATGGGCTGATGGTGAATAGTGACATGGAGTGGGTATGGGAGTGGTTGCTTGTGTCATTGAATAAAGAAAAGTCAACACTCCACCTCTTGTACTTCACCCACTCTTCTTGGATAAAGTTTGTCCCTAAAAACGTGGATAATTAATAAATATGGGGCCTTATATGTTAAAATAAAGTTTTGGGTGAAAATCCCACGTTAAAACAATTAAAAACGAGGCTAAAACGAAGTTGTAGTCGAAAACCGGGAAGAAAAAGGCTAACAGCGAGGCTTCTCGGAAGGGGGCCGAAGGTTCGGTCCCTTCTGGTGATGGGTCCGAAGCGAACTAGGGCGAGACAGCAAGGAGCGAGGGTCAAGTTCGGTCCGAAAGTGTCAGAGGCGAAATAGACCGAAGTGAATAGTGACTTCGGGCTCGGGCATGTGTGAGGTTCGGTCCTGAGAGGACCCTTCGGGTTCGGTTCAGGAGGGTTCGGTCCCTAAGAGGACTATCGGCCCTAAGAGAGGTTTCGGCTCCTTAAGAGGGGTTTCGGGTCCTTAAGCCTATTTTACTCGTTCTTACTCCGTTTTAAGCGGTTTTTGACACGGTTAAGGGTCGGAATGACCCGAATGACTTCAAAAAGTTACGGAAACCTTTGAGAGAGATTTGGGAGAGATTTCACATTCTTGGAGAGATTTCTCATACAAAGAGAGATTTGGGAGAGATTTCACATTCTTGGAGAGATTTCTCATACAAAGAGAGATTTGGGAGAGATTTCACATACTAAGAGAGATTTGGGAGAGATTTCACATTCTTGGAGAGATTTCTCATACAAAGAGAGATTTGGGAGAGATTTCACATTCTTGGAGAGATTGCTCATACAAAGAGAGATTTGGGAGAGATTTCACATACTTAGGGAGATTTGGGAGAGATTTCAAAATAGAGAGAGATAGAGTGAAAACGATTGAGAGAGGTTTCATTTGTGACCTTTTTGAGTGTCCGGCTTGGCAATGCAAGGTCCGTAAACCCTGTTAAGCCTTGTTTAAGGATCTTACACACTCCTGATGAATATGCAACATTATTTTATCGGTTTGGCTCGCCACGTACCACAGTTTTAGGTTAAAGAGATCTAGATGTACGCACTTTTCGATTTATGATCTCTCATTAGAATAACGAGTTGTTTAGAAATTACATAACGTAAACTTTAGTACCCACGGGCAAATTGAGTCGAACGGTTTGACTTGTTGACTTTAGTTGACTTTGACTTGACCGGAAATTGACAGTTGTCACATCTTAATCATGGGAAGGTCTTAACTTCTAAAGTCGATAATTTTGAGCTTTTGCATGGCTTAATAGAGCCCAAAACCAAACCCTAGGTTCAAAATGACCAACAATCCATGCATGAGTGGACTATAATCCTTATTATCTGATTTTTATAAATTAATAACCTTAGACATGGCAATAAATGATGCTCAAGGGTTATTGAGTAGCTCATACTCACAAGATGGAAAGCCATGGACCAAAACATGCCAAAACATTATCTAAATGTAGATCTAAACTAAAGTGCCATAAAGTTTAAAGCTTTATACATCCATAAGATGCTAAGTGAAAAATGAAGTCCTGATCCACAAGCTCCAAGCTCCACAACACCTCTCCAATGGACTCCTTTTTCTTCAATATGCACTAAAACACACAAAGTATCACTCTAAGAGCTCAAGAACCTCAAAAGGTTGCTAGGGTTTCGAAATGGTGCTTAGGGACAATGGAGGTTGGTGATGAGGGAGGCCTCAAGGACTTAAGGTCCTTTAAATAGGGTCCAAACCCTTAAAATTAGGGTTTTGGGATCAGCCATTTTACAGCCTGTATACGCTACGTATGCCCTGCATACTACATTAAGGCCCTACAATAATTTAACTAACTTACGCCCAACATACTCCTCAGGTACGCCCGACATAAGGACCAATTTTGCAAGAAAGTTATTTTTATACCGACAATAGAAATGCCTGGAAACGGATGTTATAATTACACATCGTACACAGGTTAGAATAACTGATGCCAAGTTTGAATAGATTATCCATGGAAGACAATTTACCATGATAAGTTCGCCATGCAAGGACATTTAGTTTTCCAGGTACCAGTGGGTTCCAGGTCTAGATACGGTCACTACGAGGAAGGGTTAGTCTGTCAATATGAGTTCTTAATGATGACACAGTATAAACCCGAGATGGATCAAGTGACCAAGCCCATTTTGATGTTCCATTTGCGTTTGTTATTAGCTAGTAGTGGTTAAAAAAAGTCGCATTTTCTTTTTCTAACATTATTGAAATATTAGCAATTGTTCCCAACATGCACTCCGTCTTTTTGCTGTTGATGGTCTGGAAAAACGACCATCAAATCCTTAGATAGATTTAATCACCCTCTCCAATAGCCACTATTCATATATTGTATACATAACATTTGTAGATAAAAAACAAGTATAGACTATGGACATCAACATTTTAATCCACCGAAATTAATAGGATTTGCCCTTAATCGTGAATGGGCGTCTGAACCTTTTAAGCTTCGTCATTCGTCATTCAAGTATATAATGACAAAAAAAATAATTACCAACATAAGTTCATAAATGTATGGTTTGCTAATATTGTTAGAAAGATAATGTTCTAAGAAATTATGTGCACACGTTATATGACAAAATATATAATGTGGACAATGTTTCTATTAATATTTGTAATAAAACCACAAAGTTTTTGTTTATAATTATGGCATGTCCCTTTTAAAATTGTTTATATTTTATCTTTATAATCGGTTACAACCGATCATGAGAGTAAAATATGAAAATTTTCGAAAAATTTAAAGATAAATCAAACACGAAAAAAGGTTTAGTGACTAAATTTTTTCGGGATGTTCTCTATGATGCTTGTTGGCGTGCTGGTTTTTCTGTGAAGAAAGAAGCACCAGTGAACTTTTTGACAGACCCGCAGGATGGCAGGTCCACACTTAGACCAGCTGATATTTTGGTATTTGGATGGATAGGAGGGAAGCATGCGTGCGTGGATCTTACTGAGGTCTCTCCTCTCGTTGGTTTGGGGAGCGGGGGTTTCACAGCTGGGCATGCCGCTTTGAAAGCCGTTGCGTGCAAAGTGGTAAAGCACGAGAATGCATGTAGAGAAAATTAACATGTGTTTGTTCCTTTTGCATTCGATAAATTTGGTTTTCTCGCACCAGAGGCGGTGAAGCTCCTTAATAGAGTCCAACGGGTCATGCATTCTAATGACATATCTCTTAGATCCACAAATGTTGTTTTCAAAAGAATTGGTTTTGCCATCCACAAAGGACTAACGGCGCAGCTTGTTGCCCATTTGCCTTCAATCAATATGTATTTAACTATAATATTTTATAATTTACCAAAAAAAAGTGACTAAACTGATATACATCCTCTTTAAAACACCCTCATATGCTCTCATGAGTCTTTAAATATTTCAAGTTATCATTATATTTTTTAATTAAATCATTATGTTTTTACATTTTAAGACGTCTTTAAGAGTTTATTTGAAAGTTATCGACTTTTTTGGAAAAGCCAAATATTTCTAGCTCTTTCAAAAATTTATTTTATTTTTGTCTAAAAAGTTAAATTTGTCAAACATTTTTTATTTATTTATTAACTTTTTAAAAAACCAATAAATTAATAAATTATTTTAAAAGACACTCTCCAACACCTCGGATATAAATATCTCAAATCTCATTTTTAAGTATAACTTATCCCGTTTTCTACCCCTAAAATTCTAAATATTTCTAATTTAACTGTAATATTTAATCCATCAATTGTCTTTTGGTTATATTTTTTTTTTCACTTTTTACCTTAAAGTTCTTAAAGTTCTAGATATCTCAAAGTTAGCCTTTATATTTTCTCAGTTATATAGTTTATTTATCTGGATTTTACCATTAAGGTTGTATGGATTTCATATATTCTATTCTAGACTGATCATAAAATTTCCATGATACCACGTGGAGTAAAACTTTTACTTTAGTTAAGAAATCATAAATTGCATCCTCTTTTTTCAAATTATATTAAATTAAATACACCAATAATATAAAGATTCATAAACAAACAATTTATATAATTTTTTAATGTGTATCCAATTATCACATGATACGATAAATTTAATTCATTAACTGATTCTTAAAATATATATACACAAAACTTCAGTAATATTAACTCTTATATGTATTAGTAATTTTTATCCATATTATATTGTATTGACAAACTTCGGACAAGAGATACTTTCAAGTGCAAATATCGTCATTTAAACCGAAAACATATTAAATTAAATTGTAACCTTTTTTATTTTTATTATTTTTATTATTTTTATTTTTTATGTGTAAAGATGTACTATAAAGGCATAACGCTGCTAAATGAAGTCCTTTAATTCCTTCTATACTTGCCCAGTTTAAGACTCAAATTTAGAAAACTATTATACTCTTTGGATTAAAGAACAAAACTTCGTTTTTTTAATTCCCAGTATATTGCACATTTTAAGGCTCAAATTTAGAGAAGTATTAAACCCTATGAAATAAAAACCAAAATTTGCTTATTATCTCCCATTTTTAGGGTGGGATGTTTCTTAACCAAAATGTCACTTTAATGTTTTATGTCACCCACTATCTAATTTTGAAGTCATACAACTCCCTATTTCCAAATTTTGCTCTTATTTTTTCAATGCGTTCCATATTTTATATAGGTCGACAAGCAAATGCCTTTATTTTGAACTACGGAAATGTGTTGGACCAATAATGTATTGCCATGTAAGCACCAATAATACAAAACGGGGCCATTTCAAGAATGTACCGCCTTAAGTGATTTGATTAAACATAAACGACAAGATGTGATTTGGTAAGCTTATGTCACTTTGAAGGGTGTTTTCATATCATGGATTACCAATTGCTTAATCTTTGTGCCTCTTCCTTGTTTTCGTGCAAAGAGTATCCAAAGATTATTTCTCCATAACAAAATTTATATATCTTCCATTTTTAAGTATAAAGAAAACCTAGCCTGTGTTTTATTATCCCATAAAAGTATATAAATAGAGAAAAAGGCCTTTTACCTATTAGGATGTTTGACACATTTCTTGGTTTGTGGTTTACTTACTTTTGTCCCTTTATCCTTTGTTTTTTCAATTATGATATATATTTTATCGGAAAGTTTTTGTTATTACATAAATTCCTTTATTTGAATAAAACAAAATAAATTAACACAAAGAGGTGGACATTTGAAATAGAACGTTATTAAATTACAAAGTTATGTTTATGCTCAAATTGTTAAAATGAAAGTTGTATCATTTATTTTGTATCATATAATGAAATGCGTACTTTATTGGTCAAAATCATTACTTGTCCTAAGTAGCAACTACATCTGTTAACATTACATAACAAAAAGTATTCTATTTATATGAAAACGAAAACATTAATCTTTCATATACGAGTTTTAAGAAATGTTAAACAAAACTGTTACAATTTTAATGAAACAGACAAAATACATACTTTAATTGGCAAAACCATTACTCGTCCTAAGTAGCTAGGAGTTCGAAAGGTTAACGTTGCATAATTATTGGAGAACTAATGATTGCAAGTGTTATTTTATATATTATTTAATTAATATCATTATTCATGAATCATGGTCATGCCACGTGTACATATATGTACACAAGGTTTCATCTTTTTCTCAATCATATGTACGTTATTTAAAAACCCACGCAATTGAATTTTGAGATTCCATCGATCACACACGTACACAAACTTTTGGTGAAGACAACTCAAATTAAACTATATATATATATATATATATATATATATATATATATATATATATATATATATATATATATATTGCATTTATGCATAGGTTGGTAGGAGTACTAATCTTTTTTATTAAATTTAACACGACATTCAATTGTTGTAGCGTAATAGACTATTAGTGAAACAAAGTTCAATTAAAAGCCACTTTCATGATATGCATCATGTTTAATGTTTGGTGGTTCTCATTAGTCATTACCAGCCGTCGTTGTTTTTGTAACCCATTTATTAAATACATACTGGTCCTAGTGTTAATTTTGGAACCACAAGATAATTACATGTCATATTCATGTGCTTATAATGGCATTTGTTGAAAGAAGAGTAAAATGTCTCCAACCATTGAATCAATTGATGACTGTTGGGGTATTTTAGACCTAAATACCACTAAAGTTAGTAGATTTTTTTCTCTAGAAACATATTATTTTTCTTTGGTTTTGAAATTTTCCCTAGACTATTTCTTTATTGTTTTGCATTGGTATTGTTGTTGGAGTTCTTGAGACCATTTTCCTACAATACTAAGGTCGTAAAGACTAATATTGGGGTTCTATTTATTAATGAGTTAGTGATAGTTTGTTTTCTTAGTTGGTAGTTATGTTAGTTGCTAGTACATAATGTGATGTAAGTGTTAGAGGTGTATGATAGTGAATTACAAATACATGTACATAATTTGGTAGTTATGTTAGTCTGTATTCTTTTTTTTTTAAAACAATATTTTTAATTAGGGCATCGTACTTGGAAAGTTTATTTTTACCTATAACAACATTTTTACATAGTCCTAAAAATACATTATTTGATATCTATTGCTATCATTATATATATATATATATATATATATATATATATATATATATATATATATATATATATATATATATATTAAACTTGGCCTCCAACATGAATAGTGAACTGGTGAACAGTTTGACAAAAATGGTCCCTTGGTTATAGAATTTTGGTATAGGGGTATTTTGTGGAAAATATTCTATTCTATGTCCACGTGTTGTTCATCGTGCCTGGTTTCACTTCCATCTTTATCTCTTATCTGAAATGTATTATTTCTGTTCGTATAGTATCGTAGATATCCAATAACGATCAAATTTCAGAATCATCTGATCGGAACCTCGTAAAACCCTAGAATTTCTTTAAATATCATCTCCACAAAACCCGTCGCACCCTCCCGTTCATCCCTTGGGGATAGTTGTTGCTATTCTTGAGTTTGACAGGCGAAGACAAGAAGGGAGGAATGGATATTAGGAACTGACCAAGGGAAACAATACAATCCAAATGTAGACTGCTACTGCAACTGCTTCGACCATAGCTGTCAGCAACGAAGAATAAACCCACGAAGGTCACCCGTCTTGAAGAAACCATTCATCCCACTTCACAATCGAAGTGTCGCCACTGAACAGAGAAGGTGACGACCTCCAATCGTCGAAGGGTCGATCAATTTATAAAACAGAAAAGGTTCAAGAGTTTCTCTGCTTTAATCTCAGTTTGACCATTTTTTTACCATTCATCTTCTACAAACTAAAACCGTTCAACCCTAAAACCACAATCCACCAGCGACTGAAGCGAAGTTTGATAGAAGGTGGTCACACGGTTCCGACACAGTGGAGATAAGTGTACGAAGTTGCCTGGACAAACTACCGGGAATTGAGAGATGAACGAAGAGGCTGAGGATTGCAGAAGCGGACTTGAACTCGGACGGTGGTTACACTTCCAATCTTTAGTAACACAGTTCAGGTATATCGATTTATGGTTTGTTTCCTTTTTCCCTCTTCTACTTCTTCTCTGTTGATGGCGTTGTTTGATTTAGCCCGCTGTGTTTATTTGCTTTGTTAGGGTATCGATTTGTCTTCGTCTTCTACTTTACTTTGCAGTTCCTATTCTAAAGCGAGTCGATTACGCAGAATGAAGAGGAACACGATAAGTTTCCCGAGATCCCGATTGTTCTATCTATCTACCCACTCTGATTCTCTCACCTAATATCTTCCCGATTGTGATGATATATGCTATCTGTATTTGCAAGGACAATCAGGTCAATTTGGTCACCATTGGAACAAACAGAAGGGGAACGGTTGGTTTAAATTTCATATGTTTATCTAGATTCAAACAAACATAGAAAGGTGATTTGTTTTTTGTTTTTTTTGCTTTTCGACTTTTAGGGCATGCTGTCTTTTTGTCTATTCAAAAGTTAGAATCTAATGTAGGGTTCTTTGTTTTTTCGATGACATTTCTATGTTGTTGTGTGGTCGCCGGAACAGAAAAGAAGTGGTTGACAGGCGACGGGGACGGTGCCAACGTCTACCCTGAGTTCATCGATCTTGTGATACCGATTGACACCGAAGAAGTTGAGGAAAACGATTCTAATTGTCATTCAGGTAAACCCTCAATTTGGTTCTGAGATAGTGAATGGTGTTCAGACCTAGAAAACCATACTAAATTAAAATTTGATATTGTGGAAATTCTTGATGTACATGCTAATGCCAGTGTATCTAATGCTTTATTGGTCAAATTCAAAGGGTTTGTAAGTCGTTTTAACAAAACAACTTCGGGAGGACTAAATGACTGAAAAATCCTTGGAAATGGAATAAGGTCTGAAATGGAATAAATTTTGCTTTTAGGAAGTTTTATGAAGTTATTCTAAAGTTGTTTTCTTAGAATTTTTGAACACATTCATAACTTTTACATGTTAGAAAATTAGTATTCAGAAGACTTTAAGCAAGCTCTAAAGACATTTCAGCCATCCATTTTAGATATTTTAATTATAGATTTAAGCAAAATACGTACAACATAACAAGAATCCATTTATTGTTCTTTAGATCAAAGAGGAGATGAAGCCACATGTGTCATTTGCCTTGTAAATTCCATTTATTTTTTTATCAACTTATCTCACTTTCATTTAATGTTAGTTGTTTTAATTTGTTTGCAGGCAGTTATTTGAATAGGACATCAAGAAGGTGTAAAAGAGTATTGGAAGGGCACTAAGGATGATAGCAGATTATGTGGATCTCAAATCAGGTGCTAAAATGTCTGTTTTTATCATTTTTTTGGCATATTTTACTGTTCATGTATGTAATGATTTTAGAAGCTCTAACCGAATTAAAAAGATATGTTGAGTATTGGCTTAGGTTTCTATTTTTTTGTGTGTATTTTCAACTGTAGTTAGATGAATATAGGGAAGAAAACGAAGTATATGGTCTTGAAATGCATCCAAATGGAACAAAAAAGCTTATGGAAGTATAAATTTATCATTCTTTTATGTATTTTTCTAATATTCCAGATTTCGTGTCGGTCTTTGAACTTTCCATATTGATTTGCAAACCAGTGATGATTCGAGTAATGGGAAGTAGGGTGATGGAAAAGCCTGCAAAGGAGGCAAAACACTTGCCAAAAGGGACTCAACTTCCCAGGTGACTTTATTGATCTAAGTCCATTTTTTTCGTCTACATACATGTTGTCTATTTTCTTTGTTCAGGAGCAATCCTCAGGTAATTCCAAGGAGGCTGTCCCATATTAGACGGGGTTTTCAGGTTTCATATATTTACCACTTTTAACCTTTGTGAATTGGATACTAAATATAGATGAGATTAGATGTTTTAAATCTTTGCAATCAAATGACGTAGCTTTCTCTTTGCTTTCTGATTTCTTCTCAATTTCAATAGAAATATTGGTGGTTCATGTAACTATACATGTGTCAAACGTGACAGGTGTTTTCTTGGCAGTTCGTAGTATGAATGATCGAAATTAGTGCAGTCATAAGGAAATGAAGAATTGGTTTGCCATGTCTCTTCTTTGGACTGAAAATGATAATAAAGGGTATTATGGTCTTTTTTGGTTACACTTAATTGTGATAGATATTTTCAAGACAGTGTGAAGCTTCGAGTCCATGATTGACATGGGAAAAGTAGTCTTTGTTGTTTTATAGATTTGGTGCAATAAAAGTTTTAAGGGGTATTTTTGTAACATGGAACCGTGAAAGAGTTAAAAGGGAATATTAGCCTTTTATTTTAACGTAAAAGAAAGATGGTGGAAAAAGACGAGGAAAGTTTGACTTCTTATTACTTTTAAAAGCTTACTGAGTTGTACTTATTGCATCGTAACATGAAGATTACTTTCAATTTTACTATTTTAGGGTATTTGGTTGAAAGGACTAACCTATGTTGTTGTTCGGTCACAGAAACAAAAAAGGATTGCAATTGTCAATGGCGGTAGTGCTGACCACCGGAGATAATTACTGGTCACGAAAAACACGTGATCGGTATAAAAATATAATTTTCTCTTCTAAGTTGACAGATAGTTTTTAATTGCATGATGTTTTGCTATCTTTTGGCTTTTGCTATTTCAGTTATTGGATAGTTGGTATATCTACAAAGTTAAGCAAGGTTAGTTAGTTATTGGTGTTTTACTTTTGGTGAGATTTACCTTTTTCTTTTCTTCCAGTAACACAATAATAAACCGTGTAATTTCTTTCAGGAGTGCGTGAAGGTAAATTCAATTCCCCTCATATGTGAACAAAAACTTCATGCTAGATGAGGTAACTATGTACAACCATCTATCATGATTGCTAAATTAACATAACATTGATTAAAAATAGATACTTTTTTTTTTACTTTTCTAAAGCAACCTGGTACCACATACAGGGACCATGTGCATGGACATAAGCATCATATAACTCAAAAAATATTTAAAAGCATCAACTTCAAACATAACATACAAGATTCAACTAATATGTAGTAAGTACCTAAAGGAAACTATATCTAAAACCTGCAAAAAATAGAACATAAACGGTTAAAAAAAACAGACAAATATTGAATTTGATGGTACCGAATAAACATACAAAAAAATATAAACACAGTAAAGTATTAAACTCAGGGTGCTGTAATTTTTAAAGAACATATGATCTTTAGTTTCTGCATATCTTTTATTTAAGAATTCTTAATCAGTAGGTTTGTAAAATATAAATTTCATTATCCATCTTTGCTTATCTGTCTTTCATATTCTTTGAAAGTCATATGAGAAACATGTATATTGTTTTACTATTATATCCATTGATTTCAAAAACTTTATTAAAAAGAATTCGTTAAATTATCTTGAAGCAATCGATAATAACAGAAAAAAATACGCAGGGAACACTACAAAACTAGTCGACAGTTCAAGTAGAAACCAAGGAAGTTACAAAACCCACTGCATCTCAACAAGGCTCTGGGAAAGTCGAAAAGTGGAAAATAAATTTTTTATCGACACAGAAGTATGTATTTAAGAATATGCATAATTCACTTATAATTCATGATATATGACTTTAATTAAGTCCAAAACTCTATTTTTGAGTTTTGGAAGAATATTGCCATATTGACCATTGGATGCATCAATTTAGGTGGGAGAATCCATTAATAGGGTGGACATCGACTGCAGACACGTATGCTAATGTTGGTGAAGCAGGACTCAGTTTTGAAAGTGAGGAGGCAGCCAAAGCATTTGTTGAGAAGCATTGTTGGGAATATGTGGTATATATGTTCCTACCATTCTTTATGTATTCAAAACAACAAAAAATTAAAGTATAATTGACTGATAAATGTATAAAAATAGCAAGTTACTTTTGTTGAGATGTTTGTTACAACATTATACTTTCAAAAATCCATCCCATTATAGCAATGTCAATTTTAATGTCCTAATAAGAAGAAATTAGGAAATACAATGTATGCTTGAACCAAGTTTTTCAATATTTATTTGGAACCTTTTAGATCATTTAAAACCTCATAAGGATGGAAACAACTCAAATCTGTCTTTTTGGTCAATTTTTTACACAAACGCTCGAAGATATGCACAGGGTTGATTTTCAAATTAATAACCATACCCTCAAAATTTCCAAAGTTGACCTTCACTACAAAGCGCTTATGCTTGAAAACTCTAATTATATACTTTTAATTCTCATCTTTTACAGTTAGTAAATCATATAGATGATTCCATGAATTCAATTTATACTTTATATTGAGGGAAACTTAGTGTTCATGTTGCAGAAACACAACATTTAATAAATGGTCTTCACTGGGCAGTCATTAACTTAAACCCTGGTCATAACCGAACCCCGCGGAGCGGGGTACCCTAGCTAGTTGGTAATTAAATATGTGTTGTTATTTGAGAAAAATAAGATACTATAGTAAAATATCCAAGGTGGAAGGGGCCAAAAATGGCAACACCACAAACTAATATGGAAAATAGTTAACGTGTCACATTTAGTAAATGTCCCAGACAAAAAGTGGGAATCTCTTGAATCCTTTGTGGCTACTAGCAAAAAATATCGAAGCTGGGGGACCAAAAATGTCAACTCTACAAACTAATGTGGTAAAAAGTTGAAGAAGAACCAAAAGTGACAAAATGTTGAAACTTTTGTGACAAAACTTTAAGAAAGTTAAAGAGGGACTAAAAATGACAAAGTATTGAAACTTTTGCGAGAAAACGTAAAATAATAGAAAAAATATTATTTCTAAAACCTTTGTGCTTATATATATATATATATATATATATATATATATATATATATATATATATATATATATATTGTAATATCCGGATTTCCAAGTATCATAATTTAAGTATTTATCTTTTGAGTTAAGAAGAGGGACTCGACGAGTTGACGCCTAAACTCCTCGAGTAGGATCGTGATTGATGACTCGAATTAATGAATGGACTCGACGAGTCCGCGCTGTGGATAGAAACCCTAAATATTTGGGTATGCGCCCTATTTAAGGGTCTTTATGGCCTTCATTTGCAGCCACACACACCCTTGAGAAACCCTAAATGAACCAGAGAGCATAGAGAGTGAGGGAATGAGCAAATTTCATCACCATTAGTGCATTCGTGCAAGAAGGAAGGAAGGGATTCAAGCAAGGTTGATTGAGGAGCTCATATGTACTATCAATTCATCAAAGGTTGCTGTTTGAGGTATGAATCCTTGCCTATTTTTGTGTATATAGTGGATCTGATGAATCTAGGGGTTCTTTGCCCCCCTTTTTAGTTAAGTTATGGAGTATGTGGAGTCCCTTTGTGGCATAGACATTAGATCTGGACCTTAAGAGGTCCAGAGAGTCCCAACAACCTAGCTTTATGTAGTCACATAAGAGTATTGAGCCTAAGACACCATTATAAGGGTTATTTTAACAAATAGAGCTAGATGTGTGGTTCATGGACATAAAGATTGAACCTTTACGTGACTTTTGGGTACTAGAAGGCTAGATCTATAAGTTAGAGAAACAGATCTGACCTCAGAAGGTCAATTGAGTATTGCCATGGAGGAAACTCGCTGAGTTCATGAGAGGACTCGACGAGTCGGATCAGGTTTCCCCGCGATTTGTGATCAATGGTAACCCGTCGAGTGAAAGGTTAACTCGACGAGTCGAGTGAGGCGTTATGAGGATTCAGAGGACACGCATTGAATCGCCGAGTCACCCGAGTGTACTCGACGAGTCTGGTCAAAATTGAACCGTTGACTAGAGTTGACTCCCGTTGACCTTAGGGGTTTTTGTCAAACTGATTCAAGATAGGTTATGGAGGGGTAGAATGGTCTTCTACACATTCTTAAGAGATGAGAACATAAAGAGAGTATTGATTAGAGATATTATCATTTTGATAGGACGAGGCTAGATCGGAGATATCGAGAACGAGAGTATGCTAGACATCATACGAGGTGAGTCTTCTCACTACACATTACCTAGAATGGTATCTATGTGCAGACCGGAGGGTCTTATATGTATGTGTATGTTTGAGATTTATGTGCATTGTGTTATATGTATGCTATGTGTTATTTAGACCGAACCAGAGGGTCCAATGACTCATGAGGCCAGAGGGTCCTCGATCAGACCGAACCGGAGGGTTCAACGAGCTAGACCGGACCGGAAGGTCCAACGAGCTACAGGAATGGAGGGTCTTACCAAGTTATAGCCTTGAGTGGCTTATTTGCTGTATGTGGTATTTTGGGGAACTCACTAAGCATTTATGCTTACCGTGGTATGTGATATGTGTTTCAGGTACTAGAGAGGATCGCGGGAGGGCGCCGACATGATTTGTACACACTGATAGAGGATTTTGTATTTGAGATTTTGGGATATGTTTTACTGTGATAACATTTGATACACTTGAGATTCGAGAGGATTTGTATGAGACATGTTATGTTTGAAAAATGAAAAATTATTTTAAATTTTCACGTCGTTACAAGTTGGTATCAGAGCCTTGGTTTGAGGGATTCGGATGCACCTTTGGGCGTATCTGAACTTAAATTGAGGAATTGAGAAAATCTTTCATAAAAGAAATTTTTTTTATAAAAAGAGTAAACGATTTTGAGAAAATCCAAAAGGAGCAGTGTGTACGATCAGCCAGCGCCCGAATGGTGATTTCCCAACATACCCTTACATTATATGTTATGAGATATTATGTGATGTGCTATGCATGCTAGAGTAGGCTAGGTAAATCATATCTTAGGACTAGGGTGGCCTGATATGTGATGCCTTAGCCTAGGAGTTTATGCAGCTGTGAGTTTCTTTGAGTGCATGTAGGTAGCAGAGAGTAGCTTGTGAGAAGTCTGCTTGAGAGTAGGAAGAATCCAGGGGGTATAGAGTACTTGTGAATTGGGATCCTAGGAGGAGGACTTGGTGTGGATACGGATACGGTGTGGAAGGTAGTATTGGGCCCGTACTACTGAAGGCACCAGATCGGTAAACATCCCACGTAAGAATCCTTAGGGTGCCAAGGAACAAGTAGGAATGGTTGATCGAATGTGAGCAATCTCGGTCGAGTCTCTGATTATTTTATGTTGTATTTTAGAGGCATCATGGTGGGAACGCGCCACAACCCAAGAGGCAGTGGTACCAATGGTACTAGTGATGAGGAGATATGTAGGATGACTCACAAGGAGGTGGCCGCAACTATTCAGGCCGAGATACCCGAGATGTTTGGGTCTATCAAGAGCACGCTGATTGAGACATTCGATGGGTGATATGCTGCTCTGACTGAGGCGGTTGCTGTTGCTGCCACTGCAGCTATCGCTGCCGCGAGACCATAGGTGGGTGACTCGTTGCTATATCGAGAGTTCAGAAACATGAAGCAACCAGAGTTTGACGGGACTCAGGATCCGATAGTCGCGATGAGGTGGATCTATGACATTGAGGGATGCTTCTACACATGTTCATGTCCTGAGCATCTGAGGGTACGGTTCGCGCTGAACCAACTTCGCTTGGGAGTGAGGCATTGGTGGAAGTTTGTGACATCTGACTTTACTCTTGCAGAGATTACGACAGTGACCTAGGAGAGGTTCACCACCATGTTCCGAGATGAGTATGTTCCCCCTGTGGAGAGGGAACGTCTAGCCCATGAGTTCTTGTCCCTCAAACAGGGGACAGAGTATGTGGCTGTGATTACTCGGATGTTTCACGAGAGGGCGTTGTTTTGCCCAGAGCATGTGTCATCTGAGCAGGCACGCATCAGTCGATATCTGAGTATACTAAGGAGAGACATTCGTGAGTTCTTGGCAAACTCGACATACCGGACATTTTCCGAGCTCCAGGAAAATGCCCGAAAGAGGGAGATCGGAGGAAGCCGAGTCTCAAAGGAGGGACAGGCGGCCGACACAGTCTCAGCTGACATCCAAGCTGGCAAATTCCACTGATTCGAGATCTGGAGGACCGAAGGGCCGCACTTTTGGGAAGTGCGACAAGATCCATGAGGGAGCGTACAGAGCAGGGGTGTGCTACAAGTGTGGCAAGGAGGGGCATTTCGTGAGGGATTGCCCCATGGGGTTTGCAGTTTGCTTCCACTACAACCAGACTATCCCGCCCGAGCACGCTTAACTGCAGAGTTCTTATGGGATCTGCTGCCCTCACGGCTTTAAAACGCGTTGTGACAAGGAAGGTATCCACACCCCTTATATAGAGATGTTTCGTTCTCCTTCCAAGCCGATGTAGGATCAGGTGCTGATCCTACATCGGCTTGGAAGGAGAACGAAACATCTCCATATAAGGGGTGTGGATACCTTCCTTGTCACAACGCGTTTTAAAGCCGTGAGGGCAGCAGATCCCATAAGAACTCTGCAGTTAAGTGTGCTCGGGCGGGAGTAGTACCAGGATGGGTGACCCTCTGGGAAGTCCTCGTGCCGAGTGGCCCAAAGCGGACAATATTGTGATACGTGCCAGAGGGGGATGTTACACTGCACTTGCTGCTACTAGAGCCACCGAGGCCCAGTCATTGAAGGTCGAGGCACTGAAGGCTCGCGGGAGAGCCTTTCAGTTGATAGCGGATGTAACATCCCAAAAATCGAGGCCAAAAATTTCATTTTAAATTTTGTGAATTATAAAATAACTTGCCAATACATTGCTAAAATGATATCAATACATAAAACCACAGTATAATATCTCAAACCGTATCATCTGAATGTAATAAAATATTAGAGTACAATCCCATGAAACTCTAAGCGGAAATCATATGTGCATGTGTGATGCACTGCTACCCTGCCAACTCATTCCCCTTGGACGAAGAGGTACCTGAAACCAAAACTGAAACTGTAAGCACAAAGGATAGTGAGTTCCCCCATCATACCACATATCATACAATCACATAGCCTACATACTGTTGGGTAATTATGGGGTGCCCGACCTACCCTATACGACCATTCTAGGGTGCCGACCTACCCGTGTCAAGCCATTTTCGGGTGCTGACCTATCCGTGTCAAGCCGTTATGGGGTGCTGACCAACCCATCGGTCCTAACAACCGAACCTTGGGGACTATTCCACCCCCTACTGCCACTATCACATATATCATAACATAAACATACTATCAGACATATCTGGGGTGTCCGAACTAACCTTCGGTCATAACAACCGAACTTGGGGACTATTCCTCTCCTACTACAACTATCACATATAACATATCATGCCAGCCTATAAACATATCATAACATACTGTCAGACATATCTGGGGTGTCCGACCTACCCTTTGGTCCTAACAACCGAACTTGGGGACTATTCTCCACCTACTACCACTGTCACATATAACATATCATGCCAACATATAACATATCAGGTAGTAGCAAACCTAGATGAATATCACAAAGACAATCATCTAACATACAACTCCTACTGGTGGGCCGACATTGTGGCCATAGACCCACCGCTACTGGAAGGTAACTCACCTCGATGTCATGTAGTGTTTGATCTGTCCTCAGCGTAAAGGTCGGCTCTCCTCGACTCCTCAATCGCTACACGACAATCCTCAAGTCATCAAACAGAACATGCAACCCTAACCAGGGTCAATACCATAGCCAATCAAAGTCAACCTTGGTCAAAGTCAACATCTAGTTGACCTAACTCGCCGAGTTGGTCTACCAACTCGTTGAGTCCATGCTCCATTTAACCTGATCCAACCCCGACTCCACTCATCAATTCTAGCAAGAACTTGTCGAGTTCTCCTTCATTTAACCATCGGGGACATCTTCATCCGACTCGCTGAGTTCTTCTTTGAAATCGGCGAGTTCATCTCCCTCATAAGAACATACCCAGTCTACGACTCGCCGACTTGTATGAACAACTTATCGAGTCAGTCTTCAAAGGTTAGGAGATTACCTTGGACTCGCCAAGTGTATTCATACACTCGTTGAGTCCCATGATTCTGATGTCCTTTTCGCGTCTAAACATTTACGGGACCTCCTTCCCGAACCACTAGTCCAACCTCAGAAAGGATTTAGTGGTCATTATACACCGACTCGCTGAGTTCCAAGAACAACTCGTTGAGTCCCTTCTTGACCCTTACTGAACAGTCGATTTAAATGGGTCTTAACACGTCAAAATCATAGATCTGGCCTCCAAGTGTCCCTTTTATACGTAAAGTTCCAAACTTGGTGCACATGCAAGGGGTTTTTGGCTCAAAAATCCATAAAAGCTGCTCTACAATGTGCATGGGGATCTCATGGCCATAGAGTTGGCACCTTTATGCCATGAGACCCCTCCAATGACCCAGATCTAAAAGTAGCACCCCGTGAATCACTTCACAAATCCAAAAATCGCTTAGAAAGCCCTAAATGCACCCAAAATCTAAGCCCTAAAGATGAACAACCAAATGGAAGACCAAAACAGGGGGCATTTACCTTGGTTGACTTGAAGATCGAATAAGATCTCTAGATCTACAAGCCCCAACTCAAATTCCCAAGCTTCTCCCTTCCTTTCTAAGCTTCACAACCACCTAAAAGCACAAAAAATGGCCTTATATCAGTTAAAGCGGCTAGGGTTTCGATAAGAGGTGTTCTGGGAGCATAAGGGACAATGGAGGCTTCAATAAGGCGTTTAAATAGAGTACAAACCCTCAGATTTAGGGTTTTCCTCAAACAACACCTACTTGCAAAGTCGGTCTGCCGACTCATCGAGTAGGTCACTTAAAATGCATGTGGATCACGACCCTACTCGACGAGTTGGGCCTTCAATTCGTCGAGCCCTAGAGAAAAATACAGAAATGCTTAATTTAAACGTGTACCGGGAATCAGGTGTTACAAATCTCCCCCACTTATTCTTAACTTCATCCTCGAAGTCTGCTACTTGATCCTAAAAAAGCTCGGGGTAATGCTCCCTCATCTTGTCCTCCGACTCCCAGGTCCATTCCGAGCCCTTGTAGTGCTGCCACTGCACCTTTACCAGCTCCACTTTCTTGTTCCTCAGATCCTCTGGCTTCCTATCGAGGATCGCCACTGGCCACTCGATGTAGTTCAGGTTGTCATCAACCTGAATATCCTCTAAAGGGACCACTGCTGAATCGTCCACCAAACATTTCCGTAACTGGGTGACGTTTAAAGGTGCTCTGAATTCGACTGAATTCGGCTGGCAGATCCAGCCTATATGCTACCCTGCCCACCCGGGTTATAACCCTGAAGGGTCCAATATACCTGGGTCCCAGCTTCCCCCACTTCCTGAATCAAATGACGCCCTTCCACGATGACACCTTCAGGAGCACCATATCCCCGACCTGGAATTCTAGGTCTGACCAATGATTATCGCCATAACTTTTCTGACGACTCTGAGCAGTCTGAAGCCTTCTCCGAACCTGTTGGATACTCTTCGTAGTCTTGAGTACCACTTCGGTACTCACCATGACCCTCTGCCCCACTTCTCCCGATCATATCGGGGTCCTGCACTTCCTCCCATACAACATCTTGAAGGAAGGAAATTCGATACTCACATGATAGCTATTGTTATAGGAGAACTCTGCCAACGGGAGGTAAGTATCCCAACTACCTCCGAAGTCTAAAACACATGCCCGCAGCATATCATCTAGAGTTTGGATGGTCTGCTCGCTCTGACCATCCGTTTGCGGGTGGAAGGCGGTGTTAAAATGCAGTCGAGTACCCAGGTCGTCATGAAACTTCTTCCAAAACCTGGAAGTGAACCGCACATCTCTTATTTTAAATCACCGAAACTGGCACCCTGTGTCGCGCCACTACTTCCCGGATGTAGATGTCGGTCAGCTTTTCAGCCAAAATACTCTCTTGAATCGGAATAAAATGGGCACTCTTGGTCAATCGATCAACGATGACCCAAATCGAATCCACCCCTCGTGCGGTCCTGGGAAGCTTCGTAATGAAGTCCATAGTAATATCTTCCCACTTCCACAGCGGGATATACAACGACTGGACCTTGCCGTGAGGTGTCTGGTGCTCAGCATTGACCTTCCTGCAGGTCAATCACCTCTCCACAAACCAAGCTATGTCCCTCTTCATACATGGCGACCAATAATCGATAAGAAGATCCCTATACATCTTCGTCGCCCCGGGATGTATGGAGAACCTGAATTTGTGTGCCTCTGCCATCAGTGCCTGGTGCACACCCTAATGATACAGGACCCACACCCTACGGTGAAGAGTCAACAATCCTCGGCTATCATTGTCGAAGGAGGAAACCTAACCCATAATTCTCTCACTCCTCCGATGTTCCTCCTTCATGGCCTCCTGCTGGGCCTCCCAAATCTACTCCAGCAACAGAGTCATAACTGTCATCCTCAGACAGATGTCCCTGATTAGCGCTGCCATGTGGATAAGCACATCGGACACGACGTTGGCCTTCCTCGGGTGGTAGAGGATCTCGCAATCATAATCCTTTACCACATTAAGCCACCGACGCTGCCTCATATTGAGATTTGGCTTGTCAATGAGATACCTCAGGCTCTTGTGGTCCATGTAAATAGTACAATGAACCCCATAGAGGTAATGGTGACAAATATTAAGGGCGAAAACAACAGCCCCCGGCTCAAAATCATGCGTCGGGTAACTCGCCTCGTGAGGCTTCAGCTGCCTCGAAGCGTAAGCTATAACATGCCCTCTCTGCATCAATACCGCGCCCAAAACCGAGATGGATGCATCACAGTATACCACAAAGTCCTCCATACCCTCTGGCAAGGCTAAGATTGGCACCTCGCAGAATCTCTGCCTCAACGTCTCAAATGCGGCCTAATGCTTAGGCCCCCAGCGAAAGACCACGACTTTCCTCGTCTACCGGGTCAGGGGCACGACTATCTTGGAGAAGTCCTGAATGACCCTTCGATAGTAGCCTGCCAGTCCCAAGAAGCTCCGAATCTCGTATGGAGACCTTGGATCCTCCCACCTCATCATGGCCACCACCTTAGCCGGGTCAACCAAAATCCCGTTCTGGTTGACAAGGTGCCCATGAAACTAGACCTTGCGTAACCAGAAGTCACACTTGGAGAGCTTAGCATACAAGTTCTACCTCCTCAAAGTACCCATAACCTCCAGCAAGTGCTCCTCAAGCTGCTCTTGCGTCTTGGAATAAGCCAAGAAGTCATTGATGAAAGCTATCACTGACCGATCCAACATCGGTTTGCACACGTGGTTCATGAGATCCATGAACGTGGCGGGAGCATTGGTGTACCCGAAAGGCATCACCACGAACTAATAGTGGCCATAGCACGTATGGAATGCAATCTTCTACACATCCTCCTCTCTGAACCTCATCTGATGATATCCTAAACACAAATCAATCTTGGAGAACCAAGATGCTCCCTGCAACTGGTCAAAGAGGTCATCAATCCTTGGGAGTGGGTAATGGTTCTTCACCGTTACCTTATTCAACTCTTATAGTCTATACACATCCAATGCGACCTGTCCTTCTTCTTCACAAAAAGAATCGAGGCTCCCCAGGGTGAACTGCTTAGTCTAGTGAATCCCTTGTCTAACAGCTCCTGCAGCTACGTAGACATCTCCTGCATCTCAGGAGGAGCCAACCGATACGGTGCCTTGGCTATCAGAGCCGCACTAGGGACTAGGTCGATCCTGAACTCTACCTGCCTCTCCGGAGGTATCCCATGTAACTCCTCAGGGAATACATCCACAAACTCTTGTACCACGGGCACATCGCCCACCGTCGCCTTACCCGCTTCTCGGGTATACATAACATGGGCGACAAATCTTGCGCAACCCTGCTGAAGGTAGCACCTAGCTCTCGCTGCTGAACATAAAGCTAGTCCTCGTTGTGGCCTCTCGCCCTGAATCACAAGCTCTCCCCCACTTGGGGTCCTGATCCGCACCAACTGTTGCACGCAGTCGATCACTACCCCATTGGGGCTTAGCCAATCCATACCAATAATAACCTTGTTCCCCTCCAAAGGTATGGGAACCAAGTCTACCAGGTAACGCTCCTCAAATAACCTCAAAACACAATCCCAGTAGACCTCTGATGCTTGCACTGACCGGTCTTCCGCAATCTCAACCTCCAAAGGGCAATCCAGCGTGCCCGAAGACTTATGAAACTTCTTGCTAAGCGCAAGAGAGACAAACGATCGGGTAGCACCCGAATCAAACAATACCTGAACTGGGATACCGTTCACATGGAACGATCCTAAACAAAGCACATACATAACATATCAAAATCACAGCGACATAACATAAAAGCATAAGAAAGAAATCGTACCCATCACCACATCAAGTGCAGCGCGTGCCTCCTTGGCTGTCAACTAAAATGCTCGGCTCCGCACCACTGGAGCCTCTACCTTGGCCTTCCGGCCATCCATCACCCGTGCCGACGCTGGGGTCGGTGCCACCGCTGGCGCTGCTATTGTCACTGCTGTCAATCTAGGGAAGTTGGCCTTCTTGTGGCCCCTCTGATTGCAATGGAAGAAAATCAGGTCTGACATCAGCACTGCAGGGGCGGGGGCAGTACAATCCCTGCCATAGTGCCCCATCTTGCCGCACTTGTCGTAGCCGGATGATCCCGCTCTACAAGCTCCCTCATGCGGCCTGCCGCATTTCCTACAGCGGCTCTGGCCTGGCTGGCTCTTCGACCTAACGTCGGATCCCTTGGATTTCTTCCCCGAAATCCCTGAAACCTGCTTAGACTCTGCTTTCCTCTTCCTGACATGCTCCAAATCGAGCTCCCTCTCCTGTTCCGTGGCAATCATGGACTCTAGGGTCGGGCAGGCTGAATAACTGACATGCTCTCGGATATCAGCCCTCAACGTATCATGGTAGCAGGTCTTCCGCATCTCCTCACCCCCCGCATACTGGGGTACCAATAATGCTCTCTCTCAGAATTTAGTGGTGATCTCCGCCACAGTCTCCGTAGACTATCTCATATCCAAAAACTCTTAGGGCAGCTGTTGAAGCTCCACAGCTGGTGTAAACTCAGCCCTGAATCTAGTCATGAAATCTAACCAAGTCATAGCCTCGATGGCTGGGGCCCCTAACGAGCCACCAACCAACTCCCACCAATCTCTGGCTCTATCCCTCAGACATCCCGCAGCAAATCGGACATTCGATCCTTCCGGGCAGAAGCTCGTCAACTGCGCAGACTTAATGTCTGCGATCCATCTCTTGGCAGCAATGGGGTCCTTCACCCTGTGAAAATCTGGCACACCATTCCCTCGGAAGTCTTTGAAGGACAGTGTGCGCGTACCCGTCTGGCTAGACGCCAAATCACTCCTGAATGCTCGGAGGCAATCCTCCACCAGCTCAACAATACCGTCCTTGATTGACCCAAAAATAAATAGGGTCGACTCAAGGATACCTCTCGTGATCTCAGACGCGATGAACTCACATACCCCGTCATCAAACTGCTTCGATCCTGCATTCGAGCTTGATCCTGATCCTGAACCTCCTGCTCCATGTCGTGTGATTGCCATACTGCCAATAAACATATAAACATCAGGATCATTCATGCTCTCGAGAGGTCTCACACACTCTCCATGTTCCCTGGTTCCATCTCGACCCTCCTTGACTCTAGTACAGATCCTCTGCATCCAGTTGTACGAGCCCATACTACCTTCCTCATCTATCAGTACTTTCCTCAAGGATTGCTTCAACTTCACCAAGTCCCTTTACGATACCCTGTCCTACTAATCTCGTCCTAGGCTTTCCTAGGGCACTCTCTGACCTTCTCTCCGCCATCAGTTGCACTAGGAGTCCCTGCTTCCCTTCCCTAACTAGCTTGCGAATTTGTTAAATATCCGCTCATTAGTTAGTTAAAGTTAGCCATAAGCAAGCAACATTCGTGCATCGGGTAACCACATCAGGCTTAACCTAACCAGGCCATCCTACCGCTGACTAAACAGTCCTAGCATATAGCTCATACAACAGGCATTCAAGGCATACTCTAGATCCTTAGCCCTACTCTAACATGCAATTCTCAGAATCATATATCAGGCATACAATAAATCCTTCTAGATCCCTAGCTCTAATCTAGCATGCAGTTCTCAAAATCATGAATCATACACATAACATAACAAGTATGGGTATCTTGGGGAAAACTTACTTATGCTCGTCGGTCGCACGCATCACACACCTTGTCTTTTCTCAAAATTCTTTAACTTAAAAATTTTAGAAACTTTTTTCCTTGAAATATCTTTTAGTCCCTCGGTTTGAGTCCAGACACCCCCGAGGGCGTGTTCAAATCCCACAAACCAGGGCTTTGATACCAACTTGTAACATCCCAAAAATCGAGGCCAAAAATTTCATTTTAAATTTTGTGAATTATAAAGTAACTTTCCAAGACATTGCTAAAATCATATCAATACATACAACCATAGTATCATATCTCAAACCATATCATCTGAATGTAATAAAATATCAGAGTACAATCCTAGAAAACTCTAAACGGAAATCATATGTGTGTGTGTGATGCGCTGCTACCCTGCCAGATCCTTCCCCTTGGACGAAGATGATGGGTTATGAGCATTCTAACACTCCTAAGTGTACATGAAACCCTAAATACCTTGGATCTATGTTTTCTCTATTATACATGCAAATATGAATATTCCAATGTATTACCCTATCTAGCATACAATCTTTTGATACTTGGGTAATATAAAAAGTTAGAATACATACCTCTTGATGTAGCTTGACTCAATGAAGCTCGAGAGCCTAGTGCCCCAAGTGTGACACATCAAATAGTTCACACAACATCAAATGCACTTGGAATAACTTAGATAGAAATGATACACTTCATGAAATCGGCTAGCACTCACCATTCCTTCATAGTCTCTCATGGTGGCCGATTTTGACAAGAATAAGATGCTTATATAATGTGTCACAATTAGGGTTACACCATGTAAACCCTAATTGTCATGGCCTTTTATTTCCATGATCCATGGCTACAAAAACACCATGGAGCATCCACTGAGCATCCTATGGGTTTTAGCCCAACTTGATAATCCATGGAGCATCGGCCCACTATACAAGTATGGATGATTTACACAATCAACCCATATATTTAATTAGTCTCCTTTTGATCACTTAAGTAATTCCAAAATAATTCTTGATCAATACTAATTAAATTATCTTATTAATATATTAGAACTTATAATATATTACCAAACATTAAGTGTTATTTCTCTCATTTTAGTCTATCCAAATGCATGATGCCATGCAACCCAAATGGACCATGCCGAGTCGGGTCAAGTACATACCAATTATAGTTATGGACTTATACACTAATCCAACAGTATGCCACTTGGATAAGTCTAAAACTATTATTGAGTATGACTTCAAAAACCAACTGACAATTATAGCTCTCAAAAGCCGTTGTCGAACTCTCACCTTGTCGATAAACTCTGACCTTTGTCAATGACTTGTCCATTAGATAAGGGATCATATATTCCTCCATTCTAGATATCATATGAATTGAGACATGGATTATAAATCATTCTCTATGTCCATTTGTTTTTTCCCAATTTCCGATTCATGATGACTGACTGATGGAACAGATCAAATCAGTCCTGGCTTGGGCAATCACTCACATGTATCATCATTAAATCGTCGAGGGGCCCACACATATCGCTTTCATCTCGAAGGTAAAAGGAATGGATAAACTTCGACTCATATGGCTTGTTCTACTACTTGTTTAATCATACACAAAGGCACGTTTTATAACATCATGTTAACAATGCGGTTTCGTGCAATCAATGTATAACCAATTAATAGTAACAACTCATATCTCTAGGTTTGAAGAATATAAGATATTACTGTCTCATGATCACTCGTGATAAAATCCATGAAGTGATTCCATTGAGCGTGGGTTGAATCCAATACTCAGAACTTATGAGCACTCATGAGTGTTGTAGCACCACTTTGTCAACCATGGTCTCAGAACTTGATTCATATCTACTTCCAACATATGACCGAATGTGGATAGTTCGAATAGCTTAGTCATTCAGGAAGAACGATCTAGTTATTCTGGAAGTCAAAACATGCTAAGTGAAACACACGAATAATCGAATCCAATATGGTCTAAGAACATATGAATATAAATAAAACATCTTTTATTTATCACCATACTGATTACCAGTCATTCGTTGCATACTGTTTCAAACTATCAACTTTTATACTTGAATTAAAACAGTAGTTGTCCCGTGCTCCAAGCATGTACACTTTGTTTTTTTATAAACACTAGTCATGCCATACTCCAGGTATGCACACTATGTTTGTCTAAACATTAGTTATGCCATACACCAAGTCTGCATACTAAGTTTTTTTTCCTATGATCTTTACTTTGTGAAATAGATCGATTGAACATAATTTCAACGATTCTCATTTCACAATCCCAAATCCTTACCGCAAATGCAAGAATTCTAAATTCCTTCCTTTTACCTAAATCAGTTAGATTCTAAACTAATATGCATTGGTCCTCTTGTAATGATTATGCACAAAGTCACAAAGACTTCTCAACAGACATTACACATTATTCCAATGGAGATCATTCCGTGGAAACGAAGTCTCAAATTCAAAGTACATTGCTTTGAACATCCTTCATGCATTAATTTTCCTAATCCTACACATATTTGATGAATAACTTCCACCTATGGGAACAATTCCATATTCCCATTTTGACTATCATTTCTGAACAAGAGTAGCGTCTTTTCAGAATATGTCAATATGGTCCTTCCAAAATTAACATTATACTTCCAACTATCCCTGAGCAACCAATCTTTGGTAAACCTTAGAATTTCCTCGACAATTGCTTAATGTTTTTAGTCATATCCAATTCTAGACCTTTTCCCTTCTTAATGCCCCAGGCATTTGGAAAATTTTAGAAAAGATGAATATTATAGCACATGCAATCGATCCTATATCCGAAGTGTATGGAACACGATTCATGATGTCTCACATAAAGACATGATACTAGACCAGTCCTTTTGCTACAATATTTCTATTTCTATTTGCCATGTTCTCATAATGTAGATTATGAAAAGGGATGCCGTAATTATAATCAAATTTTAGAACGCAAATAATAGACCTATATATAGAACTTCCTCATGTTGAGTCACTCCAACATAAAATTCATATATATTCTTGACTAAATTTGATTACAACCTCAATCTAAGCTTTTTAGACTTGAAATAAAGTATAATTTTTCTCTCCCTTAATTATAGCAAAACAACTTTTCCCAATTGAACTTTTGTTTTTCTATAATTAACATTGCTAACATGCAACATTTACCATAATTATCATGCTCCCACTAACATGATGATTATTAGCATAACACTTATGCTCCCACTAGCTTTGACATGTACTCATAAATCAACTAGACTTCGAGAAATCAATACTTTATTGACTTCCTTACCAAAGTTCATATTTCTGATACGAGATGCTTTGACAAAACTTTATAAAAATCATACACCTTTTCTTAGATAGCACACACGTGTGTCTAAACAATTTCAGAACTATGAAAAGGGATGTCGTATTCATAGTCTCAATTGTTTAAACTTTCTCCATTTGTCACAAGTCCATGTTAGTGTGCCGGTTAACCACACATACTCCACTAACGAATTTGAGAATGCAAATATCACAACTGTTATCTACTTAACATCTACTTAGTAAAAGTGTTTCCTCACCATCATTTTCAAGAATCGGAGAGAAACCTTATGACACTTAGATTTTATGGTGTATGTGTTCTTATCCATGTGGATTTGTCAAAACCATAATCACAAGAGAAGGATAATGACAAATCCAAACTCATATGGACTGAACTCAATCTGAATTTCTTGCCGTCTAGCAGCTCAAGGGCTTGTCATTGCTTCTAAGTTGTTATGCAACCAATTCAGAACTCTAAGAACTCATATGGAAAACCAACTTTAACTGGAATGGGAACATAAATAGAAATATGTCAACACGATAGGTTATGAACCTCACGTCGTGTGCTTGTGTCAAACTACATGTTTTTATTCTTGATTAGATCTTGAAATTATTTTCAGGATCTTTAAGACTCCCAATGTCCTCTTGACATATAAGACTATCTTGCCAAATATTCAAGATATAATGCGGATTCTTTATCAAGACAAACACTTCACATAATTGGCCTAAGTTGGTCTTTGTTTTATCCACAACATCACAACTTACCAATTTCAAATGTACAAGAGTAGGACACTTTTACTCTTACATTTGACAAGTGTTTTAAACTTTTCTTTAAGATATATCACTCACCTTACAGTCTTGGAGTATGACTCTAAGACTTGTTTTGGAACGAAGTATGACTCATCTTCTTGATTTAACCATTCCAACAATTCAGGATTCCTCTTCTTAGTCATAAGAATGCACTAAGATTTCCTTAGAGGACTAATTGTGATATGATTTCTAAATCATTAAGATGATCACAAAACCTGATACTAAAGTACTCTCCCATCTTTTCAGATTTGAGAAACTATTATCCTTCTACCTAATTTGATTCTTTTCATTCGTTCTGCCATCAGAATTATACTTAAACTTGTAAGTATAACCATATTTACTAAACTTTATTAAATCATGACAAATAGTTTTATCGATCTTTTGTGGTAGACTTGACCAGCGCACAAGAATGTGTACTCGATCCCTTAGTCATGCACTTGACTTACATATACATGTGAATAAGGAATTAGTCTTAATTTTCCAAAGCTTAAAGTTCTCATTCATCATACCGTACAACTTGTATGATTCCAAGTTTCTATCCAATTGAAAACTTGGGTGATGAGAAGTTTTCCTTATTTGGTAAATTTAGACACTATCACAAATGAAAGGATCAAATTCATATTTTCAATATTGCTAGAAACATACAAACATCAAGTATTTATAAATGCCATTGCAAGGAGATATAAAATAAAGTAAAACAAACTTTTATTTATTTATAAAATACGGAAAAAACTTTTCCTTACAATGCAACTTTAAATGAAAACTATGCTATTACATGTTTCCTAGCAATCTACCATAACTCCTAAGAGTAGCTCAAGAATCCGATCTTCACTCAAGCGATAGAAATCCATCTTTGCGGTCAGATTCAACATACTTTTTCTTTAAGTTCCCTTCAATTTTTTTTTCTTTGATTCTTCAAACATCATCATGTGACCCAGTCACATCATGTAATAAGAATCTCAGAAAAAAACTTAACAGAGTTAAATGGTGGGCTTTACGTGAAGTAGAGTCAAACTTCTTGACTTGATCAACCTTATGATCTTTCAGGTAAATAGGCAACTTTGCAATCAATGCCCCTTCCTCTGGCAAGAGAAACATATGGACTCTTTGGAAATGGTACATGGGACTATCACAGACTTGCCTTTCTCTTTACCATTTGGTCAACCGAGTTGACTATGGTCAATCCCTTTCCTTGGGAAGAGAAGGCTTTTCTAGATATCTAATGTTTCCATTGTCAATGTCCATTGGGAAGTTGATCTCCTAATCAAATTTTCTTTACTAGTCCTCAAATTATTTCTGATTCAGCAGCACCAAGCAAATAGATAAGATCATTAAGAGTCATGTCATAGTCGGTTTCATAATAGTCCCAAAGGAACTCACTATGTGACTTAGAAATTGATTGAGCATCCAACTTTCTTAAGACTTTGACACCCAACACTCCCGGCTTGTCAATATGTGACTTCATCTCGATGATGTGAGCACACATAGACCTTTGCTTGCCAATAGGGCTTGAGTGACCTTGAACTTGTGGGTTAGGGAGAATAATTGGAGGAGGTGGAGGAAGAGAGGTCCCAAGAGATTTGGGAAGATCATAGATGTCTGAACTAGACATCTTTTGGGAGATTTTAAAGATAGTTGATTTAAAGTCGTTAATATAACACCTAATACGAACTATTAAGGCTATGTCCCAACACAATATTTTATAACTTGGAAGAGGGATGTCGTAATCCAAGCTATAAAATATTTGAAAAAGGCGAATGAAGGTACACCAATTTCCACCATGTAAACGAAATAAAATATTAGGTTTTTAATTGGATTTGGAACTCCTAGATCTTTTGAGATTCATTGAACTGTTCATTGGCATGTGTCAATCTCGAGTGTGCCCTTCAGGTTTTGTGACTGGGATGCCGAGGATCACAAAACAAGGTGTGAAGTAACCATGCAAATTACTTGGTACCCTTAATATTTACCCCTTAATCGATGTGCCGGTTAACCACACGTTCTCCACCGATACTATGATGAATATTAAGTTACCTTTTGCCTACCTTGTTAAATCAAGCTAGTGTGCCAGTTAACCACACACGCTCCACTAACCGACTTAAGCAAAGTGCAAAGTGTAATTTCATGGATTAGCACCTTATTCACATTTTCCTAAGTAACTAAGATATGGTATTAAGAAGAGTTTAGTTACTTAGTATTTATCATTAATACTTTTAATGAAGGGATAGTTATAGTCCTTGTCCTACCAGTTCGGCTAGCAACCCTCCACCAGTCAAGGAAGCGGTGGGTGAGAGTGTACACCCATTAAACTACCATTTTATAGGCAGTAACCTTATACCCCCCTTATAGACTGGTTTCGTGAATGAGGTCTACTATTGGTAAGACGACTTGCTCTTGTACTAATATATAAATATTATTAACTTATAATATTATAAAGTATAAGGGTTGAATTTTAACTTTTAAAATTCTAAGGGCTTAACTTGGAATTAAAGTATTCATAAGGGAAAACTTTTCAAATTCCAAAACTTGAGGGCAAGCTTTGAAACTATTAAAAACTATTCAATTCCATAACTTATGTGCTTAAAGTAGTTTTAATCCAAAACTCTTCAAGTTCCATAACTTGAGGACAAGTTATGGAAGACTTTAAACTATTAAAAGAATGTGACTTTTCTTTATTCATAACTTATGGAAATATTTATGAGTTTTATGAATCATAAATGTGACTTTTCATATAACTTGAGGACAAGTTACAAAAACACATTTTAGAATCAACTCTTAGATTAATTTGGATTGAAAACAACAATTTCACATAACTTTTCTATTAATCTAAGCAACTCATAGGAACAAGATAATTCAAATAAAACTTTTTCATGTAATTAGCATAAACCTTAAACTAATATAAAACATGAATCTATTGAGAATTATCTTTGAAATTGGATTAGCATGAACATTACCACATCAAAAACATGTTTATAAGTTGAAAAACAGCTTAGGGTAATGTTCTAAGTCCATTTCCAGCCAAAATAGTCGAAGATATGCTGTCTGGGGGTCCAACTCATCGACTGCATGAAGCAACTCGACGAGTAGGATCGTTTTGAACACTTTTAAGGAATGGACTCGTCGAGTCACCTAATGGACTCGTCGAGTCAGTTTCCCAGACAGCAAAAAACTTCGATTTTTAAGCATATTTTTCAAGTATAACAAGAAAACAAGCCTAGCTTATGATACCACTATTGGGTTATGAGAATTCTAATACTCCTAAGTGTACATGCAAACCTAAATACCTTTGATCTATGTTTTCTCTATTATACATGCAAATATGAATATTCCAAGGTATTACCCTATCTAGCATACAATCTTTTGATACTTGGGTAATATAACAAGTTAGAATACTTACCTCTTGATGTAGCTTGACTCCATGAAGCTCGAGAGCCTAGTGCCCCAAGTGTGACACCTCAAATGGTTCACACAACATCAATTGCACTTGGAATAAATTAGAGAGAAATGATACACTTCATGAAATCGGCTAGCCCTCACCATTCATTCATAGTCTCTCATGGTGGCCTATTTTGACAAGAATAAGATGCTTATATAATGTGTCACGATTAGGGTTACACCATGTAAAACCTAATTGTCATGGCCTTTTATTTCCATGATCCATGGCTACAAAAACACCATGGAGTATCCACTGAGCATCCTATGGGTTTTATCCCAACTTGATAATCCATGGAGCATTAGCCCACTATACAAGTATGGATGATTTACATAATCAACCCATATATTTAATTAGTCTCCTTTTGATCACTTAATTAATTCCAAATTAATTCTTGATCAATACTAATTAAATAATCTTATTAATATATGACCCTAATATGTATGACCTTCCTTATTCCTTAGGCTCCATGGGTTTAAACTTCCATGGATCATCAACGGGTTGTCACATGGATTCAGCCCAACCTAAAGAATCATGGATCATTGGCCCACACCATAAGAATGAATGATTTACCAAATCAATCCCCATATATTTAATTAGTCTCTTTTGATCACAAAATTAATTCCAAGTTAATTTTTGATCAATTACTAATTAAATCATATGATTTCATACTACTATATTATAACTTATAATATATTAACAAATCATAAATAACCTCTTCTCAAAAGTCCATCCTATCAAATTGTCCTGGTTATATGCAACCCAAATGGACCATGCTACTCTCGGGTCAAGTACATACCGATTATAGTTATGGGCCTAGACACCTAATCCAACAAGGTATATATAAATACTTACTCCTGATCCCTTGCATCATCACCTGCTACATTAAGGATCATCTGGAATGCTCTTGCCTTTGGCATCTACGACATGCTTGGCTTTGTAGCTCCTTCTCTCTTTGGGCAGTCTTGCTTGAAGTGTCCATTTTCACCATACTTAAAGCATACTTCTCTCTTGGCTACACATTCGTTGGCATAGTGTCCAGTCTTCCGGCATTTGAAGCAGGTCACCTCTTTAGAGCATTTTCCAATGTGTTTCCTTCTGCACTTGTCACACCACTTTTCTTCATTAATATCCCCATACCTCTTGTTGTTAGATTCAGACTTTGGGAACCTATTTTTTTGTTTGATATTGAAGACCCCTCAAACTTCCTTTTTTCCCCTACCTCAACTCTTTCTATACCCTTCTCCCTAAGTTGGGTCTCCACATTATTGGCTGCTCTAACGACTATCTTCATAGTAGATGCCATTTTTACAGTTGCACCATTGTCCGTTGGAAATCTATTAGAAAACCTCTCAGAGTTCAGTAGGCACAAAGTAGGGGAATAACTTCATATTCTTGGTGAATGTGGTGGCGTACTCATCAATACTCATCTTTCCCTTCGTCAAGTTCTGAAACTCATTGTTTAGGTCTATCAGATCTACTTATGAGCTGTACTGCATTTTCAACTGCTCCAAGAATGCTTCCGAAGACATCCTCATGGCTTCTCATCGTTAATATAGAATCATATGAATAATGAAATATTACAAACCTTACTGTAATGACTATGTCTAATCCATTCTTTCGGATCTAAAATGAACGAATTTACCTAATCCATACTCCCGGATCGGGTATGAATGACAATGTCTAGTCCTTGCCCTTGGATCAATGACAAATGACTCTGCTCATTCCATACTATCGGACTAGGGACAAATGACTATGTCTAATCCATGGTCTCAGATTACTGACAAATTTTTGAGTTCTACCCTCCGTGAATATATCACCTGTACACTTAAGGAGATACTACACAATATCCATCTTAATTAATTTAGGTTTATTCTATAAGTCCTAAATCATCATATATTATCAAATATGTTCTTAACACATATTTCAGGCAATATCAAATATCTCACACATAAAAATATATTTAATACTTTAATTGATACTTGTATTAAATTCATGTTCTTGAAAAGAGGCTATGCACTCACTTGTTAAAGTGACGATTCGAAATTCTGATAGCGCTTCGCTTCTAGCAATTTTATTTTCCTTTGACATAACCTAATATCATTATCACTAAGTGATGTGTGTAAAACCAACACGTTTTATTCCTACTCTAAAAATATAATTTAAACACACAAAGGCAGTGAACTTGTCTCTTAGTGGTATAGTTGAATAAGCAGGGTGTGGAACTCGAGGAACGAATATTAACCTAATAACTAATTTTAACCAACATGTAATGAAAGTAAAAAAGTTTTCTCTAGTTTTAAAAGACTAGAAACTTGGACACACTAACTAACACACAATTAACTAATCAACTAAACCAAGTAAAAATTCACCAAATTTAATAAAAGGTTTCTGCTTAGGTTCAACTCATTCACTCCTATGGTAATTTTATGGCAAAGCAATAGATTAATTGTTATTGGTTACCGACTGTAACACCATAAATTTCAAAACAAATTTTCATTTAAAAATAATCGTTAATTCTTAAAAACACTTTTCTTAAAATTCCAGTCATAATCGAATTACAAAAACATAACTCCATTTTCACTTGCTTAATAAACCAGGATCCTCAAAACATGACTCTTTCTCTGGTGTGTACAATCAAGCCGGTGCCGTCCCGTGATCCTGAGAGAAACCTGAAACACATAACACAAAACACGATAAGCACGAAGCTTAGTGAGTTCCCCAAAATACCACACATAACACATATTAGCCACTCGAGGCTATAACTTTGAGGGTTCGTGGACCCTACTCTATGAACCCTCTGGTTCTAACTCTGTGAACCTTCCGGTTCTAACTCTGGGAACCTTCCAGTTCTAACTCTGTAAACATCCACAGCATAAATCACATAGAAATAATGCAGTACAACACATAACATACAGAGCATACAAATACTCTGTCACATAACTCTGGTTACCTACTCACGGTAAAGTATAGTGAGAAGACTCACCTGGCGAGCAGAAAGCTGATATCCCCACACTTGAATCTCGAACTCGCCACCGCCTAACACATAAGGCAAATACTCTTATGAATATAACTCTCGAGACTAGAATCAACCCTTTCTTGGCACCCTCTTAAGGATAAAAGACCATTTTACCCCTCTCTTGGCCCAAAGGCCACATCGCTGACCAAACCCTAAAAGTCAACAAAAGTCAACGGTCAACTTTGACCGGACTCGGCGAGTGCACTAGGGCGACTCGGCGAGTCTATACGTGTCCACTGACTCCCTTGGATCCTCTCTTGACACATCAAGTATTTCTCTGACTCGACGAGTTTCACCTGGCATAAATCGCGGGGCCACCACGACTCAACTCGCCGAGTCTCAAGAACAACTCAGCGAGTTCCGGCTTGACTCAGTCCCCCTGAATCTCCCTGACTCACTGAGTCGACCCGTCAACTTGACAAGACCACTCGCTGAGTGGTTACGGGCAAACTTCATGCTACTCGCCAAATCTGTTCTTCAGACTCGGCGAGTCCATGCCATGCATAACTCAAACTCACTTCTGAGGTCAGATCTGTTCCATACAATCATAGATCTGGCCTCCCCAGGCATGAAAATCACGTAAAGTCCAAACATTGGTGCTCAAACAACAACTATTTGCTCCTAGATGATGTTTTAGCCCCATATCTCATAACTCTAGGTCAAAACTCCCATGAATCCTCATAAAGCTTAAGGAATAAGGCTTCTCTGGACCTCTATGGATCTCATGCCAAGCCTCATCACAAATAGGGATGAAATGGACATCAAATCTAACCAACAAAGGGGTCAAGAAACCCTAACCCCCATGTTTATCATGACAACAGAAAACGAAGCCAAAATATACCTCCAAGATGATGCTCTGAGCTCCAAAATCGAAGGATGTCCACCTCCCTTGCCTCCTCTTAGCTAGAATCTCCTTTGCCTTGCCAAACAAAGCTTCAAAGGTCAACAATGGCCTCTCCCAAAACGCTCAAAATCTCTTTAGGGTTTCTCTTTGGGGTTGGTGGCCGCAAATGACGGCCATAAGCCCCTTTAAATAGGTCTCAAACCCTATAAATTAGGGTTTCATTAAACAGCATGGACTCGCCAAGTCCAGACGCGAACCCGCATACAAAACCGCGATCCTACTCGACGAGTTTGGACTCCAACTCGCCGAGTCTCCTCACAATCACCCAAAAATAAAGAAAAAAACAATACTTGGGAATCAGGGGTGTTACAATTCTCCCCCACTAGAATTAGACTTCGCCCTCGAAGTCTCGCTCTGCAAATAACTCTGGATGCTGTTCACGCATCTCACGCTCCGGCTCCCAAGTTAACTCTGACCCTTTCCGATGCTGCCACTGGATCTGCACCACTGACACCTCTTATTCCTCAGAACCTTAATCTTTCGATCTCTAACCGCCACTGGTCTCTCAGCATAATTCAGGCTCGCATCCACCTGAATATCCTCTAGTAGCACTACTGCTGACTTGTCGGCTACGCACTTTCGCAACTGCGACACGTGGAAAGTGTCGTGAATCTGACCCAACTCTGTTGGCAACTCCAAACGATAGGCTACCCTGCCTACCCACGTGACCACCCTGAATGGACCAATATATCAGGGCCCCAACTTGCCCCTATTCCTGAATCGAATCACTCATTTCCAAGGAGAGACCTTCAGGAGCACAAGGTCACCGATCTGGAACTCGAGCTCGGACAGGCGCCTGTCCGCATAACTCTTCTGACGACTCTGAGCGGTCAATAACCTCCGCCTGACCTGCTGAATCTGCGCAGTCGTCTGCAGCCCAATCTCCATACTACCCCATAACACGCTGTCCGACCTCTCCCCAGCAAATGGGGGTCCGACACCTCCTCCCATACAACAGCTCAAAGGGTGGCATACCAATGCTTGAATGATGGCTGTCGATATGGGAAAACTCAACCAAGGGTAAATACGTGCCACAACTCCCTCTGAAATCTAATACACATGCCCGAAGCATGTCTTCGAGCATCTGAATCGTTCGCATGCTCTGAAGTGTCCTAAGACATCCCCATGATAAGCTCTAGCTCGTTTTTCATATCCCTCTTCGATATTGAGCACCAGGTCAGCTTTTGACTCCACAGCTGAGCCTCCAAAGGTCACCCATATCATGATCCAAATATCCAACTAACTTCCTCCTCGTGACCACTATCCCGGCCCAGTGACATGCAAGTCACGAAATTCTCTTTTCCTTATGCGAAAAAATACAATCCAATCGAGGATCGTCTCAACTCTGATCTCTGGTGTCTGCTGCGCACATCCCTTGCGCATCTCGCCGAATCTCCCGACAGAGACGGAGACCCCCGTCTCGCCCCCGGTTCGACAACCAGGCTCCAAAACTCAATACTAGGGCTACTCAAGCCCAAAAGTTTTCCACATCATACACTGATCGGAGAACAATCCATTATCACATTCTCTTGCCATCTAGTGAGTACTATGGCTCCCCGCAACATCATGATGACCTCTCAATGACTAGCGAGTACTACGGCTCCCCGCAGTATCACAACACTCTCTGACTAGTGAGTACTACGGCTCCCCGCAGTATCACAACACCCTCTGAATAGTGAGTACTGCGGCTCCCCGCAGTATCACAACACCCTCTGACTAGTGAGTACTACGACTCCCTGCAGTATCACAACACTCTCTACCTCCACTAACTCATGCTCCGCAGACTATCATAGGTAGCTACCCATACTCGACCCGAATATGCATCACAGACTTTGGAGGCAATCGACATAACAAAATGCCTACGCTTGCGGAGATCCACTCTCTTAAATAATCCCTCTGGATGCCAATACTCGAAGGGCTCCCACTAGAACCATAGATACTTGATATACCAGAAGTCGTCTCAGCTCAAGATTCACGAATAACTCCGAAATCAAGATATCATACCCGGATACATCGGAACACCCCAACAAAACATCACAAGATCCTGCCACAACCACTGATCTCCTGCCCCAAGCATCATATAGATACAACAATATATTTCCTCTGAACCCCATACTTAGATCTTCATTTTTCCCAAAGTGCAACTTCGGTGTATCCAATTACTCAATTGGAATACGAGAAAACGCTAATGCTACGGAATACGCTGATAATTCTCCGACACCCTTTTTCCTACCGCTTAAAATCCAAGCAAGAATACCCATACCGACCCGGGAGTTGGCTACCCAATTATTCTATACCTGCTTGCAACAACACTGACCACTACCAGGTTTCTGACCATTAACCACCTACCGTGGAGACATTCATCCTTCTCAAACAAGTACTTCCTGCATTAACTCACTCTGACCCCTTTCCTCGATCACCAATATCTCTGGTCTCATGAATTCTTACCGCGGATCTCTATACCCACTTATAACCGCTCTTGACAAATCTCTGCTTTCTTCCATATGGTACCCGGTTCTCCCCCACTCAGGGTTCGAACCGTCACTAATTGGCACACAACCATCCCACAAACTATTTTCACCAGCAAAATCGCACCTGCCCCTGGAAAGTGCTACACAACGCCAGATAATCCCCTTTAAGGAAATCAATCGACCTCATATACTCTGAACCTCAGATGAAATCCTCAAGAACTTCTCGTCACGACTGCCTCTAGTCGCTCCAAGTCTCGTACCAATCCAATACCAAACAACTCAACTGACCAATAACATCACTGGCTCATAGACTGAACCACAAAATCATCGTACTCCCTCACCTCAACTCATCAACCAATGTTCCAACACATGGATCATCCCAAGAACAGGGACCCACTCCCATATTCAATACCCAACATAGATAGAAAACCCACTGCACTGCTAAACTCGACTGAACTCCACATTGATACCACTACAATACACCCTACTATACTCAAATAGGTGTAATGTGGTCCTCGACTATCTCAGTCCCAACTGACTATCTGTTCATGATAAATCACTGCCTCGTGGCACACATACTACCTGGTACTCTGGTGGAAAATCATCATCAATGACAACCTGCAGGGTTTACCCCCAAACCCAAAACTTAAACATCATGCTTCTCATGTTTTGCACGCGAACATAATTAGTACCACCCAGATCATAGAAGGTGACATCTCCTCTATCGACTGATTGCTCAACTCAGACTGAAATTCTCCCCTCTCTCTGACTCCTTACTAAAATGCTTTGAGATGCTCTCGATCTCCCTCTCAAGGGACGCCTCTTCAAACTCAATCATGACCGGATAACCGGAGAACCACAAACATCATTGACTACGAACCATGGTACTCATTCGATGACATCTCCTCTCAATATGCTCCGGTGTATTGTACCCGAACCATAACATCACTCCTCAATCCGCTCTGATGTATGGTACTCGAACCATAACATCACTCCTTAATCCGCTCCGATGTATGGTACCCGAACCATAACATCACTCCTCAATCTGCTCCTTAGAACCTCCAGAATACTCCCTGTATCAAGTATGGGTCCTCTTCTTTCAGTAGTACGGCCCATACTACCTGCCACATCTACCCATACTTTCCACACAGACTATCCCGGAACTCCTAAGTAGCTGCTCGACCTGCTCTTTCACCAATCCCATCACACGTGCTCGCTCCCCAGCGAAATTCTCTACTCTACCAACGCACTCATCTGGCTAAGGTTACTCCCTAGGCTCTTCCTAGATTCCCACACTTCTCTGCCATCAGCTGCTGAAGAGCTCCTAATGATGCCAGCCATCTACCTCCTAAATATCGTCATATCCACTTAGTAGCTGACTCTTATCATCAAGAGTTCCACAAAGCACGAAGCAAGCAACATTCGGGCATTGAAGCGTCCCCTTCCGCACGAAAAACCTCCTTAGGTTATTATCCACTCACCTTCCTCATTCGTGATGGATATCACTGAACTCTAACAACTCCGCCCCACGTGGGCCTCTAGATACCTCTTCCATATTACTTCCCTACTCAAATCCCCTAAAGATTTCCTGCAGGACACTCTCGCTCAGCAAATACTCAAAAGCACAGCACATATATCAGCAACCCTAGACTAAGGCATCACAAATCAGGCCACTCTAGTCCTAAAATATGAATTGCCTAGCATGCCTCTAGCATGCACACTATCTCATAAAATATATCACAAATATATCATAACACAAAATATGGCTGTTTTGGGAAATCACCGTTCGGGCTCTGGCTAATTGTACACACTGCTCTTTTTGCTTTCTCTTTGAAACTCTTATTCTCTTTATAAAAACACATTTCTTTTTTGAAAATTTTTCTTAAATCCTCAGTTTGAGTCCAGATTTACCCGAAGGTGCATCCGAATCCCTCAAACCAAGGCTCTGATAGCAACTTGTAACACCGTAAATTTCAAAACAATTTTTCATTTAAAAATAATCGTTAATTCTTTCTCTGGTGTGTACAATCAAGCCGGTGCCGTCCCGTGATCCTGAGAGAAACCTGAAACACATAACACAAACCACTATAAGCACGAAGCTTAGTGAGTTCCCCAAAATACCACACATAACACATATTAGCCACTCGAGGCTATAACTCTGAGGGTCCATGGACCCTACACTATGAACCCTCTGGTTCTAACTTTGTGAACCTTCCGGTTCTAACTCTGGGAACCCTCCGGTTCTAACTCTATAAACATGCACAACATAAATCACATAGAAATAATGCACTAAAACACATAACATACATAGCATACAAATACTCTGTCACATAACTCTGGTTACCTACTCACGGTAAAGTAGAGTGAGAAGACTCACCTGGCGAGCAGAAAACAGATATCCCTACACTTGAATCTCGAACTCGCCACCGCCTAACACATAAGGCAAATACTATTATGAATATAACTCTCGAGACTAGAATCAACCCTTTCTTGGCATCCTCTTAAGGGTAAAAGACCATTTTACCCCTCTCTTGGCCCAAAGGCCACATCGCTGACCAAACCCTAAAAGTCAACAAAAGTCAACGGTCAACTTTGACCGGACTCGACGAGTGCACTAGGGCGACTCGGCGAGTTTATACGTGTCCACTGACTCCCTTGGATCCTTTCTTGACACATCAAGTATTTCTCTGACTCGACGAGTTTCACCTGGCATAAATCGCGAGGCCACCACGACTCAACTTGCCGAGTCTCAAGAACAACTCGGCAAGTTCCGACTTGACTCAGTCCCCCTGAATCTCCCTGACTCACTGAGTCGACCCCTCAACTTGACAAGACCACTCGCTGAGTGGTTACGGGCAAACTTCATGCTACTCGCCAAATTTGTTCTTCAGACTCGGCGAGTCCATGCCATGCATAACTCAAACTCACTTTTGAGGTCAGATCTGTTCCATACAATCATAGATCTGGCCTCCCCAGGCATGGAAATCACGTAAAGTCTAAACCTTGGTGCTCAAACAACAACTATTTTCTCCTAGATGATGTTTTAGCCCCATATCTCATAACTCTAGGTCAAAACTCCCATGAATCCTCATAAAGCTTAAGGAATAAGGCTTCTCTGGACCTCTATAGATCTCATCCCAAGCCTCATCACAAATAGGGACGAAATGGACATCAAATCTAACCAACAAAGGGGTCAAGAAACCCTAACCCCCATGTTTATCATGACAACAGAAAAGGAAGCCAAAATATACCTCCAAGATGATGCTCTGAGCTCCAAAATCGAAGGATGTCCACCTCCCTTGCCTCCTCTTAGCTAGAATCTCCTTTGCCTTGCCAAACAAAGCTTCAAAGGTCAACAATGGCCTCTCCCAAAATGCTCAAAATCTCTTTAGGGTTTCTCTCTGGGGTTGGTGGCCGCAAATGACGTCGATAATCCCCTTTAAATAGGTCTCAAACCCTGTAAATTAGGGTTTCATTAAACAACATGGACTTGCCGAGTCCACTTTTGGACTCGCCGAGTCCAGACGCGAACCCGCATACAAAACCGCGATCCTACTCGGCGAGTTTGGACTCCAACTCGCCGAGTCTCCTCACAATCACCCAAAAATAAAGAATAAAATAATACTTGGGAATTCGAGGTGTTACACCGACTAAAGTGATTAGATTCGCATTTGCTATTACCAATCCTTAGAAAATCAATTAACTTAAGCAGTGATCAAGTGTTTAAGCTAATTAATTCCCTATTTCAATTATTCAGATTAAATAAGATTTGTAATTGGTTAATCAAATTACTAATTCAATTAGCCTCTTGTTGTTGGTTTATCAACAAGCTCACACATTAATTTACCCATTCTCTAATTAATCCTAGTTTCATATTTTCTAGTCCTAGGCACATAACAAAGTGTTCACATAAATCATATGAGGTAAACAATTAAGAGATGTTCATGCAGCCTAATTGCCTTCCTATTAACAGAGAATATTTGTGGTTAATGCATAAGGATCTTTAACAAGCTTAATTTAAGAAAATCACCAATAAACAATTAATCAAACCATAAAATTAATCCATAGGAGTAAAATTGTCTTCCCTAAACAGAAACTAGTAAATTTAGCTCATGATTACAGTAGTTAAAAAGGTAAAAAAGAAGGTAATCAACTTAAACATTGTTTAATTCAAAGATAAAGTGGAAAATTAAACCTAAGTCGCCTTGAATCTTCTTAGAATGAGAGATTAGGATTCTTCTCACGTTCTTCAGGTCTCCAAGGGTCTCCTTAGTCGCAAAGTATCTTCCAGAAAAGCCAGAAAAGATAGTGGACTCGGAATTTGACCTTTATTTAAAAGATCCTCAAAACAGGGGCATCTCGTCGAGTAGATACCCAACTCGTCGAGTTTCTTTGCAAAATCCGTGTACGGCAAGGACTCTACATATTGCTTCGCGAACATTCGTGGAAACTCGTCGAGTAGACGCTTGGACTCGCTGAGTAGCTTTAGGTTTGTACTTCTTTCTTCATTCTCTAGCTTCTAATTGCTTCTCCTTCCTCCTTTTTGCTCCCGAGCATGACTTCTGGACTGGAAATACAATTTAAATATTATTAAGTACCTTTTGACCATAATATGCAAATAATTATCTAATAATTGATAAAAATATATACTAAATATATGGCTAAATATGCACATATCAAAATACCCCACACTTGACTATTGCTTGCCCCCAAGCAAAACTGAATTTTAGCACACTAGAATCACATGAGACAATCCCAATCAAACCCAACAATTATGCCAAGACCGCAACGCATGCATTTGTGTCTAAATTTTTCCTAAACGACCCGCTCCTCCTAAATACTCACAATCCTCATAAACACTTTCCCACTTCTTTCAAACAACGCTCATTTTATGCATCCCTCCGAATCCATCCTTAGAAAACTCCCTTAAGCTCAAGGTATTTTTTGTTGAGCAACCCAAGCATACATAATCTTGACAATTACAAATTTCGATACCACTATGGAGCTTTTTTTTTTTGAAATTCATCACTTTATTGATAATTTGAACTTTGATTTATTTGAATTCTTCAAATTTGTCACATTTTTTATTTTCTTTGATTTTTGGGTATCTTCAAATTTTTGGAATTTCTTTAGAATTTTTGATCTTTGATCTTCATGCTTTGTACTCCAAAAATTCTTCAAACTTTTCTTGTAATTTTTTTTTATTACATGTACCTCACTTTTTATCACTCAAAACCTACATGCTTAAGCAGGGGTGCTCAACTTCAACCTTTATTGGTTAAAGATAAAAAATTTCCTGGATACATTTCTGGTACACGATGCTAAACTTATTGCGATCCTGAAACTAAGCGAGGTCGTGTTTTTTTTTCCCATGATTTCACTAGAATAGGGAGGCAAAAAATGCACTAGAACGTATATATGCTCAACTAAACATTTGGGTCTTCATGCAATCATCAAACATAACACTAGCATGGAATCCTGATTGCTTTTACCAAAATTTTCTAAATTAAGATCCTAGCAATATTACTGCAAATTTTTTTAAAAGTAAGCCTAATTTAGGATTCTAAATTTACTAATTTAACCAACTAATATAACCAACCCCTACCCCACACTTAATTCATGAAATGTCCCCATTGCATGTCATGCATGAAAAGAAAAATGCAAAAATAAAGAGGGAATTGGAACAAACTCCCCTGGGATAGCAGTGGCGAGGCTGATCATCTTCAATGTAGGTCCATCGTCAAATGAATTTAGACATGGGAACACTTATCCATGCCTTGGGTGTCATGTCTCATGTGGTAAAACATGTAAATAGCTCCAATTATTAAGGAAAAAGCTCTCAGAAATCTCCAGTAATTAATCTTCATGATAATATGAGTAAAAACTGCAGCAAATGTGCCCAAAATCCGAATCATGAGAGTATAATCTTGAGTGAATCGTCGAGTAGAACGGAAATTCGGCGAGTAAATTGACTCCAATAAGAAAATCGTGATATTGCAAATGGACTCGTCGAGTCCAATATGTGCACTCGACGAGTAGAGCACTGAGTGGAAAAAAATAATGTTCTGCTTTTGATCCTTTGCGAGTCTGTAGGAATATGACAATTCAACGACTCTTCTTTGATTTCTTCAGTAAATAACACATTTTGTCAGCCTTATTTGTAACGAACACGATCTTAAATTTGAAATTGCATACTCTCATCTAGACCGGACCCTCACTCTAGCCTTGACCAATGAGACTCTTATATTGCATCCTAATCTTCAAACCTAAAAAGAGACAAGGCAACCACAAGTAAAAGAAAACAAGCACACTCCTAATTAATTCTTAATACATAAAAGTTCAAAACACAAAACCAACAAAATAAAATAACATCCAAATTGATGAGTTTATAAAACTCTTTGATTGATTAGATCTTATAACAGGCGAATCAAGAAAGTAATAACAGTTAGACAAAAACACAAGAATGGATCTGAATGAGTTGAATGATTTGATTAACTCAATCCTCAGCAGAGCTCGATGAAGAACTTCCGCTGTAGAGGATTCTAGGGTTACAAAAGATAAGAACATAAATGCTTATAAAAATCTCTATCAAATCTTACCTAATCTTCCGTTAAAGAATGCATGCAAGCATCTATATATAATAACCCTACAAAGAACTCACGGATGGACAGGCCCATACCGGAGACAAAACTGGACTAGCTAACGAGCCCAAAGATGCAACACTAATCTGGACCTAAGAATCTCCCCCTTTGCGTCAATTGGAGCGAGACTATCACTTCTTCTTGTTGGGTCCAGCTGTCGGAACCTGCTTGGTGGTATCTAACAGACGAGAGATAAGAGCGAGGATTGTCTGTCAGAAGCGAATATACCATTGGATCATATCATCAAAGTACTTCTTGTCATCAGCTGAGTTCTGCTTGCAACGATGAATAATCCCTAAGACATGTTCCAGGCATGCAGTGGTGTAGAGATGTTTGTCTGCCAAAGCAAACAGGCATTTTTGGCCTTCGTTTCTGGTAAACATAACGGAATTTCTCTTCGGGTCAATTTTCCCCATCTGTGTCATGTTCATATCACTTGCTGAGCCAACAGGAGAAATAGTAGGCTTTTTCTTGAAGACACTCGCTATCTCCTGATCCATCTTGGCGACTTCCATGATGTAGCAGACAAGCATCCTATTGAAGTGGTCAATGATCAGACCATATTCTGCTTCATTTGTAAGAAGGATGTTGTGAAAAATTATCCAATCGTGTGGATTTAAGTTGGGAAGATCGACAAGCGAAATGGCATGTTCGATCTTGGCATAACCTCTCAGCACCTTAAACCGAACGTTAGTGAAGTTCCCTTCCCGATACGGCTTGAGGACCCGAACATTGACTATCTTCTGAGCGCTCCATGTTTGATACTGTGGTTGAGCAGCCCTTAGATAGAATTCGACCAAATCCCTGTCAAACTTTGGATGCGGATGAGGGAACTCGGCAATGTTGTCAAAGGCATGGAAGACGAACGCCTTTCGGGTCAGTGCATGTCGAACTGAGAATCGACAGAATTAACGTGATCTAGTGAGATCACTGGTTCTAACCACAAGATGCTTGGAGTTTCAATGGCTTCTTTCAGCAACTTCTCAAGAGTCCAAGGAGGAAAAAGAGGTTTCCTACTCTCAAGAAGGTCTCGACCTTGCTTTTTCAAGAGATCAGCAATCGTCTCTTTGTCGTCGTCACTATCTTCAGCAATTTGTTTCCCTTTGTCTTTTACACCCGAACCTGAGGCTTGGCCTGTTGGAGGAGGTTCGGTTGTTTTGGTTGCTGTAGAAGTGGGAGGTGGTTGAGATACATTTTCTCCCCTTGTTTCGGAATGGACACGAAGTCAAGGAGCCCTTCAATCTTGCTCAGGAGAGAAAGAGAAGGAGCAAGCTTTTCTGCAAGATCACGCCTCACAGAGTAGTTCAGTATCGGTCATGTGCTTCCAGGATGTTTGAAAAGGCTGTGTGGACATCCGAAACACACGAAGACACAATCTCTCATTCAGATCGAAGAGATTCAATCTCCTTTTGAGAATTGGAGAGTTGAAGACTCTTGAACTTAAGAGCAGTGGTCTTTCTAGCAAGAGCGTCCATGAGAGAGTTTTCAGCAGCTAGATCTTCTTGAAGCTTGGTCAGTCGCTCCTCAATCGTCGCCATAAACATGTAGTTGTCGTCGGTGAGAGTTTGACAAAGAGTGGCACAGGATGTCAACTCAGAGGCAACTGAGGTAGCCAGCTTGTTGACAATTGGGTCAAGCTTCGTTTTGGTGTCTTCGGCAGTTTCCTGTAAAGACTGCAAAAGAGAAGAGGCATCAGTAAATAGTTTTTCGACTTTTTCGGTCGCAGCCGCACAGGCTTTGGTGGATGCATCAATGGCGGCAGTAGCTGAGCTAACGGAGGCTTCATGAGCCTTAGTAAAAGTGTCAACTATCCTCTGAATAGCAGCTTCAGAAATGGAGGACTGTTATGAAGAAGAGGAGGCAATGAGCGAATCGATCTTCTCGTGAAGCTCCTTGAGATGCTTTTTGGTAACGGGAGCATCATCATCGTCATCACTCTGCAGCTCATACGGACTGTAATAGACCGAATCAAATGTCATGTCCTCCCCACCAAGAAATGGTTCTTTTTCCTCTATTGCCTGAGCAGGAGATGAGGGTGGAGGTGAGGGTGGAGGCTCGATAGTGGAAGTAGGTTCGGGTTGTGAAGTAGGTTCGGTAGTGGGAGTGGGTTCGGGTGCTTTAGTAGGAGCCCCCGTATCAGATACGTTGGTTCTTACTTCAGCTGTTGTTGTGGTAGCTTCTATAAAGATGGGAGGGGGTAATGGGATAGAGGTAGGTGGTATTTGAGTGGTGGAGGTTATGGGGGGAATGGGAATAGGAATGGTGACGGGTGGAGAAGAGATAGGTGAATCGGAAAAATGAACTTCTGGGGTAGGCGATCGTGGAGGAGTGTTACCACGAGGGGACTCATCAGAGTCTGAATTATCTTCCTCAGATTCACTTGAGGAGGAAGCTAAGATTCGCTTTCGCCTGGGTTGGGTTTTTCTCTTCTTCAGTGTAGGGGATTGAGCAGCCTTGGTGGTTTTACGTTTCTTGGGAGAGGGGCCTTTCGCTCCCTTGCCAACCTGCTTGTCTTTGCCTTTTTCATTCATCTTTCCCCCTGGGGCAGGCTTGTCAGCTTCGTGAATGGATTTGATCATCTCAGGAGTGAGCTCTTTAGGACCAGAGCGACGAAACTCCTTGTAGGTACGGATGATACGGCTATCTGCAGGAACGTCTCCAAACATTGACTCAGGGATGGAGCCAATAAACTGAAATTTTGATGCGTCGGAGACAATGATCTTCATGGTATGGAAAGTACCAATCGAAGATAGTGGAGAACTAGCAACAATTGGGACGTGATACTTGTCCATCACCCATTTTGTGACCAACGTCCAGAATCGAGCGTAGGAGATCTCGAAGTGTCGAGACGTGGATGCAAGGCTCTGGATCAGTTGCTGCCATAACACTGACCCATAATCCAGGTTGATACTGTTGTAAACCCCATAGAGAATCGTGATGAACAGACGAATCGCTCCATCCGACCCGACACTGCGTTCAGATAGCCCCTTGAACAGCACAGTAAATAAACCGTTCCACTGAGGAGGCAGGCACGATTTCTTGAACTTAGTGACCGTTGTCAGCACCTTAGTATACCACATATTGTAGAACATAGAAAACATGTGACCCACTGGAATGGATTCAGGGTTAACCCTAGATGAATCGGGTTCAAACCCTAAAAGTGAGCAGAACCGCTGCTTGGAGATTGACGCCTTGTGATCAAGAATGTCGAAGAAAATCCTGTCGACAAACTTGTCGTAATGAGCAGTGGAAAAGATTTGAGATAAAAATTTCATTGGAACAGCTTCAGCTTTGGTGAGAGTGAGAGCAAGCGGCGAGTACTTGAGACATTCGATGATCGGGAACATGAAGGCGTCGTAAACCTAAGGAGTAAGATCGATGATCAAACTCTGTTGAGGACGAATCGGCAGGATGTGGGAAGTAGCATAAATAGATGATGAATCCGCCATTGAAGTGAAGAAGTTAGGAGAGATGATGAACAGTAGAATAGTTGAAGCTTTTCTTGCTCTCTGAATTTTGGGTGCAGTAAAGAGGTAAATAATGGTGAAGATTACCTTTTATACTGTGGCTAAAGGAGAGAGAAGAATACGGTCCCAAATCTTCAAAGGAAATACGAAGGGTTTTTCGGAGGTGATTGATAGGTGACAGTTGGTATCCCCGATGATTATGCAGGAGAGAGAAAACCGTCCCAATTCACACGCCTTCCCATCAGGCGACGTTTTTAAACGAAACGGCTCCACTTCTCACGCCTGTCATTCAAGCGCCGTTTGAAAATCAATTCGATTGAACTCCCGCCTGAGTCAGCATCTTATCCCTTTAGAGAGGAACGCCATCTTAAATCAAAATTTCCACGTGGATCAATATGAGCCACAACTCTTTTATTACTTCAAATCCCATTTAAAAAATGGCTTGTAACTAATGAAACCAGAATTTTGGAAAATCAAAAAGATTTTCGTGCTTAGTGTGTAAAAGAAAAGGAAATAAAGCAACACATATGAGGGAATTTGTGATGTCAGTAAAGACACGAAACAATGGATCCCGGGCACGAATCTCTTCCTTCAAAGTCAAGAGAGACTTTAAAGTGTTTGTATGGTTTCCCGTTAAATAACGATCAGACACTTATTGAGAAGTGTTGAAAGGCTTCTTTTAATCAGGCTTATTTGGTTGGCTTTCGCTTCAGTTCAGAATTCCTGATCTTGATATAAGACAGAAATCGAACGAAGTACTTGTGAGACCAATGTAGTCTGTTGAACAAGTAGGTTTGAAATAATTTAAGTGGCAATGTAACATAGTTTATGTAAAATCTCAAAAAATTAAAACTGGATTCTAAGGAAAGAAATGTTATGGGATTTAACAATTTCATAGGAATCACACAAAAGGAAATTAGAGATTTCACTTTCCATCCCCATGGATAAGTCCGTCAATTCGTTAGTGAAAGCTAGAGCAAAGTTGATTTTTCACCGTCAATGCATAGTAGGTATTGAATTATGGGTTTCACTTAGTGCGTAGTGGCACGAAGCTAAGATCATGAACACAAAAATTGTGTAACCATAAACCTCAGCGGTAATTTCTGAGTGTCTCAAGGGTTACGTTTATGAAGCGAATGAGATGGAGAAAAGTAGTGTAGATGGTGTAAAGAAACCAAAGTACCTCTGCTATTAAAATAAGGACTAAGAAGAAAACTCTTATCTCATGTGAGAAGAGAGTTAGGTAGCTCATGATTAGAATAAGTATGAAAGCCTAATTGGGAAGACAAGGTTTGTATGTACCAAGTCAGTAAGGCTATTATTCAGAATCAGGTGAGGCTTTTGACACATACAACAGCATGCTTCTAGGGACACTTAACTAATGAAAGAATTTCCCCACAAATATCCATACAAAAATATAAAACACAAAACAAAACAAAAAAAAATTATCGAACAAATAATAAAATAAACAAATGTTTTTGGAGTTTTTGATTTAAAAAAAGTTAAAAGAAAAATAAAAAAATGAGATAAACAAAAAAAATTTGGAACCGAACCCGAGCGTTTGGTCTATTTCGGTTGCAAAAAAAATAAGTTTGAAAAAGAAAAGAACTTTGAAAATAAGAGAGATGAATTTGAGAAAATGATACAAAAGGTTTACAACCAAAGAAACTACCTTTGAGTGATAAGCTAAGATCAGATAATAGGACCGAACCCGAGCGTTCGGTTCATTTCGGCACACATGTGAACCGAACCCGAACGTTCGGTTCATTTCGCTTCCAACTTTTAGTTTTGAGAGGTAGTTTTTGGTACTGACTCCGATTCCATCATTCCAAGTCCTTGTAGAATTTTATTGAAACTCGCTTCAGGAAGAGCTTTGGTGAAGATGTCAGCCAGTTGATAAGTGGTTCGAACAAAGTGAATTTCGACGTTCCCATCTTCCACATGATCCTTAATAAAGTGATAGCTCAGTGCTATATGCTTTGTCTTGGAATGTTGCACTGGGTTATGACAGATCCTAATTGCACTTCCTGAATCGCAATATAGTGGGATCTTTTTCATATTGAGTCCATAGTCTCGGAGCTGGCTTTGGATCCAAATCACTTGAGATGTACAGGAGGCAGCTGCGATGTACTCTGCTTCGGCTGTAGACAGAGAAACACATGTCTGTTTCTTTGATTGCCAGCTAACCAACTTTCCGTCTAGGAATTGGCAGCCTTTAGTGGTGCTTTTCCTGTCTAAACCACATCCTCCAAGGTCTGCATCTGAGTAGGCTTGAACGAAGAAACCTGAGTTTGATGGATACCATAGACCGAGAGAGGTGGTTCGTTTCAGATACCGAAGTATGTTTTTCACTGCAAGCATATGTGGTTCATGAGGATTTGCTTGAAAAGTAGCACAGTAACACACATAAAACATTATATCAGGCCTGCTAGCAGTGAGGTACATTAAAGAACCAATCATCTGGCGATATAACATAATATCGACTACCGGTTTTTCCAAGGATGGTGTGAGCTTGGTGCCGAACGCCATTGGAACTTTGACCTTTGAGTCTCCCATCATGCCAAATTTAGCAAGAAGAGTCTTGGTGAATGCTTCCTGGTTGATAAAGATGCCTTCGGGTCCCTGTCTAATATTTAAACCAAGGAAAAAATTAATCGGACCCATTGAGCTCATTTCAAATTTAGTCTCCATCAGCTTTCTGAATTCAGTTGTTAAGCTAGGATTCGTTGAGCCAAAGATGATATCATCGACATAGATTTGAACAATCATAAGGTGGTTACCTTCCTTCTTACAAAAGAAGGTTGGGTCAACCGAACCTTGTTTGAATTTTGATATCTTTAAGAACTTAGTTAGCGTTTCATACCATGCCCTAGGTGCTTGTTTCAGACCATAAACTGCTTTGTCCAGAATATAACAATGATTTGCATACTTTTCATTGACAAAACCAGGAGGTTGCTCCACGTAAACCGTTTCTTCAAGTTCTCCATTTAGAAAGGCGCATTTCACGTCCATTTGGTAGACCTCGAAGTTCTTGTGTGCGGCATAGGCCATAAATATTCGAACAGATTCCAGCCTCGCTACCGGAGCAAGAGTTTCCTCATAATCAATTCCTTCTTCCTGGCAGTATCATTTCACCACGAGACGAGCTTTGTTTCGAATCACATTGCCTTCCTTGTCCATTTTATTTCTGAATGCCCATTTGAGACCAACAACTGAGGCATCTTTAGGAGTTGGAATGAGGCACCATACCTTGTTTCTTTCGAACTCATTGAGTTCATCTTGCATAGCTTGAACCCAGTCAGAATGATCAAGAGCGGTATTTACTGTCTTCGGTTCAACTTTTGATACGAAAGAATTATACATGCAGAACTCTACTTTGGAGAATAGAGATGTTTGCTTTGCCTTCAGTTGAGATCGGGTGAGGACCTTTTTAGAGACATTACCCACTATCTGAGATACAGGATGATCTCTGGTCCATTTAACAAGAGGAGGGTAATTTGGATCATAAGATGAATCCAACTCAGCATTGACCATTTCTTCCAATTCAGATTGACTATCTTCATCGTAAAATATATCGGAGTTCTCCCCCTCGACGGATGAGCTTTCAGGTGTAGCTGGACTTTCTGGTGCTACAGGACTTTCGGGTGTAGTTGAGCTTTCGGGTGCTGTTGAGCTTTCGGGTGCTACATGTCTTTCGGGTGCTGTTGAGCGTTCGGGTGTTATTGAGCTTTTGGGTGGAATTGAGCTTTCGAGTGGAACTGGAATAGAATTCTCCCCATGAAAGTGTGAGCTCGGTTGTTTTGAAGAAAGTGGATTCTCCCCCCTCAACTGAAGTGCCTTGCTGAAGAGGTTCGTTTGGAACTTGTTCTCCTTCACACATTCATTTGGCAGCATCTTCGACAATTTGCTTCAGATGGTCAACTTTGTTGTCTGCTGCCTTGGCTTCCGAGAGAGTAGCTTTCTCAGGTTCATCGAATAATTCCACAAACTGATCGAACAGGTTAGCAATCGAGGCCGTGACTTGACCTGTTTGAGAGAAAATCTCTCCAATTGCTTCTTCAGTAGCCTTTAGCTTTTTGACGTAGTTATCATCGAAAGTCACATAATATGTTTCTTCGATCTTCCTAGAACGCTTATTTAAGACCCGGCATGCTTTTGAAGTAAGAGAATATCCCATAAAAATTCCTTTATCAGCTTTAACGTCAAACTTGTTACGATGTTCTTTGGAGTTGAAGATGAAGCATCGTGAGCCGAACACATGGAAGAATTTTACGTTCGGCTTCCTGTTATTGAGATAAGACATGTTCTATGTAAAACATGCTACAGCAATAGCATCAACCCATAAATATAAAGGAAGAGAAGCGAAACTTAGCATCGTTCGGGCCGCCTCACACAAGGATCGGTTTCGTCTTTCGACAATACCATTCTGTTGAGGCGTGTAGGGGGCTGAGAAGTTGTGACTGGTTCCTTTTTCTGCCAAAAAGTCTTCAAATTCTCTGTTCTTGAACTCCAGTCCATTGTCGCTTCTAATGTTGCGAACGACTTTTCTCAGTTGCACTTCAACCTGCTTAATGAACATCTTTAGCTTAAGAGTAGCCTCAGATTTGTGCTTCAGAAAGAACACCCATGTAAAACGTGAAAAATCATCAACAATAACAAGAATATACTTGCTACCGCCAATGCTTTCGATTGATGATGGACCACACAAGTCAATGTGAAGCAACTCAAGTGGTTCAACAACTTTTGTGTTTATAATGGATGGGTGACTTTGACAACTTTGCTTCCCCATTTCACACGCAACACACAAATGTTCTCGATCAAACTTGAGCAATGGGAGACCCCTAACATGACCTCCTATGACAAGCTTGTTGATGTCTTTGAAGTTGAGATGGGAGAGCCTTCGGTGCCACAACCAGCTTTCGTCAGAATGAGCTTTGGATAAAAGACATATAGTTGGATTTCCTTTGATTGGTTTGAGATTGAGAGGAAACATTTTGCCTTTGTGTTCTGATTTGAGAATTACCCTTTTTGATTTCTTCTCTATGATTTCTGAACCTTCATCGTCAAATGAAACTTTAAGACCGGTACCTCCTACCAGTTGAGACACACTGATGAGATTATGTTGTAGCCCTTCAACGTACGCCACCTTTGTTATTGTAAAGTCTCCATTAGTTATCATACCATAACCCTTTATTGTTCAATAAGAGTTGTTGCCGAACTTGACATTCCCACCATTCTGAAGAGATCGAAACTCCCTTAGCTCTTCCTTCCTCCCTGTCATGTGATGTGAGCAGCCACTGTCAATGTACCATTCTTCGTCAAACTGCTCTTCAGTAATAACCTGCAAAAATTAAGCAGATTTAGGAACCCAAAGATTCTTGGGTCCACGTGAGCCTTTCACAGGAACAAGAATAGTAAGAGAAACATCAACAAGATATGTTCTTTTTATTAATGTTGTTTCATCTTTTCTCTTAATAGTGAAAACTTTGATTTTGTTAGGGTTAGTTACAGACGTTTTGGTTTCAGATTTTGGTGGTTGGGCATTAGTCTGCTTTCGGTTTTCCTGGACTGAGGAAATCTTCGATTTTCCTTTCAAGTTCGTTGAAGAATTTGAATTTTGTGCACGAACGGAATTGGGTTTAGAAGAGAATTGAGAATGAGAAGAATTGGAATGGGAATTTCTTCTGACTTGTGATTCAAAATGACCCTTTTGTTTATGGTCATGGGAGGGACCGAACCTAGACGTTCGGTAGCTTTTGCTTTCGGGACCGAATCTGTCCTTTCGGTTGTTGTAGCTTTTTGAACCGAACCTAACCTTTTTCTCTGACTTTGAATTTCTATCATGATAGGAGAAATGGGCGTTTTGAGATTGCCAAAACTACTTTCGCTCTGAGAGATTCTTTTTGTATCTCAGATTCCTTTGCTACTTTTGATTTTTCACTTGTTTCGGCTGTCTGTGGATGTTAGCCTTTTGTTTCAGCTTCTTGTCAGCCGGTTCACTTTTCACAGATGATGTTTCGCTTGTGGAAGTGACTTCTTCTACAGGTATTTCTTTTGTGCCACTAGTGCTTAGCACGTCAAAGTTGTCAGGCTTGTTCAGCGGCTCTGGTACATATCTTCCTTTGGTTTTCCAGGACGTTTGCTCTGACAAACCAACTGTTTCGTCGGCATTATCTATAGGAGTAGACCAGAAGAACTCATCACAGCCATCTGCGTTATCTTTGTTCACTATGGCAGTGAGTTTGGCTGTTTGATGTTTGGTTACTCCTGTGACTTTATACACCTGATTTGGAGTAGTTCTAACCTTCTGGTACACAACAACCTTTTCTTCAAGAATCGGGGACTTATTTTGGGAAAAACGAGCAAACTCCACAGAATTTTCAGAAATCAGATTTTTGTGGTTTTCGGGTTCGCTCTTGACAAACTCAGAACAGTCGACTACATCCTCTACAGAAATTTCACTCATATCATCGTTCTCATTAAGTTCAGATGCGTTTTCAACATCAATTTTATTTTCTGAACTTAAATTGGCACTCAATGAATCAAATTTTTGTATGGTTTCAGTCCTTAGTTTCAGCTTATCGTTTTCAGCCAAAAGATTTTTCAACATGTCCTTATGGTCTTTGGACTTTATAAAAGATTCTATTTTGTCCAGATCGTACATATAAGTAGGATTCACATCATCAGACGATACAACACTTTCACAGTTGTATGCTTCAGCATCGATTTCATCCTCCTTAAACTCAAGGAAGGGTAAAATCATGCGATGTATTTTCTTCCGTATTTCACAATTTAGATGCAGTTGAGTAATGTTAGCATAAAGCCTTTTAGCAATCAAACAAAAAACACTTCTTTGTTTTAAAAGTTTGAAATTGTCTCTTTGTAAATAAATGGTTTCATCCTTAGACTTAATCAGCTCTGACTCCTTCTGCTCAATCCACATCCTTCGCTCCTCACTCTTGGATGACACCCTGCTTATTTGGTCAGTTAGGTTAGAATTTGTGACCCGTTTTTGAGTTAAACAACTATCCAGATTTGAGATTCTTGAATTTAAGTTATTTAATTCCTTTTCATATGATTTATGTGGAACTTTGAACGAGATAAAAAGATACTGTATCTTCTTGATCAATTCATCAAGTTCATTGATCTGCAAACTGAGAGGTTTTGCTGTGAAGCATAAGTCCTCTCGCTCCTTGGTATCCTCATTTCCACCATCTGTATTGTATCCCCTCATGTGAGATACGTCAGTCACCATCTAACACTTTCCACTGCTTTCACCACCTATTGCGACATACGCCTTTCCATGCGATGGCTTTCTTACCTCATCATCTTCTGAGTCGGTCGACCACAACTGTACGCCACCGAAATCGTCACCCTCTGCCGAACCCTATACAATAAGAGCATTCATAGAAGGATTAGTAGCAGCTTTCTTCCTCTTGATCTCTTCCAGCTTTTTCACCAAGACAACCTCTTCATCTTTCTCCTCATCTTTCTCTGCCATTTTCTTCAGAACACAATCTTTGGCATAATGATTCTTTCCTCCACAGTAGTAGCAGTTGACACCAGAATCTCATTCAACCTTTGCCTCTTTCTTTGGTTCCTCAGTCTTCGGTTCCTCCCTTACCTTTTCTGAACTGTAGCTTCCCTGCCAATTTTGGTTCTTATTGTTAGGAAACCTCTTCTTGATGAACCTTTTTGGATTGGACACCATCATAGCATAATCTTTTGAAGTAAGATCGTAGTCCTCCGGGTTCAGATCTTTATCTTCTACTACATTTTTGCTTTTGGACAGGAGGGCCAAGGACCCCAAGTTGGAGACCACATTCTTCTCTTGCATCACAATCTTTTCTTGGGATTTCAGAATTCCCACCAGTTTCGCCAGCGAATATGACTTGAACTGCTCGTGAGCTTTAACTGTAGACATAACAGCTTTCCATTCGGATCTTAAGCCATTCATAAAGGTGACCTTCTGTTCAATCAGCTTCCTTTTGATATCATGTTTGATCATCTTGCTAAGAAGATGATTGAAGCGATCAAACGTTTGAGTAACAAACTCATCGGAATTTTGCTTAAATTCTCCAAACTCTGACAAAAGCAAAGTCTGAATGGAGTGCTTCAAATCTTCATCTGTAGAATACAGCTCTCGCAGCCGATCCCAGATTTCTTTAGCTGTACTGCAGGAACTCACCAACCTAAACGTGTCAGACTGAAGAGCGAATCGGATCAGTCTCAATGCTTTGATGTTGCATTGAAACTTCTCCTTTTCGTCTTGAGCCACGTCTTTCACATCTTTTAACAGATCATATACTCTTTCTGAGTTTTAATGATTCTGGATGTTCCTGAATGAGCAAATGGTCTAGACACAATAGCTTCCCTTATAAGATACTCATTATCTTCAGATCCGATGACATAGTCTTCAAAATGATGCGCCCAAACTTCGTAATCATGGGTGTAAAGAATAGGAATCTTTGTTGTTGATCCAATACTGTTTGAGATGTTGATAGGATTAGATTGAGAATCGTCCATGCTTGATTTATTTACCCGTTTGAAAGATCAGACTTGTAATATGTAATATTAGGGCAAAACGAATAAATACTAAGATACGTCAATTATGGAGTGACGGCTCAATAAATATCAGTTAATGCGGAATAAACCCTAATCACTTCTTTCACAGAAGAGATGTGTATGAATTACACAGCCTCCTGCTCTGATACCAATTGATGAGTTTATAAAACTCTTTGATTGATTAGATCTTATAACAGGCGAATCAAGAAAGTAATAACAGTTAGACAAAAACACAAGAATGGATCTGAATGAGTTGAATGATTTGATTAACTCAATCCTCAGCAGAGCTCGATGAAGAACTTCCGCTGTAGAGGATTCTAGGGTTACAAAAGATAAGAACATAAATGCTTATAAAAATCTCTATCAAATCTTACCTAATCTTCCGTTAAAGAATGCATGCAAGCATCTATATATAATAACCCTACAAAGAACTCACGGATGGACAGGCCCATACCGGAGACAAAACTGGACTAGTTAACGAGCCCAAAGACGCAACACTAATCTAGACCTAACACAAATTAAAAACATAAACTTTCAATCTTCTTCAATATCATCTCCTCTAGCTCCACTCCCACTTGCTTGATTGTTCCTCTTCTGTACACGCTCCTCCTAACTCATCACATACGGGATTCCAGGCCCGGGCGTCGGTGCAATATTCATTTGTTCAAATAGATAAAAAATGATTCATTACTATAGTTAATGCTCGGCCAATGTCATCCAAGTTCCTCCTTAGTGCCTCCTATGCTTAACTCTGCTTCTCCTCATTTGGGACCCCAAATGTATCCCCTCCAAACTTCTCAACAATCCTCGCCCTCCTAAATAATGTAGAGCTAATCAGAGGGGGAGAAATCATTTTCAATGCCCTTGCTTCTTGCCTATCCAAAATCCCATAAGACCCTGCCAATCTCGTAACAAACATACCCCCATGAATTTTGGAGGTAATTCTTTCCTTGAACGCTCCTTCCGCAATGTACTTTGCCATGCAATAAGGCAAGTTGCAAAAGACGTTCGGTGTGATAATACTCCACATATAGAAAATGCCAAGAGTGGGGACTTTGTCATCATCCTTCCTCATGTTGATGGTGCTAGCAACGAGACGGTGGATAAGATGATGGCAGGGTGAACGGATAAAGCCTTCTTGGGCGGAAGATGGAATATAGACCCGGTTGGCAATAGTATGCCACCAAGTAGAGGGAACAACTCCCTCAGGTAAATCCTTATGGAATTGATCCAAAAATTCCTTGAAATGCTCCGACATGGTCACATTTTGATCATAAATCCCAATCCTCCATGCAAGCTCCGATGTGCTGCATTGGCGCAGCTCTCCTCGAAGGAAAAGACTTATAATACTTGGGCTATGGTAATCGTTACCACCCCGGAATGAGATGGTAGCAAAGAACTCTAAGCATAGCTCTTGAAACATGGGTTCTTGCATCTTGAATAGCCGAATCCACCCATCACAAATGATTGTTGGTCTCCTATTTACGTAGGACTTTACCAAGTAAGGGGTTAGTTCCTCATCCAACCCTGTTTGATTCATCCAATCCGAATTAATGGCATTGTGAACGTATATATCCTTCTGTTTCAGTGTTTCAAGCTTGCTTCTTGCACGAACTTGTGAACTTTTTGAGGTAATTTGCAGGAAGTTAAGCCATGGAATGTCTCCATATCCACCTCTTCTTGAGATCTGGCCACGTCTAGACATAATTCCTACAAAACAAATCAAGAAAACAACAAACCAAACCCAGAACATATTAAACATAAGCAAAACAGGTCCACTGTGAGATGTACTCGCCGAGTTCATGAACTACTCGACGAGTAGTATGAACTGCGAGTTCATTTTCCAATCGGTTCAGATTAATCCATCCAAACACTATAATTTGTACAGGGGTTTTCTATTCTAAGTCTATTAAGCATAAATTCACAGGAAATTCTGTACAAAACCTCCTAATTTGTTGTAAAATCAAAACCCTAGATTTGGAGTAAACCCCCAAATCCGATTTTCTGCAAAATACCTACAACAATCTATCCAAGTTATGATCTTTAGTAATAATAAAGCAGAAAAATGTTACCATTTTGCTTGTAAGAGGAGGAACTAGCAAAAACTTGAAGAAGTTGCTTAAGAGAGAACTTTGCTCGGCGTGTGTAGGTTGGGAGGCGGCTGAACGAAAGTGAATAGGGTAAAAGAGAACCCTATTTACAGTTTGTAAAATTTTTTTCAGTTAAATTTGTGGACTCGCCGAGTAGGAGTGCCTACTTGCCGAGTAGAAGCGCAAATCTGCGGCTTTGCATGAATTTTAGGAAGGACTCGCAGAGTTGGAGTGAAAGACTCGACGAGTTGCTCAATCAGTTTAACTAAATTTCGATTTTTAAGCCACCACCCCACACTTGAGCATTACTTGCCCTCAAGCAATCATTTTAAGCACAATTTCAGAAGAAAATTGATAAAAATAGATCCTAAAAGTGAAAAAAAAACAAAAAAAAAAAACAAAGGAATAGAATGCAAACTCTAAGGAGTCATTAGCTGGACTCCTTCCCGCTTACATTTCTGTAATCCCTTCCAACACCAGCTCTTATTCAAGTTCTTCATTTCTTGAAATTCCTCCTTCATATCTTTTCACCCTATGATAATTGACTTTGAAAGGAGTTCCATCTCTTGATATTAGCTCAATAGCTCCATGTGGAAAAAAATTCTTCACTATAAATGGACCATCCCATCGTGTCTTTAGCTTCCCCGGAAAAAGTTTGAGCCTTGAATTAAAAAGTAACACCTTTTGTCCTTCGTGAAAGTCCTTATTACCTTTGAGTCCTTTATCATGCCAATTCTTGGTCTTTTCTTAGTAAATCAAGGAACTAGTGTATGCCTCATTCCTTAGTTCTTCAAGGGCATTCATTTGCATCAATCGGTTGTTTCTAAGGTTGGCCAAATCAAAATTGCACATCTTTAAAGCCCAAAATGCTTTATGCTTAATCTCAACTGGAAAGTGGCAACGCTTCCCACAAACCAACCTATATGGTGTAGTACCAATAGGTGTTTTGAAAGCTGTTCTAAACGCCCAAAGTGCATCATCAAATTTATCCAACCACTCCTTTCTATTACTTCCAACCGATCTTTCTAATATTCTCTTCAATGCCCTATTTGTAACTTCAGTTTGCCCACTCATTTGACGATGATAGGATGTTGAAAATCTTGATCACTAATTAGAGCCTTTGGAACTCCAAATCTTGAAAATAGTTTCTTGAGAAAACATACCACTACTTGAGCATCATTCGTGGGTAATGCTTGTGCCTCTGCCCATTTGGATACATAATCGACTGCTACCAAAATGTATTTATTTCCCTTTGACATTGGGAAAGGTCCCATGAAGTCAATTCCCAACACATCAAATATTTCTCAAACTTGAATTCTTTTTTGGGGCATCTCGTCTCGTGATGAAATGTTTCCCGATCTTTGGCATGAATCGCATTCTTTGACAACTTTTGTAGCATCTTTAAAGATAGTAGGCCAATAAAAATCCGAATCAAAAACCTTCTTGGCCGTATATTGCGCTCCATGATGTCCTCCGGTGGGCCTGCTATGACAATGCTTCAAGATTTCCCAACTTTCTTTCCTGGACACACATCTTGTTATCATACCATCAGCATAGCTACGAAAGAGGTATGGCTCATCCGAAAAGTAATACTTAATTTCTGAATAGAACTTCTTCTTTTGTTGGCAGGTCAAGTCTTTTGGGATGTATTCACTAGCTAAATAGTTAGCTATATCTGCAAACCATGGAATCTCTCCTGCTATAAGCAATAAATATCCTTTGGGAAATTCATCTCCAATCTTGCTTTCTTCTAACTCTTCCAAGTACGGGTTTTCCAATCTCGATAGATGATCGGCATCCACGTTTTTCATCCACTTCTTATCTCATATTTCAATGTCAAATTCTTGTAGCAGCATCACCCAACGAATCAACCATGGCCTAGCATCTTGTTTAGGAAAAAGATACTTAAGGGCAGAATGGTCGGTAAAAACTATGGTTTTTGAAAAAACCAAATATGAGTGAAATTTATCAAATGCAAAAACCACTGCTAGTAGCTCCTTTTATGTAGTAGTGTAGTTCTCTTATGTTGGGTTCAAGGTATTACTTGCATAGTAGATCGGCTGAAAATACGTATCAATTCTTTGTCCCAAAATAGCTCCCACCGGAAAGTCACTAGCATCACACATGAGCTCAAATGGAAGACTCTAACTTGGAGCTACCATAATAGGTGTTGTAGTCAACTTTTCCTTCAACAAATGAAATGCATCAAGATATTCTTTAGAAAAGTTGAATGGGGCGTCCTTCAAAAGAAGTTGAGTCAAGGGCCTTGTGATCTTTGAAAAGTCTTTAATAAAATGCCTATAAAACCCCGCATGTCCTAAAAAGATTCTTACCCCCTTGACATTTGTTGGAGGTGGTAATTTGGCTATAGTGTCCACCTTCGCTCTATACACCTCTATCCCCATCCTCGAGACCTTGTGTCCTAGCACAATTCCTTCCTTCACCATAAAATGACACTTCTCACAATTAAGGACAAGGTTGGTCTTCTCACATCTTCCTAACATTAGATCTAAGTTGGACAAACAATCTTCAAAAGAGGACCCGAAAACTGAAAAGTCATCCATGAAAACCTCGATAAACTTCTCGATCATATCATGGAAAATGACCATCATACACCTTTGGAAAGAAGCCAATGAATTGCATGACCCAAAAGGCATGCGTTTACATGCAAATGTTCCACTCGGGAATGTAAAAGTAGTCTTCTCTTGATCTTGTGGGTCGATTAGAATTTGAAAATACCCAGAAAAACCATCGAGAAATCGATAATATAGATGCCCCGATAGCCTCTCGAGCATTTGATCAATAAATGGCAATGGAAAATGATACTTGCATGTGACATCATTTAGTTTCCTATAGTCGATGCAAACAAGCCACCCGACAACCGTTCTTGTTGGAATTAATTCGTTATTTTCATTTGCTACCACCTTCATTCCTCCTTTCTTCCGTACCACCTGCACCGGACTCACCCACAAGCTATCAAAATTTGAGTAAATAATCCCGACAACTAATAGTTTCACCACCTCCTTTTTCACAACTTCTTGCATGTTCGGGTTTAGTCTTCTTTGGTGTTGAACTACAGGTTTAGCCCCATCTTCTAAGTTAATTTTTGAAAGCAATAAGTTGGACTAATTCCCTTGATGTCGGTTATCTTCCATGCTATAGCCCCTTGCCTCTTCTTCAGTACCCCCATAACACTTTCTTTCTCATATTTGGCCAAATCAGCAGCTATAATTATAAGTTTTTGTTGACCCTCTTCAAGAAATGCATACTCCAAGTGATCTGGTAGTGCTTTCAGCTCAGTTTTCATGTTCTGGACGTTGCACACGTCAAGTCTAGTGAGGGGACTCGTCGAATCCTGGGCAAATTTCACAACTGATCGGGATTCTTTGGATGGAATCGTCGAGTCTACTCAGCGAGTAGACTGTTCAGTACTTTTGGTCAGCTCATTATAATCAGCTTCCTCAAGCAGTCTCTTTATTGCGACTAATTATTTGTCTAAATTCATCATAATTTAAAGTCTTCTTCAAGATCTATCAAGTAATAATCAGCTAAGCAGGTAAGTTGGGAGGCAGTCATCTTGGCGTATAGCCTTTCTTAAATCCAACAACCAAGCCAACGTGAGCATTCTAGACACCTCTCCCATAAGTAGATCAATGAGTATAATGACTTAGAATCACTGATAAATCTTGGTTATCGGTTCATAATATTGATAATGAACGTAAACATATGTTATACCTAAAGTATGGTAAGCTTGACTAAAATTATAGGTGGTTTTGCGAGAAATTGGACTTCACGCTGTCCGAACTTCTAAACTGAGAGCTCTAGTTCTCGACGCTTTCTGACACTTCGGAGCTTCACTAATAGCCCTTAGGTAGTTCTAGAACAAAACCTAAGGACCTTGGGTGTTTGGGAGAGAATGGAATGGAAAGGTGTGAAGAAATGAGTGAAATTCAACTCTATTTATAGGCTGCCTAGTGGCCTCAAGTCGTGAGACATGTCTCTCACGTCGTGAGCATGCGTAAACACCAAGGCTTCACCTATGGTGCTGACATGTGGCACTGGATGCTGGTAAAAATACAGGTCTTTAAAAATTTATAACTTTCGCATACGAGCTCTGTTTTTGACGATCTTTATATTCATGCATAGCCATTTATGAGTACTATAACTTTTCTTTTGGCCCTATTTGTTGGGTTTTGAGCATTCTAACACTCCTAAGTGTACATGCAACCCTAAATACCTTGGATCTATGTTTTCTCTATTATACATGCAAATATAAACATCCAAGGTATTATCCTAATCTAGCATACAAAACAATGATTGTAACAAGACAGAATACATACCTCTTTGATGTAGAAAGTCTTCATGAAGCTTGAGTGCCTAGTGCCCCAAGTGTGACACCTCAAATGGTTCACACAACACCAAATACACTTGGAATAACTTGAGAGAAATCTACACTTCATGAAATCGGCTAGCCCTTCTATTACTCACTCTAGTGGCCGATTTTGTCAAGAATAAGATCTTTATATAGTGTTACAATTAGGGTAAACCCTAATTGTCATGACTTTCCATTTCCTTGGATCCATGGGTTCAAATACACCATGGAGCATCCATGGACCATCCTATGAGTTTTAGCCCAACTTGATTATCCATGGAGCATTAGCCCACTATACAAGTATGGATGATTTACACAATCAACCGATATATTTAATTAGTCTTCTTTTGATCACTTAGTTAATCCTAGATTAATTCTAGATCAATACTAATTAAATAATCTTATTATTCTTATTATTAATATACTAGAACTTATAATATATTAACAACCATAAGTGTCTTATATCTCTCATTATAGTCTATCCAAGTGCATGATGCCATGCAACCCAAATGGACCATGACGAGTTGGGTCAAGTCTTACCAATTATAGTTATAGACTTAGACATTAATCCAACAGTCCCCCACTTGGATAATTCTAAAACTATTATTGTGTATGACTTCAGGAACCAACTGGCAATCGTAGCTCTCAAAAGCTTCTGTCGAACTCTGACCTTGTCGATGAACTCTGACCTTTGTCAATGACTTTTCCATTAGATAAGGGATCATATATTCCTCCATTCTAGATATCATATGGACTGAGACATGGATTATAATCATTCTCTCTATCCATTTGTTGTTTCCCGATTTCCGATTTATGATGACTGACTAATTGAACAAATCAAATCAGTCCTGGCCCGGCCGAGCACTTCCATTTGTCATCATCAAATCATCGAGGGGCCCACATATATCGCTTTTATCCCGAAGGTAAAAGGAATGGATAAACTTCGACTCATATGGCTTGTTCTACTACTTGTTGAATCATACACAAAGGCACGTTTTATAGCACTGAGTTACCAAATGTGTTTTCGTGCAATCAATGTACAACCAACTCATAGTAACAACTCATATCTCTAGGTTTGAAGAATATAAGATATTATCGTCTCATGATCAATCGAATTGATCAAAAAAGAGAAATAGGGCCAACTCTTCTAGTTGCGCCTCTAACCTTACTACGCTACCCTGATAAAAGGTGAAATTCAGCAGGACTGCGACTCAAGTAGATTCCCTCATCTTTCGCAACTCGATTCCCTTATCCATAAGGACTCGTGATAAAATCCATGAAGTGATTCCAATGAGCGCGGGTTGAATCCAATACTCAGAACTTATTAGAACTCATGAGTGTTGTAGCCCTTTTTCCAACACCTTAGACCTCTACAAGCCAACCCATGACAGTCTTAATTCATATCTACTTCCAACATATGACTGACTGTGGATGGTTTGAATAACTTAGTCATTCCAGAAGAATAACCTAGTTTATTCTGGAAGTCAAAACATGCAAAATGAAACACAATAATAATTGAATCCAATATGGTATGAACATAAATAAAACACCTTTTATTTATCACCATATGATTACATATTATTCATTGTATACTGTTTCAGCTATCAACTTTATTCTTGAATTTAAAATAATAGTTGTCCCATGCTCCAAGCATGTACACTATGTTTTCTAAACACTAGTCATGCCATACACCAAGTATGCATACTATGTTTGTGTATGATCTTTACTTTGTGAACTAGATCCATTGAACATAACTTCAATGATTCTCTTTTCACACTCCCAAATCCTTACTGCAAATGCAAGAATTCCAAATTCTTGCCATTTACTGAAATCTGTTAGATTCTAAACTTATATGCATTGATCCTCTTGTAATGATTATGCACAAAGTCAGAAGGGCTTGACAACAACCATTACAGACCATTCCAAAGGAGATCAGCTCCTTAGAAACATCCTTCTTGCATTAAGTTTCCTAATCTTAAACAGATTGAAGAGTCTAACTTTGAAACATTTCCAGATTCCATTTTGACTATCACTTCTAAACAAGAGTTGCCTCCTTACAGACTATGTCAATATGGTCCTTCCAAAATTATCACTATACTTCCAACTGTCCTTGAGCACCCAATCGTTGGTAAACCATAGATTGTCCTCGACAACTGTTTAATCCTTTTTATTCACATCCAATTCTAGAGCTTTTCCCTTCTTAATGCCCCAGGCATTTGGAAAAACTTAGAACGGATGAATATAGCACATGTAATCGATCCTATATCCGAAGCATATGGGACACGATTCATGATGTCTCACATAAAGACTAAGCCAATCTTTTTCTATAACATTTCCATTTCAATTTGCCAAGTTCTCATAATTCAGATTATGAAAAGAGATGTCGTAATCATAATCGAATTTTAGAACGCAAATAATGGACTCATATACAAACTTTCCTTATGTTGAGCCATTCCAACATAAAATTCATATATATCCTTGACTGAATGATTAAAACCTCACGATCTAAGCTTATAGATTTGAGATGAAGTATAATTTCCTCTCCCTTAATTATAGCAAAACAACTCTTTCCCAATTGAAACTTTTGTTTTTCTATAATTAACATTGCTAACTTGCAATACTTATCATAATTATCATGCTCCCACTAGCTTTGACATGTACTCAGAAATCAGCTGGACTTCTAGAAATCAATACTTCATTGACTTTCTTACCAAAGTTCAGATTTCTGATACTAGATTGTTTTGATAAGACTTTATCAAAATCATACACCTTTCCTTAGATAGCACACTTGTGTGTCTAAACAATTATGAAGAGGGATGCCGTAATCGTAATGGTTAGACCATTCTTCCACTTCTCACAAGTCCAGGTTAGTGTGCCGGTAAACCACACACGCTCCACTAACGACTTTGAGAATGCAAATACCACAATTGCTATCTAGATAAAATCTACTTAGTGAAAGTGTTTCCTCACCATTATTTTCATGAATCGGAGAGAAACCTTATGACACTTAGATTTAATGGTGTATGTGTTCTTATCCATGTGAATTGTCAAAACCATAATCACATGAATAGGTTAGTGACAAATCCAAACTCATATGGATTAAACTCATTCTTAACTTCTTGCCACCTGGCAGCTCAAGGGCCTGCCATTGCTTCCAAGTTGTTGTGCAACACATTGAGAACTCTAAGAACTCATATGCAAAGCCAAATTTAACTGGAATGGGCACAGAATATGTCAACACGATAGGTTATAAACCTCAAGTCGTGTGCTAGTGAAGAACTTCGGGTTTTATTCTTGATTAGTTCTTGAGACTTTCAAGACCTGTAAGACTCCCACTGTCCTCTAGACCTATAAGACTCCCTTGTCAAACATCCAAGAGATAGTGAAGATTCTAATCAAGACAAACACTTCACACAATTGCCCTAAGTTGGTCATTGTTTTATCCAAAACATCACAACTTACCAATTTCAAAAGTACAAGAGTAGAAAACTTTTACTCTTACATTTGACAAGTGTTTTAAACCTTCTTTAAGACATGTCACTCAAATTACAATCTTGGAGTATGACTCTAAGACTTGTATTGGAACGAAGTATGACTCATCTTCTTGATTTAGCCACTTCACCAATTCATAGCTCCTCTTCTTAGCTATAAGAAAGCACTTAGAGGATGAACTGTGATAAGGTCTCTAAATTATTAAGATGATCATAAAAACTGATACTAAAGTACTCTCCCATCTTTTCATATTTGAGAAACTTCTATCCTTCTGCCTAATTTGATTCTTCTTATTCGCTCTGCCATACATTGGAACCTTTTTCCAATGTCTCAGAGTTACACTTAAGCTTGTAAGTATAATCATATTTACTGAGCTTTAGTAAACTATGATGAATAGTCTTATCAATCTTTTGTGGTGGACTTAATCAGTCCACAAGAATGTGTACTCGATCCCTTAGTCCGTTACTTGACTCACACATCCATGTGAACAAGTAGTTAGTCTTAATTTTTCCAATACTTGAAAGTTCTCATTCATCATGCTATACAACTTGCATGATTCCAAGTTCCGGTCCAATTGAAACTTGGGTGATGAGAATCTTTCCTTATTTCGTAAATTTAGACATTACCACAAATGAAAGAATCAATTTCATGTTTCCACTATTGCTATTAATGGAATCATATAAGCAACAATTTTTCCTCAAATGCCATTGTAAGGATATTTTAAAATAAATAAAATCTAAAATTTTCTTTTATTTTAAAACTTTGCTGAAAAACTTATCCTTACAATCCATATGAAAACTTGTTGTTATCTATTCCTAAGCAATATCTCATAACTCCTAAGAAGTAGCTCAAGAATCCGATCTTCAAGCTACGCGATATGCGATCAGATTTAGCATATTCTTTCTTTAAGTTTCTTTACTTTTCTCTGATTCTTAAAACATCAACATGTGACCCAGTCACATCATGTATCAAGAATCTCATATTAGAAACATAGCAGAGTTAGATAGTGGACTTTACCTGAAGTAGAGTCAAACTTATTGACTTCAACATCCTTAGGTAAATTTGGCAGATTCGTAACCAATGTCCCTTCCTTTGGAAATATAAACATATGGACCCTTTGACAATGGTACACGGGACTATCACCGACTTTGCTTTTCTCTTTACCATTTGGTCAACTGAGTTGACTATGGCCGATCCTTTTCCATTGGGAGGAGAATGCTTTCCGGGATTTCCTGTGTCACTATTGTCAATGTCCATCAAGTTTTAAGGAAGTTGATCTTAACAAATAGATAAGATCATTAAGGGTCTTGTCATAGTCTGTTTCATACGTGTCCCAAAGAACTCACTATGTGACTTAGAAAGTGATTGAGCCACCAACTTTCTCAAGACATTGACACCCAACTCTCCCGGCTTGTCAGTATGTGACTTCATCTCCAAGATGTGAGCACACCTAGACCTTGCCTTGCCAATAGGGCTTGAGTGACCTTAAACTTTTAAGAACTTGTGGGTTATGGAGAATAATTGGAGGAGGTGAAAGAAGTATGATTTCCATGGGACATCATCTTCATTTAGGAAAGCTTGTTTCAAGAGATTTGGGAAGATCATAGATGTCTAAACTAGACATATTTTTGGGAGATATTCAAGATAGTTGATCTTAAGTCCTTAATATGACACCCAATATGAAATATTAAGGCTAGGAGCCAGCAGACTATTTTATAACTTAGAAGAGGTATGCTGTAATCCAAGCTATAAAATATTTGAAGGTAGGTGAATGACGATTCACCAATTTCCACCAAGATAAACGAAATGTATAATTAGGTTTTTAATTGGTTTTGAAACTCCTAGATCTTTGAGATTCATTGAACTGTTCAATGGCATGATTCAATCTCGAGTATGCCCTTCAGGTTTTGTGACGGGGATGCCGAGGATCACAAAACAAGGTGTGAAGTAACCATGCAAATTACTTGATACCCTTAAGTGTTTACCCCTCAATCGATGTGTCGGTTAACCACACACGCTCCATCGATACTATGATAAACATTAAGTTACCCTTTACCTACCTTGTTAAATACGAGTTAGTGTGCCGGTTAACCACACACGCTCCACTAACCGACTTAAACAAAGTGCAAAGTGTAATTTCATGGATTAGCACCTTATTCACATTTTCCTAAGTAACTAAGATTGGGTATTATTAAGAGTTTAGTTACTTAGTATTTATCATTAATACTTTAATGAAGGGAGAATTATAGTCTTGTCAAACCCGTTCGGCTAACAACCCTCCACCAGTCAAGCAAGCGGTGGGTGAGAGTGGACACCCATTAAGTTGCCATTTTATAGGCAACAACCTTATACCCACCTTATAGATCGGCTTCGCGAATGAGGCGTACTAGTGGTAAGACTGACTTTACTCTTATAGATATATATATATATATATATATATATATATATATATATATATATATATATATATATATATATATATATATATATATATATATATATATAACTTATAATATTATAAAGTATAAGGGTTGAATTTTAACTTTTAAAATTCTAAGGGCTAACTTGGAATTAAAGTATTCATAAGAGAAAACTTTACAAATTCCAAAACTTGAGGGCAAGTTTTGAAACTATTCAAAACTAATTAATTCCATAACTTATGTGTTTAAAGTAGTTTTAATCCAAAAACTCTTCAAGTTCCATAACTTGAGGACAAGTTATGGAAGACTATAAACTAATAAAAGAATTAACTTTTCTTTATTTTATAACTTATGGAATTAATTAAGGTTACACTTTTTTTTAATTTATTATTTAATGAAGAGACTCTTGGTCCTCCATAACTTGAGGACAAATTATGGAGTCATAAAACCATTTTAATTAGAACTAGACTCTTCATTTTGTAAACTTTGCCAACTTTTATGAGTTTTATGAAACTTAAATGTGACTTTTCATATAACTTGAGGACAAGTTTTACAAAAACACATTTTAGAATCAACTCTTAGATTAATTTGGATTGAAAACAACTATTTCACTCAACTTTTCTATTAATCTATGCAACTCATAAGAACAAGATAATTCAAATCAAACTTTTTCATGTAATTAGTCTAAACCTTAAACTAATACAAAACATGAATCTATTTACAATTATCTTTGAAATTGGATTAGCATGAACATTACCACATCAAAAACAACTTTATAATCCAAAAACATCTTAGGGTAATGTTCCTAGTCCAATTCCAGCCAAAAAGTCGAATTTATGATGTCCGGGGCTCCTACTCGGAGAGTAGGATGATTTTACTCATGGACTCGGTGAGTTCATCAGTGGACTCGGCGAGTCCAGTGCCCAAAAAAGCCAGAAAATCGAGTTTTTCAGCATTTTTCAGCAATTTGCATCAAGTATAATTGAAAACAAGCCTAGTCTCTGATACCACTCTTGGGTTTTGAGCATTCTAACACTCCTAAGTGTACATGCAACCCTAAATACCTTGGATCTATGTTTTCTCTATTATACATGCAAATATGAACATCCAAGGTATTATCCTAATCTAGCATACAAAACAACGAGTGTAACAAGATAGAATACATACCTCTTTGATGTAGAAAGTCTTCATGAAGCTTGAGTACCTAGTACCCCAAGTGTGACACATCAAATGGTTCATGCAACACCAAATACACTTGGAATAACTTGAGAGAAATCTACACTTCATGAAATCGGCTAGCCCTTCTATTACTCACTCTAGTGGCCGATTTTGTCAAGAATAAGATCTTTATATAGTGTTACAATTAGGGTAAACCCTAATTGTCATGACTTTCCATTTCCTTGTATCCATGGGTTCAAATACACCATGGAGCATCCATGGAACATCCTATGGGTTTTAGCTCAACTTGATTATCCATGGAGCATTAGCTCACTATACAAGTATGGATGATTTACACAATCAACCCATATATTTAATTAGTCTTCTTTTGATCACTTAATTAATCCTAGATTAATTCTTGATCAATACTAATTAAATAATATTATTATTCTTATTATTAATATACTAGAACTTATAATATATTAATAACCATAAGTGTCTTATTTCTCTCATTATAGTCTATCCAAGTGCATGATGCCATGCAACCCAAATGGACCATGTCGGGTCGGGTCAAGTCTTACCAATTATAGTTATGGACTTAGACATTAATCCAACACTATTATCTAGTTGTCGACCAATTTTAAATTTAACATTATGATAAGATTACATTGTCTTTTTATCGTTGAACTCATATTAATGAGATCTCCAGTTCTCTTTTTGTTCATTTTGGCTAAAAATTGACCAATTTAAATTCAATTTCTGAGTTGTAGACTGCTACACTGAAACTTCGAAAAATCATAACTTCCTCTTTTGAAGTCAGATATGGACGTTCTCTATATGCACGTTCATGGTTTAATGAACACTAGGACTTTCGTTTAGATTACTTAGGCAAAAATTAATTTATCAAAAATTAATTTTTTACGATACGCAGAGTCGTGTCGGTTTAATCGCGAAATTTCAAAGAAGCATATCTTCTTTGCAGTCCTTCCCTCCTCAACATGGGACTCAAAAATAGGAACTTTGGGTGGTGTGATAATCTTCTTCTCAGGGAGAAAAGTGATAATTGGTTTACCAGAATTGATGTTGGTATCAGCATCAGATACATTCATAGTGACATCAGGAATACATATCTCCGCCAAATTCAATTCGAAATTGGTATGCTTTCTAGGTGAAGCATGAAATGTAAGATCGTCATTGCTATACACTGCATCATTGGTCTCTTCGCTATTTTGATCAACCCCAATAGTTTTTGATGATGTCGAAGCTTTTGTAGAAGGCTTTTCATTATTCAAAACCCTAAGCTTCTGAAGTCATTTTAGCACACAAACAACTTTTCCCTTCCTATCTTTTTGTGCTTCTTCCTCAATAACATCCTTAATAAACACACCATAATACATTTACTGTGTCTTCAACTTCTTGAATTTCCTGACAACAACCTGAAGAATAGAAGTTTTAGTAACAAACCTCTATAGTATCATAACAATAGAATAGTAAAGAAAGTAACATGATTGTTGTATTACATGTTTCAAAAATCAAATATAATATGATGTTCCAAAAGATGTTACTAACGCCAGAGAATTAGTCCCCAAAAGCAGTTGCTACCTAGTGTTTAGCGATTTCCTGAGAATACAAGTTATTTCAAAGAAAAAGTGTCAACATTTAAGTTGTTGAGTTCATAATTAGATATTTGTGTAAATGTAGGCCATTCGAAAGTTCAGGTTTGCTTTTCAGAAAATCTGATATTCTCTTATAAAGTGAGTTATGAATCGTTTTTTGTATGAAATGAATGTATTGAACTAGTAAAATCCTATATTTTTCTAAAGTTGAAAAGCAGTCTTAAATGCCCAAGACTGAAATTTGTAAGTAAATATGTCATACTTAAAATGATGATGTATAATTTTATTAGTGAACTAAACTACAGGAAGCTTGTATTTTCACGTAAAAATAACTGTAATATTACTTTTCCCGTAAAAACATAATACCATAATAATTATCTATCCTGTGAGTTTTCATAAACGTACTATGATGGATTTGCCTGTAGTGATATTCTTCAGGCGTCGAAATGTTATGAAACTTGTCACCCTTAACCTACCAGTTCGGCTGTTGCTAACAACCAGGGTACGGGATCATTAGTCCCGTATAGATCTATACACACTTGTCACGTTCTCCGGACGAAGACTCTGGTTATATAAAAACATGAATTTCTTGTATACCTTGATATAAAACACAGATTTCTTGTATACCTTGATAGGTACGATGAAGAAGAATGACTCACATATTCTCAATTAAGTCATGTATTTTGAAATGTATATGTTTATGTCCAAAATGATTACCCTTTTTACAATGTTGATAAATGCATAATAATGATATGTATTTTCTTATCTATACGTAAAGTTATAGTTGAAATGGTTACCCTTGTCATAATATGTTATGCAAACATATAAATAAAGCATGTTATTATATATAAACACATTTCATCCCGAGAGGGTAAAGTGGTGTCGTAAGATGTTTTGCATGCCAACATTTTTGTATGATAGTTATAACAACAGTATGAAAAGTATAGCATAAGTTTGATGTTTTCACACGAGTTTGACCATGTGTTTATTTGTATTCTCCCCCCCCCCCCCTTAGAAGTGTTTAAAAGAATTTCTAAGCATTTAAAAATGTAGTGATAGGGGTAAGAACTCACTTGGTAAAAGTGATGACTTGATGAAAATGATGTTTAACTCGGGCAACACTTCGACTGGATAGACACAAGTTTCTCGGGAACTTCAGGACTTTGGGATTCCTTTAGGGCTTCGACACATAACCGAGGCATCAAGGTAGTCTCAGGATGCTTAGCACAGAGTAAAAGTGGAAAGGAGAGTAGAATTGAGCAGCCTAAACCTAAAACCTTCGGTTTCTATTTATAGTGAGTAATTTTGGAGTTCACGTCGTGAACATGAAGATTTTCACATCGTGAACTTTTTTCTTATCCATCCGACGACTCGACTTCTGACAGCCCGACTCTGGAACCCATCCATCATTGGCTCACGTCGTGAGCTTTAGGCTCACGTTGTGAGTCCTCTGACAGTGTGGGAATTTGTGTCCCGAACTTCAGAAATTCATATCTCTCACATTCGAGCTCGGATTTTGACGTTCTTTATATCCATGCTTAAGTGAGATTATGCTCTACAACTTTCGTTTGGACTCAGTCGGCTAATTTTGAATTTAATTTTAATGTTATATTTTTAACAGGCCGGGACTAGAGAAGTCCGTTAAATATCCATAACTTCTTCATCCGGCGTCCGTTTTCCTCTGTCTTTTTACCGTTGTACTACTATTGTCGAGATCTTCTATTATCGTTTAGGTTGTGTTGACTAAAAGTCGCTCGATCTCTATTTCGAGTTTTTAGCTGTCTACTGTTATATCCGAAACATAGGAAAATCATAACTTCCTCATATGAAGTCAGATTTGGACGTTCTTTTTATGTACGTTTCCGGTTTAATGATATCTACGACTTTCATTTAGATACCCAAGGATATAAAACATTATATTGAAATTTCGCATTTTACAATTAACAGTGTTTTACCGGTATTGTTGCGGATCTTCGATCGGTCATAACTTCTCCGTTATAACTCGGATATTAGTGTTCTCTATATTTTTGAAAACCTTGTTATGATATCTACCAGTTAGTATTTTCGAATTGAGATTTTTGAACATTTCACTTTTCGACGCTATTTTTATTATCAAAGTAGGTTACCGTATTTGACTTTAAGTCATTACATTGACTTGAAATATCTGGTTGTTACATCGATCACCAATACCATTAAATATGTTTGCTCTCCTGCCAAAACTCACCTCTAAATAGTGTCCTCATCGCCCTAAAATTACTCCCTAGGCTCTCCTAGGTTCTCACACATCTCTACCATCAGCTGCTGAAAAACTCCTCATGATGCTAGTCATCTACCTCTTGAATATCGTCATATTCACTTAGTACCTGACTTCCATCATTTCAGAGTTCCATAAAGTACAAAGCAAACAAAATTAAGGCGTCGAATAACCTCCACCATCACATATAACCGCTCTAGCATACAACTCCACCTGCTCTATCAACAACTCAAAAGTCATCATCAAACTCATGCAATCCTACCCCTTATGGGTATCTAACTACTATCTCAGTAGATTCCTCAAATGCACATCTAGGTATGTCTCATACATTACTCCTTTACTCAAAGCTCTCTCACTCTAAAAGATTCCTTCTAGGTACTCTTACTCAGCACATACATAGAGCAAATACCAGATAATATCAAACAATAAAATCCCCTAGACTAAGGCATCATGAATCAGGCAACTCTAGCTTTAGATTCCTGAAATACCTAGCCTATCCTCTAACATGCACCTATAATATCTCATAAGTATCTCATAATATAAACATGTAATTGTATTTTGGGAAATAACCATTCGGGCTGTGGCCGATTGTACACATTACTCCATCTCGTTTTCTCTTTAAAACTGTTACTCGTTTTAGAAAATCATTTCAGTTAGAAAATTTTCTCAAATCCTCAGTTTGAGTCCAGATGTACTCGAGAGTAGATCCGAATGCCTCAAACCAACGATCTGATACCCAACTTGTAACACTCTAAATTTTCAAATAAAATTTTCATTTTTAAAACCACATAAAACACAATCTCACAATTCTCAAAAAACAAATGAAAAAGTTGTTTAAAACACAAGACAACACAGTGTTTGATAACATCCCAAAATCCTCAAAAAACATAATCTCTATCTGGTGTGCACAATCAAACCAGCGCCTTCCCGCGATCCTGAGAGGTGCCTGAAATACATATCACACAACACAAAAAGCACGAAGCTTAATGAGTACCCCAAAATACCACATACACAAACAATAAGCCTGTCGTGGCTATAGCTCAGCATGGACCCTCTGATCATGCATCTCAGTGAGGACCTTCTGGTCTCACGGCTTGCTATGGACCCTCTGGTCATGTGTCCCAGTGAAGACCTTCTGTTCTGATAGCTCAGGTTAGACCCTCCAATCCAGTATCTCTGTGAAGACCCTCTAGTCTGATAGCTAGGGTTGGACTCTACAGTTCAGTATCTTGGTTTGGACCCTCTGGTCCTAACTCAGTAAGGCACAAAATAATATATAGCATAAATCACAAAGACAAAATGCATAATATTACATAACTCAGTATAAGCACATAAGACCCTCTGGTGGATAAATCAAATAAGACACTCCGGTCATACAGTATTACCACTCATGTAAGTATAATGAGAAGAATCACTTTGCAGAGTAAGGAAATATATCCCACACTCGAAATACTGGTCTAGACTCCGCCCTCCTTAGCCTCCAAAATCCACATCTTCACCAAAACCCTAAAGTCAACAAAAGTCAACAATCAAAGCTGACCTAACTCGTCGAGTTCCTGAGTACTCAATAAACCTCGAAAACACGAGTAAACTCGTCGAGTCCATGTAGAGTCCAGAAGATCGGGGAAAACCCTAGCCACTCGTCAAGTTCTCCCACAAACTCATCGAGTTTATTCTGATTCCAAAAACGGGAAACCCCGACTCGACTCATCAATTTGGATGCCTAACTTGTCGAGTTCTTCATGTATTAAACATTTCACTCATTCCAGTCAATTCCAATGCTCTAAACTCCAGATCCAACCTCCTTGGATGAAGTTACCACGTAAAGTTGATAATGATGTGAACATTTAATGCACTAGTTTTTTTATTTATAATTCCTAATTTATCGCATCTAAACCATACCTTACTGGCAGTGAACCCGATCGAGTAAAATATAGCTTTAATAAGCAAGGGTGTCGAACACAAGGGGAACGGTAGTAAATTAGAATTTTCGATTATAGGTTATACAAAAACACACAAAATTAATAAGAAATTTTTATTAAATCTCAAATGAATAACTAAATAGCAAATCTTGATAAATTGACAGGAAGACAAAACTCTTTAGGTACTTTGGTTTAGACAAAATACACCTTAAAATCATAGACAATTGCACACCTAGATTTATTTATTCATGTTCACTAATTTCTAAAATGATTAGGTTCATTTTCATTATTACTAATCCTTTAGCAAACAAGTCAATTCAAGCAGTGATCAGTTGATTAAAATAACATATGTTTCCTAGTGTTCAATTCGTATCAAGCAAGACTTGTAATAATAGTTAATCAAATTGGTTGTTTTAATTAACTCATATGTGGTTGGTCATCACACAGGCTCAAAGATTAATTTACTTATTTTCTAGTTAACCCTAGTTCCATGTTTACTATTCCTAGGCATATAATCTTGATGCTCATCAAGATCATAAGAGGCAAGTAATCAAGTAGATGTTCATATGTGACAACCTGATGTTTAGAGATAACGTAATGTAAAACCAGTCAAATTTAGGTCAAAATATAACTTTCCTAAAATCTTATTTGGGTTAAATCAAGTGGTAGAAATCGTAACAAGGTTTTCATACATATAAAGAAAACAAAAATCTGAGTTATAACGAAGAAGTTATAACCATTCTAAAATTCCCGACAAAATCGGCAACACCGACTAAACAAAAAACATGAAGTTCCAATACAATAGATTTTAGCCTTGAATATCTAAATGAAAGTTGTAGATAACATTAAACCGCGAGCGTGCATAAAAAGAACGTCCAAATCTGACTTCGTATGAAGAAGTTATGATTTTTCCAAGATACGAATATAGTAGTAGACAGCTAAAAACTCGAAACAGAGATCGGGAGACTTTTGGCCAAAAAAACCTAAATGATAATCGAAGGTCTCAACAATTGCAGTCCAACGATGAAAAGTATGACGAAAACGGACATCAGATGAATAAGTTATGGATTTTTAACGGAATTTTCGTGTGCCGTAACGTTAAAAATAAATGATTAAAAATAAAGTCAACATTATCCGATGAAGTCTAAACGAGAGTTGTAGAGCATATTTTCAGCTACTCGTGCATATAAAGAATGTCGAAAACTGAGCTCGTACGCGAAAGTTACAGATTTTACAAGTTCGAGGCCTGAAATCCGAGGCTGTCAGGTTTGCCACGACGTGGCACAGTTTTGTCGCGACTCGCCAAGTGATTGAGGGCGTCCATTCAGCGGAAGAGGATAAGACTTGCTCCCCATGACGTGGCCAGCCTTAGCCACGACATGGCACACCAGAAATGCCCCTAGAAATAGATTTCAAGTGCTCCGAGTTTCATTGCTCATTTCTCTTTTTTCTCGCGCCGAAACTCTGCGTTTAAGCCCCCGAGACCCTCCCAAAGCCCCGGTTTTCACCTTCAAGTCCCGAAGGAAGGTTTTGTGTTCCCGAGATTTCCGAGATTCCCGAGAATCCTGAGATTTTCCCGCGTTTTCAACTCTTCCTATCAAAGATCTGCTCGATTCTTCTCTCGACTACTTCAAATCAACCACTTCAATCAAGTGAGTTCGTACTCCTATAAACTACACTTTCAAATGTTTATCAATGCTTTTTATACACTTTTAAGGGGGGGGGGAATACAAGTAAACACACGGTTATCCCCGTGTGAAAGACATAAATCTCCGTTATACTTTTTGGTTATATAATCAATCACATGTGATTTATAACTAACATACAATTGGACTTACTAAACTTTTAGCCGTTTCACCAAACAGAATACTTTAAATAGCTTTCTCAAATGTTTTTACATGTTAAAACACTTTTATAAACTATCTTACAAACTGTATGTTTCCTTTTTGAATCTGTTATAGTTGTGCTTCAAACAAAAGTTTTCTTACACTTAAAATTGTCTTGTCAACTGTTTTCGAATTGTTTTATAAAATTACATCAAGTCATAAATTCTTATTTATTAAACTCTTCAAAGGTTTTACAAAACCTCTTTTATACTTTTACATTGTTAAATTCTTTCCTATATATGTATAGTTAAATAAGAAAGGTTTCAAAGACTTGGAACGACTAGTAAGCCTTATTTCTTTTTCTGTTCTCGTTGGGATGTGGACTTAGGGTATCAGTTATTCGTCTGAATGTCGTCTAAATATCAGTTATATAGATCATGTATACCTATATAGTCATAAAAGTTCCATCAGTTAGTTGAGTTCCGACACTCTTGGGTAGCAAGGGTGTATAAGCCTACTTGGACACTCATCAATTACATTCCAGTAAACTATTATAGGAATAGTTTATGAGATACAAAACATTATTTCTAATATAAGGAATCACACAAGAGTCAGTTCATTCATGAGTCTATACCAACGTTTTATTTACAATTATGCATTCTTCATAATAAAGATAATATTTTCATACAAAAGGTATTTCAATATATTACTTGTGAACTTCTTGTTAGCAATCGTGTGAGACATATGGCTTTGTTAGTACCAAAACGAAAGTCCCCATCTTTAACCAGAGTCTCCTACAGGGAGAGTGCGAATTTATGTATAGATCTATACGGGTTTGACGAACCCACACCTAAACTATAAGCTCTAGTTAGACCGGTAGGTCTGGGGTGACAAATGTCGACATTAGTACCACGTCTAGTATGGTTAAGAGAAGCTTACAAACAACGGAAACAACAACTCTTGTACGTTGTAATATACATTTAACTCGGTCATGCTCAGGGAGTAATAACTATACCATGGGATATTATTAGCATGTTCACAATTCGGGATAAACACCCTTTTAACCAGTTTTACTTAATCAAAAGACTCACAGGGAGTATTAAAAACATATTCGATATAGATAAACTATTTTCCTTATTACCTTTATATTGTGACTCATATACATAAACGACGAGGTAGACTATAAATTTTATAATAATAGTTAAACAAGGGAAAAATCGTCACATTTAAAGTGATGCGTACTTCTAAAACATTCAGGTCTTGGTAGAAGAATACTTTCAAAACGTTCAGGTCTTGGTAGAAGACTAATTTCAAAACATTCGGGTCTTGGTAGAAGACTACTTTTATACTAGTAGGAAATATGACATTTTCTAGGGTTTTCATACTTATACTAAATGTTTCATCAAACATTCACCAGTCTTTCATAACAACATTTCAATACAATAACATTAAAATACTTATGAATTCACCAGCTTTATTGCTGATACTCGCTTTCAAAATAACTTGTATTCTCAGGTTACAAATAGACAAGTACCGATGTAAGGTTTAGAGAAGACGGAGCAGTCAAGACTCGGCTTTTATTTTGATTAGTTATCATGTTGTCTTGTACTATGAAAGAACACACTTGTAATCATAATTATACTGTTAATGCAATGGATAATGTTGTTGCTTGTTTACTACTTTACATTTGTTGTGATACATTACATGACGTCCTCCACCCCAGAATCTTTCCGCCGTTCTCGGTTTTGGGGTGTGACAGATTGGTATCAGAGCATTGTTTATAGTGAATTGAGTATATCAACCCATAAAAGATATACTAAATATAAATACAATGGGATTAAAAATACTCTGACTTAGATTTTATACGTCTAAATAATAAAATATTTATGTAAGTATACGTGCCTGCATTCATACTAAAATCGGTGTCACAACGACAAGAACACAAGTATTACGATTGTTGAATATCACAAGTAAGCTTGGGGATGTATAGTCAGTCTTGGGAGTGGCATAGCCTGATCAACTATGCTGGTCCAAGGAGTGATTAGCATAGGCCCAAGAATGGTTGTGATATGGCAACAAGTCAAAAAAAAACTTACAAACATTACCACAATGAGAACATTATAACAGAACCTAAGTCTAAAATACCATAGGGGTGTTTTGGGTTACCATAATTACTTACTTGAGAACTAAAAAGGATCTTCATTTCTAAGTTGATAGTTGCTAAGTGGATACACTAAGGCTATATGTAACTAGGTTGTTATAGACTTAGAATCGGTGAAATTTTTGCTTTACCCGTATTCCTTCTGAATTTGGAGTTAAGGTCACTTATTCGAAAGCCTATCCTGTGTTGATTACATATGACTGGTATGCACTTTACAAATAGCGATGTAAGTAATGAAGATTTTCTAATAATTATCTAGATAGTTCATCTAATAATTATTTCCTTACCCCAATTCTCGCGTAGATAACATGGGTGGACTCCATCCCCACGACAACCGGTACCTACCGAACGAAGGCAATGTTGGATGGTTTGATAAAGAACCCGAGAATGATCATCCAATCCCTTTGAATGATCACCATGCTGAAAACCTTTCGGATGTTGATAACTCCGAACTCGAGGTTGAGAACCTACCCCCGGTAGCTCCATTTCTAAATCCTAACCCTCGTCCCGCTTTTTATGGGCCGACGCCTCCTTGGGTAGATTGCGTGGAAACATGGAGCGAAGAGCAAGATCAACCTATGTTGTTTAATGGAGACCGAAGCTTCTACTACGTAAACGAAGGGAGCTCAGCAGACAGAGTTCTACCAATCCTAATCTGTAGAGTTGCCCGAAAGGAAATTCAGGGCAGGACGGCTCTCCAATGTATCGAAGAGGATAATCCCAATGCAAGAATGCATACCATTCGCACCAATCGCCTTGATCACAAGTGAGAGATCTAAGAGAAACCATGAGACCCTGTTGCAAGCACTAGTTGAAACCCGAGCCAAAGTCATAGAGCTCCAAGTATGCCAGAGGGTGTACGAGAGATACCTGCTTGATATGGAACGTCAAGTAACCGAACTAAGGGTTCACCATAGGGGTGACCGTCGGCAGTAGGAGATACCTTACTTCCTTCTTTGTTTTAAAGAACCGTGTTCCTTTCTATGTTCTATGTAGTACTTTCTATGTAATTACCTTGTACTGTAAGTACTTTTATTTAAGTCTTTATGCTGTCGAAGATTTTTCTACTCCGAATATGATGTAAGACCTATAACAAGGTCAATTTCCCTAAACTTATTAAATCTTAAACATCAATGATATCGACAGTCGACTAAATTCCATGTCAATCTTTGTTCAAATGCTTTCATCATGCTTTCATTGGAGTCTATCTGAAACCCCATCTAGTCAAGTTATTGGACTATGGTAATTTAACTCCAGAATCATTTCCATGTCTCTTTCAAAGGTTGGATCATGTTATCCACCAACCAATAATACCCTGGTTTGGACGATAAGCATTTTGTGACCATTCTATTAATTTACTTCTACTCCATACTAGGACTGCATCATAGGGATGTAGGTCACACCTTCATGAACATACTCCTATTCCATACTGTGACTGCATCACAGGGATGTATGTCAAACCTTCTAGAACATACTTCCATTCTTTACACGAACGATCGAACTACGTCTAGGTTTAACCATACTTGCTCACAAATTCATTTTTCTTTCCGTGTAACAGAATCATGTCGCCGAAGAAAAACGATCAACCCATCAACCAAACACCAACTCTTCAGATTGATGCAGCTACCTTTCAAGCTACAATCTTGGTTGCCGTGTCAGCTGTTCTGACCCACCTTAACTCTAACAACGCAAATGTTAGCGGGATTGTTAATAATAATTCCAATCCAAGTAACAATCAAGTACCTCAACGAGCAACAAACTACCACGACACCACGAATCCCAAGCCCAAGAATAACAAACAAAAGTTTTGGGCTAAGGCTAAAGGCAAATCACCCCAAGGGGCAAGCAAAAGACACAACCTGTGGCAACCTTCACAGCCACGACTTTTGTACCTCCTACTACCATCCCTTCTAGTATCCCAATTATCCCTAACCCAGCCAGACAGTATGATGGCAATCTCCCACAGTTCAACAAATGCAACTATCACCATCATGGACCTTGTCGGAAAATGCATTGCTTAAACTGCAATAAAAAGGGACACACCGTCCGTTACTGCAAGACTCGGATCCAACACGTTACTTCAACTACCAACATCGAAATTTCTCGTATATGCCATCTATGTGTCGTAATGGGACGCTTCAAGAGGGACTGTCCAATAGAGGAGAACGACGGTGAATCCGAAGGAGTTTGGCCTCATAATGGAAAGAGGCAACGAAGGATCCTACTATAGTATAGGTTCACTTCCAATATTCAGTATTATGTATTTTTTAAAACATGTTTAAAACTAGTGCAACTCAAGTCTTATCTTTTGCGAGATCCCGTCAGTTAAGGGACCCTCGTGCTGTGTATACTTTCCCTTTTGTAGTATACTTTATTCACAACAGTATTCCTGTAGTTACTCTAAAGTACTGTAACTCTGTTAAAAGTTGCACTGTTGTGTTTTGTCTGTAACGCCTTTATGATCAAATCTAGTGCCTTATTTCCAAGTGATTCGGATTTCATCATACGATCAGAGTCTATTTGATCCTCACAATACCAGTTTCGTGCGTAAATCTCTTTCTTTGAAATCATCTTTCTAATGAAACTATCACTTCAGAACTCCAAAGTACTCATGCGTAGAGTACCTCATGTTTCTTACCCTTTCCAAAGAAACCTCAGCAAACCTCCCCGAAGTACCACTCATGCAGTACGTCAAGTTCAATCCAAAGACCCACAATTTCAATCATAATTATATACGACTCGTATACCCGAGACTGTGATTGATGAACCTGGTGTGGGTTCTACTATGAACTTCAGGACGGAGACTGCCCAAGACTGTGATCGTGCTTTCGTGAGAATAAACTTAGAAATACATATCCTTTTCCCTAATTCATGAGTAGTCATACTTTCTTTTAGATCTTCACGACATCTAATCCACCCCCAAGGTTTTGACATCATAATCAGTAGGAGTTGGTTAAGTCTACATCGAGCCGACATCAGGTGCTTTGATAAAGCAGTTCATCTTAACCTCCCTATCAAAGAACCTTTTGTTATTTGTAGAGACAAATCAAGTACGAACCTTCGCATCATTTCATGTATTTAAGCTCAGAAGCGCTTACGAAGGGAATACCACACATTCCTTGCACATATCGTTGATACGAGCCAAGAAGTAAAGGACATTCAGAACATCCTAAAAGTATGCGACTTTCCCAACACCTTTCGAGAAGAACTACCGGGATTACCACCACAACATCAATTCGAGTTCATAATCGACTTAGTTACAAGGGCTACCCCAGTAGCCAAATCACCTTATCGTCTAACTCCAACTAAGATACTAGAACTTCCCAGACAGCTTAACGAACTCCTCAGAAGAGGATTCCTTAGGCCAAGTTTCTCACTTGGAGGAGCACTAGACTTGTCTGTAAACAAGAAAGAGCATTCCAAACAATAAAGTAAGCCTGGTGTACCGCACCGATATTATCCCTCTCAAAGGGGATAGAATATTTCATGGTGTAGTGCGATGCATCCAACCAAGGGCTTGGTTGTGTTCTTAAGCAAGAGGAAAGATCACTGCCTACACCTCAAGACAGCTTAAGACACAGGAAGTTAACTATTCAACACGTGATCTTGAGTCATGAGCAGCGGTAATTGCTCTGAAGATCTGGACACACTACTTGTAGGGTTTACTCTCACAAACCACAAAACATTCAACATACATTCGACCAAGAAGAGTTAGCAAACCAGTGAAGTAAAACGAAAGAAGCAAAGCCGTATCCCGATAGTGAAAGGTTCGCTGGAATGCCAAGCGAGGACCTGAATTCATTTAAGACCACGAGGAGCAAATAAAACTTCTATCCGTAGCATGATTATCAATTCTGCTTAAACTCTAATTTCGGGACGAAATTCTCTCTAACGGGGGGATGATGTGACAACCTGATATTTAGAGGCAATGTAATGTAAAACCAGTCAAATTTAGGTCAAAATATAACTTTCGTAAAATCTTATTTGGGTTAAATCAAGTGGTAGGAATCGTAACAAGGTTTTCATACATATAAAGAGCACAAAAATCCGAGTTATAACGAAGAAGTTATAACCATTCTAAAATTCCCGACAAAACAGGCAACACCGATTAAACGAAAAACGTGAAGTTTCAATACAATAGTTTTTATTCTTAAATATCTAAATGAAAGTTGTAGATAACATTAAACCATGAGCGTGCATAAAAAGAACGTCCAAATCTGACTTCGTATGAAGAAGTTATGATTTTTCAAAGATCCGGATATAACAGTAAACAGCTAAAAACTCGAAATAGAGATCGAGAGACTTTTGGCCAAAACAACCTAAATGAGAATCGAAGGTCTCAACAATAGTAGTGCAACGATGAAAAGTTTGACGAAAACGGACATCGAATGAAGAAGTTATGGATTTTTAACAGAATTTTCGTGTCCCGTCCAGTTAAAAATAAATAATTAAAAATAAATTCAAAATTAGCCGATGAAGTCTAAACGAGATTCGTAGAACATATTTTCAGCTACGCGTGCATATAAAGAACGTCGAAAACGGAGATCGTATGCGAACGTTACGGATTTTACAAGTTCGAGGCCCGAAATTGAAGGCTGTCAGGTTTGCCACGACATGGCACAGTTTTGCTGCGACCCGGCAAGTGACTGAGGGTCTCCATTAACGTGAAGAGGATAAGACGTGCTCCCCACAACGTGGCCAGCCTTAGCCACAACATGGTACACCAGAAATGTCCCAATAAATAGATTTCAAGGGCTCTAAGTTTCATTGCTCAGTTCTCTTCTTTCTCGCGCCGAACCTCTACGTTTAAGCCCCTGAGACCCTCCCAAAGCCCCGGTTTTCACCTTCAAGTCCCGAAGGATGGTTTTGTGTTCCCGAGATTTCCAAGATTCCCGAGAATCCCGAGATTTTCCCGCGTTTTCAACTCTTCCTGTCGAAGTTCTGCTCGATTCTTCTCTTGACTACTTCAAATCAACCACTTCAATCAAGTGAGTTCGTACCCCAATAAACTACACCTTCAAATGTTTATCAATGCTTTTTATACACTTTTAAGGGGGGGGATACAAGTAAAGACACGGTTATCCCCGTGTGAAAGACATAAATCTTCGTTATACTTTTTGGTTATATAATCAATCACATGTGATTTATAACTAACATACAGTTGGACTTACTAAACTTTTAGCCCTTTCACCAAACAGAATAGTTCAAATAGCTTTCTCATTCGTTTTTACATGTGAAAACACTTTTATAAATTGTCTAACAAATTGTATGTTTCCTTTTTGAATCTGTTATAGTTGTGCTTCAAACAAAGGTTTTCTTACACTTAAAACTGTCTTGTCAACTGTTTTCGAATTGTTTTATAAAATGACATCAAGTCATAAATTCTTATTTATTAAACTCTTCAAAGGTTTTAAAAAACCTCTTTTATACTTTTATATTGTTAAATGCTTTCCTATATATGTATAGTTAAATAAGAAAGGTTTAAAAGACTTGGAACGACTAGCAAGCCTTATTTCTTTTTCTGTTCTTGTTGGGATGCGGACTTAGGGTATCAGTTATTCGTCCGAATGTCGTCTGAATATTAGTTATATAGATCATGTAGACCTATATAGACATAAAAGTTCCATCGGTTAGTTGAGTTCCGACACTCTTGGGTAGCAAGGGTGTATAAACCTACTTGGACACTCATCAATTACATTCCAGTAAACTATTATAGGAATAGTTTACGAGATACAAAACATTATTTCTAATACAAGGAATCACGCAAGAGTCGGTTCATTCATGAGTCTATACCAACGTTTTATTTACAAGTATGCATTCTTCATAACAAGGATAATCTTTTCATACAAAAGGTATTTCAATATATTACTCGTGAACTTGTTGTTAGCAATCGTGTGAGACATATGGCTTTGTTAGTACCAAAACGAAAGTCCCCATCTTTAACCAGAGTCTCCTACAGGGAGAGTGCGAATTTGTGTATAGATCTATACGGGTTTGACGAACCCACACCTAAACTGTAAGCTCTAGTTAGACCGGTAGGTCTGGGGTGACAAATGTCGACATTAGTACCACGTCTAGTATGGTTAAGAGAAGCTTACAAACAACGGAAACAACAACTCTTGTACGTTGTAATATACATTTAACTCGGTCATGCTCAGGGAGTAATAACTATACCATGGGATATTATTAGCATGTTCACAATTCGGGATAAACACCCTTTTAACCAGTTTTACTTAATCAAAAGACTCACAGGGAGTATTAAAAACATATTCGATATAGATAAACTATTTTCCTTATTACCTTTATATTGTGACTCATATACATAAACGACGAGGTAGACTATAAATTTTATAATAATAGTTAAACAAGGGAAAAACCGTCACATTTAAAGTGATGCGTACTTCTAAAACATTCAGGTCTTGGTAGAAGAATACTTTCAAAACGTTCAGGTCTTGGTAGAAGACTAATTTCAAAACATTCGGGTCTTGGTAGAAGACTACTTTTATACTAGTAGGAAATATGACATTTTCTAGGGTTTTCATACTTATACTAAATGTTTCATCAAACATTCACCAGTCTTTCATAACAACATTTCAATACAATAACATTAAAATACTTATGAATTCACCAGCTTTATTGCTGATACTCGCTTTCAAAATAACTTGTATTCTCAGGTTACAAATAGACAAGTACCGATGTAAGGTTTAGAGAAGACGGAGCAGTCAAGACTCGGCTTTTATTTTGATTTGTTATCATGTTGTCTTGTACTATGAAAGAACACACTTGTAATCATAATTATACTGTTAATGCAATGGATAATGTTGTTGCTTGTTTACTACTTTACATTTGTTGTGATACATTACATGACGTCCTCCACCCCAGAATCTTTCCGCCGTTCTCGGTTTTGGGGTGTGACAGATTGGTATCAGAGCATTGTTTATAGTGAATTGAGTATATCAACCCATAAAAGATATACTAAATATAAATACAATGGGATTAAAAATACTCTGACTTAGATTTTATACGTCTAAATAATAAAATATTTATGTAAGTATACGTGCCTGCATTCATACTAAAATCGGTGTCACAACGACAAGAACACAAGTATTACGATTGTTGAATATCACAAGTAAGCTTGGGGATGTATAGTCAGTCTTGGGAGTGGCATAGCCTGATCAACTATGCTGGTCCAAGGAGTGATTAGCATAGGCCCAAGAATGGTTGTGATATGGAAACAAGTCAAAAAAAACTTACAAACATTACCACAATGAGAACATTATAACAGAACCTAAGTCTAAAATACCATAGGGGTGTTTTGGGCTACCATAATTACTTACTTGAGAACTAAAAAGGATCTTCATTTCTAAGTTGATAGTTGCTAAGTGGATACACTAAGGCTATATGTAACTAGGTTGTTATAGACTTAGAATCGGTGAAATTTTTGCTTTACCCCTATTCCTTGTGAATTTGGAGTTAAGGTCACTTATTCGAAAGCCTATCCTGTGTTCATTACATATGACTGGTATGCACTTTACAAATAGCGATGTAAGTAATGAAGATTTTCTAATAATTATCTAGATAGTTCATCTAATAATTATTCCTTACCCCAATTCTCGCGTAGATAACATGGGTGGACTCCATCCCCACGACAACCGGTACCTACCGAACGAAGGCAATGTTGGATGGTTTGATAAAGAACCCGAGAATGATCATCCAATCCCTTTGAATGATCACCATGCTGAAAACCTTTCGGATGTTGATAACTCTGAACTCGAGGTTGAGAACCTACCCCCGGTAGCTCCATTTCTAAATCCTAACCCTCGTCCCGCTTTTTATGGCCCGACGCCTCCTTGGGTAGATTGCGTGGAAACATGGAGCGAAGAGCAAGATCAACCTATGTCGTTTAATGGAGACCGAAGCTTCTACTACGTAAACGAAGGGAGCTCAGCAGACAGAGTTCTACCAATCCTAATCTGTAGAGTTGCCCGAAAGGAAATTCAGGGCAAGACGGCTCTCCAATGTATCGAAGAGGATAATCCCAATGCAAGAATGCATACCATTCGCACCAATCGCCTTGATCACAAGTGAGAGATCTGAGAGAAACCATGAGACCCTGTTGCAAGCACTAGTTGAAACCCGAGCCAAAGTCATAGAGCTCTAAGTATGCCAGAGGGTGTACGAGAGATACCTGCTTGATATGGAACGTCAAGTAACCGAACTAAGGGTTCACCATAGGGGTGACCGTCGCCAGTAGGAGATACCTTACTTCCTTCTTTGTTTTAAAGAACCATGTTCCTTTCTATGTTCTATGTAGTACTTTCTATGTAATTACCTTGTACTGTAAGTACTTTTATTTAAGTCTTTATGATGTCGAAGATTTTTCTACTCCGAATATGATGTAAGACCTATAACAAGGTCAATTTCCCTAAACTTATTAAATCTTAAACATCAATGATATCGACAGTCGACTAAATTCCATGTCAATCTTTGTTCAAATGCTTTCATCATGCTTTCATTGGAGTCTATCTGAAACCCCATCTAGTCAAGTTATTGGACTATGGTAATTTAACTCCATAATCATTTCCAAGTCTCTTTCAAAGGTTGGATCATGTTATCCACCAACCAATAATACCCTGGTTTGGACGATAAGCATTTTGAGACCATTCTATTAATTTACTTCTACTCCATACTAGGACTGCATCATAGGGATGTAGGTCACACCTTCGTGAACATACTCCTATTCCGTACTGGGACTGTATCTTAGGGATGTAGGTCAAACCTTCGAGAACATACTTCCATTCTTTACATGAATGATCGAACTACGTCTAGGTTCAACCATACTCGCTCACAAATTCATTTTTCTTTCCATGTAACAGAATCATGTCGCCGAAGAAAAATGATCAACCCATCAACCAAACACCAACTCTTCAGATTGATGTAGCTACCTTTCAAGCTGCAGTCTCGGCTGCCGTGTCAGCTGTTCTGACCCACCTTAACGCTAACAACGCGAATGTTAGCGGGATTGTTAACAATGATTCCAATCCAAGTAACAATCAAGTACCTCAACGAGCAACAAACTACCACGACAACCCGAATCCCAAGCCCAAGAATAACAAACAAAAGTTCTGGGCTAAGGCTAAAGGCAAATCACCCCAAGGGGAAAGCAAAAGACAACAACCTGTGGCAACCTTCACAACCACGACTTATGTACCTCCTACTACCATCCCTTCTAGTATCCCAATTATGCCTAACCCGGCCAGACAGTATGCTGGCAATTTCCCACAATGCAACAAATGCAACTATCACCGTCATGGACCTTGTCGGAAAATGCAGTGCTTAAACTGCAATAAAAAGGGACACACCGTCCATTACTGCAAGACTCGGATCCAACACATTACTTCAACCACCAACGTCAAAATTTCTCGTATATGCCATCTATGTGGCGTAATGGGACACTTCAAGAGGAACTGTCCAATAGAGGAGAACGGCGGTGAATCCGAAGGTGTTTGACCTCATAATGGAAAGAGGCAACGAAGGACCCTACAATTGTATAGGTTCACTTCCAATCGTCCGTTACTACAAGACCAATAAAGCACTTCTAACTCTGATTATATCATTGTGACTGATGGGAATAAAGTCTCTGACCATAATTGACTGTTGATCACTCATGTCGGATATACCAACGACCCAAATCATATCTCAAAAGGAATGGAGGGGTCACATCTCACCAAGTATCAACTGCCAGTACCGTTATAGGATCAATCTAGAGAATGAATCTCAGTACTCTTCCCTTAGCCATTAGAAGAATGACCATGGCTAGTCGAAGATATCCTCTGATATCCATAGCCATAAATACCAGCTTCCCTTCAAATGTCCATTCCAGCACTGCGTACCAGGTCAGCTCCCGACCTAAGAGTTGAACCTACGAGGCTACGCTAACACATCTGGCAATACTGTGACAACCCAAAAATTTCCATTCTATACAACCATCCACTTTAATGGAAGTCAAAACTGATTCTGCTAACTTTTAAGCTTTTTGGAATAAGTTTGAGTGTTTAAAAGATAGTACATCAAGAGATATCAGGAGAGAGGATACCCTAGGGTTTATTGTGTAGCAATAAGTGCCCAATACTTCAAGAGTTTGGAGTTTACGGTCCATAATGGTATTGGGACCGTAAACCCTAAAGACTATATATGTGAGACTTAGATATTTTATTCACTTTTTCACATTTCCAAGACTAGAGCCATTTCTCTCTCAAGTATCACCCCATTTTTCTTCAATAACTTCAACTTGTAAGTGTTTCTAGCCCTAATATGTTTAGATCAAGTGTTAAACATCAAGAAATCATCCAAATACCCCCAGGAAAGGGTGTTCACGGCACAAGATCCTTTTGGACCGTGAACACTAAAAATGAGGCCAAAGTGTGCCTTCTGTCCCTTTAGACCTTGGAACCAAACATAGAAACTATCCTTGACATGTCTAGACCTTAAGAGCATTAACAAAACACCCGAAGATCACAAGGAACAAGTGTTTACGGCCCAAGAATCTTCTTGGACCGTAAACCCTAAAAAGGGTGCTAAAGTGTACCTAGCCTCTTGCCAAATCTTGTAAACAAACCTAGAACTTTCACTTGATGTGTTTAGCACCTGAAAGTCACCCAAAATACCCCATGTATATGTGTTTACGGTTTGGGAAACCTCCCAAAACCATAAACACCTCAAAGGCATGTTTTGATGCCCCAAACTCTTTCCTTAAGCCTAGAAACTAGCCTAGACCTTAACCTTGAAGTGTTTATGACTTGAAAACATCATTTGACCATAAACCATTTGGGTTTACTACCATAAACCCAAAGAAAAATGGTCCAAAAACCGTAAACCCCATAAAGGGGTGATATGTTTCTCTAATCACTTCCTAAGGCTAAGACTTGAAGTTAGGATGCTTCAAAATGACTTCTAGGACTTCAAAGCACAAAATGGTCAAAAGGACATGAGTTAACGGAAGTAAACTCATGGGTTTACAACCGTAAACTCAAGTGGAGTTGGTTACAAAACCGTAAACACCAATTAGTGCCATTTCACTTCCCTTTGTTGAATCACATATGATTCCAACACTTAACCAAGGTGTTTCCTAGTCCCGGAATGTGTTATCATTCATATAGTTGTTTATAAACAGTATATTCATGTCAATATGTGTCCTTATAAGTCATTTAGGACTTGTTGTGTCTCGGGACTTCATTCGTGGAACTTCTCATCCGTACGCGCATACCCATTTGAATCACCCACATCAGGTGAGTTCATACCCCGTAATGAATCTTTTAACTATTTTAACTGTTTTAAGGGGGGGGGGGGGGAATACAGGTTGAACACAATGATAATTCTGTAAATGTTTGTTGTTAAACATTTTTCAAAATGTTACTTATGTTATTTATAAGCAGCCAAGACATTTCAAAACTCGTTTAAAGTTATGTTACTTTATAGTTATACAAAACTCCGTTTCTTTAAAGTAAAAGCATAATTTAGTAGAGAAATGAGTTTGTTCAGTAACAGTCCAAGTAGAGCATTAGTAAATTATTATAGGTATAGTTTAGGAGAATGCTATTCATTACTTCTAGTACAATGAAGCACACAAAGAAACAATACCATAACAGAACAAACAGTGAAAAGAATCAAACAAAACCATAATAGAACAAACAGTGAAGAGAATCAAACAATACCAAAACAGAACATAACAAACAAGTTAAGTTTCATTAGCATAAGAACACACAAGCAGGATCTAATTATACCAATGAATCACTAACGCATTAGTGATAGTTATATTGGGTATACATGATCATATAACTTTAATGTGAATTACACGGCTTGCAAGAAATTGTTGGGGTCGCGTTTGGTTCCCTTAATCTCTTTACATTGAGAGTGTTTAGTAGGGGTTCTAGCTTTCACATTATGACCGTAATAAAACAAATGTGTTTTTAGGTTATTAGTACATCCGCATGTCATTATAAACAATATTTTTGTACTTACTTTTCCCATTACTTTCATAAAGTGTCAATACCACTTGAAAGTTGATCTATTTTCTAGACAAGATAGTTATAAACTAGGGAGAATATACTGTTACATTTGACAAAGAAACAGTTGGGTTTAACACAGAACAGAAGATGCCTTGGTAGAAGGCAACGATTAAAGGTTGGGATCATAATGCTAGCTTTATGATTCCTTAATGTATACACTATAGGATACATATATGCTAATAGATTCCGACAGCTAATAGGATGTGTGCTCTTCGCTTCACTTCCTGTTCTCGTTGGATTGTAGGCTTGGAATGAGGTCACCCAATCTATTATCTACCTGACTCTATATGTATCTATGCTTAGTATACATTAAGTCATAATAAGGGTACCAAGTATGGATCAGGTCATAGGACACAGAGTCAACACACAGTTTTTCTAGTACAAAACTTACTTATCAAGGTCAGTACTTTTGGTATACAAAACTAGAAATTTCCCAGATAAGGGCTTAATCCATTTCATTAAGCCAGTATAGTTTTAGAGACTTTAGGTGAGTAACTCTATAACACCTTAGTTTATACACCATGTTTATATATAAAACTAATATCTAATAGATAGTTAAATGTGTGTTTTCCACCTTACTTCTTGTTCCCGTTGGATTGTGGGCTTAGGGCAGATTCCCCCACTTAACTTTCTACCCGATATCAGATTATATATAGTAGTATAAACAAAGCTATTATAAAAGTAGTCACCATATTCATTATTTTACTATAAGGAAAATAGGTTTTCTTAAAAGAACTCTTCATTAGATATAAAGGAACCTTTACAAATAACTCGATGAGTAACAATTGAATACACCAGGGTTATATATGACAACGATCTAACAACCAATAGAGTGTGTGCTATCCGCCTTACTTCCTGTTTCCCGTTGGGTTGTGAGCTTGGGGCAGATGCGCACAATTGATTTTTTTGTTTACTCTGAGTATATATAACTTGTACCCACTTAGTACCCATAGAAAGGCTTGTAGTGTCATTTTACTTAACTTTCATTCAGGTAGGAAATATAGGATTTTCTAGAGGAACAGGTGAACATTTCAAAACAGAACTTACATCTTACATCACTTTCACAGATACATTTTCAACCACATTTTACAGCATACTCACATCAGTAAAATCTTATGAACTCACCAGCTTAATTACTGATCAAATCTTTCAAATAACTTGTATTCTTGGGAGTCTATTAGACAGGTGCTCGTGATGGGAATTTAGAAGCTGGAGCATTACAGCTTCAAGTCTTGTTTTGTTATTTATTTATGACTTCTATGTTTTGTGAACACATGCATTGTAAACACTTTCTTTCTAAATGAAATGGTTGTTCATTACTTGCTTACCATATACATATCTCATGATACTTGACATGACGTCCTCCACCCCTGAAAGTTTCCGCCGTTCCGGTTTTGGGGTGCGACAGATTGGTATCAGAGCATTGTTTATAGTGAACTACGTATTTTAACCGATAAAAGATATACATCTATAAATACAATGGGGCTTAAGTGCTTTGTATAATGATATATTTTAGAGTATAACTACAAGTTATAAAAGTATACCTACTTGCTTATACGTGTACATAATAGAACTAGTGTCACGATGAGAACAGAACTAAAAGTATTTAAAGGTTGGGCACTGTCGTCAACCCGAACAGTTATGTAATCATAGCTAGGATCAATATAGCCTGATCAACTATATTCATTCGAGATGTGACCGACATGTGTTTGGGAATGATGTGGTGTTGTAACAGAGTTAAAACTTACCTGAACACCAGTCAAGAGAACGCCAGAACAAGTACAGTTAGCGTTAGAGTACTGTGGGAGTATTCTATGATACGATAGCGTGATAACAAGTTTAGAACATGCCAAGTACATTACGTTAGAATACTATAGGAGTATTTTAGTCCAGATAAATAACTTATGTGATAACTTAAAAGACCCTTGCGGAGAGGTCTATAATATTACAGGGTATATGTTGGATAAGGTGTCTAAGTCCATAACTATTTCGGGCTTGTACTTGACCCGACCCGGCATGGTCCATTTGGGTTGCATGGCACCATGCAATTGGTTAGACTAAATGAGAGAAATAACACTTGGAGATTATTAATATATTATAAGTTCTAATATATTAATAATATTATTTGATTAGTTTGATCAAGAATTAATTTGGAATTAATTAAGTGATCAAAGGTTAACTAATTAAATATATGGGTTCATCCATATCTTGTATAGTGGGCTAAGAGGCTCCATGGATTATCAAGTTGGGTTCTACCCATAGGATGCTCCATGGATGCTCCATGGGAGTTACAAACCCATGGGTCATGAAAATGAAGAGTCATGACACATTAGGGTTTACATGGTGTAACCCTAGATGTGTCAACACTATATAAGGATCCCATTCTCCACCAAAATCGGCACTACTAAGAAACAAGAGGGCTTGGCCGATTTTGAGAAGTGTGTGTTATCTCAAGAGTCTTTCCAAGAGCATTTGGTGTTGTGTGAAGCATTTGAGGCATCACACTTGGGGTGCTAGGCTCACAAGGTTTCAAGGAACACAAGCAACAACAAGGTAAGTTATTCTATCTATGATTCAAGTTAAAATTGTTCCCCATGTATGCTAGATAGGAATATAACCTTGGAATTCAACTTTGCATGATAATTAGACAAACATAGATCCAAGGTTATTAGGGTTGCATGTACACTTAGGAAGTGTTAGAATGCTCAAAACCCATCAGTGGTATCAGAGACTAGGCTTGTTTGTTTGTTATTTGTGCTTAAAAGTTGAAGAAAGTCGAAAATCTTGCTGTCTGACTGATGGACTCGGCGAGTCCATGGGGAGGACTCGACGAGTTCATGTGTATCTTCAACCTACTCGGCGAGTAGGTTTATGCACTCGGCGAGTAGGGTCGACAGAGTGCAGAATTTCGACTTGAGTTGCTGGAAATGGATTAGAATCATTACCCTAAAATGTTTTGGTACTTGAAAACTTATTTTAGAAGGTGTAATGTCTTTTCTAACTCATTTACAACAACAAATTATCAAAATTACAAAGATTAAATGTGATTTTGATTCTTGAAAGTGTTCATATTCATGTTCTTGTTCTTATGATGTTTAGATGATCATAGGAATTATTTGTAACCTATGTGGTAGATTAATTCATGATCATAATGTGTTTTAATGGAGTCCATAACTTGTCCTCAAGTTATGGAAAACCAAAAGTCTCTTGGATTAAAAAAACCATTAAAAGAACACAAGAGTTAGAAAAATGAAAAGTCCTCATTTTATTACTCTATTAAACTCATAAGTTACAAGAAATGAAAAGTTTTGAAAGATTACAAAACTTGCCCTCAAGTTTTGGAACAAGTAAAGTTAAGTTAAAACTTTAGTTCCAACCCCTAGAATTTTAAAAGTTAAAATTCAACCCTTATACTTATATTATTATGATTTAATAATTATATATATATGTATAAGAACAAAGTCGTCTTACCGCTAGTACGCCTCATTCACGAAGCCGGTCTATAAGGTGGGTATAAGGTTGTTGCCTATAAAATGGTGACTTAATGGGTGTCCACTCTCACCCACCGCTTGCTTGATCGGTGGAGGGTCGTTAGCCGAACGGGTAAGACAAGGACTTATTAATTCTCATTCAAAGTATGATGAATATTATAAAGTAACTAAATGTTTTATTAAATTCCCAATCTTAGTTACTTTAGGAAAAATGTGAATAAGGTGCTATTCCATGAAATTACACTTTACACTTTGATTAAGTCGTTGGTGGAGTGTGTGTGGTTAACCGGCACACTAACTTGGACTTAACAAGGTAGGTAAAGGGTGACTTAGGGTTTATTATAGTATCGATGGAGCGTGTGTGGTTAACCGGCACATCGATTGAGTGATAAACTTTAAGGGTACCAAGTGATTTGCATGGTTACTTCACACCTCGTTTTGTGATCCTCGATATCCCAGTCACAAAACCTGGAGGGCACACTCGAGATTGAAACATGCCTTTGAAAAGTTCATTGAATCTCAAAGAATCTAGGAATTTCTAAGAACCATTCAAAAACCTAATACTAAAATATTGCGGTTTTCGTGGTGGAAATTGGTGAATCGTCATTCACCTACCTTTCAAATATGATATAGCTTAGATTACGGCATACCTCTTCTAAGTTATATTATATTGTGATTGGATCCTAGCCTTAATATTACATTTGGGTGTTTTATTAAGGACTCTCTTATATCTAAACTAATCTTGTCCTCTTTCCTTCAGATGTCTTTCAACAATGCCTCTGGCTCTAATCCTAATGGCTCCTTTTCCCTTATGAACTTGTGTGGGAAAGTCACCTTTGATGGATCCAACTTCAATGAGTGGATCAGAAACATCAGGATGATTACCCGCTACGAGGACAAAGAATATGTCCTTGACAAGGAGCTTAAGGAGATTGATGAGTCCACTGCAACTCCTCAGGAGATCGCTGAATTTCGGGCACATGAAAGGGATGCTACGAAAGTGGCTTGTATCATGATGGCCACGATGACAGCGGAACTCCAAAAGTCTTATGAGGATTTCTACCCTTATGAAATGCACCAAGATTTGATGGAAAGATACCATCAAAGTGCAAGACAAGAGAGGTATGAAATCATCAGCTCCATGATAACAACCATGATGAAGGACGGGGAATCCGTCACGAGCCACATGCAGAAAATGCAAAGGTATGTGGATCGTTTGCTGAAGCTTAATGTGAACTTCCCGGAGGATCTTGCAATAGATATTATTTTGCATTCCTTACCATCGTGCTATGATCAATTCCGCATGACATATCACATGAACAAGGAAGAAGTCACACTCAGCAAACTTCAGGGACTTCTCAAGACCGCAGAGTCAGGTCTTAAGGGGAAGTCGGTTGCTATCACTCCTATTCAAAACTCTACTCCGGTTTTGGCAATCGGGAAAAGTCGAGGGAGGAAGAGAAAGAGCTCTTCTAAGGGTACCAAGGTTCGGACCCTTGATGGCTCTTCTTCAAGTGGAACCAAGAAAGGTTTCATTACTCCTTCTTCTGACCCAAAAGAGGCTGAATGCTTCTATTGCCATGAAAAAGCTCATTGGAAGCGGAACTGCCCAAAATACCAGCAAGATGTGAAGGATGGGAAAGTTAAACCCAACCATGCAGGTATTTACACTATCATTTCTAATAACTCACCCCATTCTAATTCTTGGGTCCTTGATACCGGGTGTGGTATTCACATTTGTTGTGACTTGCAGGGACTAAGAAGAAGTGAGGATGTGGAGCAAGGAAGGATAAACTTGATCATGGGGAATAGGAAAGCTATACCTGTTACCAAGATTGGAGTTTATACTTTATCGCTAAGTAGTGGGTTTAGTTTAGATTTGAATAAGTGTTGTTATTCGCCAGGAATGGCAAGAAATATTATTTCCTTTCATGCTTTGTACAAACAAGGGTTTACCTTTTCATTTAATAATGAAGTTGGTTCTATAGATGTTTTCTATAATAATGTCTTTTATTTTAAAGCATTACCTTGTGATGGTGTGTATGAAGCTGTATCTGTTGTAGATAACTTGGGAAATAATGTTTTGTGCATTGATTCTACTAATAATAACTTGGATAAAGCATCTTTATGGCACTGTCGTCTTGGACATATAAGCAAGAAACGCATAGGCCAACTCCAAAAGGATGGAGTCTTGGAGTCGTTTGACCTAAAGTCAGATGATAGTTGCGAATCATGCTTACTTGGAAAAATGACAAAGTCACCCTTCACAGGTTCGTGTGAGAGGGGTGAAGGTTTGTTGGACCTTATACACACGGATGTGTGTGGACCATTCAAACATGCCACAAGGGATGCTAATCGTTATTATTTGACTTTTACTGATGATTATAGTAGATATGGATATGTCTACTTGATCAAGCATAAGTCAGAGACTTTCGAGAAGTTTAAGGAATTTAAACAGGAAGTCGAGAATCAATTGGGCAGGAACATTAAGATGCTTCGATCCGATCGTGGTGGTGAGTATCTTAGTTCAGAGTTCCTCGACTATCTAAGGGAATGTGGGATAGTCTCACAATTGACACCTCCCAGGACACCACAGTTGAATGGTGTGGCTGAGAGGCGTAATCGAACCTTGTTGGATATGGTTCGTTCCATGATGAGTCGAGCTTCGCTACCAATCTCATTCTGGGGGTATGCCTTAGAGACTGCCGCCCATATCCTCAATCTAGTCCCTACAAAGAAAGTTGCCAAAACTCCTCACGAGATGTGGACTGGTAAAGTACCTAAACTAGACCACATCAAGATTTGGGGCTGCGAGGCTTTCGTGAGACGCGAGACTCATGATAAGCTCGAACCCCGAAGCGAGAGGTGTATTTTCATCGGCTACCCACAGCATTCCTTTGGTTACCTCTTCTACAGACCTAGTGACAATGTGGTCTTTGTAGCAAGAAGAGGAGTCTTTCGAGAAAGAGAGTTTATAAGCCAAGGAGACAGTGGGAGGCAAATTGATCTTGAAGAAATTCAAGAATCAAGCGGTGAAGGAACTTCAAACTCTAGCCCTCAACTTGAGGAGGAAACTCCTGTTGAGTCAATTGACAAATCTGTACCTCTGAGACGTTCCACGAGAGTTAGGAGTGCACCTGAGCATTACTATGGATTCCATATTACTGCAGAAGGTGAGACACTTATTAGTGATGAGACACTAGTAAGTCAAGATGACCCTAACAGCTACGAGGAAGCCATGGCAGGCCCCGAGTCTGCTAAATGGAAAGAGGCTATGGATAGCGAGATACAATCCATGTATGACAATCAAGTTTGGAACTTGGTTGAGAATGTACCAGGTCGTAAGACAGTAGGGTGCAAATGGGTCTTCAAGAAGAAGACCGACATGGATGGTAAAGTACACACTTATAAGGCTAGACTGGTTGCAAAGGGCTTCTCTCAAATTCCTGGAGTGGACTATGATGAGACCTTTTCTCCGGTAGCCAAGATTAAGTCTATTCGGGTTCTGTTAGCCATAGCTGCATTTCATGATTATGAAATATGGCAGATGGATGTCAAAACCGCTTTCCTTAATGGGAAGTTGGCTGAAGATGTTTACATGAGTCAGCCAGAGGGTTTTGTCAGCAACGAGTACCCTAATAGAGTGTGTAAGCTTGAGAAATCCATTTATGGATTGAAGCAAGCACCTCGCAGATGGAATCTTTGCTTTGATGAAAAGGTCAAGGAATTTGGCTTTTCTAGGAGTGAAGATGAATCTTGTGTGTATGTCAAGGCTAGTGGGAGTATAGTTAGCTTTTTGGTATTGTATGTGGATGACATACTACTCATAGGAAACGACATTCCAACCCTGCAGGAAGTAAAGTCCTGGCTTGGGAAGTGTTTCGCTATGAAGGACCTTGGTGAAGCTGCCTATATTCTAGGGATAAGAATCTTGAGAGATCGGAGTAAAAGACTAATTGGACTTAGTCAGAGTACCTACTTGGATAAAGTGCTGAAGCGATTCAGCATGCAGGATTCCAAGAAAGGAGAGTTACCCATCCAGAGTAACACCAGATTGAGTAAGACACAAAGCCCTAGCACTGAGGCTGAGATAGCAGAAATGAGTCGAACACCTTACGCTTCGGCTGTAGGATCGATCATGTATGCTATGACGTGTACTCGACCCGATGTAGCTTTTGCCTTGAGCATGGTTAGCAGGTATCAGGCGAACCCTGGCAAGGCACACTGGACTGCGGTAAAGAATATCCTCAAGTACCTACGGAGGACTAAGGACTGGGTCCTTACCCTTGGTGGAAGTGATGACTTGAGAGTTGTAGGGTATAGTGATGCTAGCTTTCAGACTGATAGGGATAATTTCCGCTCTCAGTCGGGCTGGGTCTTTACCCTAAACGGAGGAGCAATTTCTTGGAAGAGTTCCAAGCAAGAGACAGTAGCTGATTCTACTTGTGAATCAGAGTATATTGCAGCTAGTGAAGCAGCAAAGGAGGCGATATGGCTGAGGAACTTCATTGGAGACCTTGGAGTTGTACCAGCTATTAAAGAGCCAATGGAAATTTTCTGTGATAGTGAAAGTGCTGTTGCCTTAGCTAAGGAACCAAGGGATCATGGGAGATCCAGACACATCGACAGAAAATACCATTTCATCAGACATCGGATCGAAGAAGGACTCCTCGTGGCAAAGAGGGTATCATCGGATGAGAACCCAGCAGATCCCCTCACGAAGGGACTGAGTAGGGTTAAGCATCTCCAGCATGCTCGGAGCATAGGGCTGAAGGATGATATAAGTTTTAGTAGTTAGATAACCCAGAAATTTGTAAAGTGTAATTGACATTTGATGATGAATAAAAGGAGTTTTATTTATGAGTAAAGTGTTGCTATCTCTTGTCGATCGTTTACTATATTTCTTTTGCATGTTTTGACTTCCAGAATAATTTTGTTTGGTGTAACATATTATTCAAACCTCCACAGTCGGTCATATGTCGGAAGTAGGTATGAATCAAGACTGTCATGATTGATTGTAGAGGTCTAAGGTGTTGGACAAGGCTACAACAATCATGAGTGCTCATAAGTTCTGAGCATTGGACTCAACCCACGCTCACTGGAATCACTTCATGGAATTCTATCTCGAGTGATCGTGAGACGGTAACATCATATAAGTCTTCAAACCTAGAGATATGATTTGTTACTTACGAGTTGGTTATGCATTGACTGTACGAAACCGCATTGGTAACTCGATGTTATAAAACGTACTTTTGTGTGTAATTCAATGAGTGGTAGAACAAACATATGAGTCGAAGTTTATCTGTTCCTTCTTGGATTAGAAGCTGATATCTGGGCCCCTCATTGATTTTGTTTTGACCCATGTACCGGGCCCGGTCAGAACTAAGTTGATGTGTTCAATTAAGTTCTATGTCAAACAAATCGGAAATCGGGAAACAAATGCTGGACAATAAGAAAGACAATGTTCCATATATTTGTCCGGCTGATATCTAGAACGGAGGATTATATGATCACTTATCTTAAATGGCGTACTATCATCTTCTCAGTTCCGAGAAACCTTGAAAGAGCTACGATTGCCGGTCGGTTCCTGAAGTACTAGAGATATAGTTATTAGACTTATCCAAGTGGGAGACTGTTGGATAAGGTGTCTAAGTCCATAACTATTTCGGGCTTGTACTTGACCCGACCCGGCATGGTCCATTTGGGTTGCATGGCACCATGCAATTGGTTAGACTAAATGAGAGAAATAACACTTGGAGATTATTAATATATTATAAGTTCTAATATATTAATAATATTATTTGATTAGTTTGATCAAGAATTAATTTGGAATTAATTAAGTGATCAAAGGTTAACTAATTAAATATATGGGTTCATCCATATCTTGTATAGTGGGCTAAGAGGCTCCATGGATTATCAAGTTGGGTTCTACCCATAGGATGCTCCATGGATGCTCCATGGGAGTTACAAACCCATGGGTCATGAAAATGAAGAGTCATGACACATTAGGGTTTACATGGTGTAACCCTAGATGTGTCAACACTATATAAGGATCCCATTCTCCACCAAAATCGGCACTACTAAGAAACAAGAGGGCTTGGCCGATTTTGAGAAGTGTGTGTTATCTCAAGAGTCTTTCCAAGAGCATTTGGTGTTGTGTGAAGCATTTGAGGCATCACACTTGGGGTGCTAGGCTCACAAGGTTTCAAGGAACACAAGCAACAACAAGGTAAGTTATTCTATCTATGATTCAAGTTAAAATTGTTCCCCATGTATGCTAGATAGGAATATAACCTTGGAATTCAACTTTGCATGATAATTAGACAAACATAGATCCAAGGTTATTAGGGTTGCATGTACACTTAGGAAGTGTTAGAATGCTCAAAACCCATCAGTATATTCATAAAGTTTTATATAAAATCAAGATCTTATAGACATAGAATCTATGACCGACGCTTCGCTATCCATTCCTCTTAAGGAAGTAGTGTTGAGGTGGGATCAATTATTCGAAGGTCTATTTGATCTTCAATTATATACAATACAAACTGGTGTACCTTGTACAATTATAGGAGGATTCCGTAGGGATCGCCCTATAAAGTTACATTAAAGCTCGTAGGTTCTTTAGTCACTTTCATTCTCGCATAACAAGCCCAGATAAACGTAACCACTTCCTCATAGTAGACAACAGAAGAGTTCAGGAGCAACAAGGACAAATTCATGAGAAGATTTCAAGGAAAGATCAGCCGAAGTAACTAAAACGTCTTACACGTCACACTAATAAATATTAATTACGTTAATTTATCGAGCGAGTGGAAACACTACTCACATTACATGTGTTAAAATTATTTTCTTACATGCAGCTGGTAACAGTTATTCAGGAAACCGATATTCATTCGAGGATAGTTATTTCAAATTCATAGATTTTATTTGGTATAGACTCATTTATGAATTGTTCCTAGAACCCTGTGGTATTCAGGACCCGATACATCCAGAACTAGGATAACCTTGTCTTTTCAGCTTTCAGCTTATCTCCATTGCTATAGACTTATTCCATCTCATCTTTGTTTTCTTATAGAAAAGATGCCTCCTCGCAGATCACCCAGACACGCTACTCCGATAACTCCAATACCTTCTCCACAAATCGATGCAGCAACTCTGAACGCTGCAGTGGCCGCAGCTATGGAAACAACCATGGCTCAATGTCACCCCATTATTACAGGTGGAGGTGAAGCGCCTACGGATTCTACTCAAGCTGAAGTCCTTATGCGCCCGGGAGAGTTTTCCTACAAGGACTTTACCAGATGACAACCATTGTCCTTTAAAGGGACTGAAGGAGTCATTGCCCTCATGCAATGGTTCCAGAAAACAGAGTCGGTTTTCGAAGTCTGTTTATGCCCAGAAGGAAGCAAAGTGAAGTTTGCTGCTTGCACCTTTGATGGCAAGGCCCTAACATGGTGGAACAGCCATGTTAAGTCACTAACCCTATCAGTGGAAAACTCAACAGGTTGGGAAAACCTAAAAGAGTTAATGCAGGAAGAATATTGCCCGTTAGGCAAGATTCAAAAACTGGAACAAGAGCTGTGGGATCTCACTATGGTCGGCTCAGACATAGTGACCTATACGGACCGGTTCAGAAAACTAGCAGTTCTATGCCCCGAGATGATTACCTCGGAGAACAAGAAGATAGAAAGATACATTTGGGGTCTGACTGCTCCGACCCAAGGAAATGTGTTGTCTTCTAACGCAGCCACGTTCGATAGTGCTAAACGCCTGGCTCAGCGACTCATTGACCATGGAGTCTGCCATGGTGTAAAAGTCCCTATTCCCGAGCTAATGAGGGAAGAGGACTATAATCAGAAGTCGGGGAACAAGAGGAAGAAGAAGCAAACAACATAAGACACCCCGCAAGAGCAACGAGCGAGTACTATGTACGCCGCTACAAGGCCTACTGCTTCCGCACCTGCCAGTCGTTATGCTGGAAACCTTCTGAAGTGTGGAGAGTGAAACTTTCACCACACCGGAGTATGTCGGGAAATGCAGTGTCTGAACTGCCATAGAAGGGGACACACAGTCCGTTATTGCAGGGCATCGGCTCAACCGATCTCCCAAGTCCTCGGAGCTGAAGAAAACCAAGCCTACTATGGTTGTGGTGAGAATGGACACCATCAGAGGGACTGCCCAATAATAAAGAACTCAGGAGCGGATGGATGTATTCTGATGATCACTGCAGGAGAATCTACCCCGGAGTCGTCACCGAGTAGTGGTATGTTTTCAAAATAGAAATTACTTTTAAAATTAATTTATATTTATATAAGATTTAAAATTTGGGGGATGACACTTAAATGTAATTATAATAACTCACATGTTGAAATAGGTCGTAATATTCAAGAGAACTAAATGGATTCCTTAGAGAAGCTATTATGTCTCACCATATACATCAGGGTTGTGCGCAACTAAGATGTTGCAGACTTAGAGGGAGTGACTCCGCTTAGGTCTCCTTTCCTTAATTGGTTGAGGATTTGAGGCAGAAATGCTTAGTCGACTACCTGACTCATCTTAAATATTCATAACTTGTATATGAAGAGCGATGGTAGTGGTACCAGGAAGGATTATAGTATAAAAGTATCCCTTCAGTTAATAAAGCAATTTTATTTGTATGTATGCGCACATAGCGGTACGATACATAGGAGTATTAACTTCAAATAGGAGGCAGGAAACACAAGAACAGTTACAAGGAGTACATTGTTGAACATACTAGGAGTACAGTACCAAGCATACTAGGGATACATTGTCGTTTATCAGACGTTTCTTTCATTTGACCAAAACTTTGTTCGGTATAGAGTTCGTTGTTTTCTTTCGTCATGAGTTGGCGTGGTCCTCACCATACTGAGTTCATATGTTTCTATCGCCTCGATTGGCAAGTTCTCGAAACTTTCATCTTTCGTATCGAAAGTCCGACCTGAATAAAAAATTTTATCTTTCGCATTCTAAACCCCCGACGTACTCGTGCGAAGAGTACTTTGTCCTCCAAAGCCTTATCGTCAGATATCCGCAGACCGTCACGAAATACCACTCGTCCAGCAGACCAAGTTCAAGCATAGAGGCTATGGACGAATACAGCCCACCTATTACTATTGGTTGTATACGCGAGGGTGGTATATGATTATCATTACGCAGACATAGTATGTGTGTTTTCGCCCTGTCTCCTGTCCTCGTTGGGTTGTGGACCTGGGGCAAATTCGCACATCCGACCGTCTTACTAACCCTAATTATATACGACTTGTATACCCTAGGGTCTATTGTGTAGCAATAAATGCCCAAAACTTCAAGATTTTGGAGTTTATGGTCCAAAATGGTATTGGGACCATCAACCCTAAAGACTATATAAGTGAGACTTAGATATTTTATTCACTTTTTCACATTTCCAAGACTAGAGCCATTTCTCTCTCAAGTATCATCCCATTTTTCTTCAAGATCATCAACTTGTAAGTGTTTCTTGCCCTAATATGTTTAGATCAAGTGTTAAACATCAATAAATCATCCAAATACCCCAAGGAAAGGGTGTTCACGGCCCAAGATCCTCTTGGACCGTGAACACTAAAAATGAGGCCAAAGTGTGCCTTATGTCCCTTTAGACCTTGGAACCAAACATAGAATCTATCCTTGACATGTCTAGACCTTAAGAGCATCAAGAAAACACCCAAAGATCACAAGGAACAAGTTTTTACGGCCCAAGAATCTTCTTGGACCATAAACCCTAAAAAGGGTGCTAAAGTGTCCGTATTCTCTTGCTAAACCTTGTAAACAAACCTAGACTTTCACTTGATGTGTTTAGCACCTAAAAGTCACCCAAAATACCCCTTGTATATGTGTTTACGGTTTGGGAAACCTCCCAAAACCATAAACACCTCAATGGCATGTTTTGATGCCCCAAACTCTTTCCTTAAGCCTAGAAACTAGCCTACACCTTAACCTTGAAGTGTTGAAGACTTGAAAACATCATTTGACCATAAACCATTTGGGTTTACTATCGTAAACCCAAAGACAAATGGTCCAAAAACCGTAAACCCCATAAAGGGGTGATATGTTGCCCTAATCACTTCCTAAGGCTATGACTTGAAGTTAAGATGCTTCAAAATGACTTCTAGGACTTCAAAGCACAAAATGGTCAAAAGGACATGAGTTTACAGCAGTAAACTCATGGGTATACAACTATAAACTCAAGTGGAGTTGGTTACAAAACCGTAAACAACACTTAGTGTCATTTCACTTCCCTTTGTTGAATCACATATGATTCCAACACTTAACCAAGGTGTTTCCTAGTCCTGGAAGGTGTTATCATTCATATAGTTGTTTATAAACACTATATTCATGTCAATATGTGTCCTTATATGTCATTTAGGACTTGTTGTGTCTTGGGACTTCATTCGTGGAACTTCTAATCCGTACGCGCATACCCGTTTGTATCACCCACATCAGGTGAGTTCATACCCTGTAATGAATCTTTTAACTATTTTAACTGTTTTAAGGGGGGGAATACAGGTTGAACACAATGATAATTGTGTAAATGTTTGTTGTTAAACATTTTCAAAATGTTACTTATGTTATTTATAAGTTGTCAAGACATTTCAAAACTCGTTTAAAGTTATGTTACTTTATAGTTATACAAAACTCCGTTTCTTTAAAGTAAAAGTATAATTTAGTAGAGAAATGAGTCTGTTGAGTAACAGTCCAAGTAGAGTATTAGTAAACTGTTATAGGTATAGTTTAGGAGAATGCTATTCATTACTTCTAGTACAATGAAGCACACAAAGAAACAATACCATAACAGAACAAACAGTGAAACGAATAAAACCAAACTATAACAGAACAAATAGTGAAGAGAATCAAACAATACCAGAACAGAACATATCAAACAAGTTAATTTGCTTTAGCATGAGAACACACAAGCACGATCTAATTATACCAATGAATCACTAACGCATTAGTGATAGTTATATTGGATATACATGTTCAAATAACTTTAATGTGAATTACACGGCTTGCAAGAAATTGATGGGGGTTTGGGCTTCTGTATCATGTCATTTTATGAGCCATAAGTCAGATCTAGGCTGCTTTTTGCACCAAGGAAGGCCCCATGAAACAAAAGAACCATTTTAGAGCCTTTTAAGCTCTAATGTGTCATGCATGCACGTAAAGTTTGTAAATTTACGTGCTAGATCGAGTTTAGGGGCCTGGATCTATCATTTGGTTAAGTGTTGTACATCAGTAAACGAAGTTCTTAGTAAGGAATGTGATAGACTCGGCGAGTCCAAGGGTTTTGGTCCCATATCGGTGAGGGTCATAAGGACCAGTTGAGTATGGAAGGGTTTTAGGAGTCCCGGGGAGTGACCCAACGTTCTGGACTAAGCAAAGTGTTCTGGGAATTCATGGCACTCGGCGAGTGCATGAACGGACTCGGCGAGTCCAATACAATCTTCATGGAACTCGGCGAGTTGTTCATCAACTCGGCGAGTCGAGGACAAAACGTGTTCATAGGATGAAGAGTAACTCGACGAGTTGTTCATAAAACTCGACGAGTCAAGTCAGGACATGAGTATCAGTTGATGATGAACTCGACGAGTTGTTCATACAACTCGGCGAGTCAGATGTGGATTCAGTCGGTGTGCATTTAGAAGGAAAACTCGTCGAGTCATCGCCTAACTCGACGAGTAGAGACGGGCATGAGGTCTGATGAAAGGATTGGGACTCGGCGAGCTGGCGAGCCAAATCGGCGAGTCGGGTCAACTGGAAGTTGACTTTGACTTTGACTTGGTCAAGGGGTAAAATGGTCATTTTACCCTAAGGATAGATGTCAGTTTCTGACTAAGTGTTTTGTAGGAATTATAGCCAGAGGATTTCGGGAGCTGCAGCGGCAGCAGTAAGAGGATTCTGGCGCAGTTCAGCAGCTACGAGGTGAGTTACCTTCTAGTAGGGGTGGGTCTAAGGCCACAATGTCGGCCCACCATTGAGGAGTATTTAGAAGATAGTTGTCTTTGTGATAATTTATCTGGGTCTGGTATGCATTTGGTTATGAATTATATATGTATGCTATGTTACATGATAGGGATAGTTTCCCTGATAGTCATCCTTAGGACAGAGGGGTAGGTCAGTACCCAGATATGTATGAATGTGTGCTTATGTCTTGTTATCGTATGCTAGTGGTAGGGGTGGAATAGTCCCCAGTTACCGGTTGAAAGATACCGATGACGATTACCAGTTGAAAGATACCGATGATGATTACCGGTTGAAAGATAACGATGGTATTGTATGGTATGTGGTATGATGGGGGAACTCACTAAGCTTTGTGCTTGCGGTTTCAGGTTTTGGTTTCATGTACCTCTTCATCCTAGGGGAATGAGCCGGCGGCGTAGCATGGCATCACACACACTCACATATGATTTCCGCACGGTGTTTTCTGGGATTGTACTCTGATATGACATTTGTTCATGGTTGTGGGTTTCAAATATGATACTTGGTCTTGAGATGACGTGTTTATACAATATTTTCTAATGAATGTTTTATGAATTAGTTAATCAAAAATGAAATTTTTGGGCTTGAATTTTGGATGTTACACTCACGAAGGGAAACAGCTTCGTAAACAAGAGAGAATGAAAGGAAAAGGTGTAAGGAATAGAAGAGGTCGGACTTGCTAATTATAGGCTGATTTTGGCCCTCTCACATCATGAGAATCAACACTCACTGTAGCAGCTGGTTCTTGGTGCGTATTATTTTATTAATTCTTAAAAATATTTTGCATTTTGGCCTTGGACTCTGCGACTTGAAGGACCAACTCGCCGAGTAGAAGCAGGATAAGATGCAATTTTTAAGAAGTGGACTTGACGAGTCGGATCCCGAACTCGGTGAGTAGGCCCTGTCTGGACAAAAACCCTAATCTGAGGGTTTTCACCCTATTTAAACACCTTAACTCGGCCTCCTTCGTCCCATTTGCTCCCAGAAGACCCGCATAGCAAACCCTAGCTGTTTTTGAAGCAATCTAAGGCTTTTGGAGTGATTTTGGTGTTTTTGTGACCCAAGGAAGGAAGGAAAAGCTTGAAGGATCAAGAGGAGGCTAGAAGGATCCGATTTTAAGCATCATTTGCAATCTATAGAAGGTATAAAGTCTATACCTTGTTTGTTCTTTTGATAGATCCCATTTTGTGGAGTTCTAGGGCTTTTCTAAGCCATTTTGGTCACCAACCATGATTGCAAGCATGGTTTGGGGTTGATGTTTCGGATCTGGGTCCTTAGAGGGGTTACAAGGCAGAAAGGAGTGGCTTTTGCACTCAAAGAAGGCCCCATGCATTGTAAGAGTTTGTTTTAGTACATTTTGAGCTCAATGTCCGATGCAAGCACATAAAGGTTGTAACTTTACGTTCTAGATCGATTGTAGAAGAAAAGATCTATCTTTTGTTCAAGGGTTTTACATCAAAAATCGAAGATTTAGTGAGTGGATGTGACCAACTCGACGAGTCCATTCTTGGACTCGACGAGTCCAAGGTTTCTGTCCCATATCAGTTAAGGGTCAAAAGGACCCAGTTGAATGTGGAAAGGTTTTAGGGAGTCCCTGGGAGTGACCCAACATTTTGGACTAAGCTATTGTTCTGGAAGTTCATGGGACTCGGCGAGTGCATGAACGGACTCGGCGAGTCCAAGGAAATCTTTAAAGGATGAAGATGAACTCGACGAGTTGTTCATACAACTCGGCGAGTCAAGGACAGGACATGTGTATCAGTTGAAGATGAACTCGACGAGTTGTTCATACAACTCGACGAGTCGTGTGAGGATTCAGTCGATGTTCATTTAGAAGGAAAACTCATCGAGTCATCACCTAACTCGACGAGTAGAGACGGGTATAAGGACAAATGGAAGGATAGGGACTCGGCGAGTTGGAGAGCCAACTCGGCGAGTCAGGTCAACTAGAAGTTGACTTTGACTTTGATTGGGTCAGGGGTAAAATGGTCATTTTACCCTAAGAACAGTTAGCAGTGTATGACTAAGTGTTTTGTGGGAATTATAGTCGGAGGATTTCCAGAGCAGCAATAGCAGCACTCAGAGGATTCCCGCACAACACAGCAGCTACTACGAGGTGAGTTACCTTCCAGTGGCGGTGGGTCTACGGCCACAATGCCGGCCCACCAATAGGAGTTGTATGTTAGATGATTGTCTTTGTGATATCATCTAGGTTTGCTACTACCTGATATGTTATATGCTGGCATGATATGTTACATGAGATAGTATTAGAGTTCGGTTGCTAGGACCGAAGGATAGGTCAGACACCCCAGATATGTCTGACAGTACGTGATGATATGTTTATATGCTGGCATGAGATCTTATATGTGATAGTGGTAGTAGGAGGGGGAATAGTCCCCATGTTCGGTTGTTAGGACCGAAGGGTAGTTCCACCACCCCAGATATGTCTGATAGTATGTTTATGTTATGATATATGTGATAGCAGTAGTAAGGGGTGGGATAGTCCCCGAGGGTCGGTTGTTAGGACCAACAGGTAGGTCAGCACCCCAGAATGGCTTGACATGGGTAGGACGGCACCCCAGAATGGCCGCATGGGTAGGTCGGCACCCCAGAATGGCCGTACGGGTAGGTCGGCACCCCAGAATGGTTGTATCGGGTAGGTCGGGCACCCCAGAATTGCCTGGAAATATGTATGCTATGTGATTGTGTGATATGTGGTACAATGGGGGAACTCACTAAGCTTCGTGCTTACAGTTTACAGTTTTGGTTTCAGGTACCTCTTCAGCGAAGGGGAAGGAGCTGGCGAGGTAGCGGCACATCATACACACACTCTTTGTTTTCCGCACTGTGACTTATTCTGGGGTTTGTACTCTGACATTATTATGCTTTTACGATTCAGTTTTTAGATACGAGACATGTTTTTATTAAATGATATGATCGGATGATATTTCGTTACAAATGTTTTGCAAATCACTTCATCAAAAATAAAATTTTTGGATGTGAAAATTTGGTCGTTACACTCACGTCATGATCCATGGCAAGAGTCATCCCGTAGTCTTCCCAGGTGTTTTCTAAGCTCGATTAGTGTCCTGTAGCATCCTCACGTCGTGAGACAACCTTGGTCACGTAGTGAGCTTTTGGGTTATTGTTCCGTACACTTCTAGCTTCGAAATGTGGCGTTTTGACTCCTCACCTCGTAAGATTTTATGCTCACATCGTGAGTCCAGTCATATTAGGGTTTCTGACACGTGTCATTCTCTCAGACAGCTGTAACTTCGGAAGGTCATAAGTTTTGCATACGAACTCCGTTTTTGACATTATTTCTATCCACGCGTAGGTATTTAGGAGTACTAACACTCTATTTTAGACTTAAATATCTAATTATAAGTCTATTTTAAATTCCTCTTATTATAGAGATTTATAGTGTTAGGGTGTATCATAACTTCTTCATGCGAAGTCAGATTTAGACGTTCCCTATATTCTTGGAATCACATGGATGTATACTTTGAGTTTTATCATAAATTATGGATGAAAGTTCACACTTGTATGAGAATTTATAGTAATTTTATCACATTACTAGTTTAACAAAATCACATTAAATGATTGGCATAATCACATGTGATTGTTTTTGACCTATTTTGACTGGTGTTACATTCTCCCCCCGTTAGAATAATTTTGTCCCGAAATTTATCTTGTGGATGGGGAACCGTTAATTAGTTGGGGAAAATATTGTGTATACTGCTTAGCTCTAGGGGTAACTTGAGTTTGTATGCGACAGAACCAATTCTTGCTAGAATTTCAAAAGGTCCTATATATCGTGGGTTCAGTTTACCTCGTTTCCCGAATCGAATTACGGATTTACTAGGAGAGACCTTTACATTACTCCATCTCGAACTTGAAATTCCAAAGGCTTACATCTTATGTCAGCATAGCTTTTCTGACGATCACGTACTGCCTTTAATTGATCCTTAATTTGCACGATCTTTTGAGTTTGTGTCGTGGATTATTTCTGGCTCGACACACAAGGTATCACCTATATGTTTTCTGGCCAATTGAGTGTCTCCAACTTCTCAGTTCAAAAACTACAGCTCCCAATTCAATGTCATGGGCAATGTAATTTTTCTCAAGAACCTTAAGTTGTTGTGATACGTAGGCGATAACTTTTGCTCATTGCATCAACACACATCCCAATCCTTGATTTGATGCGTCATAGTATACGAAGAAATCTTTTGTCCCATCTGGAAGGGATAGGATTGGTGTACTACACAACATTTGCTTTAGTTTCTTGAAAGAAACTTCTTGTTTGACTTCCCAGTTGAACTTAATATCCTTCTGGGTTAGTGTTGCAAGTGGCTTGGCTATTTTGGAGAAATTCTCTATGAACCTACGGTAATAGCCAGCAAGTCCTAAGAATTGACGCACTTCTGTTGGCATCTTTGGTGCTTCCCAATTCTTAATTGCTTCAATCTTGAAGAGTTTTACATGAATCCCTTTGTTACTAACTACATTCTCTAAAAATCTGTACTTCTCTAATCCAAAATTCACATTCAAAGTATTTGGCGTACAACTTATCTTTTCTTAGTAGTTCCAAGATTATTTACAAGTCTTGGCCATGTTCTTCCTTGGTTCGTGAATATATAAATATATCATCGATAAATACTATCATGAATTTATCCAAGTACGGTTTGCAAACACTATTCATGAGGTCCTTGAACATTGTTGGAGTGTTGGTCAATCCAAAGGCATAACTAAGAACTCTTAATGACCACACCAAGTCCTAAATGTTGTTTTCAGAACATTGTCTTCTTGTACTCCGAGTTGATGGTATCCTGATCTGAGATCTATCTTTAGTCTTCTAGAATCTTTAGGTGTTTTAGTCTATCAACCACCGTATCCAATTTTAGTTGTGCACCGGTCTAACAATAATTAAACATAGGTGATCAGTCTACGTTTAGTTGTGGTTCGGCCCATGTACAATAAAACTCGACTAAGGAGTTTGACCTAAAACATTTTGTTATATTGCTATCGAGGGTTTAGGTTTTCTATATTATTGGGTTATACATGTGTTCTCATCGCGGGACTAAGTTCATGCATAACTCTATATCTTTGTTTTTGTTGTATTCATGGGTATTATTAATTATTGTTTGTTACTTCAGGTCTAGCTGATAAGGTACCTGCCAGTCAAGACAGTCGGTGGGCAAGATCATTTTAGCATATAGTCGTTCTGAAATCCAGCAACCCAAGCAACGTGTCTATCCTGTCACCGCTCCCGTAAGTAGTCCTTCAGTAGTATAATTTAATAATACTTTTTATTTGTAGGTTAAGGGATATACCTAAACCTAATAGAGTAAGCCCTAAACTATAGTTGTCATTTCCTACGAAAGTTCTAATTCACTATAGTTAATAGCTCTGTTACCAATCTATCACACCCCGGCCGTCGGTGGAAACACCGGGCGGTGTAACATCATTTCTCGTATCATAGTTATCAACTTCCTGAAAACACATTCAATAAAAATACGTCAACATAAAGTTGGTGAGTTCACAGGTTTTGACTCCATATAAAATAACACTTTGTCCTCAAGTTCAAAAGTATAGTTTTGAAAGTATCATTTTGACTCTCCAACATTTAGTATATATATTAGATATAATGGTTTACTTATTAAATAAGTGATATATAAGTTTCACATATTATTAATAAATGATTGCAATCCCATACAAACTAAGGTTGCTACGTATAAATCTTATTTCAATTCTATACGAGTAAAACCGCTACGTATAAATCTATTTCAATTCTATACGAGTAAGTGTGCTAGGTATAATTGTCTACTTAATGAGCAAGTAGTATACCTGCAAGTTCTTTGTACTTAGAGTATAAGTCTTTCGGAAACTTATACATAACATTCATACTTGTATATCGACAAAGTATAATGCTTCTAAAGTTGTGCTACCATGAGTCCGTAGACGTGGTTGTATGACTAGTTTCAAACCTCTGATTGATGCTACAAGTTTCGCATCTTAAGATAAGTTCCACACGCTTCATCAACTTCGGAAGAATAAACAAATAAAAGGGCAGTTCGTCACTCGCAAACCGTTGTGTTGTAGCTAGCAACCGCGAGTGGGTTTGTCAACCCGTATCTTATTCATACACGACTTCCTCGCTCACACGGGTTTCGGTTACAAGTCAGAGGATTTTCCCGAAGATTTCCAATCTTAGTTGATGAATACAATAACTCATGTAGACTTGTCGAGTCCCAGTAGTTCTAGTAAAAAACATATTTGTGTCTAAAACCCTAAGTTATTAGACTATGCGTTAAGCATTACTCCTAATATTTATAATACTTAGGTAGTACAACAACTATAATTAGAATTAAACAAGGTTTTATCTTAACATAAAACCAATAATAACAACATATCACGTTCCTAGTTTTATCTTGACATAAAACCAATAATAACAACGTACATATTAATTAACATATAGAACTTCCGAGTATAACTCTGGAGCTATATCACACACAAAATATATATAGAATCCTAAGTATAACTCAATATCTACATTAGTATAATACTATAATAATAACACGCTAACAAGTATACGATAGCTATATAGATACAAAATAATTATATCCCGATTAACGAACGTACTATCATATAATTATAGTATTAACTTGTATTCAATATTTAGCATGCGTTTTCCCCCGAAAACATTAAAAAGTGGTGCCATCAAACTTAGCCTAATATCGTGCTTCGATAGAATCTCTCTGAAAACGGTCAGCGGCTCGTCGTTGTCAGGCTCGGGAAGGGAAACGACCTTCATAAACGAGACAGAATGAAAGGAAAAGGTGTAAGGAATAGAAGAGGCCGGACTTGCTATTTATAGGCTGATTTTTGACCTTCTCACTTCGTGAGATTCAAGACTCACGTCGTGATCCATGGCAAGAGTCATCACATAGTCTTCCTAGGTGTTTTCTTGGCTCGATTAGTGTCCTACAGTGTCCTCACGTCGTGTGAAAAAAAAGCTCACATAGTGAGCTTTTTGGTTATCGTTCCGTACACTTCTAGCTTCGAAATGTGGCATTTTGACTCCTCACGTCGTGAGTTTTTATGCTCACGTCGTGAGTCCAGTCAGATTAGGGTTTCTGATACGTGTCGTGCTCTCAGACAGCTGTAACTTCAAAATGTCATAACGTTTGCATACGAACTCCGTTTTATATCCATGCGTAGGTATTTACGAGTACTACAACTCTCTTTTATACTCCAATAGCTAATTCTAAGTCTATTTTAAATTCCTCTTATTATAAAGATTTATAGTGTTAGGGTTTATCATAACTTCTTCAAGCGAAGTCAGATTTAGACGTTCTCTTATTTTTGGAATCATATGGACATATACTTTGAGTTGTATCATAAATTATGTACCAAAGTTCACACTTGTATGAGAAATTATAGTAAGTTTATCATATTACTAGTTTAACAAAATCACATTACATGATTGGCATAATCACATGTGATTGGTTTTGACCTATTTTGACTGGTGTTACAAAAACTGTTTATCGTTTTACAAAACTCTTTTAAACTTATATATTGTCAAAAATCATGTCTACTTAGATATAGTTATATAAATAAGGTTGAAAGGACTTAGGACTGATAACTCGCTTTATTTCCTGTTCCTCGTTTGGTTGTGGACTTAGGGTATAAGTTATTTGTCCGAGTGTCGTTTATATCTTAATTATATATTATGTATATGTATGTAGATATAAAAGTACTTACAATCAGTTCAATACCTTTGAGTAGCAATGGCGTTAAAACATGAACAGTCATTTAATTATAGAGCTTACTAGTAAACTATAATAGGTATTGTTTAGGAGAATAATACTTCTATTTCTAGAACAATGAAACTTACAAGAGTCAGTTCAAACATACATCAACAAGAACAAAAAGGAACATACGGTAACAAGAACAGAAAGAAACATACAATAACAAGAACAAAAAGGAACATACAATAACAAGAATAGAAAGGAACATACGATAACAATAACAGAAAGGAACATACAATAACAAGAAACAGAAAGGAACATGCATGCATCCTTTTACAAGAACAAGATAACATTAATGTGAAACTACTTCATGGCTTAGCAATATACTTGTTAGGCCACGTTTTGTAACCAGAGTCTCCTGGAGGGAGAAGGGACATTGTGTGTATAGATCTATACGGGACTGACAAGCCCACATCCCGACTGTTCGCTACAGTTTGGCCGGCAAGGCCAAGGGGTGACAAATGTCACATCAGTTTCGACGCCAGTAGGTCGTCCTGTTAAGCACTTGTCAATCAGTATGGTTATAACCACATCACATTTTAACCTTAATTAAACAAATTTGTTTTAAGGTAGTTAGTGTTTCAGCAGTTACTTATTACAGCATCACTGTACACTGTTATTTTTCCCATTACATTTATATAGTGATCTTCTCACATAAAAGGTAATGTAAACTATTTTTTGGTAATAATAGTGATATATTTGGGAAAATTCTCACTTTAACAAAAGAACAAACATACAGAACAGTTGGGTCTTGGTAGAAGACTACTCTCCATTTTAGTAGAAAATATAGGATTTTCTAGGAAGTATACAAACTTTACATCAAACATTTTCAAACTTTACATCCAACACTTACAAACATTTTCTTCAAACTTATACAAACATTTGACACTAAAATGTTTATGAACTCACCAAATTTAATGTTGATCTACTCTTTCAAAATAACTTGTATTCTCAGGTCAAGGTACACTAGACCAGGTTTTAAGAAGACGGAGTGTGTCCAAGACCCGTCTTTTATTTTGATATTTATATTTTTGGTGTCTTACAAATACATTCAGAACACACTTGTATTAACTATATTATTAATGAAATGTTTGATGTTGTTGCTAGTTTTACTATTGTGCATTGTTATGGTAGTGAACATGACGACCTCTGCCCCCGAACGTTTCCGCCATTCTAGTTTGGGGGTGTGACACAAGGGATGAAATGGGACTGGGGGTTAATGAGGGAAAGAGTTTTTGGATAGTTAATGATGCTTACATAGTGCTCAAACCCTAAAAATTATGGTTTTCAATTTTCCACGTACACCCAAAAAAACAAAAACATACGCCCAACATACGCATCAAAGTGGCACATTTAACTAATGGGGCCATGGGACCCTTCTTTCAACAAAAAATCCATATTAAGGGTCAAAAGTGTAATTTAACTAACTAATTAATGTTATAGAGGATGATTTTTTATGTATGTCTGAAGATATAAGACAATGAAATACAAAGTAAGAATTTAAATAAATATAAGAACACAAGGGGCAATGTTATAACTCATAACATAACAATGGTTGCTCATATTTGAAGTCTTTCATATGTAAGACACTCACCCATGTAAATATACTCTAGTTGCTACTTCGGAAAACCACTTTGAACTACTTGCACTCTATAAGACGACAAGAGAAAGTGTATGGATTCAAGCTATAATTAGCCATATTTAAAGTAGATCTGATTTAGCTCATGATTCCAATGAATCAGTTGTCATATATGTAGATAACACCATTGTTATTGATCAAGCGAAACATAGTTATATCAAAAGGAATAAACACAAAACACATCTCACCAAAAAATTTCTTTATACATGAAAAACAATCATTTCAAAAGATTGAGTGCAACATATTCTATAATATAATGTCACACCCCAAAACGTGAACGGTGGAAATGTTTCGGAGCGGAGGACGTCGTGTACAGTATCACAACAATGCATAATAGTAAACAAGCAACAACATCATCCATTTCATTAATAATATAATTTTAATACAAGTGTGTTGTGTACAGTTTATAAGACACCAAAAATTTCTTTATACATGAACAACAACCATTTCAAAAGATTGAGTGCAACATACTCTATAATATAATGTCACACCCCAAAACCTGAACGGTGGAAACGTTCCAGGGCAGAGGACGTCATGAAAGTTATCACAACAATGCATAATAGTAAACAAGCAACATCATCATCCATTGCATTAATAATATAATTTTAATACAAGTGTGTTCTGTACAGTTTATAAGAAACCAAAAATATGAATCAAAATAAGAAACGAGTCTTGAAAGCTCCATCTTCTCAAAACCTGGTCATCGGTACTTGTCTACTGGTGACCTGCGAATACAAGTTATTTTGAAAGAGTAGATCAGCATTAAAGTTGGTGAGTGCATAAGTATTTTAGTGTCATTACTTGCATGAAAGTGTTTGTAATTGTTTGATGTAAATGTTTGTAAGTGTTTGTAGTAAATGTTTGTATCTCCTAGAAAATCCTATATTTTCTACTAATAAGTAGCCTTCTACCAAGGCCCAAATGTTCTGTGTGCTGTGTTGTTTGTATCTTTCCTAAGTGTGACTATTATTACCAAAATATAGTTTTACATTACCGTTTATGTGAGAAGATCACAATGTGAATGCAATAGGAAAATATCAGTGTACAGTAGTATTGTATGTAACTAACTACCTTAAACCAGTTCGTTAATTAAGGTAAAATGTGATATGATTATAACCATACTTGATCAACTAGTATAACACGACGCTCTAACGCATCGAAATGGTATGACATTAGTCACCTGTAGACCTGCAGGTCCCACTGTAGCTAGCAGCAAGGTGTGGGATAGTCAATCTCGTATAGATCTATACACCAATTAATGCTCTCCCTCCAGGAGACTCTGGTTGCAAAATGTGACACAGCATTAGATTTCCATGCCATGAAGTAGTGGCTCACATTAATGTTATAGTGTTCTAGTGTTTGTATAGTATGTTCTAGTGTTTGTATGTTCTCTCTGTACTAGTGTAGTGTATGTTCTCTTTATTTCTCATCATAGTAAGTTCTCTTGTATTGTGTCGTGTATTGTATGTTCTCTTAGTTTCTCATCATAGTAAGTTTATATTGACTCATGAATGAACTGACTCTTATATGTTTCATTGTACTAGAAGTAGTGAGTAGCGACTTCCTAAACTATACCTATTATAGTTTACTAGTAATGTTGTTTGTATAAATTAACATGTTTGTACACCTTTGCTACCCAAAGGTTTTGAACTGAATGTAGACTTTAAAATCCATATACATACATATAATATATAACTAAACTTCAAACAACCTTCGGACAAACAACCGATACCCTAAGTCCATAACTAAACAAGGAACAAGAAATAAGGTGAGTTATCAATCCTTATTCCTTTCAATCCTACTTATATAACTATATCTATATAGAGATGATTTTGACAATATATAAGTTTGAAAGAGTTTAATAAGGAGTTTTGCATATAAAGAGTTTGTAAAACGATTTGAAGCAGTTTGTTTGATAGCACAGTTTGAAGTATAGTAAATCCGTCTGACTGATAGTTAGTAATCACATGTGATTGATATAATAACTATAAAGTTTCAACTTGTATCCCACCCCCCCCCCCCCATAAAAGCATTTAAAATTGTTTAAAAGTGTAAGTTAAGGGGGTATGAACTCACATGCGGTGAGTGATACGGATGAAAGATCGGTTTGTAGGATGCTAAGTGTCAAGTGAAGACTTGAACACAACAGATCCTAATAAACATATAATGACACATATATGTATATAATTAGTGTTTAAATGACAAATTATGCAAGGAAGGACACCCTAGGACATAGGAAACACTTAGATTCAAGTGCTACAAGTACCAAGGGTTGCATATAATGGGTGTATGGCCACACCTTGGGGTGTACGGACAGAATGGTATGTTTCATGTGTGTGTACGACCAGAGTTTATGGCCCAAGTGGGTGTGCAGCCACACACTCATGGTGAAACATGTCCATGAGTGATTTAATGTCTTATTAATCATCTAGGAAGTGTGTCTTAACCAACGCTTAGCCTTAATGGAAGTTTAATGCCATTTAGACCTTAAAAGCGTGTGTACGGCCACACAAGGAGTGTACGGCCGTACAACCTTGATGATCATGTAAAAATGGTCAAAAGTGTATTCGAAGTCTCTAACTTGCAACCCCTAAGTGTTCTTGATCAAGTACTAGCATAGAACATGAGTTTTGAGGCCATTAAGCACTAAATAAAGGGGTGTACGACCGTACACTCCTTAATGATCATGGTTTGGACGTTTTCTAAGGAGTAAAGCTAGTAAGTAACAAGCATGAGGAGTGGTACTTACAATATAGAAGCCTTTAGGGGTGTCTGGGGTCCAAAAACTTAGTAGGCGTTCTTGGAGAACACTTGAAGATCTAAAGAAAAGGAGTAATTTCATGGATGAAATGATAGATCCTTACTAGATAGTGTAACGAATCATCAAATCAAAGGAAGAAACACTTACAACTTGAAGATCTAGATGAAAATTCGGATGATACTTGAGAGAGAAGTCGATATCTTGGCTTAGGAGTGTGAAAAGAGGTAAATAAAGGCTAAGACTCTCATTTATACATGAGAGTGTATGGTTGGGATGGGTGTATGGCCATACACCCATGTGTGCGGCCACACACACCTCATGAAGGGGTGTTTCGCTCAATTGAAAGGTGTTGAACTCAAATACACTCATCCCTAGCCTCATACCTTGGTTTTACTAGGCTTAGACCACTCAAATTGACTCTAAACAATGCTAGAAGATAGTAAAAACGAGTCTGACCTTGATTGATTTGAATAAGTGTACAAGATATAAATTTTGGGTTGTCACATATAATAATCATTCAAACTTGTTCACCAAGTCACTACCAAAGTATTCATTCCAAAAGCATGCATAAGTAAGCATTACATCCTGATGTATATTTAACACCTTGTTGAGTTCATGTGAGGGGGATCATACTTATGAATGATTGTGTGATCTTTTTTTTATATCTTCACTTTTACGGGGTTTTATTCCATGAAGTTTATCTTGACAAATTTGTTTTTAACGAGACAAAAATGTTTGTCACTTTAATACATTTAACCATTATGCACTCTTTTGTCTATCGTTTAGAGTTTTTCATCCCACTGAGTTTTCTTTTAACAAGGTTTTAATGAGGCAATTCATGAATGGTTATTTCCCTCTTGTAAGACGTTCGAATCATATTGTTTTATCCTTCGAACAAAGTGTATGTCCCAAAAGATTTTTTCTCCGACTAAGTTTTTAATGAGATAGCTGTTTGATGTATGTCTAAAGATATAAGACGAAGAAATATTACAAAGTAAGATTTGATGTAAATCTAAACACTCAAGGGGGAATGCTGTAACTCATTACATAACAATGGTTGCTCATATTTAAGTCTTTCTTATGTAAGATTTATGTACATAAGTCCTATAACTTTTGGTTTACCCAAACGTTGCCCAATATATAGTAGGTTATTATGTATTTCTTAACACACTTGCAAAATCCTTGAAAATGTGAATATTCCACACAGTATTCATATATGAATATACTTAATTCTTTATTCACTTAAGAATATTATATCTTACATCGTGTCGGTATGAGCGCTTAAACAACAGATGACGAAACGTGTGGTCTAGATTCATTTTAACGTTCTCAACCTTGTATTATTTTCAGTTGAACTTTCATATCTCTCTCTCTCTCTCTCTCTCTATATATATATATATATATATATATATATATATATATATATATATATATATATATATAGAGAGAGAGAGAGAGAGAGAGAGAAGGGTTATATAGAAAACAAAAAAAACCATAAAAATCCTAAAAATGCATGAAAAAATACTTAGAGATCACAAATATTTTTTTTGACATTTTATACCTAAAAATCTTAGGTTTATTTACAAAATCGCTGAAAAAAAAATAAAAAAATCGTTTTTTTTTTTCTTTTTTTGGTTTTTTTCAAAAAAAATTCAGCGAAAATAATGAAAAAGCTATGAAAATACATAATAAAAAAAAAGTCTAAGTATTTTTTTTATGTATTTTTAGGGTTTTTTTTAGAATTTTTTGTTTATATATATATATATATATATATATATATATATATATATATATATATATATATATATATATATATATATATATATATATATATATATATATATAGTAAGCTATAAATTGCGCTATATCGGTGTTATAGTGACGCTATAGCGTTTTGCGGAGGTCAATAACCGCTATTTTCATTTAGCGTTTTCATTTCGCGGTACCGCTATTAGCGGCGCTATTCACGCTATTTACCGCTATTTCAATAACCGTTATTGCGGCGCTACGGGCGCTATTCCATTTTCGTTCACATTTTCGGCAATTTGGTTGCTTTGACAATGAAAAATTAGTTTTAATGATCTCGTTATACTTTCATTTTAAAAAGTCCGAACAACTAACATAATTAAAAGCATGCATAGTAACTACGTCTACCGACAACACTCTTTCTCATCTCTTTCTATACACACGAAGACTTGAGCTGCTATGCTCGGACTCCATTAATACTTGTTGTAAATCGACCCACACCTATGACGCTACGACTTGTGGCTTAACTCCTTAAATCAACAACGACCTACTAATACGATATTGAACCCGTGCAATGCAATTAAATTTTATTTGACACTTTTATACTAACTAGTTTTCATATTACTATAATAGAATATTATGTTATGTTTTTATATGACTTTTTAGATTTGATGATACAAATTCTATGTAGACTTATATTATTAATACTCAAATATGTAAATTCTATATAAATATAATATAAAATTATAAATTATAAGTAATAGTAAAAAACCGCTATTGCACAGCTATACCACTGCGATAACCGCGATCTCAAATAGCGGTATGTGACCGCTATTAAAATTTTGACCGCGATAACTGCATAATATATATATATATATATATATATATATATATATATATATATATATATATATATATATATATATATATATATATATATATATATATAAAAGAGAGAGAGAGAGAGAGATTAAACATTATATTAACGTGAGAGTACTAATGTCGTTCATAAAAACAACGAGTTACAAGATACAAAAAGGCCTTCGGGGTATGGGACATGTGGATCGAAATCCTTATTATTTATACAAAAGTGAAGCACGTTATGTGAGGTGCATCACATTGTCACAAAAGAAAACTGATTTAAGTAGCACTTTCAACAAGATAAGCTTGATGAGGGGCATCCATGCTCTTGGTTTGATTACGATCTTCCAAAACATTCATTTGTTGTACGATAGAACTGCAACTCGTTGATGTTTCGAGCATCGTGCCTTCCTTCATAGTGTTATCAATAACATCATTTATAATTTGTGGCAACGTACAGAACTCTAGTGGTTCGTCGACTTTGACTTCAATATTGCTTTGTTCTTTGGTGCATTTCACGGTCACAGTTTGATCTTTTGTGTTGGTCTCTTGTTCTTCTTTGTGTTTTGGCATGTCGCAATTATGGTGTCTCTCGAGAGTTGAAACAGAAGTTGGCATGTTCTTTTCGAAGTCGATATTTTTGGTGTTGTAATTCTTGTAAACCAAATACAATACCATTTGGATTATTCCGAGCACGAACCCGATTATGTTCGGTAACTGAGATATTATATTTCCGTAAGACTATATAGTAATGATAATAACCAAATGCATAACCCATATTACAACAGGAATCAGCTAAAATACATTTATTTTGTTAAAATTTCTCCTAAATTATAATACGAAAACATATATACACATATATAAGCTGTATTGCATAAAAATATGAGAAATTAAATATCCTTTAATTTTTTTCTGTTCTTATGACAAAAATATCTTAGAGTAATAGAAAGAAACTTACCGCAACATATATGTCTTTTTGAAGTAAACCATAGAAGAACCACATAACCGCACTCAATGCCAAGTAAAAAGACAACCAAAATGGCATGAATTCTACACTCTTTGTTTGTATCACCTTTTTCTGTATTACATTCAACAAAATTACTTCAATCTGGGATCATTCGACCCAAAAAGAAAAAAGGCCACGTTGTATAAATCTGGTTCTGAATTACGTACCATGATGCTTAGAGGGGCTGCATAAACACTAACAGAAATTACCATGCATATCCATCCAAGAATCTCGACTCGGGTCGGACCTTCAGCAAGGAAATGGGTCGAAAGAGCAATCACCCAAAATGCTACGAAGTTTAACAATACGACCAATTTTATGGTTTGAATCTGCAACATCATCAAATGCTATAGCTTTTGTATTAAAGATCATACAGGAATCAATGACATCTTTTTGGACGTCAGTATCACCTTAATGGTCTTCGGGGCATACGCGATAAAGATGGCTGTGTAAAGTGTCTCGATGATACAGCCAACAGCATTGATGGTGATCAGAAGGGTCGCGTCGGTTTTAAGTGTCGCGTAGTATATCCAAATCATCGAGCTAAAGAGGGCGACCACATAGGGTACCGATAGAAACCCTTGCGTTGATTTTCTCTTTACGATACTGTAAAAAGTTGGCCTGCATGCAAAGTAAAATAAAAAAATATATATTTATAATCTTCTCTAAATGCAAACAAATTATTTTTTGGTAAAATTACTTTATTAACTTACGCAGGAGCAAGATACACCATAAAGGATACGATGTTTCCTGCAAGCAAAGGAGTAAACAATTAATTTCACTTAAGGCGAGGTTTTCAATATTAATCGAGATTAAAAATGAAACAATAAAAAGATTCGCTGATTAAAAAATATAAATATTAAATCAGAATATTTAAACCACACAACTTTTTTTAAATATGGTCTAACTACATTAATTACTACCCAAAGTTAACATTCAAAAAGTAACCGTCTTTCATAAATTATACCTAAAATGCCAAAAGTAAAAGTCACAGGATGTTGAATATCGGAGAAAATTGCCATATTTTTCTTGTGTTTGAGTACGGAAAACTGAAGAATCGAAAGATTAATAGGCTTCTTTTCTTCCAACAGAAAGCACCTGGAGGTATACTATATTTATAGACTAAAAATCAAAAAACTTATTTACGTGTAGATTACAAGTGGCATTAAGACACTTGGTGGAAAAAATTTCATTTTGTAACAGCTAATCACCAATCTTTTTGTTCGAAGTGGGGTTGATCTGGATCCAATAATACTGTTTTTTTAGTTTATCTAATGGTTTAATCATTTTGTTCTTCATTAAGCTTTGAAAGTTGACCCTAACTATTTTCAAAGTAGATGATAAGCATCAGGCAGAAGCTTTTGATTTCTCAATCATTTAAAAAATGTATCAATTTGATTTACAGACTGGGAATCACAATCACTGGTTTAGTAGTTGCTTACGTTTCATAATGAATATTGAGTTCAGATTTGGTCCTCTGACAACTTTATATATATATATATATATATATATATATATATATATATATATATATATATATAGAGAGAGAGAGAGAGAGAGAGAGAGAGAGGTTCAAATGTTTTCACTATCTATTGTGTGCATGTATGACTGATTTTGGAACAATTATTTTAGTTATTTTAAGAAAGTAATTAATGCATATTAAATGCTAAAAATGTAATTAATATTCATTATATCTTCAACATTTGATGTGCATTAATTACTTTCTTAAAATAACTAAAATGATTGGTCTAAAATCAGTCATACATGCACACAATAGATAGTGAAAACAAAATAACCTAACCCTATATATATATATATATATATATATATATATATATATATATATATATATATATATATATATATATATTACTTTCTTAAAATAACTAAAATGATTGGTCCAGAATCAATCATACGGGCACACAATAGATAGTGAAAACATTTGAACCTAAATCTCTCTCTCTCTGTCTCTCTGTCTCTCTCTCTCTCTCTCTCTCTCTATATATATATATATATATATATATATATATATATATATATATATATATATATATATATATATATATATATATATATATATATATATATATATTCAAATGTTTATCACATTTATTATGTTGTATAATGCATCAATAAGAATTTAGTAAAACATTAAATGTATATTAAATGATATTCATACTTATAATTCTTTTTTATACAAACTAATTAAAATCGTTATTAATATCAACAATGATATTTTTTAAAAATAAATTTGTATCTATAAAAATTATAATTATGGATATATCATTTAATATACATACAATTATGGAAATTATTTAATATCTATTTTATTTAATTAAATAATTATTTAACTTTATTAAATTCTTATTGATGCATCTAGCACACATTTGAACCTAACTCTCTCTCTCTCTCTCTCTCTCTCTCTCTCTATATATATATATATATATATATATATATATATATATATATATATATATATATATATATATATATATATATATATATTGAGGTTAAATAAAAACCATAATTAACAAGGAACCAAAAACCAACTATAACCACCAGAAATTATAATGATCAACGGTTCAGGGATTGGATGTACACTAATACATTGGACGCACATACATTGGATTATGGGCGTGTTTGGCAAAATTAGCTGGTAGCCAATATCTTCTAGCGGGGTGCGGGTAGCTTGTAGCTTGTAAGATTTTGTTAAACGCTACATGAAGTAGCATTTGGATTTGGGGCATTTTGTTTAAACTAAACGCTAAAAGCTTGTAGTGCCAAACGAAACTTCATGTTCAAAACGTAGCGTTTTGTCAAATGCTAGAAGCTAGAAGCTGTCAAACGCTACGTGCCAAACACGCCCTATACCTAAAAGCCCACCTCTTTTTTTCATTTGAATTTTTTTAGGCATTGTTTGTTGTCGAAAAAACCCGAATTTACCGTTGTTCACGATTTTTCGTCATCTTTCCACATAAACTCAAGTTGATATATAAAAAATAAAAAAAAAATTCTAAAAAAACTCACTTCATTTTGTTGCTTTAATCGATATTTAAGTTTATTTTTATCCAAAAAAACTAACTATACCAAAAATCTCAATTTTTTATCCTCTATTAATTAACATTGACTTCGATTAAAAAAAACATCGACCGGTTCAGGTTCACACTATGAATCTGAAATACAATGTTTCACTTTTTTATCATTTATAATGTGAATCTAATTTACTATTTCAAGTCTTTGATTATTCACAAATTAATTTAATGATATTTTCATATGAATTGAAAAATACTTTCATGTAATTTTATAATATTTTAACTTTTTGATTACTAATAAATTAATTTATAAAACCAACAAAATAATTTATTTACATTGTGAACCTTAACTTTATATAATTTAGTTTTTAAGAATTCACAATGCGAATCTCAGTTATTCACACTATGATTCTGAGTAGATTCGCAATGCGAGTTTGACCTGAAAACTCGTTTTTTTACATTAATATGAATCTATGTTTAAAGAGAAATAAAAAAAAATATGAACTTGATATAATTTCGAAAAAAATTTCGATAAAAAAATTGACCTTTACTTTTCAAAAAACAAAGATATAAAATGGGTTATAATACGATGCATGTACGTCCACTGTAAAATTTAAAAGCTTTCATTTTGCCGTTGATCGTTTTAAATTCCAACAATTTAAATTGGTTTCTTGGTTCACTGATTAATAATGCTTCCCTAATATATATATATATATATATATATATATATATATATATATATATATATATATATATATATATATATATGTATATATATATATAAGTTTAATAAAAAATAATTATTAAATATAGAACCAATAAACCAATCCAAAATGTCGAAATTTAAAGCGATCAACGTGAAAAGTAATGGTTGTAAACTTTCACATTGGACGCACATGCATCAAATTATAACAAAACTCTCTTTTTTTAGGCCATGTTGTCTATCGAAAAAAAAAAACCGAATATACCATTGTTCATGATTTTTCGTCAAATTTACGTAGAAATCATTATTGATATATAAAAGTTAACCTTATTTTTCAATAAAACCCACTTCATTTTCTTTGTCTTTTGGAAAAATTAATGCCTATTTTTATCAAAAAAAATTATAAATATATCAAAATTCATTTTTTTATACTCTTGAAACATAGATTCATATTGATGTTTATATATATATATATATACATATATATATATATATATATATATATATATATATATATATATATAGATATATATATATATATATATATATATATATAGTTAGGTTATTTTGTTTCTCATGGGTTTGAGCCATAAGAACTTTCCTATGTGCACATACAAACCCTAATGTTTGGATCTAGGTTTCTCTAATTGAACATGCAATGTATCCAAGACTTCTATTGATAGATCTAGTGTAAACATTCAAATCATAACATAAGAAATCGGATCTAAAGGAATACCTTGAGTTGCTTGCTTGAATCTTCTTGTCTTTGGAGTTTAGAGTCACAATTGCCACTCCTCTACTGGCTTACAAACACCAACTAGCAAGAGGATGATAAGTGAGAGAGAGAGGAGGGTGAGAAATCGGCCAGGGTTTCTTCAAATGCAAGAGTGCTGATTTCCTCAACCCTATGGGTGTATTTATACTAGTGAGCCTCCTAGGGTTTCACCCTTAAAACCCTAATTGGATAACTTAGGCCTTAACCAATCCAATATCCTTAATGATAAGCCTTGGACGATTTCTAGGCTCTTCCAAACGCTAAAATTGTCCACCCCTTATCCATAATGAATCACTGCTCAAAATACAACTATCATACAATTGACAGATTATGCCCCTTTATTCAATTAATCTCTTTAAGTCACCAAATTAATTCCTAATTAATTTATGACTTATATTAATCAAATAACAATATTAATAGTCCTTATATTATACTCATAATATATAAATAATATTTCTTTTCTCAATATAAATCATCCTGTCAAGTTGCCAAAAGGACCATGCAAAACCAGGTCAAATACTTGCCAAATATAGTTACAGCCTTAGACACTATTCCAATAGTCTCCTACTTGGATAAGTCTAATAACTATATATACAAGCATAATCCGATTAGCAATCGTAGCTCTCAAAGACGCTGTCAAACTCTGATCTTATCAGTCCTGTCCTTTAGATAAGGGATCGTATAGTCCTCTGTTAAGATATTATGCGAACAATTCTATGGAACCAATTGTCCAGCAGTTGGTTTTTCGATTTCAGATTTATTTGACATAGAACTTAATCGAACACATCAATTTAGTTCTGACCGGGCCCGACACATAAGTCAAATCAAAAAATCGAGCGGCCGAGATATCGCTTTTACCCTCTTAGGATAAAAGTAACAGATAAACTTCGACTTATATGCATTTACTTATTCATTAATCAATTATACACAACAATGTGTTTTATAACATCAATTTACTGATGCGGTTTTGCATTATCAATGTACAACCAATTAACAAATAACAAACCATATATCTAGGTTTTAAGACCATATGATATTATCGTCTTGCGATCAACCTTTTCGTCACATTCCATAAGGTGATTCCAGCAAGCGCGTGTTTGTTCCAATGCTCAAAACTAGTTCATAAGCACTCATGAACGTTTCAGCAAACTTTTGCTATGTCTAATACCATTTAGACAATCTACACATCAATTCATGACAATCTTCATTCATACTTACTTCCAACATATGAAAGATTGTGGATTGTTTGAATAATTCGATTATTCTAAATAAACTCGATTATTCTGGAAGTCAAAACATGCAAAGTGAAACAATAGTTAAACAATTAACATAAGACAGTAACTTTACTTATAAATAATACTCCTTTATTTAATCATCAAATGTTAATTACATTTATCTATTACAAGTTTCTTAAATTATCTAATCTAATAGAATATCATCTCTCAGTCCAATACTCCTAGCATGCTGCAAATGCTTAACCCTACTCAGTCCCTTCGTAAGCGAATCTGCTGGATTATCTTTTGATGATATCCTCTTGACCACGAGGTGTCCTTCTTCTACTCGATGTCTATTGAAATGATATTTTCTGTCGATATGACGAGATCTGCCATGATCCCTTCGTTCCTTGGTCAAGGCAACCGCTCCTTCATTATCACAAAAAATTTCCATAGGCTCCTTTATGGCAGGCACAACTCCAAGATCACCAATGAAGTTCTTCAACCATATTGCCTCCTTCGACGCTTCGCTCGCTGCAATGTACTCTGATTCGCACGTTGAATCAGCTACGGTTTCCTGCTTGGAACTCTTCCAAGTTACTGCTCCTCTATTAAGGTAAACACCCAGCCCGACTGCGAATGGAAGTTATCCCTGTCGGTCTGAAAGCTGGCGTCACTATACCCTCGCACCTTCAAGTCATCACTCCCCCCGAGGACTAAAAACCATTCCTTGGTCCTCCGAAGGTACTTAAGGATATTCTTGACCGCAATCCAATGGGCTCTGCCAGGGTTCCCTTGATATCTACTAACCATGCTCAAAGAAAAGGCTACATTAGGGTGAGTACAAGTCATAGCATACATGATTGAGCCAACTTCGGAAGCGTATGGTACTCGGCTCATTTCTGTTATTTCGGCTTCGATACTTGGACTTTGAGTCTTACTCAACTTGGCATTACTTTGTATCTGTAATTCTCCCTTCATCGAATTTTCCATACTAAAATGTTTTAGTACTTTATCCAAATAAGTGTTCTGACTAAGTCCTATTAGTCTCTTACTTCGTTCTCTCACTATCCTTATACCCAAGATATAGGAAGCCTCTCCGAGGTCCTTCATAGCGAAGCACTTTTCGAGCCAGGACATAACCTCCTGCAGTGTCTGGATGTCGTTTCCTATGAGTAGTATGTCATCGACATACAGAACAAGGAAGCTGACTATACTCCCACCAGCTTTGACATATACACATGATTCATCTTCACTCCGTACAAATCCAAACTCTTTTACTTTCTCATCGATGCAAAGATTCCATCTGCAAGACGCTTGCTTAAGTCCATAAATGGACTTCTCAAGCTTACACACTCTATTTGGATGCTTCGGATTAACAAAATCCTCTGGCTGAGCCATGTAAACATCCTCAGCCAACTTCCCATTAAGGAAAGCAGTCTTGACATCCATTTGCCAAATCTCATAATCGTGAAATGCGGCAATAGCTAGCATTACTCTAATAGACTTTATCATCGCAACTGGTGAGAAGGTCTCATCATAGTCAACTCCGGGAGTTTGAGTAAAGCCCTTCGCAACCAATCGCGCCTTGTATGTGTGTACATTTCCTTCCACATTGGTCTTCTTCTTGAAGATCCATTTGCACCCAACGATCTTACGTCCGGGCACATTATCAACCAAATTCCAAACTTGGTTGTCATACATGGATTGGATCTCGATGTCCATTGCCTCTTTCCATTTTGTAGACTCCGGGCCTGCCATGGCTTCCTTATAGCTATTAGGTTCATCTAGATTTATTAGTGTACCATCACTAATATACGTGTCCTCTTCGGTAGTAATATGAAAACCATAAAACTGGGGTTGAACTCTAACTCTTTCGGAACGTCTAAGAGGTAAGGAGTTGTCAATTGGTTCAACCGGAGTTTCCTCCTTGGGTTGAGCGCCAGCGGTAGAGGTTCCTTCATCAACCGATTCTTGAATCTCTTCAAGCTCGATTTGCCTCCCACTGTCTCCTTGGCTTATGAGTTCTCGCTATCGGAAAACCCCTCTCCTCGCAATGAAGACAACATTGTCATTCGGTCTATAGAAGAGATATCCAAAGGATTTCTGCGGGTAGCCGATGAAAATACATCACTCACTACGAAGTTTGAGCTTGTCGTGAGTATCACGTCTTACGAAAGCCTCGCAGCCCCAAACCTTGATATGTGCTAACGAGGGAGCTTTCCCTGTCCACATCTCGTGAGGTGTTTTGGCAACCTTCTTAGTAGGGACTCGGTTAAGGATGTGAGCGGCAGTCTCTAAGGCATACCCCCAGAATGAGATAGGTAGTGAAACACAACTCATCATAGAACGAACCATGTCTAACAAGGTTCTATTACGCCTTTCTGCCACACCATTCAACTGTGGTGTCCTAGGTGGTGTCAATTGCGAAACTATTCCACATTCTTTGAGATAGTCGCGGAATTCAAGACTTTCGTACTCTCCTCCTCGATCGGATCGAAGCATCTTGATTTTCCTGCCCAATTGATTCTCCACTTCATTTTTTAATTCTTTTAACTTTTCAAACATTTCTGACTTTTGCTTGACTAAGTAAATATACCCATATCTACTATAGTCATCGGTAAAAGTCACATAGAAGCGGTTCCCATCCTTTGTGGCTGATCTAAAGGGTCCACATACATCGGTATGTATGAGGTCCAATAAACCCTCACCCGTTTAACATGTGCTAGTGAAGGGTGACTTGGTCATCTTTCCAAGTAAACAAGATTCGCATGTGTCATCTTCCCTAAGGTCGAACGACTCCAACACTCCATCCTTTTGGATTTGGGCTATGCGCTTCTTGTTGACATGTCCAAGACGACAAAGCCACAAGGATGCTCTATCCATACTATTGGAAGAATCCATGCATAAAACATCATTTCCTAGGTTATCTACAATCATAACAGTTTCATAAATTCCATTACATGGCATTGCTTCAAAATATAAGACACCATTTAGATAAGCCTAAATTGAACCATTCTCATTATTAAGAGAAAATCTTTATCCTTGTCTAAACAGACCATGAAACGAAATGATGTTTCTTGCCATATCTGGCGAGTAGCAACAATTATTCAAATCTAAACTTAATCCATTACTAAGCACTAAAGAATACACTCCAATCTTGGTCACAAGTGACGATCTTCTGTTCCCCATGATTAGATTTATTCTTCCACGCTCCACGTCCCAATTTCTTCTTAGTCCCTGCAATTCAGAACAAATGTGGTAACCACACCCGGTATAGAGGACCCAAGAAATAGCATGAGATGAATCATTAGATTTAATTGTGTAAATACCTGCGAAAGACGACTTGATCTTTCCTTCCCTGATGGCTTGTAGGTATTCTGGGCAGCTTCTCTTCCAATGCCCTATTCTATGGCAATGGTGGCACTCTGCCTCCTTTGGGTTAGGGTTAGGCTTAGTAGGATCAACTTTGGTCCCACTAGAAGAGGACCCATCTCAGGACTTTCCCTTGCGGTAGCTCTTAGACGAAGCCTTCCTCTTCTTACCTCTTCCCTGCCCAATAGCCAAAACAGGAGCAACGGGTGGATTGGGAGTGAGTGCAACAGACTTGTCCTTGAGGTTGCTCTCAGCAACCCTTAGGAGACCTTGGAGCTTACTTAGGGTGACCTCTTCCTTGTTCATGTGGTAGGTCATCCTAAATTGGTTGTAACACGGAGGCAAGGAATGAAGCACCATGTCGATAGCTAAATCTTCCCCAAAGTCGACATTCAACTTGCGAAGACGATCGACATACCTTTGCATCTTTTGTAAGTGTACGGTTAGAGATTCTCCATGTCCCATTTTAGCAGAGATCATGTTAGTGAAGATCTCGTAACGTTCCTACCTCGCGTTTTGATGGTATCTCTCCAATAAGTCTTGATGCATCTCGTACGAAGACATGTCCTCATAGGACATTTGGAATTCGGCGTTCATTGTGGCTATCATGATGCAATGAACCTTCGTTGCATAACGCTCATGAGTCTCAAAAGTAGTCATTTCAACCGGAGTAGCGATTTCTGGATTGATCTTTTTGAGCTTCTCATCAAGGACATACTCCTTGTCCTCACAGCGAGCAATCGTGCGAATGTATCTTATCCATTCGCTAAAGTTCGTTCCATCGAAAGTCACCTTTTGGCAAAGGCTCATCAATGTGAATGAGCTAGCAGCAGCGTTGTTCGCGTTCGACATCCACAAATAGAAAGGACAAAGATTGATTAGAATTTAAATCCCTAATTATCACTCAATATGAAAAATTAGGGCTAGGATCCAACAACATTATTTACATATTACAAAAGGGATGCCGTAATTCAACATGCAAACAATTTGAAGGTAAGTGAATGACGATTCACTAATTCTCCATCAGAAAATATAACCTTAAGTTTTAAATGCATTTAGAATTCCTAGATTTCGATGAGATTCATTGAAATTTTCAATGGCATGTTTAAATCTTGATATGCCCCTCTTGTTTGTGACTGGGATGCCGAGGATCACAAAGTGGGTGTGAATAACCATGCAAATCTACATGGTGCCTTCATTGTGACAATCACCTATTCGATGTGCCGGTAAACCACACACGCTCCACCGAACTATGATGAACAATGAATCACCCTTTGCCACCTTTGCATAGAACCAATTAGTGTGCCGGTAAACCACAGACGCTCTACTAACTTCTTAGCAAGGGTGCAAAGTGTAATTTCATGGGATTACATCAATTCACTTTTCCTAAAGTAACTATGATTGGGAATTTGAAAAACATGTAGTTACTTTGTATTTCAATATTATACTTTTAATGAGGAGATGGGGTTGCCCTAGCCTACCCGTTCGGCTAACGACCCTCCACCGATCAAGCAAGCGGTGGGTGTGAGTGTACACCCATTAAGCGCCATTTTATAGGCAACAACCTTATACCCACCTTATAGACCGGCTTCGTGAATGAGGCCTACTAACGGTAAGACTAGCATTTTAATTATACATATATATATATATATATATATATATATATATATATATATATATATATATATATATATATATATATATATATATATTAAGCTTGTAATCATATAGTAGTATAGGGTTGAATTTTAAACTTGTAAAATTGTAGGGCTTGAAATTTAAATTGTCTAAATTAAACTTTTAATCACAAAACTTAAGTTTCAAAACTTGAGGACAAGTTTTGAACTTTTCAAAACATAAGGGATCAAATAACAAATAGTTTAAATTAACCACTTAATTTCATAATTATCTATATTTGATTTATTTAAATGTTTCTTGCAAAACAATTTACCAATTTAATTAAAATAATCAATTAATATCACATAAGGAAATTATTATTCAATTAATTGGTAAATATCTTGAATTAGGTCAAGGATATACTCAAATATATGTTAAAATCAGATTTATATTGACCCATTAAGATAAAGGCAAGTTTCCATAAGATAAACAACAAGAAATCCCAAAACTAGCTCCTTCTGACGCTCGAACTCGCCGAGTACCACAAAGGCCTCACCGAGTCCATTATGGAACTCGCCGAGTTCATCAGGCAGAGGGACAAAAATCGAATTTTGCAATCAACAATCAAGCAACCAATGCATCAATTCAATAGAAACCAATCAAGGCTCTGATACCACTGATGGGTTTGAGCCATAAGAACTTTCCTATGTGCACACACAAACCCTAATGTTTGGATCTAGGTTTCTCTAATTGAACATGCAATGTATCCAAGACTTATATTGATAGATCTAGTGTAAACATTCAAATCATAACATAAGAAATCGGATCTAAAGGAATAACTTGAGTTGCTTGCTTGAATCTTCTTATCTTTGGAGCTTAGAGTCACAATTGTCACTCCTCTAATGGATTAAAAACACCAACTAGCAAGAGGATGATAAGTGAGAGAGAGAGAGAGAGAGAGGAGGGTGAGAAATCAGCCAAGGTTTCTTCAAATGCAAGAGTGCCGATTTCCTCAACCCTATGGGTGTATTTATACTAGTGAGCCTCCTAGGGCTTCACCCTTAAAACCCTAATTGGATAACTTAGGCCCTAAGAAATCCAATATCCTTAATGATAAGCCTTGGACGATTTCTAGGCTCTTCCAAACCCTAAAATCGTCCACCCCTTATCCATAAGGAATCACTGCTCAAAATACAACTATCATACAATTGACAGTTTATGCCCCTTTATTCAATTAATCTCTTTAAGTCACCAAATTAATTCCTAATTAATTTATGACTTATATTAATCAAATAACAATATTATTATTCCTTATATTATACTCATAATATATAAATAATATTTCTTCTCTCATTACAAATCATCCTGTCAAGTTGCTATGGTGAAGGCAACCCAAAAGGACCATGCACAACCGGGTCAAATACTTGCCAAATATAGTTGCAGCCTTAGACACTATTCCAACAGTTTCTAGTAACTATTATGTGTCAGAATGCACAGATCTGGACGATCGGATGGAATATAATCAAAGGTCATGATCTGAGGGTCTGTGATAGTAGAATAGGATAACATATACCATATAATCACACAAATTTCAGCCTAAGGGCATTTTAGTCAATTAACCTATATTAAAAATCTGAATATTTTAAATTAATTAAAAATTAAAAATCCAATTTTATTCTGTCAGAATGATAGAATGTTAAGCATAAACTAGTAAATATATTTTTCGATTTTATTCTGTCAGAATGATAGACTGCCAACCTTAAACTAATAAATACATTCTGAAAAGAATACACAAAATCAATTCTTGAACTAATAATATACCAAATAATTACATTGTATGATTGTAATTCATTGAATAATAACAACATTCTGAAAGAAATAAGTAAAAAACATCAAAATATAACAAAAACACTAATCTATTCGGAGAGAATATTATCTTTTAGCAACACTATATACATTGTAGCGTAACACATTCTGGTATAATACACTCTCGTTCTCTATGTTTTCTTCCTTCTCCACCTCAATGTTATCATCTTCGAAACCTAAATCCACAAAGAAAACATAATCAAATTTCAAAAATTAAAAAATTCAATGCATTTTAAGAGAATAAAAACTATAAATTTTGATAGAATGTAGTAGAGACTATAAAGTCAACCATAAAGTATCACAAATTCATTACCAGTTACACAAAATATACTTGTTGGCGACAATTATACTAAACATTCTAACAGAACACATTTATATAAAATAAATTCTAATAGAATACATTATATAATTCAAGAGTTGTGATTGAATACATTATTTAAGAGCTGTGATTGAATCATCAACACACATTTGCATTCATTCCCAGTCATGAATTAAAGAAACAAACACACATTTACATTATCGTTTTAGAAATATGATCACCAATTTTAACTTTTTTGAAACAAAATCCAACTTATGACTGTGAAGTGAAAGTTTTATCAGAATATTTCTTCAATCGAACAGAAATAAACCATTGAAGAAATCGAATTTAATAAGATGATGAACCCAATCTCGATCTTGAATAAAAATCGAGATAAAATCAATCTTGATTAAGTTAAATAATTTCCAGTTATATCCCCTAGTTGTTGGATTACCGGACCAGAGAAAGAAGAACAGGAGGGTGTAGGAGCATACCTCCGTCCAAGTACCTGCAATCATCGGGATTTCCTCACCGTTCGCTCCTCGCTTCTCATTCGCATTCACGGACCCCACACCAGCGCCACCGCACCTCTGCATCCCCTTCTTCAGCCTCATCGACCCTAGAGTCCATCATCGATTGTTAGACAAGAGTATGTGCTCCATTTTGGATCCATCGATTGTAGAAGAAGAAGCGGAATCGGTGATGGTGATGTGTTGATGCCGATGATGAAGTGTTCGGCCACAAACATAACTAGGTCAAATATATTTAGTTTATTTCCTTAATTGAATGATTAGTTTATTTTCTTAATTGAATGATTTTAATTAAATGATTTCCTTAATTAAAAGTACAAAAGGTCCAAAATACCCTTTAATGATTTATTTAATTATGTATTATTTCTTGAATTCTCATTGGTGCATTTAGACACACAATATTTGCCAAAATCATTTGAACGTAGCTCTCTCTCTCTCTCTCTCTCTCTCTATATATATATATATATATATATATATATATATATTGTACTCTTTAAAGATAAATTCATATTGATGTAAAAAAAAAATTACAGTTCATATTTACATTGTGAATCTGCTCAGACTCATATTGTGAATCTGCTCAGATTCACATTATGAATATGCTCAGATTCACATTGTGAATCTGTTCACACTCATGTTGTGAATCTGCTCAATTTTCAAATTGTGAATTCTGCAAACTAAATAATATACAGTTCAAATTCACAACGTGAATAAATTCGTTTTTTGATTTTACAAAACTAATTTATGAGTAATCAAAAAATTAAAATATTATAAAATTACCTTGAAATATATTTCAATTTATATATAAATTTCACATAATTAATTTATGAATGAGCAAAGAGTTGAAATAGTAAGTTGCATTCACATTGTCAATGTTAAAATTAAAATATTTACAGTTAAGATTCAAAGTGTGAATCAGAACTAATAGAGTTTTTTTTAATCAATGTTGATGTTTATTAACAAAGGACAAAAAATTTAGATTCTTGGTATATTTAGTTTTTTATTAGAAAAACAAAAACTAATTATTAAAAAAAACAACAAAAAGCATTGGAGATTTTTTTCAAAAAAAAATGTTTTTTGTATATCAACATGGATGTCTATGGAAAGATGATGAAAAATCATGAATAACAGTATATTTAGTTTTTTTTGATAAAATACATGGCCTAAAAAATTTAAAAGAAAAGAGAGGTGAGTTTTTGGAATAATCCAGTGCATGTCCAATGTACAAGTATACATCTATTCACTTGATCGTCAATCATTATGATTTCCGACGTTCATGATTCGTTCCTTGGTTCCTTGTGAGTAATGGTTCTCTACTGAACATCAATCTATATGTTGCTAAATCTATATTTCCAAGAATCATTATTGAGTGATATTGTTAATAATATATGATTCTATAAAGTTACACATAAATCAAGTTGACACATTTTGTATATTTATTATTAATATGATCTACTATAATAAATGAAGGTTTTTTGCCACATGTCCTATTCTCAGTCATTTAGACACATGGCATTTTCTAGAATTTTTAAATTTTCTATTTTCCACTTGTCATTTTATTGTATTTTTCATTTTATTAAATTAAAGGTCCACATTTAATATATAAGGTAATATATATATATATATATATATATATATATATATATATATATATATATATATATATATATATATATATATTAGAAAGAGTTTATATATGTAATGTATTCAATACATTAAAGCCTCATTAATTTTAATAATTCAAAAAAATTTCTCATTTTTCTTATAAATTCAAAATTTTCAAATTGTTAAAATTAAATTTTTTTTTTAAATAAACTCATGTAATACATGGGTCTCACACCTAGTATTAATAAATAATATCAATTCTTGTATTTATTTAGAGACTAATTTTTTTTAGAAAATAATAATTAAAAAGAGCATAACTAGTTATTATATCATATGATATAATTTAATAAGTCATGTACAAAATTTTGGACACTTTGGTTAGCCATGATCAAGTTAATAATTTAACATACCATGGTTAATAAGGTAGTTAGACAATTTTTTCTTCATTTTAAGCATGACCAAAATTATTATTATAAGAAGAGAAGTTACTTTTCAACTTTCTTCTTATTTCTCACATGCTTCCAAAAGGCTACTAATACTTTATATTATTATAGTTTAAACGTATGTCTTGCATGGGAGTATATAAGAAAAGTTGTTGCCTGAGTTTTTAGCTATTTATTCAAGATATTTCTTGTCTTCCATATGATGGCCAAAATTTCGACTACTCTCATGATCTCTCCTTTTGAAGCTAGTTTTTAGTGATTAGAAGCCCTCTTGAGTTTTCTCCTTTAGTGTTTATTTTAGATAAGTGCCTAAAGGCTTAAGATACTCAAGTATAAAAGAAGGAACTAGAATTCCAAATGCCTTAATCTTGATGATGGATACATGTAAAGAAAATTGTACTCTTTGATTTTTCTATCTTCATCAACACCCTAAATCCAAGTAGGTTCAAAGGCTCCAAAGGTTATTATTCTAAAACACCATATGGTCGTTTTTAATATTATTATAACCTCAAGATGGAGTGCGAACACATACACGCTTCTATAGACTCAAGTGTGGTCGTTAACCAAACAAATGGATTATACAAAATCCGGGGAAAAATCTCGCACAATATGTTGAAAAAGTAAAAGCGTTGACAAAACAGTTTAGAAGCTTCACGTTGGAGCTTGTACCAAGGTCAAAAAACAAACGTAAGGATGAACTAAGCCAACTAGCATCATCAACTTTCCCCCATTTTGCCAAGAAAGTGTTAGTAGAAAAAGTACAAGCAAAAGCAATATATGAGAAGCCAATATTGCTATTAACAGCAGACAAATATTAGTGGAGGAAACCAATAATCCAATACATAACAGAGGGCAAGCTACCCCAAGATGACAAAGAGACTAGGAAACTATGAGTCAGAGAACCATATTTCATAGTAGATAACAGAGTATTGTAGAAAAATGGTATGCAACAGCTTATTTAGATTTTGTAAATGGCAAGGAGGCAGAATACCTCATAAGAGAGATGCACGAACGAGTGGCTAATGCACATAAAGGGGCACGGAAAATAGTACGCAAGATATCAAGGATTGGGTACTATTGGCCAAACATGTATCTAGACATAGAGGATGTAATCTACAGTTGTGAAAAATCCCAGAAACACACACCAATCCCAAGAAAATCGGCGAAACCAATGATTATCATTAGTAGTCCTTAGCTTATCATTCGGTGGAGAATAGACATAGTCAGACCATTCCTAAAGGAGCCAAGGAAGGTGAAATTCCTTGTAGTCGCAATAGACTACTTCACCAAATGAGTCGAAGCATAACCATTAGCTACTATAACAGGCCAAAACATGTTCAAATTCTTTTGGAAACAAATCATTTTTCACTTCGGGATACCCCATACACTAATTTCGGATAATGGGACACAATTCTCAAATAATACTTTACGGGAATGGTGTGAAGAACTCATAATCAACCAAATATTTAATTATGTGCCACACCCAGATGCGAACGGGCAAACCGAGGTGTAACATCCCAAAAATCATGATGAAAAATTTCTTTGTAAAACACTAATAAAACCATAAGTATTAATTCATTTCAACCATAACTAAAGGATTATATAATAAAACACGGTATCATTTCAAAACACTTGTTCATTTTATCAGAGTAAACATCCTAGGCTAAAATTCCTTTGGTGTGTGTGTCATGCGATCACGTCGAGCTCTTCCCTCCGCTACCGGAAGTACCTGAAACCAAAACTAAAAACCGTAAGAAAAAAGCTTAGTTAGTTCCCCAACCTACCACATACCATATACGCATAACCATGAACATATAACCACGTACTGGGCCCCCGCCAGTTGCATCGGGCCTTGCCCTGCATCGGGCTCTGCCCGACATCAGGCCTCGCCTGCCATCAGGTCCCACCTGGCATCGAGCCCCGCTCAGTATACAAATTTGTCTCGCTTAGGCCCCGCCTGCCTCTGGGCCTCGCCCGCTACACGTATACATACAATCAAATAGCATACTAATAAATAAACACTCTCTATCTGTTCCCTAATCTATGGTCCTGCCTAACTAGGGCCTCAACCCTGTCCTACTACTGAAGTTGTGGAACCCCATCCATACTCCTGTTAGTAGAGAGATACGGGCCCCCGCCCACAGTCACTCCCTTCCTATCACGGGCCTTGCCCTTACACTGCTAATGTTGAGATATGGAACCCCATCCATACTCAACTAGTGATGAGATACAGGACCTCGTCCACAATCACCTCCCTACCAGGCACATATGAATATCATAGAGACAACAAGTATAATCTAACATACAACATAAGAATCTTCCTCAGGATTTCCACGGCATCAGACCTCTAGCCCGGAGACATACTATCATCTAATATACTACGGGCTTAACTCGACATCGGACCCTGGGTCCTGAATCTATCATACCTACTCATGCAAGAATCACAAAGACCTCTAGCATTCTAACCTTCCTCTGGCCTCGCCCGACATCAGGTCGAAACCCGGAACATATACAATAAGTTCCTAGGGCTGACCCATGGGTCTTCCTGCTATACATAGACATCAACATAATGGGCCGGCACTGGTGCCTTAGACCCATACAAACAGTGAGGAGACTGACCTTGCACTGCTGAAGACTAGCTGAACACTTCTGACTGCTACCAGGTGACTCCTGAACTGCTGATCCTTCGAGTTGGTCCACCTCAACATCAAGTTTACTTGACTCGCCGAGTTGGTCCACCAACTCGTCGAGTCCATATTCTTTTAAAATGATACAACCCCAGACTCTACTCATCGAGTCTAGCAAGAACACGATGAGTTCACCTTCATCTTCAACCGACTCATGGAGTTCATCCTTGAACTCATTAAGTTCATCTTCATAATATGAATGTGTCCAGTCTATGACTTGCCGAGTACTATGAACAACTCGTGGAGTCCGTCATCATGGGTTGGGAGATTGCCTCAGACTTGCCGAGTTCATCCTTGAACTGATCGAGTACGATGATCTTTAGGACCACTATGAACCTAGACTGGCTGAGTTCCTAACCAACTCAACTCATACCTGCTTGCAGAAGGGTTTTGGGTAAGAAAACGGCCTGACTCGCCGAGTCCTATAAGTGACTCTCTGAGGCATTCTATGTCCACATCTATTCAGACGATTTCAGTTGAGCACAAAGCATCCAAGACCCAGATCTCACCTTCTAGGGTCGGAATAACACACAAAGCTATTGCCTTTACATCCACGCATGGCCCTTTTTGCTAAAAAGGCCATACAACCTCTTAAACTTTTCATGGGGAGTTCTAATGGCATAAAGCTTCCACCTTTATGACTTAACTATCCACAATACTCTCATATTTGACAGGATCTTGCTTGGGGACCTCCAAATCCCACAAGCTCCCATTCATGGACCAAAATCTTCATAAAAGGGACACTAAAGAGATCTATTAAATCAAAAGCCAAGATAAAGACTTGATTACCAAGAAATGCAGCCACTGAAACGTAGCTTTTGGATCTACTTCCTCCTTCTTGAAACTCCAACTTCCTTCTTCTCCCTTTTCCTCTTCAAGAGTACACAAGTCACACAAAGGTGGCTCAAACACTCAAGGTGCACTAGGGCTTCGTGGGTGAGTGTTTGGGGTCTGGAGGCTGAAGATGAGGCTGGGGGAATGACAATATGATGCTTAAATAGGGCACAAAGTCCCGAAATTAGGGTTTCCCAACCCATGCCAGACTCGTCGATTCAGTCCCCCGACTCGCCGAGTCGGCCACTTAATATGCGACACAGAACTCACTCCTACTCGTCGAGTTACTCCCTGGACTCGACGAGTAGACCTCTTGCATTGCGGGGTTTTCATTCCTTTATTAACCTTCTAAATTTGGGGTGTTACAACTCTCCCCCAGTTAAACTGGACTTCATCCTTGAAGTCCACTCTGGCTCACAACCCTGCATCCACTCATGTCATTCCTAATCGTCACATACCTTGCCTGCTTGGAACAACCCTTGAGAATATCATCTTAAGATTATCCATTCACTATATCCTTCGAGTACAACACCCTACTCAACCAGTAATCCATCCGGTACTTTTTGGGCACCAACGCTCGACATCTACGGGGCTCACCCCCTCCTTGTCTAGCGCTGCCATTGGTCTTCCCAGGGCAGCTTTCTATAAACCACAACCCTTTCATATTTCCAAGAATAATAAACCTTCAGCTGAAACCGCGATCTTGGCCACTCCTAGTGTCAGCCAACTTTTGATCACCTAGCTGTCCTACACACGTCTTCTCTTATTACCACCCATGTCTGAAATCCTGCTGGATCTCATCTGCCTCTGGATGAACCGTGACCACCCTGGTCCAACTAATCTGCCATTATCTAGGATACCAGACTCTCACCAATTACTGAACTTGAGAACCATCTCCTAGCCGCTCTCAGCAACTTCTGCAGAAAACTTTGCTACCTAAAAAGCTCTATCTACCTAGCCATTCTGGATCAAAAGGTCTGGGATCCTCGATCCCTATCCTGACCCTAAGGTTCCTACCAGGTCTCACCTGATGCCATAAGTACATGGGCCTCGCCCGCGGGTCTTACCCGAACTACACTTCGGAGCGGCCTCTCTCACAGGTCTCACCTATTTAGGGCTATGCAGGCCCACTCCTCTCCTAAACTCAGCTTGCTATCCTTTCCTGATTCTTACCATGCCAACTAGGAGATACGGGCCCCTGCCCACACTCCGCTAACTAGGAGATACGGGCCCTTGACCACACTCCTTTAACTAAATTGCTAATGAATGCTACGGCTATCCCATAGTCTTACAACACTTCCCCACACTGTCTAACTGCTGGCTACTAGCCTGAAACATCCATCAAAGAGCGCTTCACAGTCTAACATCCTGATTAACTCACGTGCTACCGAGAGAAAACGCTACCATGGTTTCCCAAACAAATCCTCAACTATTGTGAATATATGACTCGATGTTGGGATGTTTCCTAAACTCCCGACCTCCCCACTGCTTTATCCAAACTGCCATCTCAGCTACTTTCTTTCTCAGCAAGGATGCGAACGCATCCAAGTTGTGCTCTTACCTCAGCTCCTGACCACTGGGATCGTACTCCCCCACTTTGATTCAACTAGATACATATAGCTCCCATCTTGGGGAGGATTCTCAATTCTTCTCTCCATCTAAAGGGCTGATCTGCTGACATCCAACGCTTACCACTACTAGCGCTCCAACCAACCAATACCAAAATTGAATCACTCTGGAAGACTAACAGAATGCTTCCCGAGCCCCACACACACCTGCTACAGTGACTGCATCCTGAGAACCGGCTCAAAAGGGGGGGGGGGAGGGGTACTACTATGAACTACTGCCCGAAACGTCGTGGTATGCAGATGGAATATGACCTGAACACGAACAACAATAAAATTATAACATACATTCACTAACATAGATGCAGTACGAAAACAATATAATCATAAATAAAAGTTGACAGGAAAGAAAAAGATACACACCTGAAACGTTCGATGCTGCTCACGCCTCCACTGAAACTAGCTGATATGCCCTGCTCCTCGCCGTAGGCGTCTCTGCCCGGCCCTGACGGCTGTCAGTGATCCTTAAAGTTGCAAGATCAGGTGCGATCACCTATCCTGCTGGAAGCAAACTCTGACACTGGGCCTTCTTGTGGTCCCTCTGAGTGCAATTGAAGCATAACAAGTCTGATCCATGGGTGGTGGTAGCAGTACAATCCCTGCTAAAATAACCAATCCGACTGCACTTGAAGCAAATAGAATCACCACCGCTGCCACTCCTACACGCACCCTCGTGCGTCCTGCCATACTTGCCACAGTGGCTCCGGTCTTGAGGACCTCTTAATCTAGAATTTGTTGCCTTGGGCCTTTTGCCTGATCCCATAGATATCTAAACCTATCCTAGCTTCCTCTTCTTTTCTGTCTCAAGATCAGTCTCTCTTTCTCTGGCCTGAGCGATCATATCTTCCAGCGTCATGCAACTGAACCGACTCACGAACTGACTGATATTGCTCCTCAACATCTCGTGGCACCGAGCCTTCTTCATTTCCTCATCCACCTCATACTATAGAACCAAATGGGATCTCTCCCTGAACTTGGCGCTGATATCTGCCACTGTCTCGGTAGTTTGTCACAGATCCTGGAACTCCCGGGATAACTGCTACACCTCAATCACTGGTGCAAACTCGACCTTGAACCTGGCCGAGAAATCGCTCAACGTCATGCGGCTAACACGACATCATCCACAATAGCATGACCAACCTCCTCCCACCAATTCCTCACTCTGTCCTTCAAGAGACAGGAGACGAGTCGAACCTTGTCCCCCTCGGGACACCGGTTAGAACGAAAAGCATTGGCGACATCAGCCAACCATCTGCTGCTACCAATGGGGTTCCTAGCCCTATGGTAATCTGGAGCTCCACAAGCTCTGAACTCTCGAAATGTCAATGTATGCGCTCCCATAATGGTCATCATCTCAGTACGGAAAGCTCCTAGCCTCTCATCCAAAATCTCAAGTTTGCCATCCTTGACCGAGCCAAAGATCATATGAGTTCGGTCTAGAATACTGCGCGTAATCTCAGCTGATACAAACTCCCTCATCTGCTCCTCGAGCTGTTCGAGTCCTGTACCCGAGCTTGATCCCTCGCCGACACCAGAACCACCTACTGGTCTCTCCCGCAACGTCACCATGCTGAAACATATCATAACAATCATCAAAATACACATCACTGCTGAGGGATCAGACGCACACACACTACTAGTTTCATGGTTTTATCTCATCCCCTCTTGAATCGAGTACAGATCCTCTGCTTTTAGTAGTATAGGCCGCTACTACCTTCCACATCTATCCATACTTTCCTCAAGAATTGCCTTGACTACACCAAGTACCTTTCATTGCTACTAACACCACCGCCATCACTACTCTCATCCTAGGCTTGCCCTAGGGTATCCTCTAACTCATTCCGTCCTCAGGTGCTGAAGGATTTCCCAGTAATGTCAACTAGCTACCTTATGAATATAGTCACATACAATAGAGATCAGATAATTCTTCGACTAAAAGACTTATCTCTAGAACGGTTAGATTCAAACAAGAGCTGCACAATAGGGTCAAATCTTGTCACTCTAAGATTATCCAGCCCGTGCCACATGTGACTTAGCATATTCCCTTAATAGATAGCTCGCATTACTGAAAGTCCTACAAGCACAAAGCAAGAAACATTCAGACAATGGGGAAAAACTAGCCACATAATCCAATCAAACTGTTCTATCCCCTACTCAGGAATCTGTACTAGCATGAAATTCATAAAGCTCATATAATCAGGCATAACCTAAACAGGCTATCCTACTACTGACTAATCAATACTAGCATGCAACTTAATAAATGCATATAACAGGCATATAAGGCATCCTCGTAGATCATTAGCCCTACATCTAGAATGCTGACCACATAATCATATCATAACATAAACTTGTATGGGCAATTTGGGAGAACTTACTTATGCTCGGCTGTTTTCATGCACCACACCCTTTTCTATTTTCAGAGTTGTTTACACTTTTTAGTTTGAGTTCGGAGACACCCAAGAGTGTACCTGAATCCCCCTAACCAAGGCTCTAATACCAACTTGTAACATCCCAAAAATCATGACCACAAATTTCTTTTTAAAACATTAATAAAACCATAAGTATTAACTCATTTCAACCATAACTAAATGATTATATGACTAAATAGAGTATCATTTCAAAACACTTGTTCATTTTATTAGAGTAAACATCCCAGGCTAAAAATCCTTTGGTGTGTGTGTCATGCGATCACCTCGAGCTCTTCCCTCCGCTACCGGAAATACCTGAAACCAATACTGAAAACCGTAAGCAAGAAGCTTAGTGAGTTCGCCAACCTACCACATACCATATACGTATAACCATGAACACATAACCATGTACTAGGCCTCTTCCCGCTGCATCGGGCCTTGCCCGGCATCAGGCCCCACCTAGCATCAAGTCCCACCTGGCATCGAGCCCGCTCGGTATCCATATCTGTCTCTGATGAGAATTGTTATCGAGATTTAGAAAGCAATCATGATTGAATGAATGAAAAGTATGAACGCAGAGAGTAAATATTCATCAGATCTTATATTGATAAAGAACTTATTACAAAGTTTAAGCAGAATGAATATTCATAACAAGCTTATTCTACTTCTAACCTCAGTCCCTATTTATAGACAACCTGAGTGTACAAAAAATATACTAAGTCTAGAGCAATATGCTTCGCACAAAATATGACTTAGTAAAATAACTAACATGTGAAAACAAAGAAACAAACACTTTGACTTTTTACAACTTTTAGACTCTACATTCTCCCCCTTTGTAAACAATCAAAACTATTCAGTTTGTAAGATGTTGAATAGCTGAGTGCATTGTTCTTCGAATTTCAGAATACCAAGTAATTATCTTCTTAAGCTCCTTCTTGTCTCCTTCACTGTTCTTCTTGTAGTTATTCATACGAACAATAAAATTCATATATTGCGAAGAAGTATATCTTTCAATATCCGAGACTTTAAACAAAAATTTCTTGGGCTTTCCTTTCGTATCTTTCCCTGCAAAAGCCATTCCAAAAGGTTTCAGGCGTATTTCTCCATCGACATACTTCCTTAAATCTGTTTGAGGTAAGGTTGATTCCCAAGCGACTGTAACTTTTCTTCCAAGACCCACTGCAAGTTCTTCATCAGTCAACGCCAAGCAATCATAGTAGTTATCTATGAATATTTTGATATGTGCGAAACCAAATCTGAACACATCAGTATCATGTCCTTTCAGCTTGTTTTCTTGAATTTCTTTGAGAATGGATGCCACTTGAATGAGATCATTTAGATTCATTAAGGGAAAATCAGCAATGGTGAAGTCGAATGCCTTGTTGTCTGCTCGAACCACAAAATATCGAAAGTTTTGAAGCATGTTCTCAAACCTAACATCCTTCTTAATTGTCAGAACTTTCTTGATTTTCATTAAAGAAAAAACTTCCTCTTGATCCTTCGCAAGTACAGCATGAAATCTGATCTTCAAATAAGTGTATTTATCAGCATTTTCGAATTTTTCACTTATCTTGTACTACGCCATAATAAACATCATCTCGTTTATAGGAAAATCAAGTTGGCTTCTGTCAGAGTTTGCAACATCATAACTCTTTCTAGGCTTTTTCTCAAACTCGTACAAATGATTTCCCAAAACTTTAGACTCTATGGTTTCATATGAGTACAACTTCGCAGGATCACCCTTGTTCATTGATGGTGGATCACTTGCCCTTTGCCTCATGATACTCTGCACATCTCTTAATCTTTCTATTTCAGCTTCTGCCTCTGCTTTCTTTTCTTCTTTTGATTTTTCATAGGCTATCCCTTTCCCTTTTCGAATATCATCAGTTTGAGGTTTCGCATGTGAACTTCCTCCTTCTTTTGAACCAATTGAAATTCCTTTGGTAATTGGTTTTGTTGTTACTATTGTTGAAGGAATTGGTTTCTTGATTACAGGAAAAGATGTTTCAAGTTGAGTAGAAATCACCTTTCCCACTGTTTTTGCATCATCATTTTTATTTCCTTTTCTCTCTCCCCCTTGCACCCCTATGAAAGCAGGTAGGGCATTCTTTGGTAACAAAGAAGTAAAGTTTGCAATCGAGGCCAATGCCTTCTGAATAGCTTGTTCCAAGGTATTGACTTTGAGAGACAAGAATTCAGGTGTCAAAATTTTCTGATGAGTAGTTTGCGAAACCAATGTTTTTAATTCAGTCACCTACTGAATTAAATTATCAAACTGCTCCTTGTTTTCCTTTTGGTTGGCTTCGAGAATCGGAGCAGGAGATTGAGAATTAGTGAGAAGTTTATTAAGATCAGTGGCAACCACATCAACCTTCTTTTGGACTTCCAAATGTTGAGAATTAATGGCTTGAAGCTCTTTCGCAATTTCCTTCTTTAATTCTTCAACCTTAAAATTCACATCCTCTCTGACCTTCTTGACATCTTGTACAAAAAGAACATGACGTTCTTTTGTAACAATTTTCAACTCAGAAACAACTCCATTGAATGATTTTCCTTGAGCTTGAATGCGAAGCTCATTGTTCTTGTCAGATTGATCAACTTTTTCAAGTATTCTCTTCTCAGCTTCTTTGATCAGATATTCCACCTCCAATCCCGACAAGGATGACTTTGAACCAGAATCCGCTTGTGACTAAATAATGGCATTCAATTTTCGGTTCAAAATTTTAAATTGCTAACCTGTCATAAGCATATGATCAGGTATCTCCTCCTCTTCTGAATCAAAATGTAGGGCCTCAAAAGTCCTTCCAAACCTCCTCCTTCAGTTTCATCATCAGACATTGGTTGTGAAGGTTGAGGAGTTTTGGGTGATTGTGATGGAAATAAGGTGGTAAATGGATGTTGTAGAGGATGATAAAAAATTGATGAAGTAGTGATTGTAGTGGTTGAAAGAGAAAATGGTGGTAATGAAGTAGAGACATTCGCAGAAGAGAGCGGTACTGATGTGGTAGTGACTACTTCAAGTGGATAGATGTGGTGGTAGAAATTTGTGAAGTAACAGGAACGGAAATAGTTACCACAGGTGGAGTCTCCGGAACAACTTCTTCATCGGAGGATTTATTGCGAATGATCATCTTGCGTTTCTTGGAAAACATTTGTTTTATATGTTTCGTAACCTCTTGAGCTCGTTTGCACTTGGAACCAGGAGAAACAGGAGCTGGAACATCGCGAAACACTGCCCCTTTACTACTGACCTCTATCTCGCGAATATTAGGAGAAGAAGTCATTGTCTGCGAAGATTTGCGAAGCTTCTTTAATACCCCATATTTTGAGGGTATAATCTCCTTTGTTTTTGTAGAAATCTCTTCTTTCTCAACCTCTTCAGCTTTTGAGACTTTAGAAGAATGAAGTTTTTCTTCCTTTTGTGTTTTCTTATTCTTCTTTGAGGATTCTCTGGTAACTTCCAGTAAGACTCCAGTTTGTACAGCTGGATCAAAAGTTTTCATATAACGAACCAAAACTTTGTGAGTTGAGTGCAATTTGCAAAGCATCGCATCCGGAATGCGAGCTACACTGGTGAAGATATTTTCATCATCTTCAAAAACTTTTGGGAATTGATACAATGAAAATTCTGCAATCTCTCCACCTTCAGGAATTTGAATACCTTCTTTTGTGTACACCTTTTCGAGAATTAGGCTCCAGTACCTAGCACACGAAATACCCTTCTCAGCATTCGTGTTTTCAAGACTTTTGATGAACTCCTTCCATAATTGAGTTCCATAATCAAGACTTATTTCATAGTACAAACCCATCACCATCGCATATACTTCCATGCGACCCCTGTCGAGACCAACAGTCCTCCCTGTCAAACACCTTAGAAAAATACCAAAGAGAAAGTTCCACATGCAGGGTAAACTTGATTTTCTGAAATCACTTATCATTTCAAGAGTAGGTTGATGTCCCATCTCATTGAACATGAAGATAATCTGTGAATTGGTGGGTTTAAAGAACGGAGGGTTATTGGGAATGTTCAAGAAGTCAAAGAACATCTTATTGTTAAGACGAACCCTCTTGTTGTTCATCATGTTGAAGGTGATAACATCAGTGGCATAATTGTAGGATGCAGATGATGCCGCCATGGACAACCATGTCATCGGAACCGGAAAATAACTGAACATTACGGTTGATAATGGAGACCTTTTGAGTGCAACAACCAACATCTTCAATTCTTCTGGGTAGGATGAAACATTAGGGTCAACTTGGTAGTTTGTGCTTTGAATCTTCATTAGTGATTGTGAAACAACTTCATCTGTGTTGGATTGAGTAGCAGCCATTGTTAGGGTTTGAAGAAGATGAAGAATCAGAGAATTTGGGAATTTTTGTGTTTGATCGCATAACTATATAACACAATCTTGAACCACCTTTTATACATAACCCCGATTGATTTGAATTTGAAGCGGGATGCATTTAATGATATCCGACGTGGCACCTTGAAAATCGGACCATTACTGCGAAAAGTTAGCCATGTTTCAAAAAGCAGCTGTCACATCGCCTAGAAAACCGGGCAGAATACCATAACTCTCGTATACAGCCTGTCAATATTCCCGTTATTGAATTGTAACCGTTAGAACCCTTCGCATGGAGGCAAGGCTTTTTCACTTTTGGGATGAAAAGCGATGTCATATGCCAGACTTGCGAAATCGTCAGTCTAAGTTGGTTTGACTTAGAACCTCAAGGATTTCGTGAGTGCAGTGTTCCAAAGCAATAAGATAAGAAGCGAGTAAATTTTTTTTTGGAATTCTGTGATGTCAAAAATGCAATTTGACACGAAGGCAGTAAAACCCCAGGAAAATGTTGCTTCGTTAATCATCAAGAGAGATGATCAACAGCTTGTGTATGTTCCTATGAATTACAATCGAATACTTTTTGATAAGTATCAAAAGGCTTCTTTTAAAAATGATTTTTGGGTTGGTTTAAAATTTCATTACATATCAACCTAAACATAAGGTGAGAAATTGTAACTGAAATTACTTGTATGACCAGTGTAGTCAATGACAAGTCGGCTTTTGAAAATGTTTATCATGACTAGGATATGCGAATGAAACTCACACTGAAATCATATTCATAAAAAATTGTTGTACTGGATCTTGTTGGGTAACAAACATCTTGGGTTGCAAATGTTTGATCAAGACCACGCATGCGAATTGAATATGATTTGGAGTTTCGAATTTTGGTACTGAAACAAAAGTTTCGTTAATATCTGGAACAATGTTCCCCGTCAATTCCTTAAGTTGTAAGATGTTTGGGTTTCACCTTCATCACAGACTCATGATGTCAGATCATTAACACATAATTTTTGTATATCTAGGTCTCGATGGGTTTGATCAGAGACCTCTCGGATATACGTCTTTGAGTGTGATTTGTGTGAAGACTTTTGAGATGAAAAAGATTGGTTATAAGATCGAATGTACCTCTGTTATGTATGGACCAAACAGAAAACTCTTAACTCATATGAGAAGAGTAAGGTAGCTCTTTTGACTAATGCGAATACAAGCCTTATTGGGAAGAAATTTTCATGTGATAATTTCATTAAGGCTTTCGTTTCTTACACATAGAGTCATACGAAGCTTGAGTCAACATGCTGCAGCATGCTTCTAGGGACATCCTAACTAGTACAAAGTTGAAAGAGATAATACCTTCCCATAGAAACATACAAACATGACCTCTTCGCATTAACCTCTAAAGTAGACTAAAAACACACAATACTTAAAGAACAAAGATAACAAGAAAAAATATTTTTGTGATTTTTGAATTTTTCGAAAATAAAAACATAACAAAATAAAATCTTTTTGGATTTTTGTATTTTTGAAAATGAAAACAAAACAAAAAAAAATATTTTTGATTTTTCAAGTTTTTATCAAAAACAATTGAATCTTAGTTACCAGTTGTACGGATGCGAAGCCATGCGAAGCCTCTGAATGCACAATAACTTCTGAACGATTCCGACTCAGAGCTGCAGAATGGACCTTTCATTCTTGAGATTTTGAAACTGAATACACATTGATCATCCCTAAACCTGCTAAAATTCTTACAAATGATTTTTCATCAAGAGGTTTAGTAAAAATATCAGTAAGTTGTTCAGTGGTTTTAACAAAATGAATTTCAATATTCCCATCTTCCACATGATCTTTGATAAAATGATATCGAAGAGCAATGTGTTTTGTCTTTGAGTGTTGTACTGGATTATGAAAAATGTGAATTGCACTTTGAGAATCACAATACAGGGGAATCTTTTTCATATTTATCGCATAATCACGAAGTTAACTCTGATTCCAAATTATTTGCGAAGTGCAAGCAGCAACTGAAATGTATTCAGCCTCAGCAGTTGATATAGCAACACAAGTTTGCTTCTTCGATTGCCAACTCTCCAATTTTCCATCCAATAGTTGACATCCACAACTTGTACTTTTCCTATCCAAAGTACATCCTCCTAGATCAGAATCTGGAAAAGCTTGAATGAAGAATCCCGATTTTGAAGGATACCAAAGTCCTAACGAAATAGTCCCCTTAAGATAGCGAAAAATATTTTTCACTGCAGTTAAATGAGGTTCTCTAGGATTAGCTTGATACCTAGCACAATTGCATACTAAAAACATAATATCAAGTCTGCTTGCAGTTAAGTACAACAAAGACCCTATCATGCTTCGATAAAGAGTTAAATCAACAGCTGGGGTATCTAATGAAGGAGTTAGTCTTGTTCCCACTGCCATAGGTACTCTCAGCTTCGTGCTATTGGTCATTCCAAACTTTTCAAGCAAGTTCTTTGTGTATTTTTCTTGATTGATTAAAATTCCATCCCTGTTCTGCCTTATATTCAACCAACAAAATTATTGATTTTTTCCCATCATACTAATTTCAAATTGACTCTTCATTAGATTTTCAAATTCAATTGACAATGTTGGGTCAGTTGAGCCAAAAATAATATCATCAACATAAATTTGAACAAGCATGAGATGATTCCCAACTTTCTTGTGAAACAAAGTGGGGTCAACTGATCCTTGTTTAAATTTAGATTGTTTCAAGAAATTTGTAAGTGTTGCGTACCAGGCTCTTGGTGCTTGTTTTAACCCATAAACTGCTTTATCTAGAATGTAGACATGATCAGGATGTTCCTCATTTATAAATCCTGGTGGTTGTTCAACATAAACTGTTTCTTCAAGTTCTCCATTTAAGAATGCACAATTAACATCCATTTGAAAAACGTCAAAGTCTTTGTGAGCTGCATAAGCTAAAAATATGCGAACTGCTTCAAGTCTTGCAACAGGAGAAAATGTTTCTTCACAGTCTATTCCTTCTTGTTGCGGATATCCTTTAACAACTAGTCTAGCTTTATTTCGAATAATATTTCCATCTTTGTCGGTTTTATTTTTAAAGATCCATTTTAATCCGACAATTGAAACATCAGAAGGTTTAAGAATTAATCTCTAAACCTTGTTTCGTTCAAATTCAGCTAGTTCAGATTGCATAGCAACAACCCAATCTGGGTGTTCCATAGCATCCTTTACTATCTTTGGCTCTATTTTCGAAATAAAAACATTAAACATACACAATTCTTGGTTCGCATTCAGTACCTCATTTTTCGCATGAATTTGAGCTCTTGTCAACACAACATCTTGTGGATTCCCAATCACCTGTTCTTTGGGATGATTTCTTGTCCATTTCTCAAGTGGTGGAAAATCAGGATTAAATTCCAATGGTGCATCTTCGTACATATCTTCATTTTCAGATCCTGCAACAAAAAAATTATCATTTAATTCATGAAATTCATCATTTTCATCAAGATTAATTGTCTCTGTTTCAACATGCTCCCCTTAACATGATGTTCATCTTGATGCACCCCCCAAAATGATATTCCTGTTGAATTAGTGAATGCTCCCCCTCAACTTGATCATTCATATTTTCATTCTCCCGCTCGAAAGTTTGCTCTCTCTGTACATTGGTGATCGTATGCTCTCCCTCCATACGAACTTCAGGCACACTTTCGCAAGATATTGACATTGTAGTTATTGTTGAATCATCAATATGTTTTGAGGATTCTGATGTTTGATTACAGGAGCATAAACTTCCGCATCAATTGCCCTGTCAGGAGTTCCAAAAATTAAGTCATAATCAAAATCATTTATTTCTGAATTTTCAATCTGAGTATCTGAATCAACAAGAATTGATTTATGTTCAAATTTACTATCCGTTTGTTTAAGATAGTAATCATCAAAAGTTCAGTTGAAAGTTTCTTCAACTTTTCTTGTCCTCTTATTTAACACCCTGTATGCAACTGAATTTTGCGAATATCCTAAGAAAATGCCTTCATCAGCTTTAGCTTGGAACTTGGTTAAATTACCTTTTAGATTCATTATAAAACACCTGCAACCAAAAACATGGAAAAATTTGACATTAGGTTTTCGATTGTTGATTATTTCATATGGAGTGACATTGAATCTGTGATGAATGAATGATCGATTCTGTGTAAAACATGCAGTCGATACAGCTTCAACCCAAAGATATTGAGGTAAGTTCGCATATGTTAACATGGTTCTTGCTGCTTCACATAGAGACCTATTTCTTCTTTCAACTACACCATTTTGTTGTGGAGTATATAGTGATGAGAAATTATGCAGAATGCCTTTGTCTGTGAGAAAAGAGTCCAGTGTTTGATATTTAAACTCAAAACCATTATCACTTTTAATTTTGCGAACACTCTTTTTAAGACTAATCTCAATCTTTTTGATAAAATCAATCATCGTCTGAGCAACTTCAGATTTTAACCTGAGTAAAAATACCCATGTGAATCGAGAAAAATCATCAACAATAACTAAAATGTACCGCTTTTTATTGATTGTAGCAATAGTCGACGGTCCACATAAGTCAATGTGAAGAAGTTCCAATGGTTCCACGATTTTTGAATCTATCACAATCGGATGACCTTTTCTATGTTGTTTTCCTTGTTCGTAAGCTGCACACAAAGTATCATTGTCAAATTTTAGTATAGGTAAACCTCGAACTAAATCTTCAGTGACAAGTTTGTTAATGTTGCGAAAGTTCACATGCGACATTCTTCGATGCCAAATCCAGCTAACATCATTAGATGCCTTTGATAGTAAACACACAGCAGGTTTTCCCATGATTGGTTTGATGTCCAGTGTAAACATATCACCATATCTTTTGGATTTGAGAAGTACTTCATTTGTCTTCGCATTTGAAATGATACTTCCTTCTTCGTTAAACACAGCCTGATTTCCTGTACCCACAACAAGTTGCGAAACACTAATCAAGTTATATTGAAGACCTTCAACATAAGCAACCCTGTTAACTGTGAATTTTCCATTTGTGACTTTTCCATATCCTTTCACTTGAAACTTGTGATTATTTCCAAATTTGACTACTCCAGCATTCACTAAGCTTCTATAATCTCACAAGTTTTCCTTTCTTCCAGTCATGTGACGAGAGCAACCACTATCAATATACCATTTCGCATCATATTGCTCGTCACATATCATCTGCATTTATTGAAAAAATTTAGGAACCCAAAACTTATTGGGTCCATCATTAGTAGTTTTGAACAAATTCTTTGAATTTAAAAACCATGTTTTCACTTTATCTGAGACATTATCCATTAAATCAACATCATCAGATCTAGATATTGAAATATAGTTGTTCAACAGTTTTGGATTTCCATTGACTTTCATCCCATCCTTCACAAAATTCGCAACTTTAATAATTGGTTTCCATTTTTGTATTGGAACTTGCGAATCATGAGATGATGAACTACTAGTAGAAGAGTTATTCACGAACTTGTCAAATGCAGTCTTTATCTGTTGCTCTGAGAACTTCCCATTTTGATATTGTTTTCCTTTCCCTTCAAGCCAATGGTTGATCGTATAAACATCAGATTTTCCTTTTGTATACGAAACTTTGGTCGGTTTTGAAATCGAAGGATTTGGAAAATTTGGTAGTTTAAGTGAAAATTTTGGTTTTGCTTCAGTTTTGACATCCAAAGTTGATGAATTATTCGTTAATTTTCCAACATTATAAAATTTATGATTATTCACAAATTTTTGCGAAGTCTCAAATTTTCTAATGTTGTCAAATTTCCGAACAAATTTATCATTATTTTTCATTGGAATTTTGTCAACGGAATATATTCGTTTGTGAAACTTGTATCGTTTTGAAATTTTGATGATTATTTCTTTAAAACTGTGCTTTTTCAAATTTTGATTTATCATTTGACACAACTTGCCAAAAGATTGTTTTTCTTGCTTTCCTTTTTGAAACATTATTTTCTGTTGAATACTCTCCAACCATCACTTTAAATTCATGAGAATTTAGTTTCGCTTCCATTTTTAGTTTTTCATCCTTTTCAAAAACTTTGTTTTCTTTTTCACGTTTAACCACCCATTTTTGTGATGATTTTTGACCTTGAAAAACATAAAAATTTTGAGTCAAATTGTTTTCTACTGTATTTTGATTTGCAAAGAAACCTTAAGTAGTTGACCTTTGATTATCATTTTCAGCCATTTTGTTGGGTTCAGGTTTAATATTCTCAACATTCCCAGTTGTGACAAAAACTTGATTTGGAAAAATTGTGTTATCTGTGCATGTAAATTTTGGATAAACCACAGTGTTAGTTTCCAAATAATGTGCACCTTTGTCATTAAGAATTTTGTCGAATTCTTTTGTATCACCAAACACTTTATCAACAACAACTCGTTGAGGTGTCACATTTGAAACCTTCACATCTTCTTTGTCTTCATCACTTTCATCTGTCTTCCAGCTTTCAACTTCCACATTATCAAAATTACAATGTTGCGAAGTAGAGGGTTTATCATTTTCAACCTTACTATTGAATCAACTATAATTTCTTTACCTTTGATCTTAGATGTGATATTAATGATTGACAATTGAGAACAATCAACCTCTGCTTCCTCTTCGATCTCACTGATTTCACTCACATTATCCAAATTTTCATTGACATCAACATAATTGAGTTGAGAATCAATAGTTGAAGTTTCGGTTTTCTTTAAGATTTTCACTGGTTCATTCTTTGTCAAACTTTCATTGACAATACTAACCAACTCATCAGCATTCAAGAATTCATCAATTTTGACAATACCATATGCGAATCTATCATCATGTATTTTGTCAAATTGTGCAATTGTGTTTTCGCAATCATAAGAAACAACATCAACTTTTTCACGTTCATATTCAAGAAAAGGTAAAAGTTTCCTATGTTGTTCTTTGCTAATTTCATATGAATGATGTAAAGCAGTTAATTTTGCATACAAACGCTTAGCAGAGTTACAGTAGATATTTCTTTGTGCTAGTAACAACCTAACTTCATTTCCAAGATTGTCCCTATCACAATTTACATTTTTGATCTGCAATTCAAGTTTGTCTACTCTGCTTCGTTTTATTTCTAATTCTCTCAATGTCTCAACTAGTTGCATATTTAAATTTTGAGCTTCAGTACTAGCAGACACAATAACAAAACTATTTATGATAAAAAGACTCTTCATTTTGTAAGTTATGACAATTTTATGAGTTTTAAGAGTCATAAATGTGACCTTTCGTATAATCTTGAGGACAAGTTACAAAAACACATTTTATGAACTACTTTTATATCAATTTAGATTGAAAACAACTAACACATAATTTTTTTCATTAATGTAAATTAACTCATAAAACAAGGTAGCACAAAACTTTTGGTGTTCTATAACTTGAGGACAAGTTATGGAGTCCATCCAATGTCATTGAGATAAAAAAATTACACTAACAAACAATTTGCACATAATTCCTATGATCTACCAAAACACATAAGCATGAACAATGCATATCAACAATTTTCAAGAATCATATAAACATATATAAAACTTGAAACTTTGGTAATAACCTTGAAATTGGTTTACCATAATCATTACCACATCAAAAACAAGTTTTATAAGTCCAAAACAGTTTAAGGTGATGATTCTAGACCAATTCCAGCCTTAAAACTCAAAGATATGCTGTCTGGGAGTCCAACTCGTCGAGTGCATGAACCAACTCGAAGAGTTGGATCAATTTGTGCATGGACTCGATGAGTCCACTGTCCAGAACAACAGAAAATCAATATTTTCAGCAATTTTCATCAAGTATAATTGAAAACAAGTCTTAGCTCTAATACCACTATTGGGTTTTGAGCATTCTAACACTCCTAAGGTGTTCATGCAAACCTAAATACCTTGGATCTAGTTTTTCACTAATTATATGTGCAATGGTGTTTCCAAGGTGTTAAACCTATAACTAGCATACAATTGTCATATACTACACAAGAATCTAGTTAGCATAACATACGTCATGGTGGAGATTGAAGTATTGATGTATCTAGCCTTAAGAGTTTAGCCCCAATAGTGTGGAAGCCTCAAGTGGAATCACAACACATCATGGACAAATGAGAGACTTATGAGAGAGTCTCCATGCACCTAAAACCACCATGAACTCCAAGAATACACAAGTGTCGATTTTGGGCAATGAAGTATGTATTTATATGTGGGATTTCTAAGGTCATTGATATAACCCAAATCTATACTCATGGGTCTTATGATCCATGGTTCATGTGGCCCAACTCTTTATGTATCCATAGATAAACTAGGTCCAACATGGATCATAAGCCCAACAAACATAAATAAAACTAATTAACATAATTAGTCCCCATAGATTTAATTAGTCTCTTTTTTATCACTAAATCAATTCTAAATTAATTCTTGATCAATACTAATTAAAACCATATGATTTCATATTAATATATTAGTACTTATAATATATTAATAAATCATATATAACCTTCTCACAACAGTCCATCGTAACAAATTGTCCTGATGATATGCAACCCAAATGGACCATACTACTCTCGGGTCAGGTACATATCAATAATAGTTATGGGCTTAGACCTCTAATCAAACAATCATGGTGTTCTTTATCAACGACATCCTACTTTAGCCACCGCATCGTAGGGAAAAGTACATTGCCTTCTTTCTCTTATGAAAAACACTCATCGGACCAAGAAGATCTATCCACCGTGTCGTTCTTCCAGTCTTGACAGTAGCCCTTTGCTGATTCTATTCTAACCTTGGGACATTTTTCATTAATCTTCAATCCTTCATAAATTCTTCTTTACTAACCCGTTTTTTTGTGTTTTTTATATCTACGAGAAGGTGGAAACATACTATACAAATTTGTTAAGTGATATGTTAGTGAATTATCACGGGTCTTAATATATTATGTCATAAATTTCGCCTAAAAGCATAAAATTTTTCATTTTACCCTTTTGGTCAAAATGCGTCTTCTCGTGCTTTCTTTCTCTTGAACTTACTCTTCTAACATCTTCTAAGTGACTTAAACTCTTTTTATTCCATTTTTTTGAAGTAAAACTTCATAATATCATATCTTTCTCATAGTTAACCATTTTACCCTTTTAGTCAATAGTTGATTAAAAGCCAACTTTCTCTAAATTTCCGGTTTATACACTTCCGGTCCTTAATAGTGCTAGAAAGATGAAAAACAATAGGATAATAAATCATGAAGCATTAAGCCAAATAAACTCATTTTTTTTCATCTTTTTGGGGGACTTAGTAGGATCCTCTTTAAAGCTCTTCCCTCGAGAACATAAATAGAACCAGGCACCACTACCACATATATGGAAAAATTATTGAAGCATGACACAGTAACTCAAATCAAATTATCTTCGATACGAAATTTTGCTTCAGTTAGCACTTAGGAATCCTGTAAGCCTTGATAACTTGCCCAAGGAAGGGCAAAGGGGAAATCCTTAAACCTACCTCAAAATAATAAAGATATAAGATGATATTACTGGAAGGAAGATGATTGATTGTAGAAGTGTCACCAAGGATTACAACATTCATCCTCTTCAATAAGATGATACTTTTCTAAAATCTGAACCAATCGGTCGAGTCACTTTTGATGGAAAAATAGGCATGGTGGATCGCAACATACTTTTAAAGGAAATAGAGAAATCATGGTGAAATAGGATAACTTGCAATAGATATAGGCACAACTGATGCGATGGACATTTACAAGAGAAAATAGGTGGAGTGTCGATTTATGACGAACCAATTGCACCAGTAGTTATGTGAGTGTATAAGTGCGTATAATCTACTCCGGGCGGTTCATTCTCCGAGTACTTAGAGGATATTTAAAGACCATTTATTCAAAATTGTTTAGCACCAACCTTTAACAATTAGGTTGGGGACTTAATGGTGTATATGGGTTAGCCTATACATAGAAGTAATATGACAACACTAATAAAGGTCTAACGAACACGATGAAACTACCGCCTACCAGACTCTTTCATGGAAAAGGAAATACTATTATATTAAAGGGCACTACCCTTGCAACCTTTGGGTGATGGTGTTGCTTGATAATTTATGGAAGGACCCAGACTCTTTCATGTGTATATGAAGACCACGACACACCTTGGTAAAGGCAAAACTTTTTTCTTAACAAGCAATTTAGCAACACTCACAATTGATATCTAACATAGCCATCAGAAAGCAATATCAGGGCTCCATCCCTTTGTATCGCTTTCTAACATAGAATTTTCCTACTTTTGCAGTCAGGCTTCCAGTTTGAGCAATAGAAGAGGAGACAACCCGGACTACCAGGCATACAAGAGGCTACGTAGCAATATGGGGTTCATTTTCTTTCGGTTAGACTGGGTTATCATTGTATGTAGAGGTTTATTAGTTGATTTTACTGATTATCAGTTTATTCAGTTTGGTTTAATCAATTTTTTACTTCTAAAATATTAACCAAAACCGAACCGAATAAGGTGCGGGTAAATCGATTTTCAGTTAATTTATTTTGGTTCTCGATTAAATCCAAATAACGAAAATCAACATATCAAATATATTAAGAAATATTGATTTGTCCAAGAATAAGTTAACAAGCAACATCTAAGTCAGTCGTAGGTCAAAAAATACGAAAAAAATATGAAAACTATAACATTGCGTATATGCACATTTGTGCATAAATGCACATATATACACATTACAAAAATGTTTTTTTTTTTTTTTTTTTTTTTTTTTTTTTTTTTTTTTTTTTTACTATTATGGTGTTTCTTGCTTAGACCATGCTCTAGGGGTGGTCTTTATGGTGTTGGTTTTGGTTTTGACAAATTTTAGCCGAAAACGATTATTGGTTAAAAAATTGATTTTGTTCAAATTTAGTATTTTGGTTTTTATATATTAAATATTATCTAAATTATTGAATTATTCATATATTACTCTTATAACGTCTGCTAACCAATCAAAATCAAAAATTCGTTAAATTCGTTAAGTAATGTATAAAAATAATAACTAAATGTAAACCAAATCAAAAATTCTTTAAATACCTAAGTCATTTTCGTGGGAAAATCTCCTTAGATGAGTCTGTCGGATACCATGTTGCTCAAGTGGCTTTATTAAATATTTATAATTTAATAGCTTAAGACTATCTGATGAGGGTCGAGTGTAAATTATTCAATACTCTTTTTTTTCTTGTAGTAAATATAAAATGAACTTTTGTGATTGAAAACAAAGGTATTAACTACAACGTCAATATTCTCTTGTTTTAAAATAAATAGTACTTTTTTCGACCAAGATATTGTAAAACAGAGAACTTCATACTGATGTGATTATTTTTATTTTCTTGGAGTGGTGGTATCTTTGAACATGCAAGACTAGAAAGCGACTAGGTCAAAAAGAATGTATATCGAAGCAAACAAAACCTATAAAAAAATCGAGTAGAAGAGATTCACTAGAAATTACTTTAGAACTTGCGTGACACCACGTAAACCTCATATAATCGCTTTTTTCACCTGAAAATAATGACTTTATGTAGACTTCTTGACCAAGAATTGTCCCCTTAAATATTTAGGAAAAAAAACAATCAATAGTTAATTATATTATTTTAGAAAAGTTCTACTTTGAAGTAATAGTCCTTTCAAATTCAAAGAATCTTAGCCGACAATCTCTGCAAGTGTTGCAATGACGTGTGATTATAATATCATAGAAAGAATTTGGAAAGAAAATGAAATAAAAAATAAAAAATAAATAAATAATTATAGAAAGTATATGATAAAAAGCAGTGGCCATGAATGACATTTGACGATGGTATGAAAGATTCGCCATGCATTCCAGGAAAATGTAAGAACAACCGTAGACACTAAATTTGTTTCTTTACAAAAAGAACATGATGTGCATTACTTTAAACAGTAGCTTAACTCTAGTTATTTGAGCCAGTAAAACTTAATCAAGAAGATATATCATATATGAGAAGTAGAAGATTAAGCCACTTATTTAAGTGCATGTTACATACATTTAGAGCGTCATCGACGTAATATGGGTGCATATATATGGATGAATAAAACCGCCAGCCAACCTAAACAACTCTTAAACTTCAAATACATACAATTATATATATATATATATATATATATATATATATATATATATATATATATATATATATATATATATATATATATATATATATATATATATATATATATATATATGTATTTGAAGTTTAAGAGTTGTTTAGGTTGGCTGGCGGTCTTATTCATACATATATATGCACCCATATTAGGTCGATGATGTTTTAGATATATGTAACATGCACTTAAATATAATGTTCTTATTCATACATATATATGCACCCATGTTAGGTCGATGATGTTTTAGATATATGTAACATGCACTTAAATATAATGTTAGGTTCATTTGAGGCCACCTATATTTTTTCATTTATTTTGTATTTTAAAATTATTTTTTAGAATATATACAGTGTAATATTCTATTAGAATATTTCACGTATTTAAAAAAAAAAAAACAGGATTTTTTTTTTTAGTTAATTCAAGTTCTAAAAATAATATTTTAAAAAGGAATTTTTACATTTTTTCATTTATTTTGCATTTTAAAATTATTTTTTAGAATATGTACAGTGTAATATTGTATTAGAATATTTCACGTATTTTTCAAAAAAAATGGGATTTTTTTTATATTTTTTTAGTTAATTCAAGTTTCGAAAATAATATTTAAAAAAGGAATTTTTAGATTTTTCAATTTATTTTACATTTTAAAACTATTTTTTAGAATATGTCAGTGTAATATTCTATTAGAATATTTCACGTATCACTAAAAAAAAAACGAGATTTTTTTTTTATTTTTTTTATATTTTTTAATATTTTTTTTAGTTAATTCAAATTCCGAAAATAATATTTAAATTTTTTTTTTGGATTTTTCCATTTAATTTTGCATTTGAAAATTATTTTTAGATTTGGTCTCACGGTCTCACAAAATTAGAATGGTCTCAAATGAACCTAAACCTATATATATATATATATATATATATATATATATATATATATATATATATATATATATATATATATATATATATATATATAGAGAGAGAGAGAGAGAGAGAGAGAGAGAGAAATAAAATTTCAATAAATAACTATTAATAATGAAAGAATCAATTTAAAACGTCAGATTTAAAAACGATCAACGATAAAAGGAATGATCGTAACAAATCACTTCCTTTTTTTAAGTTATGTTTTTATCGAAACAAAACCGAATATACTATTGTTCATTATTTATAGTCCTTTTTCCACACATATCTATATTTATATATACAAAAAAATGATTTTTTTTCAAAATAATTCATTTCATTTCTTTGTTTTTTGAAAAGTTAAGTTCTATTTTTTAACGAAAAAGTTTAATAAATATATCAAAATTCATATTTTTTTTTACTCTTTAAACATAGATTGATATTGATATAATAAAACGGAATTTTCGATTCATATTCACATTGTGAATCTAGTTAGATTTACATTATGAATAAAAATAAGTCATATTCATATTATGAATTTTGAAAACTAAATTATCAACTGTTCAGATTCACAATATAAATATATTCATTTGTTGATTTTCCAAAACTAATTTATTAACAATCAAAACGTTAAAAATAATTTAAAATTACATGAAAATATATTTTGATTCATATGTAAATTTCAATAAATTAATTTGTGAATGATCAAATATTTAAAATAAAATCAAATTCACATTATGAATGTTAAATTAAAAAATTATAGTTCACATTCACAGTTTGAATCTGAACTGACTGAGGTTTTTTTTAATTGGTTGATATTAATTAATAGGGGACAAAATTTTGAAACTTTCGGTATAGTTAGTTTTTTTTTGGATAAAATAACATAAATACTGAAAAAAAAAACAACAAAATGAAATGCATTTTTTTGGAAACAAAAAATAAAAATAACTTATTTTTTATATACCAACATGGATTTCTATGCAAAAACGACGAACAGTTATAAACAACCGTATATTTGTTGTTTTTTTTTTCGATAAAAAAATGACCTAATAAAATTTAAATAAAAAAGTGGCGGGATTTGGTAACGAGATCATTTTTTCAATGTATGTGTGTCAAATATACAATTGTACATCTATTAATTTGGTCGTTAATTATTATTATTTTTCTATTGAACATCACATCACCTCATATATATATATATATATATATATATATATATATATATATATATATATATATATATATATATATATATATATATATATATATATATATATATTTGTGTGTGTGTGAATATTTATGTGAAGTTAAATGTATTTACAAAACCAAACAAAAAAATTATGTTAGTCATTATCATAGAATAACATTGTCCATACGACGACACAATAAATGTTTATCAATTTATGAACCTAACACACTCTCTCTCCCTCTGTGTGTATCTCTCTCTCTCTCTCTCTCTATATATATATATATATATATATATATATATATATATATATATATATATATATATATATATATAGGGGTAGGTTCAAATATGGATACACATCTATTGCGTGGATGTGTGTCGAAAGTGTTATTCTATGAGAATGACTAAGATAATAGGTTGTTTGGTAATATATGAATATGTTCAACCTCACACAACTATCGACATTATCATGCATTCTCACTAATTCTTATTTATTTTTTGTTCCCATACATAATTTTTCAATCATTTTCATTCTTAAATAATACGATTACCAATAACATATTCTAACCACATTCTGACAGAATGAAAATCATAAGACAATTTTTAATACCTTATAGACGATTTAATTATTGACAACGCAAGATAATGACAATAGTTATCTAAGGTTGAATGTATTTATATTACCAAACAACATATCTTATTACTCATTCTAACAAAATAGCCTTGTCACACGTCTGTACAATAGATATTCATCCATGTAACAGACCGAAATTCAGGTACAACCAATTAGCCCTTCATCTTTTAAATAATTGTCATTTTTGGCCTTTGTGTTGGGCGAGTTGCTCGGCGTACAAAGAGTACGATGCGCATACTCGCGCGCCTTCTGGAACACGTTGTCACCCGGGTACGCTGGGCGTACCCAAGGTTAGCCGGGCGTAACCGGTCCAGACCCAAAACCCTAATTTGGCTTGATGGCTATAAAAGGAATGAGATGGCCTTGTCCCTCAGCCACCATCCTTCAGAAAGAAACCCTAAGAGAGCTTTTCCTTCGTTTTTAGCTAGAGTGTGAGTATTGTAAGCCTCAAGGTGTCATTTCAAGGTAGCAAAAGAGAAGAGAAGTCCATTGTGGAGGCTAGGAGCTAGTGGACAAGTGTAGATCCGAGGATAACAAAGGTTGGAGCTTCTTCCTGAGGTAAGAAGTTCAGATCTTTCCTTATAGTTCTTATGGTATGCTTCTTGGACCAATTTCTAGGGTTTTTGGTCCCAAAGATGGAGACTTTAAGAGCAAGTAGTCTCCATTGGCTTAGATCTATCATATTCCTGGTCTATTTGAGTTGTATGTTCATAAAAATGTAATCTTGGACGTAAATATTTAGCCATGCATAAGATCTAGATCTTTGGAGGTGAAAAAAAAAGGTATTAAAGGGTGTAGGAGCCTTTACAGCCATGCCAAGGCTTAAAAGTTCCGACTTTATGGGTTAGGAGACTTAAAGAGAGCCAGATCTGGAAGTTAAAGGAGTGTCTTAACCATTTAAGACAAAGAAATATGGTATGGCTGAATCTGGGATATACGCTAGGCGTAACTCCCAGTACGCGCAACGTAAGGGGTTACGACGCCCGATTGTGGTTCATCGATGGACGCCCTGCGTACAAAAGCTGGTACGCCCCGCATACTATGGTCTATTGACTTTTGTTGAATTTTAGGGTTTTGGTCAATATGTGGACCTTGAGTCAAGGAGGGTGAAATGGTCTTTTACCCCTCTGTGGGATCAGGAAAAGGGTGTAGCCTAGTCTTGGAAGCCTATATTAATTAGAATGATATTTCGTTATGATTAGGTGGGGTTGGGTCTTCGTTTCGAGATTCGGAGATAGCGAGCACGTGAGATTCTAGACTTCATGCGAGGTGAGTCTTCTCACTATACTGTACCCGGAAGGGTATTTATGTGTGACCGGAAGGTCGGATATGTTATGAGTTGTATGATAAGTTATGGACTCCATAAAATTTTCATTGAGATCAAGAATTATACTAAAAAATAATTTGCATAATTCCTATGATCTACCAAAACTCATAAGCATGAACATTCATAATCAACATTTTTCAAGATTTACATAAACACATATAAAACTAGAAAATTTGATTATAGCATTGAAATTGGTTTAGCATAATCATTACCACATTAAAAATAGGTTTTATAAGTCAAAAACAGTTAAAGGTAATGATTCTAGACCCATTCCAGCACCAAAACTCGAAGATATGCTATTTGGTGGTCCAACTCGTCGAGTGCATGAACCAACTCGTCGAGTTGGTTGGATTTTGCCTTGGACTTGTTGAGTCCATTAGTGAACACGGCAAGTCCACTGTCCCAGCAGCAGAAAAGCTTCAATTTAAGCAGTTTGCTTCAAGTATAAGTGAAAACCAGCCTAGGCTGTAATACCACTGTTGGGTTATGAGCATACTAACACTCCTATGGTGTACATGCAGCCCTAAATACCTAAGATCTATGTTTTCTCTATTATACATGCAAATATCAATTTCCAAGTTATTTATCCTAACTAGCATATTATGAAATACAAGTAATATAAAATCTAGTAGAATTACATACCTCTTTGTTGGTGCTTGATTCCATGGAGCTCAAGAGCCTAGTGCCCCAAATGTGACACCTAAAATAGTTCACACAACACCATGAACATTTGGAATGACCATGAGAGAAGATATGAGACTTATCAATCTATTAAATCAGCTTGCCCTCTATGTTGTACACTAGTGCCGATTTCACCAATAATGGGCTCTTTATATAGAGTGCACATTAGGGTTACACCATGTAACCCATCTCTTTACCCATTCCTTATGCTCTTTGGGTTTTAACCTCCATGGAGTATCCACGGGCCACCACATGGGTTAAACCCAACGTAAGGAATCATGGATCACAAGCCCACATATATAAGAATCAATGATTTACACAATCAGTCACCATATATTTAATTAGTTTCTTTTGACTTAAAATTAATTCCAAATTAATTTTTGATCAATACTAAATAAATAATATGATTTCATATTAATATATTAGAACTTATAATATATTAATATGTCACAAATATCTTCTTCTCATTAAAAGGTCTACCCAAATGTTTCGATGTCATGCAACCTAAATGGACCATGTCGGGTCGGGTCAAGTATATACCAATTATAGTTATAGACTTGGAAATTAATCCAAAAGTAGCAGATATGAGTGGGGTTTGGGAAGTGTTTTAGTAGTTTTCAAGAGTGGTTTAGTATTAGTGTTGGTGGGTTGAAGCGCTAGTAGTGGTAAGTGTTGGATGTCAGCAGACTGACCTCTTTTGATAGAGAAAAGGAGTTTGCTTCAAGTATAAGTGAAAACCAGCCTAGGCTCTAATACCACTGTTGGGTTATGAGCATACTAACACTCCTATGGTGTACATGCAGCCCTAAATACCTAAGATCTATGTTTTCTCTATTATACATGCAAATATCAATTTCCAAGTTATTTATCCTAACTAGCATATTATGAAATACAAGTAATATAAAATCTAGTAGAATTACATACCTCTTTGTTGGTGCTTGATTCCATGGAGCTCAAGAGCCTAGTGCCCCAAATGTGACACTTAAAATAGTTCACACAACACCATGAACATTTGGAATGACCATGAGAGAAGATATGAGTCTTATCAATCTATTAAATCAGCTTGCCCTCTATGTTGTACACTAGTGCCGATTTCACCAATAATGGGCTCTTTATATAGAGTGCACATTAGGGTTACACCATGTAACCCATCTCTTTACCCATTCCTTATGCTCTTTGGGGAATGTAGGGACCTAGTCAAATCAAAGTGGGGGAGACCTATTCCACAAGTCAGGAGCAGGAGTAAGTTCAATTTGGGATGCCTTCGGATTAGTAGTCGGTGGTTGAGACAGAATGGTGAGCGTAGTAGGACTGCGGGATAGCCACATCATTCCCCAGAAGCGATTTAGTGAGGGAAGCGATGTAAGATTTCGGGTAAGCTATAGCATTCATTAGTAGTTTAGTTAGCGGAGTGTGGGTGGGGGCCCGTATCTACTAGTTTGCGGAGTGTGGGCAGAGGCCCATATCTCCTAATTAGCAAGGTAGGGATCAGGCAAGGGTAATTTGTTGAGATTAGTATGGAGTTGGCCTGCGTAGTCCTAGAGAGGTGAGACATTGGGAGAAGCCGCTCCAGTATATAGTTGGGGAGACCCATGGGTGAGGCGTGTGCGACAGTAGCTAGGAAGGTGAGACTAGAGGGATAGACCGCTCTAGGATATAGTCGGGTGAGACCCGTGGGTGAGGCCCGTGAGATTATAGAACCGCAGTTGGGACCTGGTAAGGACCTTAGCGTCAAGATAGGGGATCGAGGATCCTAGGACTTGTAGCACCTGAGTGGCAGAGTAGATAGAGCAGCTTAGATAGCCGAAGTTTCTTCGGAAGTCGCTAGGAGTGACTAAGAGATGGTGTTGGGTGTAGTAACTGGTGGGAGTCCGGTAACCCAGATATTGACAGATTAGTTGGGACGAGGGTGGTCTCAGTTCATCCGGAAGGCGGATAAGGGACAGCAGAATTTTCAGTTAGTGGTGGTAATGATAAGAGAAGTATGGTATGAGGCAGCTAGTTGATCGAAGAGTGCTACGCCTCTCACAATAGGGTTGAATAATCTCATAGGGAAGGATTTGACCCTGCTACATAACTCTCGTATGAGTCCAATCGTTGCATGGATGAATCTTATCCATTCGATGGGATGGGTGCTCAGCACTAAGTTATAGTAGTAAGTAGTATTCAGTGAGTACCGACAGTAGGACCAGCACTAGGAGTGGATGGAGTACTGGATACCATGAGGGGCATGTCCTTCACGACAATAGCAGAGGTGGTTGGTTATAGAAAGTTGCCTTGGGAAGGCCAGTGAACACGCAAGGAAAAGGGGGTAAACCCCTAAGATGTGCAGCATGGGTACCCGAGGAGTACCGAAAGGATTGTCAGTTGGGTAAGAGTCGTGTTCTTAGGATTTTTGGTGATTAGAGTGCTCCCGAGGTTTTACCTTCAAGGTTTAGTTTTGGCTGAGTGACCGGGCGGAAGGTCAATAGAAGTGATCCCTCCTGGATCGAACTCAGTAAGAGATGTATTCACTGGGCAGAAACGTTGTGAGCAGATTGCAGGATAGTTGGCCGTAGCGGACTTCGTGGATGAAGTCTAGTTTAAGTGGGGGAGAGTTGTAACACCCTGTTCTGAAAGTATCAGTTATTAGATTTCATAGGCCCAGGCTAGGGGCATTCCGGTCTTTTATGGGTCTTGAAGTTTTGATTCGAGAGGTTGGGGTCGGGGTGTGTTGCTAGAAGCGTAGGCTTTCTTGCCACATTTTTGTGGATATAAAGTTCGTCGGAAACGGACTTAGAATGAAGGAGTTATAGCACTTTCAAGTTAGTGACGTTAATGGTCCCTAAATGGAAAAAAATGGCAAGGAAGATGGCCAGCATGAGTATGCCTAGCGTAGGCTGAGGTATGCCCAGCGTAGAGGGGTGAGGGATCGCGGGTGCGGAGAGGCGTACGCCCAACGTACTCTCAGAGTCTCAAAACCCTAACTTTTAAGGTTGAGCCACAATATAAAGAACATAACACCCTGGTTATCAGCCTCCCTCTCATGTTCATATAGCCCCCATGAAACCCTAATCCTCTTTGAGTGTTCTTGGAGTTTGGAAGGCTTGGTGAGAGCATTTTGGTGTTTTGGATCCACTCTTCAAATAAGCAAAGGTCAAGGCAAGGTGTTAGTGCAAGGGAGAAGGTTCAGATATGGGATTGTTGCTTCACTTCAAACCTTTTTAAGGTATAAAGTCATGAGCTTGATGATTAATCTTTTAGATCTCTTTAGGGTGGGTTTATGGACTCTTTTAGCCCAAAGGATGGATCTTTGTGAGGAAATCCCGTTTGTGAGCTTAGGGTTGCCACCCTCAGAGCTAAAAGGGTCCCTTAAGTAGTAAAATTGCCATCTTTGAGGTCTTAATGAGCTCATGCATGAGTTAAGACCATTTCTATGGAAGTAGAAAGTCATTTTTGAGTTTGGTCTAGTTTGTGGCATGCAAAGTCACCAAGTCAGTGACTTTATGGATTAAGACATGGAAAAGGACTTGGATCTGAGATTGTAGCTTCTAGATCGGAGTATTAATCACCTAATGAGAAAAGGGATTAACATGGGTTACGTTAAGTGTACGTGCAGGTACGCCCATCGTACTCACCAATTACTCAGTATGCTTAGCGTACGTTAGTGTACGCCCCGCGTACTCTTGCAGTTTGGGCTTTGAGTTATTGGGTCATGCTTTGGACTTTAGGCCTTAGTGGGCCAGCAGAAGTCAGATATTATGGGCCAAGGAAATAGGTGGGCTTAGAGGAAGGCCCAATAGAGGGATTGGTCCCAATTTAGCAAATCAGGCCATTAGTGGGTCACTAGTGGGATTGGAAAGCTTACATAGTGTTGGGCCTTAGTCTTGGGCCTTAGATATCGACTAAGTTGGTTTAGGGGTAGAATTGTCATTTTACCCCCGGAAGGGTTATTGTATTGGTCTAAGTGATGTTTGGTATCGGTAGTTCGGGAAGCCGAAGGGTCAGCAGTTCGGGAATTGTCAATCAACAGCCAGAGGAGTATCAGCAGAGTTCAGCAGTGCGAGGTGAGTTTCCCTTTGTGTGAATGGGTCTACGGCCATAATACCGGCCCATGTGGTTATGAGTAGGAATATCTGGGGTTAGCCCTAGGCACTGTTTGCTAGTGTGATATTTAGGACCAAGGTCCAATGTCAGGCGGGTGCCTAAGGAATTGTTTGCATGATAGAGTATATCAGTTATCTATTTGACACTTGTATGTGTCTGGTATGGAGGTGAGTGTAGGCGAGGTCTCGTATCTCACCATTAGCAGAGTATGGACGGGGCTCCATATCTCATTACTAGCCGAGTAGGAGCGAGGCCCGAGTTAAGAAAGAAGTGAGTGTGGGCTGGGCCCATATCTCACTATCAGCAGGAGTGTGGACGGGGCTCCATGACTCATCAGTAGCTGGACAGGGGCGGGGCCCAAGACAGGCGAGGCCTTAGGAAAGTAATGTAGTAGGGTATGTTCAGTTATTGTGTTATGTGCTATGGTTATATGTTTGCATGCATTTGGCGAGCGGGGTCCAGAGACAGGCGCGACCTAAAGTAAAACATATATGTATACCGAGCGGGGCTCAGAGACAGGCGGGGCCCGATGTAGCGAGTGCGGCCCAATGATTGCACTATGTGATTGTGCATGGTATGTGGTAGGCTGGGGAACTCACTAAGCTTCGTGCTTGCAGTTTTCAGTTTTTGTTTCAGGTACTTCCGGTAGCGGAGGGAAGAGCTCGAGGTGATCGCATGACACACACCATTGTTTAGTCAGCCTGGGATGTTTTACTCCGATATTAAGAATATGTTTTGAATTAACACTCTGATTTTATGTTATGAATTATGCTATGGATTGATAAATGTGGTTTAAGTAACGTTTTAAAAATGAAATTTTTAGTCATGATTTTTGGGTCCTTACATGTAGTTAGGCAGGTTTAATGTTGGTTCGTCAACTTATGTTTGTTCATTCCTTTAAGAATGCTTCTCCAAAAAAGTTTTGTATGTTGATTCATGAGTAAATTCATGTTATTGTATATTCATTCTGTCAAAATATGGATTTTTTTGTACATTCGTTCTTTGATTTATGACGTTCATTCTTGCAAGAATGCATAATAAAAAAAAGTTATGTATTATTTTTTATCAACTTTTTACTCCATAACCATGATAATGAATTTTAAATCATGAATTTATAGAAATTATGTGTGATTGTTTGGTTAGTAAAAGAATATATCACATTCGTTATTATATTGTTAACCAAATTAACATAACTACCTTACAACCATTTTGAGTTTATTATTTTATACATCCTCACATATTTTAATATCCTACACTTTAAATCACATTTGTTTATTCTTTTAATCTATTGGTCTAAATTAATCCCTACATCCACACAATATATACCATCCATAAAATAACCTAACCCTATATATATATATATATATATATATATATATATATATATATATATATATATATATATATATATATATATATATATATGGAATTTTTTTCAAAAACCAAAAGATTTGCGAGACTTGAGTACTCTTAATCCGCTCATCATTTCAAAACTAAAACCTTCTATATTAACGAAATATAGCGTTTAAGTCATATCTAAACTCAACAAAGATTTGATGCTTTTTAAAAAAAATGTTGTCATAAATGTGCATTCGCGCATATATATGAGTCAACAGTCATGTATGCGTCCGTAGTCCATATACCTGTTGATATATATATATATATATATATATATATATATATATATATATATATATATATATATATATATATATATATATATATATATATGTTGGGTTGAAGATTTGTTCAAGGGTTGCGTCTTTGGGCTCGACTATTTGTTTATTTAATTTGTATTCCGGTTTGGGCCTGTCCAACCGAGAGCCCATTATGTTTATTATATAAGTATATGCTTGCATGCATATTAGGTTAATGATTGATCAAGAGTATAACGATAGTATTTACAGATTTCTTTAATCGTTCTTGTAAACCTACCAATCCTCTACAGTTGATGTTCTTAATCGAGCTCTTCTGAGGATTTTGTTTTAATCATTCGACACGTTTGATTCACTCTTGCGTTGTTCTTATTTTCGTGTTCTTGCTGTTTTATATTTACTTACCTGTTTAAGATCTAATCGATCTTTAAAGATTAAAGTCTTAATCTCATCAAGTGGTATCAGAGTAGGAGGCTGTGTAATCGATACACATCTTTTCTGTGAAAAGGTTTCAATTAGGGTTTTTCCGCAATTACTGATATTTATTGAGCCGTCATCTCATTATTGACGTATCTTGATATTTATTATTTTGCCCTAATCTGAGTTATTACAAGTCTGATCTTTGAACAGGTTTTTCGATCATAATGGACGAGTCGCAATCAAACCCCATCAATATTTCCAATAGCATCGGTTCAACCACGAAGATTCCAATCCTATATACCCATGACTATGAAGTCTGGGCGCATCACTTCGAAGACTACGTGATAGGATCTGAGGATAATGGATACCTCATATGGGAAGCTATCATTAATGGACCTTTTTCTCATTCTGCAACGTCCAGGATTATCAAAACTCAAAAGGAGTACAATGATCTGCTGAAGGATGTTAAAGATATTCCACAAGATGAAAAGGATAAATTCCAGTGCAATATCAAGGCGTTAAGATTGATAAGATTCGCCCTTCAGTCCGACACCTTCAGGTTGGTCAGCTCATGCACGACGGCAAAGGAAGTTTGGGATAGACTTCGCGAACTGTACTCTACAGACGAGGATCTTGAACATTCTATCCAAACCTTGCTCTTATCTAAGTTTGGAGAATTCAGGCAAGGAGCCGAAGAAACAGTGACCCAGACGTTCGATCGCTTCAATCATCTTCTCAGCAGGATGATCAAGCATGACATCGAAAGGAAGCTTATCGAGCAGAAGGTTACGTTCTTAAATGGTCTAAGGTCAGAATGGAGAGCTGTGGTGTCTACAGTCAAAGCCCATGAGCAGTTTAAATCACATTCTTTGGCGAAACTGGTGGGTATTCTCAAGTCCCAGGAGAAGATTGTACTGCAGGAGAAGAACGTTGTTTCAAGCCTTGGTTCGCTGGCCCTCCTGTCAAAAAGTAAAGCTGTGATGGAGGATGAAGACCTTAACTTGGAGGAGTATGACCTCACGTCTGAGGATTATGCTATGATGGTGTCTAACCCCAAGAGGTTCATAAAGAAGAGATTCCCCAGCAATAAAAACCAAAACTGGCAGGGGAGTTATAGTTCAGAAAAAGTTAACAATGAACCGAAGGTTGAAGAGCCCAAGAAGGAACCGAAAGTGGATGGTGATTCTGGAGTAAGCTGTTACTACTGTGGTGGGAAAAACCACTATGCTAAAGATTATGTCCTTAAAAAGATGGCTGAAAAGGATGATGAAAACGATGAGGAAGCTGTGCTGCAGAAAAGGCTCGATGAGATGAGAAAGAAGAAGTCTACCGCTAACCCTTCCATGAATGCTCTTATTGTGCAGGGTTCGGTTGCTGATGACGAGTTCGATAGCGTGGAAGTTTGGTCTACCGACTCAGAAGACGATGAAGTGAGGAAGCCTACTCATGGAAAAGCTTATGTGGAAAAGGAGGAGAGCAGTGGAGGAAGATGCTTCATGGTGTCTGATGTATCTCAGATGAGGGGATACAACACTGATGGTGGAAGCAATGAACCGAAGGGGCAGGAGGACATGTGCTTTACGGCCAAACCACTCAGCCAACAGTTCAATGAGCTTGATGAACTGATAAAGAAGGTACAGTCGGTTTTCATTTCATTTAAAGTACCACAATCCTCATATGAGAAAGAACTAAAAAATGTTAATACAAGAATTTCTCATCTAGATAGTAGCTTAACTCAAACTTGAGTCACCAATTCTAACCTAACTGATCAATTAAGCAGGGTGTCTTCAAAGAGTGAGGAGCGGCGCATGTGGATCGAGTTGAAGGAGTCTGAATTAGTTAAAATTAAAGACGAAAACATTTATTTACAAAGAGACAATTTAAAATTGTTAAAACAGCGGAATGTTTTTTGTTTAATTGCAAAACGTCTTTATTCTAATATTACTCAGCTTCACTTGGACTGTGAAAAAGGCCAAAAGATCCATCGCATGATTTTGCCCTTCCTTGAGTTTAAGGAGGATGAAATTGATGCCGAAGCTTATAACTGTGAGAGTGTGATATCATATGATGATGTCAATCCGACCTACATGTATGGACTGGACAAAATTGAGTCCTTCATTAAATCCAAGGACCACAAGGACATGCTTAAAAACCTTTTGGATGAAAATGATAGACTTAAACTGAGAACCGAAACCATACAAAAATTTGACTCTTTAAACGCCAACGTAAGCCCAGAAAACAAAATTGATGTTGAAAATGCATCCGAGCTTAACGAGGAAGACAACATGAGTGAAATTTCTGTAGAGGACACGGCTGACTGCTCAGAATTTGTAAAAAGCGAACCTGAAAACCGCAAGAATCTAATTTCTGAAAATTCAGTGGAGTTCGCTATATTGTCCCAACAAAAGTCCCCGATCTTAGCAGAGAAAGCAGTTGTGTATCAAAAGGTTAGGACCACTCCAAATCAAGTATACAAGGTCACTAGAGTAACAGAACATCAGAAGGCTGAACTCACAGCTATTGTAAACGAAGACAATGCTGATGGATGTGATGAGTACTTCTGGTAAGCTCCGATAGATAATGCAAACGAAACGGTAGGCTTATCAGAAAGAACCTCTTGGATGAGTAAAGGTAGATACATACCTGAACCCTTGAATAAGCCAGATAATTTCGATGAGCCAAGCACCAGTGGTACGAAAGACATTCCTCAGGAGAATCTCTCTGAAAGGAGGCAATTCTGGCAATCCCAGAATGCATACTTCTCACATCAAGACAAGAATCTGAAGTATGAAAACAATCCTGTCGAAAAGCCTAAGAGCCACAACAACCGAAAGCCAAGGTTCGGTTCACAAGAGAATACCAACCGAAAGCAAAGGTTCGGTTCTGAGAATGACTTCAACCGAAAGCAAAGGTTCGGTTCAAAGAACGATTCCAACCGAAAGCAAAGGTTCGGTTCTGAAGTCAAAAGAGATCAAAACTCTAAGGTCAGTCCCTCCAATGATCAAAAGCAAAAGGGTCACCTAGAGTCTCCAGCCAAGAAGTCCTCTCAATCTAAACCCACTCCTTCTAGTTCATCTAATTCTTCTACTTCCACCAATTCATCTCCATCTTGCTCTAAAGCTCATTCTGTTCATTCTCAAAAATTTCATTCATCGGCTGAACAAAAGGGCAAACAGAAGGTTTCTACATCCACACCAGAGTCTGAACCGAACACACCCAATCCTAATAAAATAAAAGTTTTTACCATTAAAAAGAAAGATGAAACAACACTTATAAAACGAACATATCTTGTTGACATCTCTCTTACTGTTCCTATTCCCATGAAAAGCTCACGTAGACCCAAGAAACTTTGGGTTCCTAAATTTGCTTAATTTTTGCAGGTTATAAGTGACGAGCAGTTCGACGAAGAATGGTACATCGATAGTGGCTGCTCACGTCACATGACAGGGAGGAAAGAGGAGCTCAGGGAATACAGATCTCTTTCAAATGGTGGCAATGTCAAGTTTGGAAACAATTCCTTCGGCACCATAAAGGGATACGGAATGATAACTAATGGTGATTTCACTATAAGGAAGGTGGCTTATGTGGAAGGACTCCAACACAACCTCATCAGTGTATCTCATCTTGTTGGAGGTACAGGTCTCAAAGTCTCATTCGACGATGAAGGTTCTGAAATTATTGAGAAGAAGACAAAGAAAGTAATTCTCAAGTCGGAGCGAAAGGGTGAAATGTTTCCTCTAAACCTTAAACCCATCAAAGGAAACCCAGCTATATGTTTATTATCAAAAGCTCAATCTGACGAAAGCTGGTTGTGGCACAGAAGACTCTCTCATCTCAACTTCAAAGATATCAACAAACTTGTCACTGGAGGTCATGTTCGAGGCCTTCCATTGCTCAAGTTCGACAGAGATCATTTATGTGCTGCATGCGAAATGGGGAAGCAGAGTCGTCAAAGTCATCCATTTGTAATTAACACAGAAGTTGTTGAACCACTCGAATTACTTCATATTGATTTGTGTGGTCCATCATCTATCGAAAGCATCGGTGGTAGCAAGTATATTCTTGTTATTGTTGATGACTTTACACGATTTACATGGGTGTTCTTTTTAAAGCTCAAATCTGAAGCGACTCATAAGCTGAAAATGTTCATCAAGCAGATTGAAGTACAGCTCAAGAAGGTCGTTCGCAACATCAGGAGCGACAATGGTCTGGAATTCAAAAACAGGGTTTTTGAAGAATTTCTAGCAGAAAAGGGAATAAGTCACAACTTCTCAGCTCCTTACACTCCTCAACAGAACGGAATAGTCGAAAGACGAAACCGATCTTTGTGTGAAGCTGCCCGAACTATGCTAAGTTTCGCTTCCTTACCTCTTTATTTTTGGGCTGATGCTATTTCTGCTGCTTGTTTTACACAGAACAGGTCTTATCTCAACAAACGATTCACGCTCACACCATACGAGATTCTCAACAACAGAAAGCCCAATGTAAAATTTTTCCACGTGTTCGGCTCACGGTGTTTCATCTTTAACTCTAAAGAACACCGCAACAAGTTCGATGTCAAAGCCGACGAGGGAATCCTTCTGGGCTACTCTCTCACATCCAAAGCATACAGAGTCCTAAACAAGCGTTCGAGAAAAATTGAAGAGACATATTACGTGACCTTTGACGATAGCTATGTCAAAAAGCTACAAGCCAAAGAAGACACCGTTGGGGAAATCTTTCCTCAAACTGGCCAAGTCACAGTCTCGATCGCTAATCTATACAAGAAATTTCTGGAGCTCTTTGACGAACCAGAGAAAGATTCTCTCTCAGAAGCAGGTGCAGCAGACAACAAGGTAGACCACATGAAGCAAATTGTCGAAGAAGCTGCCAGGAGAATGAATGAAGGAGGATCGACTTCTGATGAACCTCCATCCAACGATGCTTCAGTCGAGGGGGAGCCAAGCTCACATGTCGAGGGGGAGCCAAGCTCTACAACTGCAACCGAAAGTGCTTCTCCAACCGAAAGTGCTTCTCTAACCGAAAGTGCTTCTCCAACCGAAGGTGCATCAACGCCTGCAAGTCCAACATCACAAGAAACCTCTGAACCTCAAGTTTCTCAAGGCTCATCAATCGAGGGGGAGCATGCTGATATGACGGTTGACTACGATAGCGAATCCGAGCCAGAAGAAATGATCAATGCTGAACTAGACCCAACCTTTGATCCAAATTATCCTCCTCTTACCAAATGGACCAGAGATCATCCTATCTCTCAAGTGGTTGGTGATGTCTTTGAAAAGGTTCTGACCCGATCACAACTAAAGGCAAAACAGACATCCTTATTTTCAAAGGTTGAGTTTTGTATGTTTAACTCATTCGTATCAAAAGTTGAACCGAAGACAGTTAACACTGCCCTCGATCACTCTGATTGGGTTCAAGCAATGCAAGACGAACTGAACGAATTTGAAAGGAACAAAGTCTGGCGCCTCATTCCAACTCCTCCAAATGCTTCGGTTGTTGGTCTCAAATGGGTCTTTAGGAACAAAATGGACAAAGAAGGGAATGTTATAAGGAACAAAGCTCATCTGGTAGTAAAGGGATACTGTCAGGAGGAAGGGATTGATTATGAAGACACTTTCGCTCCTGTAGCTAGGCTGGAATCTGTAAGAATATTTCTTGCTTATGCTGCCCACAAAAACTTTGAAGTTTTCCAAATGGACGTCAAGTGTGCATTTCTTAATGGAGAACTCGAAGAAACAGTGTATGTGTAGCAACCTCCTTGGTTCGTGAACGAAAAGTATCCAAACCATTGCTATATTCTGGATAAAGTTGTGTATGGCCTTAAACAAGCTCCGAGAGCCTGGTATGAAACACTAACTAAATTCTTAAAGATGTCTAAATTCAAACAAGGTTCGGTTGACCCAACCTTCTTTCGCAAAAAGGAAGGTAACCACCTTATGATAGTTCAAATTTATGTCGATGACATTATCTTTGGCTCTACGAATCCCAGCTTAACAGCTGAATTCAGAAAGTTGATGGAGACTAAATTTGAAATGAGCTCAATGGGTCCGATTAACTTTTTCCGTGGTTTAAATATTAGACAGGGACCCGAAGGCATTTTTATCAATCAGGAAGCGTACACGAAGACTCTCCTAGTAAAGTTTGGTATGATGGGAGACTCCAAAGTCAAAGTCCCAATGGCATTTGGCACCAAGCTAACTCCATCCCTAGACAAACCGGCTGTCGATATCACGCTTTATCGTCAAATGATAGGCTCACTAATGTATCTTACTGCTAGCAGGCCTGACATCATGTTTTCTGTGTGTTATTGTGCTCGATTTCAGGAAAACCCACGCGAACCTCACATGCTTGCAGTGAAGAACATTTTACGCTATCTCAAGCGAACCACCTCCTTAGGTCTATGGTATCCTTCCAACTCAGGCTTCTTCGTTCAAGCCTATTCTGATGCTGACCTTGGAGGATGTGGACTCTACAGAAAAAGCACTACTGGTGGCTGTCAATTCCTCGACGGGAAGTTGGTCAGCTGGCAATCCAAGAAAAAAATGTGTGTGTCGTTGTCTACTGCCGAAGCGGAATACATAGCCGCTGCTTCCTGCACCTCACAAGTGATTTGGATCCAGAGTCAACTTCGAGACTATGGACTCAATATGAAGAAGATACCACTATATTGTGACTCTGAAAGTGCAATTAGGATCTGTCATAACCCAGTGCAACACTCTAAAACCAAACACATAGCACTGAGGTATCACTTCATCAAAGATCACGTGGAAGATGGAAACGTCGAAGTTCACTTCGTAAGAACCACTGATCAACTGGCTGACGTCTTTACCAAAGCTCTTCCTGAAGCATCATTCAACAGAATACTGCAAGGGCTAGGTATGATGGAATCAGAGTCAGTACCTCACACTACCTCTCAACCTCAAACGTAAGAAGCAAAACCGACAGAACGTTCGGGTTCGGTTAAACCATCTGACTCGCTCATCACTTCAAAGATAGTTTTTCTTGGTTGTATATTTCTTGTACAAAAATTGTTTTTCTTAGTGTTGAAAGTATTTTCTGATTGCATGTCTAAATTCCTTGGTTTCTTAAAATTTTCCAAAACCGAAACCTGCCGAAGGTTCGGGTTCGGTTTCTTAAAATTTTCCAAAACCAAAACCTACCGAAGGTTCGGGTTCGGTTTCTCAAAATTTTCCAAAACCGAAACCTACTGGAGGTTCGGGTTCGGTTTTTCAAAATTTTGTTGAACCGAAACCAACCGAACGCTCGGGTTCGGTTTTTCAAAATTTTCTGGAACCGAAACCAACCGAACGCTCGGGTTCGGTTTTTCAAAAATTTCTGGAACCGAAACCAACCGAATGCTCGGGTTCGGTTTTTCAAATTTTTCCAAAGTTTTTTTTTTACTCTTTCTAAGTCTTATTTTTTTTACTTATTTTTTTTTATTTTTATTTTTTTTTATTTTATTTTTTTTAATATATCTCAAAAACTCCAAAAATATCTTTCTCTTTTAATTTTGTTTGTGTGTTCATTCGTTTATGGGGATATAATTGATGAATTACTTAAGTGTCCCTAGAAGCATGCTGCTGTATGTGTCACAAGCCTCATAAGATTTTGAATAATAGCCTTCATGACCTGGTATACACAAACCTTGTCTTCCCAATAAGGCTAACACATTTATTCTAATCGTGAGCTACCTCACTCTCTTCTCACATGAGTTAAGAGTTTCCTGCTTGGTCCTTATTTTCGCAGCAGAGGTACTTTATCTTCTTACACCATCTCCATTACATTTCTCCATTACATTCGTTTTATCAACGTAACCCTTGAGACTCTCAGAAATTACCATTGAGGTTTATGGTTACACAACATCTGTGTTTATGATCTTAGTTTCGTGCCACTACGAGCTGAGTGAAACTCAAAATTCAACACCAAATCTGAATTGACGGTGAACAATTAATTTGCTCAAGTTTTCACCAAAGAATTGACGAATCTACCTTCATGGAATCTCAAATTTTATTTTGTGTGATTCCTATGAAATTGTTAAACACCATAACATTTCTTCCCTTGGGATCCAGTTTTTAATTTTAAAATTTTTTATTGAGATTTTATATTTTCCAAGCCAATTTAATATTAATTCCCTCCTACTTGTTCAACAGACTACACCGGTCTCACAAGTACTTTGATCACTTTCTTTCTTATTTCAAGATTAGAATTGATGCATCAAAGCGAAAGCCACCCTAAAGTAGCCTAATTAAAAGAAGCCTTTCAACATTTCTCAAAAAGTGATTGATCGTAATTCAACGGGAATCCACATTAACACTTTAAGGTCTCTCTTGAGCTTGAAGGAAGAGATTCGTGCCCGGGATCATTAGTTTCGTGTCATTATTGACATCACAATCAATCCTAAAAAGAGTTGCTTTATTTCTTTTCATTTACACTCTTTGCACGAAAATCTTTGATTTTCCAAAATTCCGTTACTAATTAATTTCAGGCTGATTCATTGCATTGGTAGTTAATAATTAAGACGTGGTCAACAATCCTCCACGTGGGCAGTTTATTCAAAAGATGCGATTCAAAACGATAAGACGAAGGGTTGCTGACTCAGGCGGGAAATTAAAAGGATTGAATTTCAACCGGTGTTAAAAAGGGGCGCGTGTGAATTTGAAACGGCCATGCTTTTACTGACATAGTGGACGCGTGTGCGAAATCCAAGTGACATCCCTCTGGCACTTCAAAGCGCGTGAGGATTTGAAACGGTTTTCTTCTGAAACGGCGCTTGTTGGGCGGCGTGATCCTAGGAATCTGACACTCTCTCTCCTACGTAATCATCGCACGCCACAACTGTCACGCATCTGTCATTCAGGAAACCTTTTCGTATTTCCATAGAAGATTTGAAACGATTTTTCTCTCTCCTTTCACCCACTATAAAAGGCAGTCTTCACCACGATTTACCTCTTTACTGCTTCAAAATTTACAAGAGAGCAAAACCTCGAAAAAGCTTCACTGTTCATCATCTTCTTCAACCTTCAACAATGGCAGAATCATCATCCGTTCATGCCACCTCACACATCCTTCCCATTCGTCCTCAACAATGCTTGGTGATTGACCTAACACCGCAGGCGTATGATTCTTACATGTTTCCAATCATCAAGTGCTTGAAGTTCTCGCAAATTGCTCCTGCACTATCACGGGTTGAGTCTGTGCCCATGACGATGCTCTCGTAGGTGTATGCGACTGCTTATTACGACAAAGCAGTTGAGCGGGTGTTCTTTGAGGTTGCTGAGCACAAGACCTCGATTTCAAGGCAGCGATTCTGCACTCTGCTAGGGTTTGCTGCTGACTCTTCATGAATCAATCCGGAGACGATTCCGGTGGGCCATCTTTACAACATGTTTTACAACATGGGGTACACGGAGGTGCTCATCTCCGTCGCCAAGTTCAAGAAATCCTGCTTGCCGCCGCTGTGGAACAGCATGTTCACAGTCCTCTTCAAGGGCTTGTCGGAACGGAGTACAGGATCCGACGGTGCTAGTCGACTTTTCTTGTCGATCATGTATGCAGTTTACAACGGGGTCAACTTGGATTTTGGGTTGGTCCTCTGGCAACAACTCATCCAGAGCATTTCTTCTTCATCACGACATTCTGAGGTGTCGTATGCCCGGTTCTGGACTCTCATTACAAAGTGGGCAATGGATAAGTTCGATGTTCCCACTCCTGCAGATGCATCGATGTCTTCGATTGGTACATTTCATACCACGAAGATCATCGTCTCTGATGCATCCAAATTTTCCTTCATTGGCTCTATTCCGGAGACAATGTACGACGATGTTCCTTCTGACAGCAGGATCATCAGGACGATCAAGGAGTTCAAACAGTCAGGGCCAAGGCAACTCACACCGGAAATGCTAAAGTCCATCCATGATGCTGACAAACCGGTGAACAGGGGCAAAAAGGCGGAAAAAGGGAAGCAAGTGGCCAAAGCTCCTAAAGGTCCTTCTCCCAAGAAGAGGAAACAAACGAAACCGGCCCAGTCTCCGCAACCGAAGAGGAGGAAGACTCAACCAAAGCGCAAGCTTGTCATCCCTTCCTCTTCAAGTGACTCAGAAGGTGAGAGTTCGGATTCGGACGGCTCTCAAGGAGGCGAAACCCCTCAAAGAGGCAACACCCCACCCCGATCTCCTACTCCAGACATGGAAATCCATCATTCACCCATCCCTTTACCCACTCAAACTATCCCTACTTCCATTCCGACCATAAACCCCACTACCACTATTCCACCAACCTCTTTCCCTATACCACCACCCATTTTCACTGATACAACAACAACCACTACAAAGGTTACAACCAACGTATCTGATACGGGGGTTCATACCAGTGCAACCGAAACCCCACCCGTAACCGAACCACCTCAAACCGAAACCCAGCATACAACCGAACCTACCCACACTCAACCACCACCCGAAACTACCCCACCCCACACTCAACCTGAACCTACCCAAACAACCACACCCCCAGCTTCACCATCCCAACCATCTCCAGATCATGCCTCTGATGGAGATAACCCGTTTCTTGGCGGTGACAATATGACCTTCGATTCGGTCTACTATAGTCCGTTTCAGGTTCAGAGTGATGAAGAGGATGATGCTCCAGTGACAAAGAAGCATCTTAAGGAGCTCAACGAGAAGGTTGAATTACTTCTCGCCTCATCTTCCAAGCAACAGTCCTCTCTATCTGAAGCTGCACTTCAGAAGATTGTTGATGCCTTCTCCAGGGCTCAGCATGATTCGGTAGCCTCAGCCACTGCCGCCATAGACGCCTCTACCAAAGCCTATGAGGCAACGACCGAAAAAGTCGATAAACTATTCTCAGACGCCTCTTCTCTGTTGAAGTCATTACAGGAGAGTGCGGATTCTACCAAGACAACATTGGAACCGATTGTTCAGCAATTGGGAAAGTTTGTCTCAACGGAGTTGACCTCGTTCGCCAACCTTCGCCAATCAATAAGCGACGACAACTCGGCCCTTCGTGCCTCCATTGATGAGCGCCTCGCTAAGCTTCAGGAGGATCTAGCAGCTGAGAACTCATTGATGGACGTTCTGGCAAGCAAAACCACCGCCCTCAAGGTCAAGAGCACTCAGCTATCAAACTCTCAACAACAGCTGGAAGCTCTTCGATCCGAAAGGGAGGTCATCAAGCCATGTGTTTCGGATGTACACGCTGCCTTATCAAACATCCTAGAAGCACACGATCCAATTCTCAACCATTCGGTGAGGCGAACCCTTGCTGAAAAGCTTTCTCCTGCCATGGACCTTCTCAGCAAAATCGAAGGCTTACCCAGTTTCGTGTCCAATCCGAAACAAGGGGGAGAAGAGAAGAAGACCGGATCGAAAACCACCTCCTTCCTCCAAAGCTACTCACACAACCGAACCACCTCCGACTAGTCAAGTTTCGGGTTCGGGTGTGAAGGATAAAGGGAAAAACATAGCTGAGGAAGAAGATGAAGATAAAGAGACCATTGCGGACATGTTGAAACGAAAGAACAGTCGCAATGCTGATGATGATGTTAATCGTGTGGCGCGAGAGGCTGAAGAAGCCGAACGCAAGCAGAAGGAAGCCCACGATCTTCTAGAGAGCAGGAAGACTCTCTTCCCTGCCTGGACTCGGGAGCGAATGATTAAGGAGGCCATTGATGCTCCCAGCATCCTATGGCTCGAGCCGGTGATCTCGTTCGACTGCTACAACTCTGTCGACTCGCAGTTTGACATGCCGTTGACTCGAAAGGCATTTATCTTCCATGCCTTCTCCAATATATATGAAGTCCCTCATCCGAACCCTGAGGTTGATAGGGAGCTGATAGATTTCTATCTGAAGGCTGCTCGTCCTCAGTATTTAACATGGAGCGCCCAGAAGATAGTGAACGTCCGGGTACTGAAGCCTTACACCGAAGGAAGATTCATCAATGTTCGGTTCAAGGTGATTCGAGGGTCTGCAAGAACTGCACATCATATCTCCCTGGCAGATCTACCGAACTTAAATCCTCATGATTGGATCGTTCTGCATAACATCCTCTTGACAAATGAAGCTGAATATGGTCCGATTATAGACCATATCAAGAGGATGATTGTCTGTTATATCATGGAGGTTGCCCTTATGGATCAGGAGGTTGCCACTGTCTTCAAAAAGAAACCGAAGATAGCTCCTGTGGGATCGTCCAGTGATCTCAATCAGATGAAGATGGGCAAGATCGACCTGAGACGCAATTCGGTTATGTTTACTAGAGCAGAAGGACAGAAATGTCTCTTTGCTTTAGCTGACAAACATCTTTACACCACTGCTTGTCTTGAGCATGTGTTATCGATCATTCGAAGGTGTAAAGAGAATTCAGCGGATGATGTTAAGTACTTCAATGACATTATCCAGTGGTACATTAGGTTTAGGCAGACGATTCTGGCTCTTATCTCTCGTCTGTTTAACACTGTGAAGAAGAAGGTACCTGCCTCCGCTGCTGGCCCAAGTAACAAGTGAAGATCTCGCTCCAATTGACGCAAAGGGGGAGATTGTTGGGTTGAAGATTTGTTCAAGGGTTGCGTCTTTGGGCTCGGCTATTTGTTTATTTAATTTGTATTCCGGTTTGGGCCTGTCCAACCGAGAGCCCATTATGTTTATTATATAAGTATATGCTTGCATGCATATTAGGTTAATGATTGATCAAGAGTATAACGATAGTATTTACAGATTTCTTTAATCGTTCTTGTAAACCTACCAATCCTCTACAGTTGATGGTCTTAATCGAGCTCTTCTGAGGATTTTGTTTTAATCATTCGACACGTTTGATTCACTCTTGCCTTGTTCTTATTTTCGTGTTCTTGCTGTTTTATATTTACTTACCTGTTTAAGATCTAATCGATCTTTAAAGATTAAAGTCTTAATCTCATCATATATATATATATATATATATATATATATATATATATATATATATATATATACTAGTTGTGAGACCCGTATATTATACGGGTTGAATAAAACAAAAAAAAAATTAAATATGAAGGTTTAAACAAAAATTTATTTAAATTTGAATTTAAAAGGAAGCATATTAAATATTATATGAGTTGTAATATTGTAATTTATTGGCTACTTTCAATTAATGCAATTATTAATTAAGGTGTAAATATGATGTGTTAATTAAGAAAAGATCATAAAAAAGAGAAAATGACAAATGGAAAAAACATTTATTCAAAAATACCAAAAAATGACATGTGTCCAAGTTAATGAGAGAATGACATGTGGCAAAATTATTTTCATTTATTAGGGAAGAAGATATATATATATATATATATATATATATATATATATATATATATATATATATATATATATATATATATATAACCCTTAAGTATTTTGATAAAAATTCATGGCAATTGTTGTAGTTTCTCAATAATAACTCTTTAGAAGACGGAAAACCTTGTTATGAGCTATCACATGCATTTTCAGTTTTCTATTTTTGTATATAAAATACAAGTTGTTTCTTAGTAGTAGTTTGATCTATTCCTAATATATTCGTCTATTCCATTGCTTGTTATATTCTAATCCATCCAATTGGTTAAATTGTTGTTAATATTGAAAAGAATCCAAATTGATAAGGAGTTGGTTAATGAAGCTCAGACATGTACTTGTTTTGGGTGGCTATTTATATTCCGTCTTCTTATATAGATTTGATCACTAGTCGAAATTTGGTTAGGGCTTTTATGTATCTTGAACTTATATTAAATGCGATTAATCTCAATTTTGTAGCATTTTCAAATTTTTTTTATAGTCATCAATTAAAAGGAGCCATATTCTCCATTTTTGATATAGCTAGTGCAACTGTTGAAGCTGCTATTGGACTCGCTATTCTTTCATCATTTTATCGTAACAACAAATCAACTCATATAAATCAGTCGAAGTTGTTGAATAAGTAATATTGTCATATAAATTAGAATTTTCATAAATTAATAATTAATTCAAATTGGCATGTCTGCCACATAAGGTATCCTTATGCTATCACAAACATACAAAATCAAAGTATTTTTGTGCTTTAAATCCATAAGTCGACTAATAAAAAACATTCGGGAAACTCATCGATTCATCTAGTATTTAACTATATAATTTATTTATCAATTTACTATATTCAAACCTTTTCACATTAAAAAATGGATAGATCCACTGTCACATTCAGTAAAGATTTATGATACTTGTATCGGTTGTACTCAATGTGCGGAGCCTGTCCCATAAATGTATTAGAAATGATACCTTAGGACGGATGTAAAGCCAAACAAATAGCTTCCATTCCAAGAACAGAGGATTGTTTCAGTTGTAAGAAATGTGAATCCGCCTGCCCAATAGATTTCTTGAGTGTTCGAGTTTATTTATGGCATGAAACAACCCGCAACATGGGTATATATTATTAATAAGTTACATAAACCCTATTTGAGCCCATTTTTTACCTCCAAAACCCGCGCTAAAAAAGATCTTATTTTTGGGCATAGGTTTTTCTGGTCTAAGTGTATCTTGTCTTTACCACAATCAAATTTTCTTGCTTAAAAATAATTGTGGTTTTGCAAATATTTGCAAGTTCTTTTATTTTATTTCTTCAACATAAAGGAAATAGGGTCATTAGGTGCTATTACTATATGTATATGCATGTTAGAACTTCTTCTAACAACCTTGTCTATTACTATATGTTTTGCAAATATTTGCAAGTTCTTTTATTTTATTTCTTCAACATAAAGGAAATAGGGTCATTAGGTGCTATTACTATATGTATATGCATGTTAGAACTTCTTCTAACAACCTATGCATTCTGATATCATTTTCAATCGGATGATCCATGAATATAACTAGTAGAGGACTATAAATGAATCAAATTTTTTTATTTCCCTTGGAAATTAGGAATAGATGGTCTATCTATAGGACTCGTATTATTAACAGAATTTATTAGTACTTTAGCTACTTTAGCAGCCTGGCCTGTTACTTAGGATTTCGATCATTCCATTTCTTGATGTTAGCAATGTACAATGGTCAAATAGGATCATTTTCTTTTGCAGTCCTTTCACTACAAGAAAAAGACCCTTTTATGACGCGCAAACCACGACACTCATTGATTTATGTTACGCAAAAGAGAGTGACATTAAAAAAAATGTCATCTCTTCAAAAAAAATTAAGGATTTACGTCACGCACTATTGTGCGCCCTTAAATTAGTGTCTGAAGAAAAGAAATTAAAAACACGGAGGGCACTTTATTTTAAAGGCGCGTCCTCTATACCTGTCGCTTTATAATTTTAATGAAAACACGCGTTTAGTAGAGGGGGAAAGAAATCCCCAAAATTTTGAAAACCCGTCTTCTACCTTCTTTCTATCTTTCATCTTCTCCCCTCTCCCTCCTTTTCTCTCCTCTCCAATCCGCTTCTCCGCCACTCCTGACCTCCTTATCGGTCTCATCAAACATCGTGTCCTCTTCTTAATACCTTGCGGGAATCTAAAAATTAGAAAACCCCGTCCTCAAAAAGTCTTAGAAACTAGGATTTTTTTCATCCCTCAAAGAACGACCCACATCCTCCATAGATTTATCTCTATCTCTTCATTTCTCACAAGAAATCGAACACTTTACATTCATAGGGCCACATTTGCAAGGATCCTCACTCACATTTCTAGAGAATACCTTCTCATATATAACACGATCATCTACAGGAAAATGGCTGCCACCATTGCTTCAGTCGGCTCAAGCTACGATCGACAATCGGACCTCAAAGCTTTCGACCAAACAAAAACCGACGTCAAAGGCCTCGTCGATGCTGGAATCCAGAAAATCCCTCCCATCTTCTTCCACCCACGGGACACAACCCCCAAAATATCCACCACTGTTGTCAAGATTCCGGTCATAGACCTTCAATCGACCCATAGAGCATCGATGGTGGAGATGATTCGTGAAGCTTCCGCGAACCTAGGTATTTTTCAGGTGGTGAATCATGGGATTCCTGTGAGTGTTATGGATGAGGCGGTTCAAGGAGTTCGTCCATTTAACGAACAAGATGATGAGGTGATGAAAGGGTTTTACACGAGGGATCTTTCGAGTACATTAGTGTATAACAACAATTACGATATGTATAGTTCCCCCGCCTTGAACTGGAGAGACACCTTCTTTTCATTTATGGCTCTGTCATCTCTGCCACCTGAGGAATCACCAGAGATTTGCAGAGACATTTAAATCCAGTACTCAAATCAAGTCATGAAATTCTGAGGCATACTTTGTAGATTATTCTCAGAGGCGTTGGGGTTGAACGTGAATCACCTTGGAGATCTCGATTGTGGCAAGGGGCTTTTATTCTCTGGCCATTATTAATTACCCTGCTTGTCCACAACCAGAGCTAACCATGGGCACAAGTAATCATACAGACAACGGATTCCTAGTTGTGCTTTTACAAGAACAAACCAAATGTCTGCAAATCCTCCATCAAAATCCAAAGTGTAAGTAAAACCATGAATCTTTGTTGTTAAATTCAAAATTTCAATTCCATCTTTTTTTTCTAACTTTTTATACTTTTTGGGTTTTGCTTTCAAGTAAAATCTTGAATCCGTGTTAGAAATTGAGGGAATCAGGTCAAAATCTTGAGGACATTCGAATTTACTGTCTGATTGTTAATCTACTCCATCCTGGAAGTCATTTCTTATAGATTGTTGTCTCACTTCATGCAACCAGGTCAAAATATGTTCTTGAGTACAGCAAGGAAATAAATTCCCTTTTAGGAAATAGGAAGTCCAGCCCTAGCTCGTTATTTGAAGATCCAAAGACAGTATTAAAGGTATTTGTTTTCGTGAATTGTTTCTTTTTATCATATTGTTAATCTTTATGTTTTATTTATAAAATCTTCACAATAGATTGATGAGGAGCCAAGCTCTCTGAAAGCTGCATGGGAGCTCCTTGAAATATTCTATGCCAACAAACAATCTCAGTCTTGGATCCCTAAACAACTTGTTGATTGGTTAACTGTACGTATACTTGTCTAAAGTCTAAACTTTTATGTGAATTTAATCGTCTTTTTATTTATTATGAATAATACGTTAATACTTCTCTGATTCTCTCAAAGGTCGATTGATGACGAACAAGAATCAAATGCCACTGTTTACATCTGGGAAGTGAAGTATGTGATTTTGAGTATTCGATTTGGGTTGGTGACTGAAAAACATAGAATTCGATTTTGGTGGTCTTATTGTTCGATTTTGGGTTATTCAATGTCAATGGTTTGTAAATGCGAAGGTTATGGTTGGTTGAATGAAAAGAGAAGGACTGTGGTAGATGGTCAAATGGTTATTGGTAATTGGCAATCGACACTTGATGATCTAATTTGAGTCTTCGCATCTAGCATAAACGATTTTGGGGTCTCATTGTTTTAATATTGAAGGGTTGATATAGAAGGATTCGTTACCAACGGGATGGAATGAGACGTCGACTTGATGTCGAGTAGCGAAGGAAAGGACTCGAGATTCCTTAGATTTGATATTGATGAACGGAGGCTTGATATTGAATAGCGAAGGGTTGGAGATGTTTCGATTTTGACTTTGATTTGGTCAAATCTTCCCATTCGTGTTCAGTGTAATGAAGTGAAGTAGAAAAAGAATAGTTTGGAATGACACCCTTACTTTACATTGGGTTCCATTTGTTCACATTCTAAATTATCTATGAAGACTCAAAGATATACACTTCATGGACATTGGCTCCAAACTTCAACAGCAACAGGAAGGTTATCCATGGAAGATCCCAATCTTCAGGTTAATAACTTCTCTTCTTCTTATTTTCATCCTTTTTCTTTTTTGGTTTTCTTATAAATATTTCTTCTAGTGGGTCAAGCATATGGTTGAATTCAAGATAGATAGCAATGAAAAAGAAGGCGATGATTCAGACATGGAACCCTACAAAGTAAATCCTCGTGATTTCTTCATTCCAACCCAGGTGTGTGAATTATTCTAATGAATAGAATATATTCAATTCTTTAATGTATAATATATATATATATATATATATATATATATATATATATATATATATATATATATATATATATATATATTCATGCAGGAAAACTGGTTATTAGTAACTGCAGATTATTCTCAGATAGAACTGAGATTAATGGCTCATTTTTCTAAAGACCAATCACTGATTGATCTTCTAACAAAGACTCTTGGTGATGTGTTCAACATGATCACTACAAAATGGTCAGGAAAAGAAGAGTCTTTAGTGGGGCCCAAAGAGCGAGATCAAACTAAAAGATTGATTTATGGGATTTTATATGGAATGGGTGCAAATTCACTTGCTGAACAGCTGGAATGGAGTTCAGATGATGCTAGAGACAAAATTTAGAGTTTCAAAAGATCTTTTCCTGGTGTTGCTTCATGGCTTAAAGAAACTGTTGCAGATTGATCCAAAGTGGAGTTGAAAGTGGAGCTAAACTACTGCTTGATGGAAGAGATATTGTGGTATTTTTTTTCAACTTCATATAATTCTTTATGATATAAGGGCAAAATGGTCATTTAGTCCCATTTAGCAGACTTAAGTAAACATACATTTTGTAGTTTTTATGTTGGCTAGGTTCCAGGATATGAAGAAGGAAACTTTGTTGGGTCCACAATCTTGTCTGGTGCTACTGAAGTTATGGAGTGTTACAAGGTATAAGCTTTCTGATGCTATTTTCAGTTATGAGGATGAGGAAGGGCATTTACGTCTTTTGCACAAAGTATGTTACAAGATTTAAACTTTTATCTAAATGCAGGAGGAAATCTTTGGTCCAGTTCTTATTTGCATGAAGGTCTGTTAATACTCTCTATATATAATACTTATTTAGGTGATCATGTTCATAATTCATTCTCTTGAAGGCTAATTTTGTAATTTCACGTTTTTATTTTTCAAACTGACAGCTTAGAAGAAGCCATGAAAATTTCCAATAGAAATAAGTAAAGTTTATTCCTCTCTTTATGAAAAAACAAACTCCCATCTTCATTATTTTTCAAGCGTTGAAGAAAGACCACAAACACATTTTGGCATGCGTGGTTCTGTACCTTATAATTTATCTTCCAGAAATGCCCCTAGGCGGCCAAATAGACAAACCTTGATTACTGACTTTCAGGGAACTCGCAAAGATGGTTACTCCGACACGATCCTACTGTTGGAACAGGGCTTGTGGGTGCATCAGCTTGCAGTCATAAGTTGTTATTTTCACAATTCATATCATTTTTAGTATAATCGACAACACTTCAAATCAATGCTAACATGGGAAAGTACCAGTTTCGAAGATTTGCTCCATGAAAAGGTTATCAGCCATAGCTTGGCATAAAATATCTTCCAAGGTATGTAATATGTTTAGGTTTAACAAAACATGAGAAGTTTTTGTATTTGACCCTGACTTTGACTTTTTTGTTTGCTTGTGAATCAATCAAGTATGGAGGTTGAGTCAATGGATAAGAAGAAAAAACTTTTGGTACAACCATTTAAATTTTGTTTGTTGGAAAATCCCTTGATGGACCTTTGTACTACATATCCAACGCATAGTATGTTATTACTTATTATTTATTAATTACATTTGGTACAAACCATTTAACCCTTATTGGGTGTTTTGACTTTTAGGTTGAGTCAATGGATAAGAAGAAAAGACATTGACTCTCCATGTGATTCTGATACTCGGCCAACAGCTTCAATCAGGTGTGAATATGATCAACATATGCCTGAAGAAGCTCCTGGAGCCAAAAATCCAAATTTTTAATCACATGACTTAGTAACTATTTAGAGTAGATGGTGACCTGTCACTGAATTCGTTTCCTTTTTGGAACTTAAGACTGTATTCCATTATCACCTTTTTCTCTTTTAGTAGCTTTCCTTTACCACATGAGCAATAGAAAGAGTGCAGTAGGCTAGGCATTATTTTTTTTCTTTTGGACCTTCACTACCATCCCCATGAGATTTTATTTGATAATAAAAATCTTTACTTTTTTTTTTATCTACGCCTGTAGCTATCCACAGAAACAACACACCAGCTGCATTATTAATGCAATGAAAAAATTAGCCTTGAAAGCTTTTTATCTGGGCCTGTAGCTATGCGAGCCATTATGTTATGTTTTATTTCCAGACCATCTTAGATGGTAAGATTTATCTTGAAAATGAGATGTTTCCCCATCCCTACTTTAGGTTTTTCCGATTTCAGCTGCTTGTAGTGTTTTACCATCAAGTGTCAGTTGGGGGCAAGGTTATTGTTAGTATTTTGTAAATTAATTTTTTTTTTTGATTTCACTACGATGACAAGTTGTTAAACTGAAATTTCTGGTAGGCCTACTACCATCCTAGCTTTTGTTACTGTAAGTGTAAATCGAGTTCAATTTCATGTATTAAAGCTTGATTTTGGATGGATATTGCAGGGTCATCAGTGTTTATGGAGGTACTATGGTATGATTGGTAGGATCTCATGGAGGCAATGAAAAGCCCTGCCATGTTATTTTAATAGGGATTATTAAGTTGTATCTTAATGAAACTCCACGAGGAAGAGAGAGAACATCGATGGATTTTGTGCCTGTTGAATCTGATCGAAGCTAATAAGAAGACCATTGATAAGTTTGTTGCCTTCATATGGGTGACCTGACTAGAGTGTGAAGGTGGCAGTTGAGCTAATTCAATATTTTGGTAAACATCTTTCATCAATTTTTTACTTCTGATTTAAAGTAAATTTATTTATTTTTTTATTTGGTGGGTGCAAAATATGCTAATGTTCATTAATCTAATCTCACAGGTTTGAAATATGTGAATTTCTTATCGATTTGTTTATTCTCAATGAAGAAGTTGAAGTTTCCCAGGTTAGAATTTTACAGATATTTTCATGTTCCTTGTTTTTATATGTGAAGGTTTTCAGATTAAACTAATGTTTGTTGCATTTGGTAGTCCTCAACAATCATAATTTGTACATTTTCAAGTCATTATAGTTATATTTTGCAAAAATGATGTACAAAATCTATAATGATTTGAATTTTTGTGCTTTGATTTTCAGGTTTTGAGAGGTGGTGGACGAGGCTATCAGAAAGATGGGACTGATTTTGGCTTCTTCTTTAAATGTGGACAACACAAATTATAAAAGAACCTGTTTGCACCTAACAAGTTCAGCAAGGTAAACTACCAAGTTTAAATGAGTCATTTTCTGTTGTCTATTTGTGGTTTTAAACTTAAACTGTTGAGCATTCTTGTTTTTATGAGTAGTTTCATATTATGTTATGTACTTCTTAATCTTGAATCCTATTATGTAATTATTATATGTGTTAATTAAATGCTTTTGTACATTCGTAGATACCTCCGTGGACCAGATGACATGTCAGTTTTGGACATTGCATACACAATCTACACAAAGTTTGAAGAATGTCGAAGTGTAATGTCCTGATTTGTATAAATCTGTAAGTGTAATGCTATACAATGTCATGAGATTATCAATGTAGCCCTACACTGCACTTTTCTGAGGAAGTTGATCCTCAATTACTTTTTTACCACTGGCATATTCTCAAGTCACTAGAAAACGACCTCTTTATTCTCAACTGCAGGTAAACCACATTTTACATGTCATATTTTAATTAATAGGATATACTATTAAGTGTTATGTGTTAATCTCATATATAATGTTTTCATGTAGTTTTGAAAATTTACGGAACTTGGATCTATCATATGGTATCATTAAAGAAGTGGTCAAAGGTTTGACTTCTATTATCTAGATGACGATCTTTATGTTTTCATGCTCCTTTTTATTCCTTCTTTCCTACATAGTCCTCCTTGCAGATTTCTGTAAACCCTAGAGGAATTCTGTCACCACTTCCTTCACAATCCTTCCACGATTTCCAAAATCGTTATCCTTCTGATTCAAAAGCCACTGACATGGGTCTTCTAAGTCTAATCGTTGTTCTACAAACAACACTTAGTCCCAATCTTGCTGAAACAAAAGCCGCTGAAGAGAGCCTTAATAAGGTATTACTTCTCATTTGGATCGAAGTTACATTGGAAATCGTATTCAATCATGGATCATCCAACTCTAGATTTAGGTATATGTTTTTTTAATGAATAATGTAATCATATGTATGAATATGAAATAAAGTTTGTTATTTAGTATGTAATAATCTTGTATAGGGAGAAAAGAACTTCTATTGATCTGTTCTATCTTTCCATGGATCGATTATTTGTTTGATATTAAATTTTATTCAATGGATTGTATTTTTTGTATATAGTATTTTATTTTTAGTTATGAGACATTAAATGCAAATTTAATTTGAAAATTAGTAACCCTATAAATAATATTTTTTTAACATTTAAAATTATGATACGCAAAAATGTGTGTCATCTTCATTTATGACACGGCCTTTCTTGACAGTGGCTTCCTTGATATGCATTGCGTGTCATTAACACGCGCATCGTAAGGTTACGATGTGTGAATGCGTGTTGTCTTCCTTTATGACATGACCTTCCTTGATACGCATTGCGTGTCGTAAATGAGCGTCGTAAATGCGTGTCGTCTGTCTATATGACAGGGCCTTCCTTGAGGCGCATTTGCGCGTTGTCTGAGCCGTTTACGACACACAATGAGTGTCGTAAAAAACTGTTTTTCTAGTAGTGTTTTACTTTTTCCATCATGTGGGAATCTTAATTAATTTCGGTTTATCTACTTCTATCCTTGTGGGGAGAAAATAAACATCTCTACTGAACTGTAAATTTTATTTTGAACATGACACGAAGTTCCATTTTTCTCTTAATGAGAGTTCTGGGTGTCGGTTTATATGGTTCTAATGAACCAACATTATATTTTGAAACATTAGTGAATCAATCGTATCCTGTGGATTTGGAAATAATATTCTATATTGGATTTTTTATTGCTTTTGTTGTCAAATTACCGATTCTACCCCTACATACATGGCTAGAAGATACCCATGGAGAGGCACATTATAGTACTTGTACGCTTCTAACCGGAAGTTTATTAAAAATTGGGTGCATGGATTGATTCAGATTAATAGGGAATTATTGCTACACGCTCATTCTATATTTTCTCATTGGTTGATGATAATAGGTACAATACAAATAATCTATGTAGCTTCAAAATCTCCCGCCCAACGCGATTTAGAAAAAAATAAGAATAGCCTATTCATCAGTATCTCATATGGGTTTCACACTTATAGGAACTACTTCTATGTGAAAACCTGGAAATTTCTAGCTTACATTCTTCATTCTTATCAAAGTTAAACTCGTTTTCGCTATTTTCTAGCACTTTTTGGAGTCAAATAAAGTGTTCAAAGTCTAGTATAAGCATGGTAGGAGTCGTGGGATAAGTATTGTGGGTGTATCGCGTTGCAGTTGAGCGAATCACACCAACACAAGGTGTGTGCGGCCGCACACAAGAGTGTGCGGCCACACACCCATCCCAACGACACACTCCCTCCTATATATTCAACACTTAGCCATTTGGAACACTTTTCTACACTTCTTCAAAGCTAGGACCCGAAATCCTCTCAAGTATCATCCAAATCTCCTTGTTGATCTTCATAAAAGGTAACATCTTTAGCCAAGAACACCAAGAACCCCAAGAACACCAAGAAAACTAGGTGTACGGCCGCACACACCATGTATGGCTGCACACCCAACCGCACACACCATGTATGGCCGCACAGCTGGCCGCACACACACATATAGTGTGTGTCTCGACCATACACTCCTTTGTATGGCCATATACCCCCTTCATACAATCATATATGGTTGTAACACTTCAATATAATTGTTTACTAGTCCTTAAGGTGGTTCCAATTCAATAATTAGTGTTTTTAAACACTAATTATATTCATATATATATCATTATATGTTAAATAGGATCCGCGTGTGTGTTCAAGTCTCAGCTTGACACTTAGCATTCCTGTACAATCCATTCATCCAAATCACTCACTACAGGTGAGTTCATACCCCTTAATTAATCTTTTATATGTTTTTAAATGCTTTTATAAGGGGGGATACAAGTTGAACAATTATAGTTATTATATCAATCACATATGATTAATAACTACCAAACAAGTGGTTTTATTACTGTTAAACTGTTTACCAAACTATTTTACTTCAAACTGTTTTACAAACTCTTTTACTTGTCAAATACTTTTACTTAAACTCTGTTATACATATATTGTCAAATGTCTGCCTATATATGTATAGTTATATAAGAAATGTTTAAATATTAATTGTATATTCTGTATACATATATAGTCATCAAAGTTCATTCATTCAGATCCATACCTTTGGGTAGCAAAGGTATTCAATCATGATCATACATTGCTAGTAAACTACTATAGGAGTACTTTAGGAAAATACTAATGCTAATACTAGAACAATGAAACATACAATGAGTCAGTTCATACATGAGTCAAGAGCTACAATGCCCTTGGGTAGCAAGGGTATACAAACAATAGACACTATGATAAGAAACAAACAATAGACACTATGACGAGAAAGAACACACAATACATCTAGCACACATATACATTACATATACATTAACACAGTTATGTGAGCCATTAAATAGGGCATGGCACTACCTGCCATGACTGTTTTTGTATCAGAATCTCCTAAATTGGGGAACGTATGAGTTTGCGTATAGATCTATATTGGATTGACTATCCTACACCTTGCTGCCCACTACACTGGGACTTGCAAGTCTACGGGTGCCAAACGTCATTTTTTTACGGCATCTTACATTGTCGTTTTACTATTGAGTCGGTAGCAAGATACAGGCCGATCACATGTTACCTTAAATGTTACAATTGCTTAAGGTAGTTAGTACAACAATAGTTACTTAATACAACACTACAGTACTATAATATTTTTCCCATTACATTCAGTTCGTGAACATGCACACGATGCACGGTAATGTAAAAACTATATTTTTGGTTAATGATAGTCGGATTTGGGAAAATACACACTCTTACATAATACACACACACAGATACTAGATGCCTTGGTAGAAGGCTACTTTTAGTAGAAAACATAGGGTTTTCTAGGAGAGTTCAAACAAATACAAACTTCAAAAAACTTATACATTACATCTTACAAATGCTTTCATACAAACATAGACACTAATATACTTGTGATCTCACCATATTTAAAGCTGATAAACTCTTTCAAAAAAACTTGTATTCAATCATGATCATACATTGCCAGTAAACTACTATAGGAGTAGTTTAGGAAACTACTAATGCTAATACTAGAACAATGAAACATACAATGAATCAGTTCATACATGAGTCAAGAGATACAATGCCCTTGGGTAGCAAGAGTATACAAACAATAGACACTATAATGAGAAACAAACAATAGACATTATGACGAGAAATAAACATACAGGCTAGACAGGGAAAGAACACACAATACAGCTACCACACATATACATTAACACAGTTATGTGATCCATTAAACAGGGCATGACACTACCTGCCATGACTGTTTTTGTATCAGAATCTCCTTAATTGGGGAGCGTATGAGTTTGCGTATAGATCTATACTAGATTGACTATCCTACACCTTGTTGCTCGCTACAGTGGGACTTGCAAGTCTACGGGTGCCAAACGTCATTTTTTTACGGCATCTTACATTGTCGTTTTACTATTGAGTCGGTAGCAAGATACAGGCCGATCACATGATACCTTAAAATTTACAATTGCTTAAGGTAGTTTGTACGACAGTAGTTACTTAATACAACACTACAATACTATAATATTTTTCCCATTACATTCACTTCGTGAACATGCACACGATGCATGGTAATGTAAAAACTATATTTTTGTTTAATGATAGTTGGATTTGGGAAAATACACACTCTTACATGAGACACACACACAGATACTAGATGCCTTCGTAGAAGGCCACTTTTAGTAGAAAACATAGGGTTTTCTAGGAAAGTTCAAACAAATACAAACTTCACAAAACTTATACATTACATCTTACAAATGCTTTCATACAAACATAGACACTAATATACTTATGATCTCACCAGCTTTAAAGCTGATAAACTCTTTCAAAATAACTTGTATTCTCAGGTCACCAGTAGAACGGTACAGGTGCCAGGTTTTGAGAAGTTTGAGCTCGTTCAAGACTCGTCTTTTATTTTTGATGTATATTTTTGGTGTCTACATAACTTTACAGAACACACTTGTATGAAATTATATTATTAATGCAATGGATGATGTTGTTGCTTGTTTACTACTTTGCATTGTTGTGATACTGTACATGACATCCTCCACCCCATAACGTTTCCGCCGTTCATCGGTTTTGGGGGTGAGACAGATTGGTATCATAGCATTGTTTATAGTGAATCGAGTGTATCAACCCATAAAAGATATACGAACTATAAACATAAGCGGGATTAAAATACTCTGATAAAGAGTTTATATTTTTAAATAATAAAATATTTAACCAAGTATACATGACTGCATTCATACTAAAATCTATGTGACGAGGACAGAACAAAAGTATTACGATTGTTGGGCAGCACAAGTAGATTTAGAGACATATGGTCAACCCTGGGAAGATGTAACCTGATCAAATATGTTATCCGATGAGTGATTAGCGTGTGCCTTTGTATGGTTGTGAGGTTGCAACAAGTCTAAAAACTTACCAACACTACTACAATGAGAACAGTAGACCAGAACGTTAAACTTAAAATACCGTAGGAGTATTTTGTGTTACTATAATTACTTACCTGAAAACTAAAGGTCTTTATTATTATGTCAATAGTTATTTAGTGGATACGCTAAGGTTATATGTGACTAGGATGTCATAGGCTTAGAATCTGTGATCTTTTCTCTACTTCCTATTCCTTGTTTGGATGTGGGTTTAGAGTTAGGGCCACCTATTCGAAGGTCTATCATGTTTTGGAATACATATAACTGGTATGCTCTAAACAAGTGTTGGAGTAACAGATAATGATCATCTTATATATATTCTAATTAGATAGCCTATTAATTATTTCCTTATCCCTTTTCTCGCATAGATTTAATGGCTGGTTTCCATCTTCCCGGAGACCCATACTATCCCAACCACGGCAATGCAGGATGGCTGGAAGAAGAACTAGGAGATGGTCACCCAATCCCTTTGGATGATCATGAAACTTAAGGCTTCTTTGATGGTTCTGACTCGGAGCCAGAAGTCAACAACCAACCCCCGACTGTTCTAAACCCAAACCCTCATCCAGCATTTCAAGGACACACACCTCTGTGGGCCACGAACTTGAATAGGTGGAGTCAGGAACAAGATCAACCTTTTCCATACAATGGAGACATAAGCTTCTACAACCTCACTGAGGGATGTTCAGCTGACAGAGTCCTACACATTATGGTTCGTAGGATTGCTCGGAACACCAAGCAAGGTCGAGCAGCTATCGACCGAGTAATGGAGGTTGATTTCTCTGGCATTAACATTGTCCGCATTAGCCAACTGGTGTCTGCTCATGAAGGGGCTCAGTTCAGCAATGCAATGCTCCAGAGGGAACTCGCTGAAACCCAAGCTGAAGTCAGAGAACTTCGAGCTCAGCAAGCCAGAGCAGATAGGCACATGAGGGACATTGAACGCCTTCTGTGGGAATCCAGGACTCACTCTAGCAGTTCTTGTCGCCGATATATTCTCACCAACTTCTCTTTTGGATATAACTTAGTTATGCTAACAACTCTAGTCTAATTTCCTATCCTTGTAAATCTTGGAAATTTTAGGTCTTGATTTGGTCATTAGTTCTATCAAAATTTTCAATATTGGTTGATGTAAGACCTACTTCTAAGTCATTTTTCCCGAACTTATTACATCGGTAATCCCAGTACCTTTTCCAGATATCTAATCTAATGGAAATTATTATCCAAATGCTTCCATCTTCATTCAAGTATTTCATTCAATTATGCGGTTGGACTATGGAGAGTTGGTCCATGATTCATTCTCATCGTTTTTCCTATCAAATTCTTATCAATGTTTTCATCTTCCTTAACTTATAGATCAAAGATGCCGCCTCGCAGAAACCCAAGGAGAAACCTTGATAACGAAACACCGATACCACCTCAACCACCTACTCCTCAGTTCGACATGACAACCTTAAATGATGTTGTAGCTGCAGCTGTGGCTACAGCCATGGCTCAATATCATGCATCAGGTTCCACTGGAGGAGGTGGAACCCATGTTAATTCCATTCAAGTCGAAGCTCCTGTGCGCTGGAGGGAGTGCTCCTACAAGGACCTCACCAACTGCAAGCCATTGTCCTTCAAAGGGACGGGCGGAGTCATTTCCCTCTCGTAATGGTTTGAGAAGACCGGATCGGTTTTCGAAATCTACTCCTGTCCAGAGGAGAGCAAGGTCAAGTTTGCTGCTTGCACCTTTGAAACGAAGGCCCTAACATGATGGAATAGCCATGTTAAGTCACTATCTCTAGTGGTGGCTAATGCAATGGGCTGGGATACTTTGAAAGACCTCTTGATTGAGGGGTATTGCACGAGGAGTGAGATCCAAAAACTATAGGAAGAACTGTGGAGCCTAACCATGAAGGGCTCCAACGTAGTCGCCTACACCGCCAGGTTCTGTGAACTGGTGGCCCTCTGTCCCATCATGGTACATACTGAGGGGAAGAAGATCGAGAGATATATATGTAGGCTAATGCCACCGTACCAAGGAAATGTATTGGCATCACATCCCACTACATTTGACAGTGCCAAGCGATTGGCACAACGGTTAATTGACCATGGGCCTCGTACCCCGGCCGTAACAACGACAACCACCCTGGCCATCTCAGAACTTGTTAGAACCGC